>NC_135537.1:6739447-7368383 GCF_045843805.1 Urocitellus parryii | reverse complement strand
AGACCCAGCTATTCTTGAGGTGTGTTTCACACGGTATTTGCCAAGTCATAACCCTGCTTGTCTTCTTCCTAAAACATTTTCTGTTTGTCAGTTCAATTGGGTGGATGAGAGCCCCCTTTAAGATTAGCAGTTTTGTGCAAATGTCCTTGTTCTTACAAAGCAAAGAAACATTTCTCAGGCTAGAAGGCAAACGGTCAAAATTAGAATCCCATCTCTGGGTACTCTTACTTCTTTCCCCCAAAATGTGTTTCTGCACACGAAAGCGTCATTTGTAATTTATTCCTAATATGCTTCTTGGTGAGGGGCAATGGGAAGCAGAGAGAGCAAGAGGCTGAGTAGGTGAAGTGCCATGATGGGGACTTCTGTGGAGGCTGATGAGGCCAGAGGACTCACAAACAGCAGAGTCGAGTCAGGATACAGGACTCTGAGAGGCAGGGATGTTGGCATTTGAGAGGTACATAGTTATTGAATTTTCCTCTGTTCTGGTTACATGTCAAATTTATATCAGTCGCTGGGAACTCTGCTATGAATTTCCATTTTATGCTTACAACTACTTACCTACCAATTCTACTCACAGATCCCAGACACATCTCAAACTGTGTCAAAAAAAAAAGTCAAAAAAAATGAAGGCAGGAAGAAAGGGAAGGAGGGAAAAAGGGATGGAGAGAGAGAGAGAGAGAGAGAGAGAGAGAGAGAGAGAGAGAGAGAGAGATTCATTCATTCACTTCCCTTCTATAAAACCTGCTTCGCTCTTTTGACCTGCCTGTCCCCAGGGTTCTGCTCTTCCCATTGCAGATGATGCTTTGTCCTGCTGGAGAGCTGCACTTGGAAGCAAACACTTTCAATGTAAAGTCACAGTAGATGTGTTTGCAGTTGCTTTATAATCACAGGGAGGAGACCACCTAACTTTATGTGGGAGGTCAAAATAAGGCCTTGTGTGAAATTGTTTTTTTCTTTAAGGCAACAGGGATGTTTTGCTTTGGTCCAGTTTTACCTGGGCAAGCAGGTGGAGGAGGGAGGGAAATCGAGGATGAATTAGTTCAAGCCTCTCCTCAAAGGAAAAATCTCCATCAAGCCCCCAGTGAGCTTGTAATCCCTCTTCTCTCATTACCAGGGAGGCAATTTTTCCTGCTTCTGTTTCTGTCCTCCTCAAATGGTTCATTAACTACTGAGCAGTTCTCCTCCCTGGGGTCTGCTATGAGATGTCTACATAAGGATTAGGCTGGGGTCTGACTCCTGGAAATGGTCACCTGGAAATATGGGTAATCAGTGGGACCAGGGGCCTTTTACCTGCCAGCACATTAGGGCAGGGCATAGCTCAATTCTGGAGAAGATTGTGTGTGTCAGTGTGTGTGTGTGTGTGTGTGTGTGTGTGTGTGGTGTGATGTAATGGAAAGAGATAGAGTGATGGAGACAATACAGTTGTTTTTAAAATCCCTTTTGTTTACCTCTGCTTTGGTGCACAGAGGATTACATTTCTTATTCCATTGAAATTAAATCAGAATCATGTAATTGCATTTTGTCTAATGAGATGTATAGAAATGATATAACTACTTCCAGGCTGGATTTTTATTAAAAAGTACCTGATCCATTACTCCTGTTCTCTCTCCTCTTACTGCACAGCCCTACACACCATACTGAAATGATGACACCACAAAATAGGGGAACATGAACTACATATATGAAATTTATAATAAGAATCCACTGGCCCATTGGACTTCATGCGTACTAAGATAAGTTGTGAAATTTTGAGTTTTGTCTGTTGCAGCAGCAAGAGCTTACCTACCCTGACTGACATACATAACTGTAACATACTTCAGCTCACACCTGCAATCACAAACAACCCTGCAACATATTTGTACACACAAACATGAATAGAAAATGTCATGTTCATAGATTGACACACTCTTTACACAAATACAAACAAAAACTCAATTCATGCTCACATATTTTGCTCTAGCATAATGGAACACCATTGACAGGCCATGGATAGACAAATATGGCTACATAGAGTGATCCAGTTCCTAATCAGCTGCATTTCCTGTAATGCAAGGCTTAAACTTCTTAAACCACCACAACTTTAGTCCACATCAAAACTCTGCTAATCCGCCTTAATGGGTAAAGTCTCCATGTGGAAACTGCATTTCTATCTAGATGCTAGAGACACTGAAGTTATTCCCCCAAGGCCTTTCTAGAGTGAAGTTTTGTTTGGAAATAAATGTCCTATGATACCACGACTTTCTCTGTATGAAGTCAGCCAGACTGATGGACAGAGGCTACAGGGTGTCCCTGACAGACAGCATGACAATTGAAGGGCTTAGAGTCTGAGTCAAAAGACCTGGACTAAATCTCTGGCTCTATTAGCACATGGTTCTGGGGGTGATACACCAGCTCTCTGAGCTTCAGGGTGCTCATGGGAGGTGCTTGGAGGTGCGTGCTATAAAAGCTCCTGGCAGCACTACCCTGTAATGAGCCTGGCTGGAGAGGTGGCATTATAGAGGTGGGTGGGCCTGGTCTTAGAGCTCATGGGGCTTTCTGTTTTGGAAAGAATCTACATGTAGCTTCTCCAAAGCCCGCTCTGTGCCTTGTCAGTGCTGCTGCTCTCCAGGGATGAATAGGTGCTCGCTACAGTGACACAGAAAGAGATGGCAGGCGAAGGACCCAGCACTCACAGACACCTGGGGGTGAACAGCTGGGCCTGCTCTGTGGGTCTTGGAGGACAATTGACCTTATTTCCTCAATTTCAGATGCATAGTTCCATATTTTAAAATTCTATATGAGTCTTGAAACCAAGGAAATACAATATAATACATGAATTGGCCTTCAAAGACCTATATTCCCAAACATAAATATAAGATTTTTTGAAAATGTGACTTAAAAGAATAAGAAACAAGGATCAATGATCCATAGAATAGAAATCCCAAGTGATTTTAAATAGCCTATTTGTGTGTGTGTGTGTTTTTGTTGCTAAATTTACAGGCTGGAATGCTTCTAGTTTATACATTTAGATTGGACTAGGAAATAAAGAAATAATTTCTGAACCACTCTATCACCTAACTTAAAATTCAGGTCCACTTTTTTTGTGAGATCAAGAGTTTAAGTTTCAATAGCTCTGGCTTGTGAGTTCCCCCTCTTGGGAATAATTCATGAAAAAAGATATCAGGGAGTTTGCAAAACAGTAGCTCAATTATTTTGATTTCATAAATAAAGGCATGGTTTCACTTTGGTTTTGATGTGGACAATTATTTCCTGTGACAGCGTGAGGGTCATATTCTCATGACTTTCCCACATCAAGCTGTTTCTCAGCTCACTTTCCATATCAAGGATCCAGGTTGCTCTGCATATCTGGGACCTTGGTGGGACCTCAAAGGCAGAGGTAGACCCATCCAGGTGTACAATAAAAAGCACGTCAGTCATCAGCATTAGGAGCAGGACCAGCATGGCGAGGTCGGAGGATGGGCAGAGAGGAAGTCTCAGGAAAGCCAGAAAAAGTTTTAACATTTTATTGAAATTTAAGAATATAAAATGGCTGAAAAAATTAACAAAAAACATTATCAATAGTATAGGTTCATTAGAACAAATACAAGAAATGTCATTACCGTGTGCTTTCTTCTTGTGAAGATGACATGCCTGCTAGTCAGGGTTCTCACAGGTGCACCCTCCCTCAAACACTGCCTGAGACACTCCCTTCCCCTTGGGAGCACTTTCCTGGCCTGTGAATCCTCTTACACCTCAGTGTGATTCCAAAAATTTACCTTTATGGTCAGAAAGGGTTGATGGCATTCCTCATTTCTGTCCAATAGTGAAAAACAAAATTCCTTCTTGGCTCTCCTTACCCTCACCCTGCAAATTCTGTTGTGTCTCTGTTCTCCTTGATCCCCCAGAACGCGGGCATGGTCGAAATTTGTTTAAGAGCTTTTATAAAACCGTGGCCTGCTCTTCTAAGTGCCGAGGGCAGCTTGCTTACACTCCTTCCCATCACAGGGGTCTGCTTTGCTTTTGGAAACGGAACGTCATTTCCCCAAGAGGGGCTGTCCTTGTTCCCCTGGTTCTTCACACCCTCCAGCTGTGGGCAACCTGCTTGGGTTTTGTCTCACTTTTAAGTAATGACATGGGTCTGAACACACCTGCTTTGTGTTTGACATGCATCTTCTCTGGGGAACTTTGCTTTGTGACAGTCATTGTAATAGTATTTGATTAAAAGAAGAAGTTCTTGGCATTGCTGCCGAAACTCCCTGTGGGCTGGTGGAGTCTGAGCATTGAAAATCATGTTTTTATTTGGATTCAGATAGCCTGAATAGCCTGATTGTATATATTGTAGTGGATTTTTTTTTTCTTTTAAGCTCTGAAGTAATAGTCTGGAGTGTACGTGTCCAGTGAACAAGAGAGTTTACAAACATGCATCAGGTATTGCTCGCAGTAACAATTTTGGCATGTGGATGTAGTAATGGTTACTTATTTTTATAAATGAGAAACTAAGGGTCTGAGAAGTTGGAGAGCTGTCCAACCCTCTGTTAGGAGCTTCTGATGAAAGCTTCAGCAACTGAAGGAAGGGATCAGCTCTATGGCTTTGGAAAGCCTTCCACAAGTCAATATGACACAGATATTATAATTCTCAGGTCTATGTGTTAATGATTCTTACTTCTTGTTTCTCCTGTTACATTAGTTATAGTAAAAAGCTATGATGAATTAACAATAAGAAAAAAAATTCCAGGTCTTAAAGAACAAAGATGTTTACATCTTGCTCATGTAACAGGTGAAAGCGTTCTACCCAATGGTACCTCTGAGGTAGCATTTAGGGATCCAAGTTCCACTCCCTGTGGCTTCTGGGACAGTACATCCTCAACGGCAGAGGCAAGACGGGTTACTGCAGGTCCCAAGTCCTGCCAGTGGGGAGGAAGGGGAGAGGAGGGGGCAGCACCTGTCTTAAGGCACCAGCTTGGTAATGGCCCATGTCACTTCCCCATGGGAAGTATGGGAAGGTAGGTTAAGATTCTCCACAAAGAGAGTATCCTAAAATTTCTATATCCTAGCAATCTGACTGCTCTGTTCATTTCTTCAGAGTGGGCTGCCTGTGGGATTCACTTTCTTAAATGAGTTGCTTCAGTGAAGGTGGGAACCATGCATTCCACCTCCAGGACCCGGCATGATTGATGTCCTGCATTTTCTGGAACAAGAAAAAACAGACATTCAATAATTAGACGATGACCTTTGTGACTGGGGAGGAAAAGGCAGCATTAGGTTTTCGGAGGAACAGTGACGGTGCCTTCCCCTTCCCCTTCAGTTCTCGGTGAGGCAGGGCAGGTGTGGAGGCTGAGTGGTTCCCTTCTGCTGTCCCCACGTGCTAGACTTAAAAGGAGACCTTTGGGCCAGTCAGTCCAGGGACACTCAGCTAATTGAGCAGAAAATGTAAGGAAAGGGTCTTTCTTTGAAATACAAAAAGGGAGGACAAGCAGAAGGTCGCAGACATGGAAATGTGGATTAATTATAAGTGCCTGAGATTCTGCCCCAAGTGACATCTCAGCTGTGCCGGCTTCACAGCCCATTGATCCCTTAGAAAGTCCGCCCTCACCTCACAGCCAGAGATCACGCTGGCTCTGCAGGGGAGAGCTCCGTGGGTGCCCCGCGTCAGAAGTCACAACGGGATGGTTCTGACCTCGCCGTCCCAGGAGATCATCAGTTCAACCACAGACTCACAAGTTCTTTCAGTCACAGAAAGTTCTTGAATTTTGGTCACAAGAGGTGACACCTCTGCTTTGCAGTCCACTTCTGTGGCAAAAGTCTCTGGACGCTGGGGAGCACCAACCTGTTTCTGGATGTCTTCTCCCTGCACCTGTGTGCTAGAGGACAGAGGCTGAATGACAGCCACTCACTGAACTGACCGAGTGGTCCCTGTGAGGATGTGACAGGATAGAGCACAGCAGAGTTGAGGGGCACACTGCCCTCTCCTCTCGCTTTGTGGACCACCCAAATGAGGCCCTTGGTGAGTGGACTAGCCTAGAACCCAGCTTCTCTGGGTTCCCAGCCCCAACTCCATCCCTTCGATGATGGTGATCCGCCAGGAGGGTTTGCTCTGTGGAAAGGATTTTCACACCTGATCTGTTATCACTTACAGTGTAGTTCCTTCTAGAATGTTCTTTTCTCACTGTTGGCTCCAGGAGGCAGCTTAACCTGGCCAAGGGACACTTGACCCTGTGCACTGCCACATCCTAGATCCCCTCTTCTCCTCGACTCTGAGGTCTTGTTCTCTGTTTCCTTCTATTTACTCCTCAGGGTTACATGCCTGTTCCCCTTCTCTCTCATCACCCTTAATTGTTGGTGGGCACTCTCTCTCTCTCTCTCTCTCTCTCTCTCTCTCTCTCTCTCTCTCTCTTTTCAGCAAGAATGTTTTCATCAGATTTTTAATCCTATGACCATAGTACCCGATAAGAAGGACTTAGGTGAGAGAATGTTTATTTGGGGCTCACAGTTTGAGGGGTCTCTCCATAGATCACAGATGGCCGACTTCATAGCTCTGGGCCCAAGGTGAGGTGGCGCATCTCAGGGGAAGGGACCAGCCCAGGAAAGCTGTTCAGCTCATGGCACAGTCAGGAAACAGAGAGAAAGGAAGGGATCCTAGGGAAGGTGAGCCCTCCCAGGGCCTGCCCACAGGGATCACCTCCTCCGGCCGTGCCCCTCCTGGCCAGTGTTCACCACCAAGTTAGTCCATTCGAACTGGGATGAGTCGATGAGGTCTCAGCTCTCAGTCCAATCACCCTCCTCTGACTATCCCTGCACCGACACAGGAGCTTTGGGGGACACCACAGATCCAAACCATATGGGGATTCTTGAAATGAATGGATGGGGAGTGAAAAAAAATGACCAATCAAAATAATTTGTATTTCAACAGCTTTCGTGTCTGCTCTCACAATCTGAGTGTCAGCAACTCAGGGACAGGGACCCTTAGCACTGGACTGAGGTCCTATTCACACTGTGATGGTTTGTTGAAAACATGGCTACAGGATGTGACTTGGAATTCTGTAAGTGCCTACCCTTCTCCGTCCTGTGAGTTCTTTCTCTCATTTCACCTTCCCTGTTTAACATCTCGGAGACGGAGACTGACCTGTGTGCAGAGGTCGACCTGAGCCCAAGGCCTGGCTGGCTCCCTGCCCCCTCATCAGCAAGAATGGATGGAGGAACATCCATTCTTGACAGGCAGACCTTAGATCCAAGGGAGAGACTGGGGAAGGAGTGAGCACAGAGGAACCCAGGACTGGAGACCCCACCCCTGCCCCTGCCCCTTAGAGCCCCGGTCTCCCATCCCTTTTGATGGAGTCCTTCGAGAGTGGGGCAGAAACATGTTGAAAGCCACAATGGTCCGAGCTCCCACATCCCATCTCCTCCTGCAGAGGAGACGAGAGGAGGAGCAGAGCATCACTGAGTCTGCAGTCCCGGCTTCAGAACCGGACATGTGACAACGGGTCAGTGAGAATCTCTGCTTCTCATCTGCAAAAGGGGTTGCCCTGTCTGCCCTTCAGGGCTGTGGTTAAGAGGCCGTGAACATGACATTCCTGGCCGAGCAGCTGGCTCAGAGCAAGCAGAAGGTCCTGGCGCTCACGGCTGTGGCTGTCCTGTCTTCCGCATTCTCCGGGGCTTTCCAGGGGGTGTGCTTGGTGGCAATAATATGCACACACCTGAGTACAACTGAAAGCCTTGCCAGCTGGTTGTGTTCTTGGAGGGACAGTCACCTTGCAAGAGTTGATTTACAGAGGGAGTCTGGGTTAGCCTCTCTCCACCCCCTTCCTCCTTCCCTACCTTCTTTCTTCCCACCTTTTCCCCTCGCTCCCTCCCTCCCTTCCTTTCCCACTTTCTCCCTTGAGTTTCCTTCGTTTTTTGTCTTCTATTTATTTAAACATCACATTTACTTAGAATTTACACGCTGAGTGAAATGAGCCAGACTTAGAAAGTCAAGCGTCGAGGGCTTCCTCCCCTACGTGGAAGCAAGAGAAAAGAAGAGGGGAGTGTGCTGTGGGTGTGGGGGTTCTGGGAAAACAGAAAGCAGATGAGTGGGGCAGGGATGGGAAAGGGGGTCTGCAAAGCACCAGTTTAAAAAGACAATAAACAAACAGACCAGCTGAGCAGAGGAGGAGAGAGGAGGGAAGGGAAAGAGGAAGCACTGGGGACTGACCGGAGCAAACTGTGTCCTATTCATACACGATTTTGTCCAAACCAACCCCAGTCTTACATATAACGATAATGCAGTAATAAAAACATTTTAAAATACTTGTATTTTAAAGTTTTAACAACTTGAGGCAGCTTGTACCATAAAAACAAGTTTTTGGTGACACTGTCTACACAGGCCAGAGGACTAAGAAATGTTCTAAAAGGAAGAACTGGGTTAGGAACATGGATGGAGATCCATTCTATCAAAACTTTCAACATTTGTAGGTCATTATATCAATATTAAAAGACGCAGGAAGAAGAAGTCAGATAGTCTCTACTTCCCAGGAAGTTACTGACTAAGAAAGACAGAAAGTCATTGAAAAATATCCATTGCAGCATAACATAGGCAGAATCCAATCTCAGGATTATAATTGAGCACTAGATTTAGCTGTGCTTCCTGGAAGCCAAGGCAAAAGTGTGCACAGAATATGGTGAATTCAAGCCTCCCTTTATCAGATGGAAGGGTGCATGAAAACCCAGGCAAGAAAGCTAGACCTGGAGTCCTGCTGTTAGTGACCAACATCACAGTGATGCCAGGCCACTCATAAGCAATCCCGAACTCGGAAGTGGTGTTGATAGCACATTCTCTCATCACGGAGCTACAATGCCGTCATGTGTGTTTGGGGTGGGAGAGGGTGCCACGCCATCCATTCAAAGTTGCAGGAATCGTCATGTAATAAAATGTTTGATTTTGCTGTAGGAGTACCTTGACCTCCTTTTCTGGCCTCTCTTGGCCTTGATTTTGTTCCTGACTTCCTGCAAGGTCCCTTCTCACCTGGGATGCCCTCTGACTTTCCAGGACTGTGCACTCTGCTGCCATTACGGGCTGCCCACTCCTCAATTACACTATGGCCACAGGCTCCTTGATCTCTGTGGGGCCCACCTGGGGAACCCACCTGTTCTCTGGGGTCTGATCTGTAGGAGCTGCTCTGAGAACAGAACAGCTCCTGAGAGGGTCTGGGCAGCTCTCTATCCAGGACCAACTGCTCATCTCGGGCTTTGGCTGACCCTGACCATCCTATCACAGTTGAATTATTCTCGACCCATGCAGGAGGCCGTTCGAGGAACAAAGCACACTCATCTCCTTCACACCAACTCGGTGAGATGATGTGTTTTTCTTCTGCCTTTTCCCATTTTACTTTATATAGTGAATATTTCTCTGTTTTCATCAGTGTTGCTTTTGAGCATGATATTCTGTCCTATATATACAGTAAAAAATTCTCTCTTGAAGGATAGTTAGGATGTTTCCAATCTTTATAAAGCTACATTGTGAGTTTTTATGTAGAAACCTGGGTTTCACATTGTTGTGGTGTCAACTGATAAATACAATCAATAAGAGTGTAAGTTATTGGTTATAGAATAGTAAAAAGTATAGATTATAGACATAAGATTTTGATAAGTCAGATAAGACAATTATAAAGCAAGAATTGTCATGGACAGGCCTAAGACTCCATTTTGCTGCCTTTTATTAAAAAAAAAAAAACAACTTTCCCCTTCTCGGTCTATTCCCTAAAGACCTAAAAAGAGCATGCTACAGGGACACTGCTACATGGATGTTCATAGCAGCACAATTCACCATAGCAAGGCTGTGGAACCAACCTAGATGCCCTTCAATAGACGAATGGATAAAAAAAAATGTGGCATTTATACACAATGGAGTATTACTCCGCATTAAAAAATGACAAAATCATAGAATTTGGAGGGAAATGGATGGCATTAGAGCAGATTATGCTAAGTGAAGCTAGCCAATCCCTAAAAAACAAATGCCAAATGTCTTCTTTGTTATAAGGGGAATAACTAAGAACAGAGTAGGGACAAAGAGCATGAGAAGAAGATTAACATCTAACAGGGATTAGAGGTGGGAGGGAAAGGGAGAGAGAAGGGAAATTGCATGGAAATGGAAGGAGACCCTCAGGGTTATACAAAATTACATATAAGAGGAAGTGAGGGGAAAGGGAAAAATAATACAAGGGGGAGAAAGGAATTAAAGTAGAGGGGGTAGAGAGAGAAGAGGGGAGGGGAGGGGAGGGGGGATAGTAGAGGATCGGAAAGGCAGCAGAATACAACAGACACTAGTATGGCAGTATGTAAATCAATGGAAGTGTAACTGATGTGATTCTGCAATCTGTGTACGGGGTAAAAATGGGAGTTCATAACCCACTTGAATCAAACTGTGAAATATGATATATCAAGAACTATGTAATGTTTTGAACAACCAACAATAAAAAAAAACTGTTAAAAGAGCTGTTTCTAAGAAATTAAAATGAAAGCTTTTTTCTTATATTGTTTTATGTGCTTTGGACCCCACAAAATGTACTCAATCCAGGATATGGTGGTCTGGGTGACCCAAGACTTTGAAGTGGATTCTTGCCCCCACTAACCACCTGCTCAAAGTCAGTTGTCTAACACCTACTTGGACCCAAGATTCAGTTAACTGAGTGGCAAACTAACTTTTTTTTTTTTTTTTTGCTTCTGTAGTTTGCTTGCTTGCTAACTGGAAAATTCCAGTCCTGCTTTGGGCTTGCAGGTCCCACTAGCTAACTATTGTTCTAGCTTCTGTGATGGGCTGACTCGCCTGATGCCAGGAAAAGCCCCTGAGCTGTGGTTTTCGTCCTTCAATTCTGAAGGCACCGGCCCTGAAATTGCTGTCCTCCCACAGAGCTTCAGTCTCTCCGGGTGGGCGGCAGGCCCTGGCCAGGTAAATAAAGCTCTCTTTGATTTGAATTCAGACTTAGAGTGTTTTCTGAAGTGGTTCCTCCTAACAACATCTCAGATTGTTGTCCAAAATTGGAAATCCCCTAGAAAGGGGATTTCTGAGTTCAAGTTTATGAATCATTGGGAGAAGCTTGAGAAGTTTTGATGTCCACCTTACTGGTTTTATTTTGAAGTGGGTCCCTTTACAGAGGTACCTTTAAGAATGCTGGAGGGGTCCCTCTCACTGGATCCATGAAGGGATTCAGTCTGAATAGACAGTGCAGTCTACACACCCACACACCACACACATCTCCACCCACCACCCCTAGTGACGTTCATTCCTCCCTGGCTACTGCACCCACATGTGCAATGGTGAAACGTGAGGAGGCCTGCCCCCTTCAGGGAGGGCTCTGGTGAGCAGTTAATTCTGCTGATTGTGACAGTGAACAATCACTGTGTGCCAGTATTGCTTGACTCTGTGCCTGCTCTGTGTCACTCTCCATTGATCCAAGTAGTTCATAGATCCACCTGTGGGGCATATTTCCCATGAACCTCTGCTCCTCCCAAATATGCCCTCCAATCCACTCACCTAGTTGAGACCTGTTTGTTGCTGAGCCATTCATACTTTCATCAGGGCTTTGCTGCTCTCTGAGCAGGCTTTTAATTTTAATTATTTGTTGAGCTTTGGCATGTAGCAGCTTCTGTACTTTCAAAGTGACATTGTATCATAGTGGTTTTTGTGACTGAGCACTGAGGAATGGCTGGCTTTTCTTCGCCTTCTGGTGTTTCTTAGTGGTGAATGTGCCTGGGTCTGCAAAGTCCAGAGCCGAGTGGGGGCAGGAGTGGAGAGACGCGGAGCCGGTCTACAGGTAATAAAGACATCACGGCAGACCTCATATTTCACAGGCAAAGAAACGCAGCATGTTGGAAACTGAGGGGAAAATTTAGCGCATATGTTTGGAATCTATAACAACCTAATTTGCTCCCCAAAGACAGTTCTGCAAGAAGGAAAGTCGGTTTGGTCAGACAAAGCCAATTTTAAGGAGCTGGAGCTCTCAGCTCAAGTGAAATTGTTTGGGGAGAAACCTCCAGTGGAAACCAGCAAATTCCTGCTTTGTAAACACTGCCTCAAGCTGGTTGCTTGCTGAGAGCCAATGGAGACACACCCAGGCCACCGAATGTGAATGCTTGTGCCACTCAGCATAGAGGAAAGGGTTAGTCTAATTGAGACTTCCCTGGTTCTGTGGGGAAGCTGAAGGGAAAGCCACACAGAGACTCATGAGCCTTCATGAAAGTTTAATTCAGTTTTGTGGAAGGGAAACAACTTTTATCTGGGCTTGCTGTGTTTAATATTAAAGTGAGGCTGAGGTCCAGAGACAGGGACCAGCTGGGGAAACCATTACCCCACAGTTTGATTCTGTGTGCGCGTGCGTGTGTGTGTATGTGTGTGTGTGTGTGTGTGTGTGTGTGTGTGTGTGTGTGCATGCGTGTGTGTGTGTGTGGGGGGGATCCAAGAGAGAGTCATCAGTGTATCAGACCCAGAGTCTAGGGTGTAGGAGCCTCATGTTCCCTAAAGGCCTCCAATTAGCCTTTTCTCCACCGCCTGGTGCTTAAGGAGCAATCACAGAGATGGAGTACAGCGTGGGCAAAAGTCCATCTTCTTAATAAACTTGGAAACGTGTCACCAGGCCTTGGAGTTTGATGTGTACTCCAAATTCACATTTTAAAATAAATTGTTTAGTTATCTTGTGTAAACCACATTTTATTGCTTTGCATTTTTTTACTCTAAAAGTGTTAATTTATGAAAAGGAAACACTAAAACCAGGTCACAACTTTTATAAGCCTGTTTTGGCATTTCCCCACATTTTTAGTATAATAGAAATTTAAGTGAGAAGTGTCTGGGCTGCTAAGAGGCCCTGTTTGAACTTGAACCCACACAGCATCCACAGCAAAACAGTGACTGCTGATGGTAACCAGGACTAGTCCGTGAGTCCTCTCAGCCCCATGCTGCTGTGGGCTCCATAACATCACTCCCAGGTATGAAACGTGCTCTCCGAAGCCACTGCACCTGAGCGGTGGGCAGGGCAGAAGGCCACTTTCAACCCTGCACTGTCATTTGTTCCCTTCCAGGTATGTTTTGCATTCACTGAATCGGCTGTGTTTGTTCCCAAACGAGTTTATGCCACTTGTCCTCAGGATCAAAAGTTTAATTAGGGAACATGATGAAATACTCTAGCAGAAAAAAAAAAAAAAACATTGCTAGTGCTATAAACAATAAGGTGAAAGCTTGGGAAAGGATTCACTGGGCACCTACTAGGATCTGGGCTTGCACATTAATCACCTTTTCTCCTTATAAAATGACTCCAAAACTTGGATGTTCTTACCCTTACTGCAATAATCCTCAAAATGATGCTCAGAGGTTGACGGTAACAGACTCGAGCTTACACAGTTGATAAGTAGTGTAAGCAGCCAAATATGAACACAGGCTGTCAGACCCCACAGTCCATGTGTGCCGTCCCACGGTGCATACGCAGCCCTGTCCACACTTGGCATTGCCCTGGCCTGTGGAGCAGGGCTGGAGAAGTCAAAAGCCTTTGCCCTATAGCAGCCCCGAGTCCTAGAGGACAAGTATACAAGTAAGCAAACCATGAAAACTACCTTCCCGTCAACACTGTGAGATGGGAGCCCCCCCCCCCCCCCGACGGGGATCCTCACCCAGGGCATCTGATGGAGCAGCAGCCAGCTTCCTCAGAGCCTATTCCTGGTGACTGCAGCAGGGGATGCTCCCCTTCCCCAGGCCCGTGGGTCTGGATGACACTGCTGCTCCAAGGCTTCCCTAAATTCTCTTTTAATTTTCTGCAGGGTAAATGGAGTTCTGTCAAAAGGCTAGAAATCGCTGACCTTGCCTCACACGGCAGAGCAACAGTCCTGGCAGGAGCGCGGCAGGGTGGGCAGGGGCTCCAGGGATGCTCCCAGGATCATTTGAAGTGAGAAATGCTAAGCCTGCCATATTTAACGGCCGGTCTGGGAGTATGGCTGGAACAGAAAGCGGCACTTCCCCTTGACTCTCGTGTGCCCTGTAACACTGCCTCGGGCCTTGCTAAGTGGTGACTTCATTCTCACTGAGGATGGGGCCAAGGAACCAGCAGAGATTCTCAGAAGACCCTGGCCTGCTGAGCCTGAGGGTTTCTTTCTTTCCCCCTCTCACTTTTAAAGACATTGGCCTTTCTTCATGGGGCTCTCTAAGGTTCTTTGGTGCTACGAAAAGCAACAGAAAGTGTTCAAATAGCCCTAGTGAGAGGACAGGAGGAAGGGACAGTCTCTAATGGAACCTGGTGCCCTGGTAAAAGCCTGGGTCCTGGGACCTCTTTCCCCTGTGGCTAGCTGTCTTTTAGAGTCGAATCTCTCTGACTGGCCTAGGCGGCTAATGGGAAGTTCTCCCTCTACATGGTGCTCTTGGATTAAAGGCTCTCTCAGTTCCCAGGATGGTGGTGGGCAGGGATGTCAATCAGATCCTGTGATTACATTCCAGCTTGGCTCCAGGGAGCTGCGCCTCTCCCACCCTCTGCGGCCCCGGCAACTGAGGGATCTGGATCCACAGTGAAGATGTTCCCTTCCCCACCTGCTGACATCAAAGTCTCTCCCATCAATTACGAAAAAATAAAAGTAAAAAATAAAATAAAAGCTGCAGAATCAACACTTTAAAAAGCCTTCTTCTTGCCTTTTCAGGATGTCTAATTAGTGATGTGAGTGGGCAATTTGCTGCAGCCCTCACTGATTAATTTATCAAGTGCTGAAGCCTTTCTAGTTTGTCTCTCATTTCAATTAGCTGAGGGTGGGGTGTGACAGGCGAGGCAGTATCTGGGGAACCCCTTGCCTCTGCATATCACGTGTTGCCCTGGCCCATGGCTCCTCTACCTCCCATGCCAGAGTGAATTATCCAAATTCACCCAGGCCAGTCCCTGGGTACTCCTCCCATCCCACCTTTCCTGGTATGACTGGCCCAGGCAGACTGTGGCTCAAGACAAAGCCACAAATTCATTAGCTACCCCAGAAGAGTCACAGCCACTGATATATTGTCCCAGCTCCTCAGCCTACCACTTGATTAGAATCAATTTGGTTCTTGACCACAGATCCACTTGCACCGTTTTCTACTGAGTGCAAGCCCGAGCTTACATGGGCCTCTAGTGCCATCATTGCAAGGTGGCTTTTTTTTCTGTTGCGATGAAGGGTAAAGGGAAAAAAAATTGCACCAGAAACTTGTTAAGATGGCAAGACAGATATTATTTGAGCTACTGCAGTAAGGGAAAAAGAACCTGGGACTCAGTGGTCATGGTACAGTATAGAACTATTTCCAAATACAGCAGGGATTTCATAGCCAGGGAGCAGAGTGAGAGGGTCAGTGGATGGAAGAGTACTCAAGAGTTTGATTGGAAATCAAGCAATTGGAAGTGAGCAAGTGAACTATTACTGAATTCATTGGACAGGAGTTTTGCTAAAGGCAGGTCAAGGACTTGGATGTCAAGAGGGGGATGAGGAACTTCATCAGATATCAAAAGTTGGGGATTTTCACAGACTAAACTCGCAGTCATCAGGCCACGGGCAGGATGGCAGGCTGACATCCAGTCAAGGTCAAGAAGGGAGCTCAGGGGAGCTTCAGTAAAGTAGGGTTTTGAGCAGAGGAATGACCTCCTTTCTCATTGATAAGATTGGTTATCATTTCCAAGAGGATTACAAGAAGATAACAATAGAAATAGAGTAATTAGAAGTTTGCTTTGCTAGCGCAGGTGAGAGGTATTAGTAACTTACACAGGAGATGCTTAGTGAAAATGGGCAAAAAATGTATCGATCAGAAAGTGTTTAGAAGGGAGGATGTGGGAATCTTTCAAATGGTTGAATGTAAAGGTGAGCATATTAGTCACCTGCTTTCAGGGAATGAGGAGAAAGTCAGTAGTATTTAAAGCATCCCACGTACGGTAAAAGTGGAATCCAATTGATATTAAAGAATGCAGTGTTTAATAAAGATATTAGGGAAATTGGTTCCATAGGCTAAGAGCAAGGAGAGCCTGCCTGGAGGTGGTGCTTGAGCTGAGGTTTGTAGGTTGTATGAAAATCCAATAGGCAGAGAGGGGTGAGCAGAATCAGAAGGCAAGGGGTCAGAGAAACAGGATCTGCAAACATACGAATGGAAGTGACTGCTAATGAAGACTCTGTCAATGAAATGCCAGCTACCAGTGCCCCACACGATGCTCTAAGGCCTAGTCGGATTTATGTGGCTGACTCCCGGACACAGCCATCTGTAATGAAGAAAAGACCAGGGTCAAAGCTCTAATTACTAGGAGGTAGTGTCCTGAGACAGAGCTGGTGACCTAGTCACCACCTTCCATGACAACAGGAAGGCAAGAATTCCACAATATGACTTGAGAGATGTTTATAACTCTCCCAAATCCCAACAAGGTACCTAACTCTTCCCTTATTAGCAAGGACCTCAGTTAAATGTAAGGAATAATAGGAGTAGAAGGCGTGGATTGAGATCAAAGTCTGACCTTGAGAACTGTACTAATGAAAAGGAAGACTCTATAGGACAAGATCCACAGCTGCTGGGGACTCCAGGAACTTCGGAGGAAGGAACTGAGATGAGGCGCGAAGGGGCTTCTAAAACATGTTCTGAGTGTCCTTGAGGAAGAGACCTTTAGATTCCTTGTTTATTCATTTCTCAAGCCATCTATTCGTTTATCAGGTATTTATTGAACACCTTTTGTGTTGCAGGCAGTTTTCTGGGCACCTTGACCCTGACCACATAAAGCTAGTGGGGAAAGCAGATAAGAATTGGACCCCTGCCACAATAGAGCAAATGCCTGAGAGTGTGTGCATGGTATGTGATGAGGCTGAGAGGCCATCTGATATGTGATTGGACTGAGAGGTCATCATCAGAGAGTGTGTCATGGGGAGTTCAATGTAGGGGTGTCTTAGAAGAGTCCCATGAGAATGTGATGATTGAGCTGAGAGCTATGGCATGGGAAGGAATAGATTAGGTAGGAGGTGATGGGAAAGAACCCCCAGAAGGTGCAAGCATGCACAGAGGCACTGGGGCTGGAGGGCACTGGACTGTCTAGGAACAGAAATAAGACCAGGCTGGCTCAAGAGAGTATGTAAAGGAAAGGATTGTGAGAGATGTACAGAAGAGAAAGGCACCAAGACCCATGGGCACTGTAGGCCATGCTAGGTACATTGGCACTTTCTCCAAGCACAATGAGAAGCCATGGAGATATTTTAAGCAGAGAGGTGATATAAGCAGGTGTGCATTTTGCAAGGACCCCTCTGGTCTCTTTGTGGAAAGCAGTTTGGAGGAGAACATCCTGGGAGTCAGGTGAAGGGAGTGTTGCAAATTCCAGATGATAATCACACACGATTTGAACTGGAATGGGAGTTAATAATGGACTGAAGTGCCTTAGTGTGAGAAATACTTGAAAGATAAAATTGTCAGGACTTGGAGATGAGTTAGTGATGGGGAGAGGGGTATGGGTTGGGTAATTGTGAGAATAGGGGCTCATTTAGCTCACGGTTCTGGAGCTTGGAAGTCCAATAGCATGGAGCCATCACCTGCCCAGCACCTGCTGAGGGCCTTCCTGTTGGGGATGCCATGGTGGAGGGCCACTCTTGCCATAACCATGAATCAGTCCACCAGTGCATGAATGGATTGGTCTCTTCAGAGGGTGCCTAGGACCAAGTGACCTCCTAAAGGTCCCATGACGCAAATACCATTCAGGTAAGACCTTGGGGAGTAAGTTTTGAATGCAAACTTAGGGGAAAGGTTCTTCCCATACATCTTCAGGAGGACACTTGGATGTAGCCTTGCCCAACCAGGTGAGGGGGTCATTGCCTGAACCAGGATCCAAGATGAGATACAGTTATCTGTAAACAGGGGCAATCTTGTCAATCCTGCTTCCCTTGCAGACTTGCTACCAAGCCCCAGTGAGATGAACCCTGGCCACACTTTGTAAGTCATGTGGCGCCACGAGGCACAAGCACTTCATGTTTTCCCACCTGCTGTTGTTTAGTGGCTGGATGGTGCTCTGCAACCAAATTCTTTTAGGAAATCTAAATTCTCACGGAGGAACAAACAAAACAAGTTCATCCCATCTTGGCAACAGTCAGGAAATTCAGTCATAATAACATCCTTGGGGCAGAAAAAATTCTTTGGCCAACAAACACTACAGCCCACTCAGAAACTTCAAGTTCCAATTCAGCTGAAATGTTTCACATTTGTAGTTCTTCTTATAGTTGGCAATAGATAATAGAGAGAGGGGAGGAAGCTTCCCTGATAATTAGACTTTTTTGCTCTTTCAAAATATTATTTTGAATGATAATACCCATGTGATTCAGAACTTGACTCAACTGGCTTAGAGGTAATGACAAGGTGGCAGCTATTTGTACCACCGAGTCTCGGTCTCTTTCTGTCTGTCTCTCCAGTGCTGGGACTGAACCAAGGGCCTCACACATGCTTTTCTTTTCTCTAAGGAGACATGTTTATTTTTTTCAGCCTTAGAATATAGCACAACTTATGGGTTTTATTTTCATGGTGTCCTCCAAGGAAACTCAAGGGCATGGAGTTATCACTAGGACATGACCTTCAAATTTCCATCAAGGCTTATTATTTGCATGGAAATGTCCTTGATTCTCCAACCCATCCCAGGATCCTCCTCTGTTAATGTTTCTGAGAACAAAGTCCATCCTCTACAGCATCACACTAATGGGCTATTGGGATATGACCCTTTTGGTGTCTTTCACCACTTCCCACAGTGTCATCTGACCCTACAGGATCCTCCTCACCATACACAGGCACAATGTGCCTTACCAGCAGTTAGCTTCTGGCTAATTTCATTTTATGCTTCCAGAAGAGCCTACCCCAATCCCTCCTTGAGCTCTCTCAGTAGTCGCGTGGGCTTCTATCAGCCACCCATGAGGCTTGGTGTTGGCAGGAAGGTAAGACCCACGTGGGATCTCTGATTTCGCCACGCTTATTAGCTCTATGACCTTGGCTCAGCTGCTGTTTCTGACTGTTGTGTTAACAGGCCTCCATCAAATCACACCTTCTGGTATTCATCCCTGTGCACAGTCCTACCCTGCATCTGGGCTTGACCCTGTGAACTTGCTCTGATCAGTGGGTCATCAGTGAACTGAACCTGAACAGAGGCATAATGAGTGCACTGGACCTGGTGAAGGAGACCACACAGAGGAGACCTGAGGGTTTGGCCTCCACCCACTGCCGGGTGGGAGTGAAACTTCAGCCGCAGCTGAGCCTCCAAAGGAATCCAGCCACATGAGTGGCCTGGGTGAGACCAGTCTGCCCAGGTGAGCCCATTCCAAAGTACATAATTGTGAATAACTCACAGTTGTTTCAAGCCGATGAGTTTAGAGAGTTTGACAAATGGCAACGGAGAACTGAAATATGTGGTAAGCTGGTTCAGCTCACCAGAGCACAGACCACAGACCACAGAAGCCGGATCTCTAGTGAGACAATGTGATTTTGAACTCCTCATTCTGCCACACTCACTCATGGTGTGACCCACCAGCTACTCCTGAAGACTTTATCCCCAGAAAGCCCTCTGTCTAAGCAGACTCCTGCTCATTTCAGATGGCTGGCCCAAGACAAGGGGATCCAGGAAACTCAATCCCACACAGAAGAGCCTTCCTTCTGCTGCTCCAACCCCTTGCTCTTCTGTGTGGGATTTAGCTTCCAGTTCCCTGTGTCTTTCTTGGTTTATTCGTGTATTTTTCTTAATGGTGCCATCATGTATGAAATGTCGTATGTCCTTCAATGCCCTCTTTGTTTCCTTTCTCATTTCTTGCTTTTTTTTTCTATTTTAGCCTGCATTTATTCTACTTTATCTTCTATCCATTTGTTGGGTTTTTATTCTATTGGCAAATGTTCTACTTCCAAGAGTTCTTTCTACTGTCCTGAATGTTACTCTGATATATCTTTGTTTCTTTGATGCATATATCGTGTCTCTGAGGATATTGATTGAAGAAAAGAATAGATTTACGGGAACAGTTCTTAAAAATGAATCAGGAAGCTGTAGATTCCTTTCTAAACTTTGAAACACTGAAAATTAGGGTGCTCTCTGCTCACTAAAGGCTTGTGAGACTTCACTTCAAAAATCATCAGAACCCAGTATCTTCTTTTTAATTTTTATTTTACATTTTCCAAGTTTTAGCTTTGATGGTTGGTCTATCAGGACTTTCTTTTCCTTCCATAGCCAATATCGGTAATTTTCAGAAAGTGGTGAATTCAATGCAGAGTTCTGCGTACTCCAGCGCTCCTCTTCTCACCTCCTTGGTGTGTCTCTGTGTCTGACGCTCTGGTCCTGATGGAGAGATGTGTTCAGGAATAACATGGATTTGCTTCCAGGGCCCAGACTTCCCACTCATGGTTCTGAGATCTTCAGTAAGTCACTCAAGCTCTCGAGCTTCATCACAATTCTGCCTCAGTGTGAGAATTAAACATATAATCCATTAGAAAGTATGTAGCAATGGTCAGTAAGTCTTCATGGAATGTGCTCTAGTCAACTAGAGCCTGAGATTTTCCTACACACACTCACAAGCCCAGAGGGGAATGAACAGCTGAACCGTACCAGACAGAGTGCACTCCAAAGCCAGAGCCAGACAGCAAGCTTTGAATACCCACCGTGTGCAGGGACCACACCAGGGGTGGCAGACACAGTGGTGAACAGGAGAGACGTGGCCCCTGTGGTGTTCACAGCAGAGTGGGGATCCTTGGAAAACACCCAAGGACCATAGCTTCCTCCACTGGCAACCCCCCGCCTTCTCGTCACACCTGAAGTTCCAGATCTCCCTCTGGCCTAGAACCCCCCTTCTGACCCTTGCCACCTAGGCTACTGCACTCTACGTTTCCTGTCAGTGAGTATCCTCTGATCCTTTCATCTTCCTGAAGTTTCTTTGAACAAGCGAAGCTCATGCCGGCTTTGCGCCCTGGCACTAACTCTGCCCACTGCTTGGAATGTCTCCGCACACGTTTTCACAAGGCTGACTCCTTCCCAGGCAGATTTTAACACACGTTTTCTTTCCCAGGAAGTCCTTCCCAGGACTGTCGCCTCCAGCTGTCCCTGTGGTACACATCACAACTCCATGGGGGCTTCACCCCCACCAAGTTTATGCCAATCAGAGACAAGTTGGCGGGGGGGTTCCTGGTCTTCTCTAACTTGCACTTTAATAATCCCCCACCCAACCCCAGTCATTGGATCATTTCCAGCCTTTAAAATGTATTTCACTGTACTTGACACCATGTAGAGTAATTTGATTATTTATTTACTTGCTTGTTATGTACCTGCTCACACCAGCAAGTAGGCTCCACAAGAGCAGGATCTGTGACTTTCTGGTTACTACTGTGACCCCAGTTCCTGTAGGAACACCTGGAATATCACAATTACTAAATAAATATGTATCCATCCACTCCAAGGGCTGAAATGAAGTGAGGCCTCAGAGAGGAACTGGAACCAGGAGATGAAAGGTCCCGTGCACCTGGTGACAAAGCTCACCTGCCTCTTCTTGTCTTGGTCTCCCCATCTCTGGTTCACTTTGTGCTCTGCAGATCAGCCCCCAGCATGGTAGCCTGCTTGTCGGATGGACGATAGCTTCTGCCACATTTCCATGGTACCAGTCCAGCACCACGGAGGCCACAGTCAGATACCTCCTGGGTCTGATGCCAACATTCAGAAGGGGGAATGTGGTGATTTCAGGATAGCCAGGGGTGTGACAGGCCAGTCGGCTCTGTTCAGGACAGGAGGCCCATGATGACAGTGGCTCAAGTGAGGGGAACGAGGGCACCTTCTCAAGAGAGATCTGTGACCTGGACTGGTCTCAGCTGTTTCTGACACAGTGGGTAGTGCAGCCTTGGCTGTAGCTAGGAGCTGAGCCCTGTACTCGGCAGAACTGGTCATGTGGTAAGAATCCAAGTTGGTGTAGCTTTTGGCAATCAGGCGTGTGATGTCAAGATAACATTCCAATTTACTTTTCTTATCTGAGAAGGAAAGGCACTGGCTTCCATGTTCCTGCGGTCCTTTCCAGCACCGCCATTCCAGCAGCCTGCTGCCCCCCCCCCCCCAGGTGGACCTGTGCTCCCACGGGTGCCACCTGCCTTCAGCTCATTCTCCAGCCACCGTCCAGCTCATCCCGCTGGCCCTGGCAATGTCAATGCTCGACTTTCACACTGTCCACCAGGGGCTGCAGCACGCAGAGAAATGTCAGAACTGAGGCAAAAGCAAAAACCAAATCATGCTACTCCTCGGAAAAAGAGATTGCTGTATTCTAGAACATAACAAAAACCACAGAAGAAGACTACTAGGAGAAGTTCAGACCTATAGAAAAAAACAAAGGAAGCATGTTTGAGCGGAAATGGAGAGGCTGCAAGAAAAGGTGAACTCAGCCCAGAAAATGATCAGGATGCTCAGCTAGAGAGTCCAGGGCTCCCAGATAAAGACACTGACAAACGGATTGGCGCAGTCCACTCCGCCAAGTCGAGAAGCACTGAGACTTTGGAGAACAAGTTCTAGGTCCTCCAAACATCTCCGACATTACCCCATTAGTGCCTTTCTCTGTGAGAGTGCTTAGAGCTGTCTTTTCAGCTAAAAGATCATTAAAAGCAGAGAGCTCTGTGCAAGTGGGGGATCCAAGGAGACTCAAGTGCTTAAGTGGTTCTGGCTGCTATCAGCAACTGCTGAGATGCCTGGAATCAGACAAAATTAATTGAACAATAGAGAATTGGCAGATAATGGAAAGGAGGCACAAGACAGGTGACCTGGAGAAATGCTGACGCTTCGATGAACTTTCTCTGTTTCCTCCCTAGGGCAGAGACTACTTCGAATGTGTGTGTCACTTTCCGTCCTAAAGCTGGCATGGTGCCAGGCACAAAGGAGGCATGACTTGCTGTGGAGGGAACATCCATGTTGGAAGTAATGATGCTTGATGTGCCCACAGACTCTGCAGAGACTTCCTTTGTAACTTTTTGGTCTGATGTTCCTCTTTAGCCAACCTGGATTCTCCAGGGTTCTCTCACACTGAGAAAAATTCATGTGTGCTTTTAAAGTCTTGACATCTCGGATAAAAAAAAAAAAAAGAAAAAAAAAACTGCCAATGAAGCTTCTTTTAACAACAATGACCTTAGAAACTCTTTCAACTCTCCTTGGAAATGCTTTAAATAGAGTTTGATCATTTTCAGGAAAAAGTACAACTATCTCAGCTTGGCGATCAATGTCCATCACACTCTGGTCTCTGGCAACCGCCAGCTCGACACTGGGCACTTTTCCATCTCACACCCCGAAGTTACCTGGGCCTGCCATATTTCCACTCGCTTCTGCACCTTGCACATTCTATTCTCTGCTTCGCAGGGTCGCTCATTCTCCTCCCCCATGAATCCTTGCTTTTTCATCCCATTAGGGGTCCATGTAGATGCATGTCACTGTTGGTCCTCTTGTATGCCCCCTATCACACACTGCATGATAGAACTCTAGGCTGTGTGTCATTCCTTCTTTCTTCAACTCTAGTTTAGAAGCTGCTTGAGGTTAACATTCTGTCTTTGTCATCACTGTACCCTCAGTTTGTGTGGCCAGGTTTTATATATTCTAGGTCATCCAATGAATGAATGAGGTGAAAGGCTAAAGATCAATCCAGGAAGATCAGGATGCTTTTATGCTGAAGGATCTATCCTGTCATTTCTGCACTGTTGTACTCTCCTGGAGCACCCGACTGAAGTTTCTCTCTGGGTATCTGAGGTACACAGTCATTCCTGGAGCTTGTCTAAGAAAAAAAATCAGAGTCAACTTAATAGCACCATGTGGAGAGGCTACAGGGAAGTCACATGAGGAAATAGAAGTTATTCTGTCAGGATTTCCTTCTTGACCCTGGATTCAGGCTACGATATTAATGATACTGAGAAAGAATTCAAAATAAATGCAGAATTAGCTGATCTTGTGCCACCTGTCAGTGCTCGCAATTAATAATGTAAGCCAAGACTTCAAACACTGCTGCTTTTCTCCTCTAGGGGCAAGGGGAAAGTTGGGAAGAAGCCTATCCCAGCTCCAATGAAAATCATTTTTTTTTTCTAGTTTGAAGTTCAAGTCAAACATCTATATCCAGAGTCTCACAGCTTGTTATGGAAGTGGTCAGAAAGGATGAGTGTGTGGATGAGGAGATAGATGGACTGGTGGACAGATGGATGATTGCATTGATAGTTGGATGGATTGATGGATGAGAAGGATGGGGATGGGAGGGAAGAACATTGACCCAGAAGAATTGATTGAACTTGGTAATTCATTATCTACTGGGGACAGAGAAGACAATGAAACCAAATATAAGTCACAGTTTCTAGCCTAGGAGAATGGAGGAGGAAACTAGGGGAGGAAGAAAGGTCAACTGCTTTAAGAGTAGTTCTGTGCTTAGGCTCAGAGGAGAAGCGATTTTTCTCTTTCTAAAACTAGGGATTTATTCTGATTGTAGAAGAAATTTTTATCAGAAAAGGTTTCCATGTGTTTTCAGTGCTGCCCGTGGAACTTAATATTTGTTTTCCACAACATTCTACTCACAGGGTGAATGGCTGAGTTAATAGTACATAGGCACAAGGATGTACAGGTGTGTAACCTGAAAGTGTCTCAGGTGTTCAGGAAAACCAGAGGTTCAGGTATGTGACTTAGTCAATCTTTCTGGATCCTGAGCCATGACTATTTAGGGTTGCCGACACAAGTGTTGAAAGTGGGAAAAATACATTAGGAGAATCTTATTACCTTCAACAATTAGTATTACTGCTCTAGACAGAAACAAGCAATGCAAAGCCCACACTGAAGAGAACAGCAAGGCGAGGTGTTAATTTTGGCCACGGAGAGAGGAATGTGAGGGCCAAGACTTGTCATTCTGCCATCCTCCCCCTCAACCACCTCCAGCATTTGGCAGGGCTCCACTGTGACTCAGAAGTGTGGCAGAGCAGGGTGATGAGTGTGAGGAGTATGAAGTCACCAGCCTTTGCACTCACCAGACTCACAGGGATGCCTCAGGGAATGAATGCACCCCGCCAACCTCCTGAGGGAACGGCTTCAGGGCACATTAATACTACGTCTAGATTGGAGGCTGGAACCGTGCCAAGAGAAAAATTAGCTGTAATCAAAGCCACTTGTCAAGTAGGATGGCCCAGAGTGTAGAGAAGCACGTAGACTCCATGGTCGGTGGGGCACTCTGACTGCAGGATCCAGGCAGCCGGTGGTCACCTGCTGAGTCACAACCTCAGGGAGGGTGGGGCTGCTTGGTGCTGCTCTTGCTTGGGTTTCCCTCAAGAGAATTCCTGCCATCAGCTTGTCTGCCTGCCATCCCAGAAAGTGGCTCAAAAGTACCTGTCAACCACAGGGAGAGACATGGGTCGCCCTCTGCCTTGCCTTTCTTTTCCTGGAGAAGTGGAAACAGAGGAAAGCAATATGATAGGAACTAAGGACCTCTGCTTTGGTTCTTAGACAAAAACAATTTTGTGACCCAGGAAAATGATGGGACTTCATATTTCAAAATTCAAACTCTAGACAGAGGGAAAGGCTTGGAGTGAGGAGTGAGTCCCCTAGACAGACAGAGAGCCAGAGGGAGTTTCATGAGAAAGCCAACTCAGGAGAGACTCCCGAGGCTCACAGGAGCGCTCTTCTTTATGCCTGCAGAAGAAGTGCTGAAGAGAGCACTCTCCAGCTAAGAAATTCTTGGGAAGCCTCATGTGGAAGTGAAAGCCTCAGATTTGGAGTCAGCCGAGCTCTGGGTTCAAATCCCTGCCAGGCCACTCACTAAAAGGAGGGTGGGAATCATTGATTCTGCCTCTGAGCCTCAATTTCCTCGTCTGCCATCTATGTCCTCTCTGTGGAGCCTGAAAGCAGCATCTGGTGAGTGCACCATGCCCATTCGGTACAGGAAAGGGGACTGGGAGGCTGCAGCAGGCAGGGTGAGTCAGAGCCGAGCTTCAGGGAGAGTGAGGCTCTGGAGGACTGTAGGTCACAATTGTGGACGTTTCTCCTGAGTCCCTGTCACTGAGCCTGTCTGAGACTATGTGAGCAGACTGACCCCTCACCCCCGGCAGGAGCTTCTGAGACTGAGTTTTCAAGGGTGAAAGTCAGCCCTTCTGTCTCAGAGCTGCTTTTCCCCAATAGAGCAGGCAAGTGCACTGCCTGGGGTCTTTACACAATAGGTGGTCAGGGGTGAGCCATTTTCCACATGCCTTGCCCCCACCCCCTATCTCTGATAGGTAACCTTGGGCCTTCTGAGTGGGCTCAGGACTCTGACTTGGCAGCCTGTCTGTCCACTGGGAATACTCAGTGGCAATGGCTGTACCAGGACAGTTGAGACAGACCTGTTCGAAAGAGAAAAACATCAGGTTCTGCAGGCTGTGACCTTCACCCAACCAGGGGGAGCCCGTGGGTGAGAAGGGCTCAGTGTGGAGGTCACTCCAGGCAGCACGCTTGCTGCTGGACACCCTCTGCTCCGGCAAGGTCATGCCCACCTTTGTCCGAGTGTCGTGGTGAACCCCTGACAGGGGCCGAGCACTGGGCTGGGCTCTGGAGCAGTGAAGGAGGGTGCTTACCCTCCGTCTCCAGGGTTCAGACATCCAAGGAGGAAGCGGCCACAGAAATGAGTCAGCATAACATGGCGTTTGTCAGTGAGCAGCGGGAACACCTGCTGGATGCTCAAATCTGGAGTCCTGTTGTCCTTTTGAATGCCTTCCTGGCTGGAGGGAACGTCATCAGCCCAGCACGGATCTTGTATGAAGGAGCCCTACAGGACAAGGTGCAGGAGAAGGTACAGGTCACTAACACCCACTTGACAGTGTGGATGTAAGAGTGAGGTCTTTGTTCTTAAGGTCCTCGGGGAAGTTTATTTGTACATGAAAGATAACTCACAAGTCACCTTAATTTTAAAATTTAATATCATGTACATTAACTTGACACAATAAAATATATTCTTTCCTAAGCCTTGACACTCAACCTACAAATTTTATTCTTCTATTTGCAAAATAGCAAGAATTGACAATTGATTCTAAGAAGATCTTGAATATTGCTTAGTCACATTTATAAACTTAAGGATTTTCAACCATCTTTGTAATTTTGATGCAGTCTATTTTTTTGTACTTTGATTAATAAACCAGATTCCCTGAGTACTCAAGTCTTATAAAGCTAATATATTATTATATTCATAAACATCAGGTGATTCTTATGGTATTATATATGTTCAAGTGCTGCATATAAATCTAGCAAAAATTCATCTTAAAACAACAAGTCTAAATCAATTACTAAAGTATAAATTTTAATGGTAATCACAAAGTTTAACTGCTATCCCAATTAAACAAATTCTCTGAAGTACAAAAATTTCAATGTAAATCATACATTTCTATTATAGTAATAATCAATAAAAACTGACCATAATTATTTTTCTCAGTGGTAAAAATATGTTTAAAATTATACAAGTGCATATATTAAAATATTAACAGTTGCTAATTTTGGGTAGTGGGATTTTGGCTTAATTTCATTTTCTTGTTCAAAACTTTCTCCATTTTCTAATGAATATGCACCACTTTTTAGAAAGGGACAGACTTAATTTTAAAACATTTGGTCAGTACCTGTCCTGGGATGGGCCTTACACTTGTCTCAAGGGGGTCTTTGATGGCTAGATACTTTGTATTCTCTTCAGGGGCTGCTAGAGCTAAGGCCTACTCAGTTGCAAGCAGGTATCATGGGGAATGAATTTTATCAATTTATTTCTTTTTTATTTATTTATTTATTATTATTATTAGTTGTTCAAAACATTACAAAGCTCTTGACATATCATATTTCATACATTTGATTCAAGTGGATTATGAACTCCCATTGTTACCCCGTATACAGATTGCAGAATCACATCGGTTACACATCCACTTTTTTACATACTCCCAAACTAGTGTCTGTTGTGTTCTGCTGCCTTTCCTATCCTCTACTATCCCCCCTCCCCTCTCCTCCCCTCCCCTCCCATCTTCTCTCTCTACCCCATCTACTGTAATTCATTTCCCTCTCTTGTTTTTTTTTCCCCTTTCCCCTCACTTCCTCTTATATGTAATTTTGTATAACAATGAGGGTCTCCTTCCATTTCCATGCAATTTCCCTTCTCTCTCCCTTTCCCTCCCACTCTCGTCCCTATTTAATGGTGATCTTCTCATGTTCTTCCTCCCTGTTCTGTTCTTCATTGCCCTCCTTATATCAAAGAAGACACTTGGCATTTGTTTTTTAGGGATTGGCTGGCTTCACTTAGCATAATCTGCTCCAATGCCATCCATTTCCCTGCAAATGCCATGATTTTGTCATTTTTTAGTGCTGAGTAATTCAGATAGAGCCTAATATCCAGAGTATACAAAGAACTCAAAAAATTAAACAATAAGAAAACAAATAACCCAATCAACAAATGGGCCAAGGACCTGAACAGACACTTCTCAGAGGAGGACATACAATCAATCAACAAGTACATGAAAAAATTCTCACCATCCTTAGCAGTCAGAGAAATGCAAATTAAAACCACCCTAAGATACCATCTCACTCCAGTAAGATTGGCAGCCATTATGAAGTCAAACAACAACAAGTGCTGGCGAGGATGTAGGGAAAAGGGTACACTTGTACATTGCTGGTGGGACTGCAAATTGGTGCGGCCAATTTGGAAAGCAGTATGGAGATACCTCAGAAAGCTGGGAATGGAACCACCATTTGACCCAGCTATCCCCCTTCTCTGTCTATTCCCCAAAGACCTTAAAAGAGCATATTATAAGGATACAGCTACATCGATGTTCATAGAAGCACAATTCACAATAGCTAGACTGTGGAACCAACCTAGATGCCCTTCAATAGATGAATGGATAAAAAAAGTAGCATTTATCAATTTATTTGTGTGAAGGTACTTTTTAATATCAGGCACCGGGGCTTATTTTTATTATTATTTAAGAAAGAGTACGTTGATGCTATAGCCACACCCCCCAGTCTGTGCCTTTCAGGTTATTATGCAAATTCAAGTTTAACTGAAGAAAGCACAGATTAGAATCTGTTCCCTTGAGGCTTGGTGGACAAGTTCACTATGAGTGAGTAACTGATTGCCTGACAGGCTGGCTGGCTGAAAGACTGATGAATAAATGAATAAATATAGGAGTGAAAAAATGAGTCAGTGACTAGCCCTGCATGTTGGAATAAATGAGCGAGTGAATGAGTAAAATAATTATGTAATGACTGATTGACAGATGGGAGGACTAACTGCATAAGTGAAGGAGTGAGTGAGAGAGGAGAGAGGGCAAGGATTGCCCGTGACCGAATGTGTGTGAATCGTTAACTGATTGGTGCATAAAAGATGCAATTGAATAGACGAAGCTAAAATGATTGACAATATGACTCACTAATTTGTTGATGGAGAGACTTGATAAAAGAATTAGGGAAAGAGAGAGTGAATAGCCAAGAGGGTGGAGGATTAAAGGATTGTGTTGCTGACACTGGGTGTGTGAATTAGTTGACTAATCGAGGTTTATCTAAAAGAACACAACTATTAAGTGACTACCTTGTGTGAAACCTGCCTGCCTGGCTTGGCTGGAAGGGGAGAGGCTCTCCCTGGAGCATCGTGAGGAGGTCCTGCCTCCATTCCAACACCTGAGTAGATTCAGCCCAGCTGCGTAGGTCTCCTCATACAATACACCCAGGAGCCTCCGTGCCAGGGGCCCGTTTCCCAGGACCCTCCTTGTCACTCTCCCCATTTGCCCTCTTTTCATTTTGTGGGTGGAACCTTACCTGGGTTTGAACCTGTTCTTGTTTTCAACCAATGTTCATTTCTTTGAACTCCTCTGGTATCTAAAAACACTGAATCCAGCTTGACTCCTGACTCCCTGGGAAGAATCCAGGCCCTGGAGTGTGACCTGGCTGGGGTCCTCGCCAGCCCTGGTAGGAGCAGTTCAGACCCTAGATCTCAAGGCCTGCCTGCTGGGCAAAGTTGGCACTGCACTATGAGGGGTGCCGACGCCCAGCTGCTCTTTATCAGCGTCTGGTCCTACTGTCTGAGCATGTCTGTTCTCAGGCCGTCGGGCACCGGGGCTTTGGGGCCTGGCACCCACTGAGCAGCCCCCATTACACATCTGTTGAAGGGTCCCAACTCCACCGGCTCACCTTTTCTGTTTAGGGCCGGCCTGGGTTTGTCCTCGTTTTCCTAGTTTACAGGAAGCAGACTGACCCTTTTAGTGAGTGAGTTTTTTGAAGCAAACTCCTCTTCAGTGATCCATTCAGACCCAGCACCTGGGGATGCAACCTTGTACGCCCTCCTCCTCTCTGGCCAGCTCCAAGCCACCTCCAAGGACAGGGAGATTTTGCTGAGGGAGACTCTGTGTCTTATCAAAAGATTCGTTAATTGGGAGCTCACTGTACCCTTCTTGTTCATCAGTCTCAAATCACACAGTGGATCTGTTGTCTATTTACATTCACCCAGGGAGCATTTCAGAGGGTATTTATTCTTAGAGGAAAGCTCAGAGGTTAGCCCTGCATTTCAGAGCAACGATCTGCCAAAATCCATGGCAAAGAGGCTGAAAATAGATGCAGTGTTTATTAATCAGCAGCTTCTCTGGGTGTGTTATTAGCTGTTGGCATGGAATTAGAACATCACCTGAGAGCTTCGGGCTGGGAAAAGGTGGGGCTGACATGACCGCAGAGACAGGGCCCGCCAACGGTGTGAGAAATCCTCCTGCTTGCTGCAAGCCTAATAAACAAGAAATTCTCATTAGGTATCAGTGCGCCCCTCAGGGCTTGTGGGGTGGGCCAGACTTCTCAAAGGATCTTTGCACGTGGGAAACTCACTCTGGTCCTGAGAGTAGGGAGGGTGGGATGGAAACAAGTTTATTCCTCCGTCTCGCACCCTCTGCTTCTCCCCCTCTGGATTTCTACGATCTGCTGGATTGGCACTTGGCATCTATGTTCTTCACCCTATACGTCATCTGGGTTGTGACTAATATTGGATACATATTTATTGATGAAGTCGATAAGCAAATAAATGTCAGATCCAATTCACCCTCTAAGCTTAACTCAAATTTTCATCATCACTTCATCTTCCCTGACCCTGCTTACAAGATGGCCCGAAAAAACCCCAGGAGCCGTGGAGTCAGGCCCACTTGGTGTGAGCCCCAGTTCTTGTACTGACCCCATGTGTGTCGACTCCTCCCAGCCTGTTTGTTCTTCATGATCAGCACTGCGGTCACCACCATCGTTACAATAATGGAGACTCTAGGGTGTTCGCGCATGCCCGTTTGCACATGTGTGCACCATCCTTTTAGTCTCCACGAAACTCCTTATGCAGCTTCTATTACCTTCCATGTACAGGTGGAGAAACTGAGGCACGTGGGTGTTCAAGAATAGTAGTGACTACTTTTTGGGAGAACTTGCCTTTTTTTAAGCCCTGTTCTTAGGATATTTAAAGCCCTTGAGTCATAGAATGACCAATGTGGGGAGGTTGTTCTAGAACCATCCTGAATCTAGGACTGAAGGTCCCACATCCTGGGAAAGCCCTCGGCCCTGGGCAGGTCAGGACGCTATTCACTCCACACATTTGTCAGGAAAAGTCTGAGAAAGGCATTATTCCTCCGGCATACAGAGAGGGAGGGAGAGCTGAGGCACAAAGGCACAAGTAACTTGCCCAAATCTTTGCAGCTAGAGAATGACACAGCCAGATGTCCTGCTCCAGAGCTTAGCCACAGTGCTGTGCTTTCTCTCAGGAAAAAGCAGGGCAATACTTCTCCTTCATTGGATCTGGGGAACGATTACTCTTTCTATCTTGTAGGAGTGGAGATTATCACTTACTTCTCCACCCCTCCCATTCAAAACCTTCAGAATATCTTCCTCCCTTTACATCCAGGGTTTCAAAGAGTCATACAGGTGGCCTCTGCATTCCAGCCTTCCACTCGCTCCCAACCTGGTCTTGACTTGCTTCTGCCCCTGTCACTTGTCTGAGAAAGAACTCCAGCCAAAGGTCAGTAAATGACCTGAGCGGATTGCTCTATCCAAGGGTCTCTCCATGGCCTGCATCTACTTCTCAGAAGTCTCTGAGGTAGTCTATCTGTGTTTGTTATTCTAAAGCAGATGGACATGAACTGAATTGGGATGCATTGGGGGATGTATTACAAGGTGGATATACCCTTGGCCTCCCCCTCTTGTCCTTGGAATTCCTTTCTTTCTTGGTTCCCGTGGTTCTCTAGTCATCCTGCATCTCTGAATGCTCCTTCAGTGATCTTCTTTATCTTTCTTCTTTTTAAATGTTGCTGTTTCTCAGAGCCCTTTCCTTCTGCCCCCTTTACCATCACTATGCAATCTCTCACCAAGTCAATCCATTCATTTCCTAAGCTTCATTGCCACATTTATACTGATAAATTCCTTTTTTCCTGGATTTCAGACACATATATCCAGATATATTAGTTAGGATAGCATAAGTTATACTGCAATAACAAATAGATCCTCAAATCTCATGTCTTTATGTATCAAGTCATATTTCTCGCTGATGATACATATTCAACTCAAGTTGTTGGGAAGAGATTATATAGTCATTCAGAGACCCAGGATCATGGGGCTCTGCCACCTCTGAGCACATGACTTCCTTAGTCCTGGTAGTGATAAAATAGTGGGCTGGTGGGTTATGCAATGACTCCTAAATGTTTTGACCCAAAAGAGACACAGATCACCTCTGCCTCTAGTCCATGAGTAAGAAGGAGTCATATGCATCTGAATAACAGCAAGGATGCTCAGAAATGTGAGGGAGCTCAGGAACATTTAGTGAGTGGTACATGTCTCTTCTACTTCAGCTGGCAACTGGGCATCTGCACCTCGCTTTCCAAATCAGTAGGTTTCTCTTAGGAGTCTTGGGTTCTTCTCCTTTTCTCACATTTCACATCTTATCCATGAGAAAATCTTGTTCATTTCACAGTTGATCCCCCCTATGTGTGGGTTCTATATATGCATATTCAACCAATTATGAATAAAATGTTTTCAAAAAGTTGCATCTGCACTGAATATGTGCAGGCTTTTTCTTGTCATTATTCTCTTAAAATGCAGTATACCGATTATTTACATAGCATTTGCATGGTATTAGGTATGATAACTAATCTAGAGATGAGTTAAACCATATGGGAGGATGTGTGTAGGTTATATGCAAATACGACAGCGTTTAGGACGAGGGACTTGAGCACCTGTACAATTCCATGGGGGTCCTGAGCCAGCCTTCTGCAGATACTGAGGGTCAAGTGTCCTTTCACAATGTACCCAGAAGCCAGTCAGTTCTCAGCAGTCCTTCCTCCCACTCGACACAAGCCCCCAACATACTTCACCTGAATTAATACCCGGGCCTTCTAATCTGTCATCCCAGTGTCTGCCTCTGCCCCCTTCCCTCAGTTTCATGCCCATCATGAAGCGAAGTCCTTTCACAAGCAAGGCGGTCTCATCAGCCCTGTGTGGACACTCCCTCTTTGGGGCCCTCTCCTCCCAGGGCTGCACCCAGGATCACTCTGTGGGGGTGAGCCAATCGCCTTCCCTTCACGGACATGCTAGAATTCTCTGTTTCTGTTTTGTTTTGTTTTGCTCTTTCCCTTTCTCCCCTGCTTGCATCAAAACTCTCCCCTTTGTCCCTCCCTGCCACATTTTCCGTCCCTGGTGCTGGGCGCTCTGCCCCATTGTCCCTCCCTAACTTGTGTTGCGTCTGCGGCAGGGACTGTGCCCACTGTTCACTGATGGATCCTCAGTGTCTTGAAGAGCTCCTGGACATGGTGGTGATCAACATCAACTTGTGAATTGTCCCCAAGGTCAGGGCTGACCCTCTTGGTCTAGCCTCCACCTACTTCCACGGCCCCGTGCCTTGCCGTTCTACCTTCTCGGTTTGCACCCAGCACTGCCCAAATTACAACCTTGACAAAACCAATCCTACTAGCATGCATGCCTTCAAAAACCTGACCAGGAAGTACTTCATGTTCCTGACCTGCCTGCCACCCCTCCAGGTAGGCTAGCGTTCATGATACGTAGAGCACACTGTAAAATCAAGGAGCACTGCCAGAGCTGAGCTTTGTTTCTGAGCTAACCCACTCAAGCAGTTCTCCAGATGGCTGAGGTCACCACCTGGTGCAAACACAGTTCCACTTTGTGGATTTTCTGTGTTGGATGTCTTACAGTTCCCAGAATGCAAAGACCATCTCTTTTGTTCCATTGTGTGGTGTTCTCATTCTTTTCGTACCAAGTGCTTTCCCTACACCTCCCCACACACTGCCCAGACCAAACAACATCTTCCTGCCTCTGTCCAAGAAATCTCCTCCTCTGTGAAGCCCACTCTGATACCTCACCCTCTTAAATGCTTTCTTTGTTTGTGCCCGCATCATGACCTGGACAGATGTTTATCAGAGCACTCTATTTAGTTAATGTATGTACCTCTGATTAGTTGTCACTTTCCAAAGGCCCATATTGTGACATTTCATTCTTGTATACCCAACATGGAGCCCTCTGCCTCACACATGATCTTCATTAGTGGAAGTGGCCTTCCAAGACTCTGGGGTTAGGTCACAAGAATCCATGAAACTTCTGCCTGGCTTTCTTGGAACTCTTGCTCTCACCACACTCCTATTCTCAGCTCAACTACCACTTTGAGAAGGCCCAGGCACAAAGAGCTGCCACTCGTACTGTGACCAAGAGTCATGACTGAGGTCTTAGTGGACATCCAGCATCCCCTGCAGGCTTGGGAGTGAGCCAAATGGTCATTTAATAGAGTTGACTCATGAAGACTGTGGTTCCAGCTGCTCTGATTGCCACATGAGAGATGCCAAATGAGAACCATCTTGTGGAGCCCAGTCAACTCGCAGAATCAACTAGGAATGGATCCACCATGTGAACCTCCAATTCCACTCCCTGGTATTTATCCAAAGAACTGAAATGAGCATATCCTAGCGACACACACATTCCAATGTCTTCAGCAGTGCAATTCACAATAGTCAAGTTAAGGAACCTGGCTGGGTGCCTGTCAACAGGTGAATGGATAAAGAAAATGTAGAGTATTTACAAGATAGAGTTTTACTCAGACATAAATAAGTATGAAGTTGTGTCATTTGTTGATAAATGGATGGAACCGGAGAACATCATGTTGAGTGAAATAAGCCATAATCAGAAAGTCACAGGTTAAATGATTCTCTCATATGCAGAAGCGAGAGGGGAAGAAGAGAATTAAAAGGGGGGAGAATCTCATAAAAGTTGAACCCAGATCGGTAAAGGAGAGGTAGGAATTTGGGGCAGGGTAGGAGAGGGGAAGAACACAAGTATAAATATACCACAGTGAATCCCATTTTTATTTATGATTATAATGTACTAATGAAAAAATATACATGTAAATAAATATAAGATCGAAAGAGTGGAGGAAGGGGAACAAAGGAAGGAAAGAGGAGAGGAATGGGGAATAGTGGGAAATTAATTGGTGCAAATTATGTGCCTATATGAATGGCCTATGAATCCCACCACTAGGCACAACTATAATGCACTAATAAAACTTTATAAAAAGAAAGATATAATAACAAGTTGTTATATTGCTTTTGCTATTGGTAGTAACTTGTTATACACTAATAGTTAAATGTAATAGTTCCTTTATCTTGCAATTCCATGTAAATTATAAACAAGTCTAGCCTAAAAATCCTCTTTCCAGGCAACCCTGCTATTCTTAAAGAAGTTACATCCTTTCCATTCAAAAAGTCTTACATCTGTTGATTAGTGATAATCCTCCTTCCTCCAATTATGAAGAGACCGGGATGCACCACTAGCCAGAGTCTACAGAAAAAGACCTGCTTCCTCTTCCTTTTCCTGTACCAGGCTCTAACCAGCAGAGGAGACGGATGTCCATTTAGAAACCTCTTCTGTGACTCCATCTACTCTTAGCAGCATTTACTCCTTGGGCCAGTGCTAGTACAAATAAGTTGGTAGGATCCATTATCCTTTGTCTGCAGTCCACAAAACACAGGAATTTGCTCTCCATAAGCTCAATTGAAAACTTCTATATGGCACATTCTCACTTAGGAATATTCCCAAACGCTTCCAGAGTTTACTTCTCTATGGACATTTGTGCACTAGCCCCCTTCCCTGGTTAGGCTCCCAAGGGGCTAGAACTGTGCTGTGTGTTGTACAGTTGCTCTCCTGTTTGCAGAGCTCTTTTACCTGAGGGTGGCCTTTAATTTTCATGGTGAAGTGGATTTCAATGGTTTTACAATGTCATCCACAGAGGTCAGCCTTAGTTTTCCTAAATTACAAATAATAGGTAGGGCAGAGTGCGCTACTCACTACCCCCACCTGCTACTTCCTAAAATACCCCTCAGATTCAGGGCAAGGATAGGCTTTGTCATGGGATTTAGGTTCTGAAGAAGGAGCTGTGGAGCTCTGGGCTTCCTTGAGGTGTGAAAACAGATCGCTGATAAACCCTCTGAACTTTAATCCCCTCACCTTAAAATAGTCAAAATAGTCCTTGGGATTATCAAATGAGATCACAGATTTAAAGGCATTGGCCAGCTCACTAGATAAATTCCTTTTTAAAAAACCCATCCAGGTGGGCCCACCCCCACCTTGGTGCAGGGGTTGACATGTTCTGCTAGTGACCAAGAAGAGGAGGTGGGTGAGCTGGTGGCTCTCACCTTCCTTCTCCAGTGAAGCTGGTAACTTCTCAGTTCCCTCTCCATGGAGGTCCCAGGACAAGGTCTCTTCTCAATGGAACCTGAGAGATGGAACTGGAAGTCAGTGAACCTCAAATTCACCCTTGTGCTCTTTTTCCCATGACTTTTCTACTAGGTTTGGAGCCCCAGGAGGGCAGGGGCGTATCTGATTCATGTGGAGCCCCTTATTCCACGGCACCAAAGTTGACCATGAGCATTTGGAAACCTGGCAGGGATAGTGGCCCTTCAGGGAAATGGGATAGGACATGGGGCCCTGGATATTTCAAGAAGGACACTTAAGGAATAAAAGAGGACCTCAGCACAGCTGGTCATGTTGTCTGGACTTACCACATCCACGAGTTGTCAAATATGCCACCAGAGACATCACCCCTGGTGGAGAACTCAATTGCCAAGTTCAAACACAATCCAGACATGGCCAAGCATTAAAGAATAACTATTAATATAGACATTAAAATGTGTAACTCATATTTAACAAGGAAACCGACTCATCTGCTTTTTCCCACTGGCCCTGGTCCTACCCACTGGAGGTACTGGGGCAAGTTCTTGCTTTACAGATACCAGCCCTTCAGACATTCCAGGCTTCCCCACTCCATCTCCTCTGGGTCCACACCCCAGCTCCTTCATCTGTCCTCATGTGATTGTCTCAAGTCTTGCCACCATCCTGGAATCCATTCTCTGGGCACATTTATCTCTGTTAATCTTTTTAAAATTTTTTAAAAAGTAGAATACATTCATGCACTTTGATATATTATAAGATGGGATATAATTTCTCCTTTTTCTGAGTGTGCATGTTGGAGAATCATATTGGTCATGCAGTCACATATACACATACAGTAATCATGTCTGTTTCATTCTACTGTCTTTCCTATCCCCACATCCCCTCCCCTCCCCTCCCATCACTTCCCTCTACCTATTCTAAGGTAACGCTATTCTTCCCTAGTGCCCCCGCCCCAGCCTTATTGTGATTAGCATCTGCATATGAGAGAAAACATTCAGCCTTTGGTTAATCTTAAAGCACATCTTCCTCAACAGCTTAAATCCAAGAAAAGGACTGAAGCCAAAATAAATACAGCGATGTTCTCACCTAGAGCTGCAGGGCAGATGTACCAGAGTCCTGGTGAGGTTTTCTGGATGCTTCTACATCCAGAGTGATACCATGTTTCAATCTCAGCTGTAGTCAGACCCAGAGCCCCCTGTGGGGAGGTCTGCTTACAGCCAGAACCACCTGAAGTTTACACAGGGCTTGCAGGAGCCCCATAGAGAGAGGCCTCCAGCTCTCACTTGGATTGTAGCACAGAGAGGAAAACCAGAGGGTAAGAGGTGAGGGCTGGGGAAAGAAAAAAAGTGTGGGGGTCGGGGATGAAGGAAATAAGCATAAAGTTGCCTTACTCCACCTGGTTCCATCTTTCCCTTTGTAAATATTAACCCCTGTCCCTCCATAAATATTAACCCTCCATGCCAAGGGTTGTCTCTCTCTGCCTGAGATGGCGCATTCTTCCATGAATATATGTCCCTTGCTTTACTCCAAGAGCTTCTCACCCTCAAGATGGCCTGAACTCTCCCATGAGTGTGTATTTCTTATTTTTGCCCCAAAGACATCTTTTTCTTGAGATAGACCCTGTTCTCCCTGGAATATGTCTCTGCTCTCCTAAATAAATCTGTCTGTGCCCATGAAAATAAAGAAGAAGGCAGGGAGGTTGATGTTGGCTCTTTCAGAAACTGTACTCATAAATTTTCTCCTGTGGACATCTATCATCCCGTGACTTGGAGTCCCCAACTATCAGTGCTGGCTGGTACCTATGCCACACTTGGTGGCACGAACCGTAGTGCGTGGACTCATCCTTGTTCTCTTGCACGAGTGTCTCTCCTGAGTGTCTTTCCGGCTGAGGAGAAGGCCATGATTTATCTGCCATGAGTGGGTGTGGGGAAGCTCAATCACCATCATGTGCCTTAATCACAAAGGGACACAACACAGGATGGCATCCTAAGACAAAAAGAAACATACAGTGTCATCAGGAAGACCAAATAGAAACATCCACACAAAACAAAATGAAAAGCCCTCGGGCTGTCTCGGAAAATGTCATCCCCAGATCAAGGGGACAAAGGAGAAAGCAACCCCGGAACCAGTGAAGCAGGTGTGAGACATCCAGTGTCCTGGTCAGGAGAGGAGGAGTCATGGCGGATGTCAGCCACTGTGACGATGTTGTCCAAGGGGCAGAGAGGAAAAGTCAGTGCCGCAGCGAAGACGACTGTGTCCTCCCTGTGTCTGCCCGTCTTGAGGAATCCATGTCCCACAGCCCTGGTCACCCTGTCTACACTGGAAATTACTCTTAATTGCTATGGCTGGATGGATCAAAGGTTGACAAATGACTCCCGACAAAGTAAGTCACAGGCCACATTGAGCTGGTCTCTCTTCTTCTCCCATTTCTTTCCCTGTTTTTGCTTTCATTTTTTTTTCTCAGTAATCTGAACTATGCCACAGAGTATTAGATGCTTGAATTGTGAGATCATGAGGAATTAGGGTGACCATTTCTATTCTCTGCTCCTTAAATCCTAAGAGTCAGACACAAGACAGTGTGGTGTCCCATACGGATGGCATAACTCTTATTTTGGTTCCTGTCCCTTGTGAGGCTGAGCTGTGTCTTCAGCTTGTGTGGATCAGTTGGACCCTTGCACCATTTTTCAAAATATGCGTTAGCTTGGTTAGCTTGCTGTTTATATGTTCCTGTTTCTTGCAACCAAGAAATCCTTAATGAATAAAAGACAGAGTAAAGCAGCTTGGAAATATCAAATAGTTACAGTTCTCAACCCTGTGAATTACTTTACTCCCATTCCATTGGTGGGTTCCGTGTTTAGGCTTCCCCAGTAGTCTCCAGGAATGTACCAACTCCTCCTCCTAAGGAAAAGGTAGAATTGAGACCATTGTCTCCAGCAGGCTGATCCTTCTTGCCAAGTCTGGAGTCCAGAACAGCTATAGAGGTCTGTCCTCACCCGAGTTCTGCTCTAGGGAGGAAGGCAGGCTTGGGAAGACTGTGATTTTGGCCAGTGTAGGAGTGAAGACTGGGAGCTTGGTATGACCAATATTAAGTCACTATGTGACAGGAGCAGATAATCTGCAGGAGGGACATGAAACAAAGGGACCGGATCCAACCATCACTTTGAAGATTGTTGTTGTTTGTTGGCTAAGAATCCTTACCAGTTACTTATTGAGAAAAGCAGAGATCAGAACTCATCAGGTGTCCCCTGTATAAAGAAAAAAAGCAAATCCTATGTAGTTCCATTCTACAATGTGGCTTTGGTCGGCCTCCAGGCATCATTGATCTCCGTGAATTTTGAGTTAAGACTCTCTCTGGGCTGTGACTTGGGGCAGGTATTGCACTTGTTGAATAGCTGGGCACAACTGTGTTATGACTATGAGTCCCAGAGTGGGAAACCAGAGGCCTCACCGTGGGCGGCCTTGGTCTCGCTGTTCATGTGGCTAACCATACGTGGTGGAGATAGACTGAACGTGGGCTGGGATCCCTTCTTTCCAGTGGACCACGTGGCAAATGCGTGCCTCCTTATTTCCACAGAATACTCTCATGCACACAGGCCAGTTTGTTTTTGTTATCTCCCAAGTAAAATGACATGGGATGGCTGATGAGGTTTTCTGCCGCTTGTCTTGCTGCCAGCCCACAAATCCTGTGTGGTAGGTGGAGCGGAACGCGCAAGACTCCGGCTCTGGAGCTAGCCTGTCTGGGTTAAATCCCAGCCCTAGTGCCTCTTAGCCCCTCTCCCTGGAGCCACTTGAATCTCTGTGCCTTTCCCCATGTCTATGAAATGGGGACAATATCACCTACCTCATGTGGGTTAAGCACAAGGCACAGCACATCTGCTCACAGGTGGTACTCTGAGCCCCCTCCTTGGTCTCCATGGGAAGCAGAAGACCTGGTGCTGCTCACAGACAGTTCTGTCTGGTGGTTCTACTGAAGATTCTGGAGGTCAGGGACAAATACACATACAAATGCCTCTGACTGTCACCTGAAGCCCAGCTTCTGTTTGCCTCAGAGTGCTCTTTCTATGTCTCCATTGATGTGACACCAGGGATGAAGGAAAATGCACTTGCCAGGGGACATTTTTCTGCATTCAGGGAAAGTTGTGGATGTTTCTGTGACCTGTAGTTCTGGGGCTATAGGGGTGTGCGGGGGTCACCTCTGTGCCTCCTTGGGGATTTCCAGGAAAGACGTAGGATCTTCAGTTCGTGTGAATTTCAGATGAACAACAAATAACCTTTTAAGTGTTAAGTTTGCCCTAAATATTGCATGAACATACTTAGAAGAAAAATATATTTTTGTTTATGTAAAATTAAAATTTAAGTAGACTTCCTCCAATTTTCTTTGCTCTCTCTGGCTGCCTTATCCTGCAGGCCCCTCTACATTGCCCTTCATGAGTCATTTGTTGATTGGACTTTCCTCCTCTCTCTCCCAGTCCCATGAAGGCAGAGACAACATCTAATTCAATTTGTGTCTCCAACATCTAAACAGTCCCCAGCACTTAGTAGGTGCTGAGTAGGTGTTTTCTGGACAGATGGTGCCAGGGATATCATGTGCTTCTCACTGTCCCCAATGCTCCTTGGTGCCCACACTCACATGCACACAGCAGCTTTCCAAGTTCATGGGTTTTCTTCCATTTCTCAGGAAACCACAGGGTGTTTTAATACTGGGAACCCCCAGCCACTCCCTGCCATGGCTTCAAGTCACCCCAACAGCTCTGCAAGGTCTTAGATCATAAAAGGTCAGAGCCCTCGGATCTGTGCTGATTTGGGTCACCATTTCCTTGAGACTTCCTCTGCTTCTTCTTTGATTAAAGCCCTGTTTGCTTCGCCTCTCGCTTTTTTAGCAATTACACTAATTAAGCTAATTTTTCTTTGTTCTCTCTTTACAATTTGCATAAATGGCAAATTTATATATAGTGTCCCTAATTCTCCTGTAACTGCTCTGTAATTAACAGGATGCTCAGGCTAAATATAAATAAGTGCAGAAGGAAAAACAGCCTTCTGCTAAAATACCGATAAAGGCTGGGATTAAAAAAAAAAGGCAGAGAGAAGAAAACAATTCTGAGCCCTGTTCTAAACTCATTATGTTTGATTGGGTCACAGTTGGAGGATGCTAGCTAAAGGTCAGCTCCTGCATGAGTGTCTCGTGGAGAGCCCTGCCTCCCGGAGCAATTGCAGGACAGAATGTGGCCATTCGCTTGCAATCGTAATACCATACAATTTCTCAAGGGGTGGAGCAGCATGGTATGGGAGTGATATAGCAGTCAGGGGGCTGGGGCTATAGTTCTATTTCTGACTAGCTGGGTCACCTTGAGGCAAGGAACAGCAAAACCAAGTACCTGAGCTCCGGTGCTTTCTGGTCACCACATTCTGGAACACTTGGTTGCCCATCATCCCATTATTTCCCAAGTGTGAGAGTGTCCTTGTGATGGAGATGTGCTTAAAGACAGCACTTCATCAAAATTAAGACCTCCTTCCACAAATATAAATTCATAAGTTGTCACACAGCTAATATAAGGGTCCTTTGCCAATTCTTTTGGAGTACTGGCTACAGAGGTGACCCTTGGATCGTGGTCTTAGCTCTGCCCCTTTATCCGTGACCTTGGGAAAATTGCTTTATGTGTCTAAGTTCCTTTTTCCTTGGAGTGGAAGGTATCAGCATCATGAAGCGTGGGTAGGATTAAAGATGCAGCATTAAAACCCTCAGCAGTGACTATCGCCAGCCAGCCCCCAAGGTGATTATATTCAAGGCTTCCCAAGGCACTGCTTCAGTCTTCTCTGGCTTCAGGGGAACCAAGGAAACTGTTTCCAGCATGTGGCTCCAGACCCCAAACCCTGGGTGCTTTCACCAAGGAACCCTGGGAGGGCCTGTCCAGGAAAACTTTCCCCAAATCCCAGCACTGTAATCATAATCACCCTAGAAACAATATCAATGCTTCATTTTGTCACTATTTCCAGAAAATCCTACTGAGAGTCTCCTATGTGCCAGGTAGTGCCACAATCACTTGGTACAGGGAGATGAAGGAGGCTGACCTCCAGTGGAGAGATACGGGTGAGCAGAGAACCCCAAAAGGTGAGTCCGGGCGACGCTGGTCTCAGCTGCTCAGGGGAGCTGGGGCCCTCCTGGGGACCAGAGATCTCCAAAGGCTGTTGGGTTCACACCACGGGTAGGTGGTCCATTTTGATATGGGATGATTGATTAGGACTTTTCTCCTGTTTTTTTCTTTTTCTATTTTATCCATGCCTTTAAAAAATTGTGTTTTGGTGTATGCTTCATATTATGCATTATATACTAGAATATGCATAACTTATAAATAAATAATACATATGCACAGGAGTGCCTGATCACGAGGTTTTTATGAATAGTGGAGCGAGATCAAAGGATACACAAGATAATCAGCAAAGTGAAGATCAAAGAACACAGGGTAGAGGAGGAAGGTTCCCCTGAAGAGAATCCTGGCAGCTGTGACTCTGGAGGGAGGGGCTGCTTCCCTCTTCTTCCTTGCCAAGCCCCTGCTGAGCAGAACTGTCATCTAGGAAAGAAGTGAGTGTGGAAGGGGAGAAGAGGGGCCTCCTAAACTGTCCACGTATTAAACACCGGGTGTCTCCCGTCCAAATTCATGGCTGAAGCTCTTACCCCCCTGTGTGGCCACTTGGAGATGGGGCCTCAATGAGGTCCTGAGGGTGGGACCGTGACGTGACTAGGGCCTTAGAAGAAAGAAGAGGAAGACACCGTGCTCCCTCTCCATGTGCACATACCCAGGGTATTTGTCAGCTTTGCGTTGCTGTAACCAAAATACCTGCAAGAGGTGGAAGAGTTTATTTGGGCTCCCGTTTCAGAGGCTCCGCCCACGGTGAGCCAGCTCCATTGCTCTGGGTCTGAGGCAGGGCAGAACATGATGGTGGAAGGGCTCCGTGGAGGAAAGCTGCTCACCTTGGGGCAGCCAGGAGGCAGAGAGAGGAGGGGGGAAGTCAGGGACCAGATATAACCCCCATGGGCACACCCCAGCACCTACTCCCTCCAGACTCACTCTCCCTGCCTATAGTTACTACCCAGAGCAGGAGTCCTTTCAGACTCTCCGTTCATCAAATGGGTTAGACCACTGACCAGGTGTAGTTCTCATAATCAAACCACTCCTCCTTCTGCATTCACACAGGCGTTTGGTTGGACACCGCGTATGACACCATAACATCAATGAAAGCCCATGAGAGCACATAATGAGAAGGTGGCCATTTGCAATCAGGACAAGAGTCCTCACCAGAACCCGACATGCTGGCTCTCTGACCCCAGACTTCTAGCCTCCAGAACTGTGAGAAACAAATGCTGTTGTTGAAGACACTCAGTCTGTTTTGTCATGGCAGCCTGAGTGAAACTAGACACCACAGTTTCATGACACCCCATGGCAGCAAACTGAGCAATTTTCTTAGAGAAGGGGAGGCATACCCCAGGATGAGGGAGGGACATGGGTTAAAGGGCACAGGCTGAGGCAGCTGTGTGTTTACAGGACCACAGCAGCTTGCCATAGAGTGGAATTTGAAGTAAAGTTGAAGGTATGACAGGGTCAGGTGACGGATGCCTCCTTGATCCAGCTGATGTGCTTGGCCTTCAGTGGGCAGTGGAGTCGCTGCAGGGCACACACAGAGCTGGAGCTCAAGCCTTTGGGTGGACCACTGTCTAGCAGAGTGGAGGGTGGAACACATTCACATGGACACACACTCACAGGAACACACGTCTTACTCAGAATCTCAGGGGAATTCGCATCATTTCCTCCAAGTGCATGACTGGAGGTTGGGCTGAGGGTCTATTGTCTGAGATGTTGAGAAAGTGACTTCCAGGGGGTCCCCAAGGCCACTCCAGGTTTGATGATTCCCCAGGAGGAGTCACACACAGGTCTCAGCAGATGGTCATATGACTTATGACAGTAAAAGACACAAAGCAATGTGAGCAAAGGGAAAAGTGGATGTCAGGAGTCCAGGGAAAACCGATCGGTTTTCCAAGGGTCCCCTAGCAGGGGAGTCACATGGAGAGGGCACAATTCCTCTACAACGAGTGGCGATGATGGGCACGAAGTACATATCATTGGAGATGTGCCCAGAGTTCTCCCTGAGGCTGGTCACACAGGTGCCCCCTGCCTGGCATGGGGAGGAGGTCCCAGCAGGAGAGCAGGAGCTCGGCATGAACCACATTGTTTGTACAAAGGTCTGAGGAACAGCGAGTCACCCTTATCATAGGAAATGGTGGGAACACTCCAAATTTCAAGTTCCTGGGCACTTGGTGAAGGGCCACTTTGGAAGCAGGACTTTCTAAGGATGAGCTGTCCCAGGCTGCTGTGTTAATTCTTCTCTGCAGAGTGGCCCTGGACATCAATACAATAATGTACCGGAGTAAGAAGATACGAAGCAGAATATACCAATGGGGTGGCGCGAATCTCCATGTGGCCTCAGCAGGCACCTTGGGCCCTGAATGTCATAATGTTCAGGTCCTTGATGAGAGATTGACACCATGTCACAGTGTTTATGGGAGTTAAAGGGGATGGTGTCAGAAAGTGATGGAGTGAGCACTAGATGCCCAGCATGGTGTTTGGCACAGGAGAGGCTGCCAAGACCCTTATTGATTGACTGAGACCGTGTAAAGCCGTGGCTAGCAGAAATGATCTCCCAAGAGGTGGTTCCAAGGGTCATCGAGGGTCTCAGAGTCATTTCCTTACTTTTTCTGTTTGATGGAATTCAAAGAGCCTTCATTTCATCTTTGCATCACTGGGGAAGTATCCTAAAAAATATGTTCTAAAAAAATCCAAGAATTTTTTTTCTTTTGCATTTTGGTTGGAAGAAATATTTGCAATGTTTTTGGGAGCATGAGGGTAGTTGTTTTTACTAATTATCTTGTAGTCCATATTTAATGGTGTCAGAGTGAGTGCCTTTTGTTTAACTATAGAAGCTCCTTCTAGCCTCATTATCCTCTAAAAACAGGAATAAAAACACTTCCTGGATTTTTTTAAAAGAAAGCAAGATAGAATAATTATGAAAAGCTTCTTCAAGGCAAATGCACCTAATGCCATTTCTCTCCCTGAAAGTAAATGTTGATTATTTAAGATCCCAACTTAAGCAATAGTTTTTCCCCAAACCCAGCTAATTCCAAGAGACTCCTCAAGTTAATACTTTTTGATCTTTGGCTTAAAATCCTAATCATTTTTGTTTCACTCTTAAAAGATGAGGTGCTCTCTTTGCATTAGCCCCTGGACCTCAGCTGCAACAGGAGGAACGTATTTCTGGATCACGGGGCATGTTGGCTGCTGCGGTTCGGTTTGGCTCTGACCACATGTCTTCTCATTCTGGGATCTACACTGAAGGTGCAGCCCCGACGTGGGGCACTCTCATCTTTAAAACTCAGGAGAACAGAGATGGCCATGCCAGGCCAGCAATCACACTGCAGTCTGCTCAGACGTGGCCCTGACGCTTTTGCTCACGTTGCCTCTACCAACTCCTGATGTCCATGGAGCAAAGCAGCATGGCCCTGGTCTGCAGGAGGGGGGTTCCCTACCACCAACGGCAACACAGGCTGCTGCTCAGCCTCTTAGCAATTCCTCGTGGGCCTCTGTTCTCCATTAGTGATGTCTATAAATTTGCTTTCAAGTGAAGAGAGCTTGGATATTTTTTCTTCTGTGACTTCAGAGCAGCTCTTACAGGGCTCTCGAATGCTGGGCACTGTCTCAGAGACAGCATTTCCCTAGGTATGAAGTGGGATGTTCTTAGTGTTCTTAGGCTAATTGGATCACAAGGTAATGTGGGAATGTGTTTTTTTGGTCAGCAACATAAAGTTGACTAAAATGTAGCATGTAAGTACATTTTTAAAGGAACTCATGAGGTTCTAACTCCCCCATTAAGTAGCTATTAAAGCCAAGTAACTGATCAGGGGAAGAGTCACAGGGCCCCAGTGAATGTAAACATGAGAAATTTTTTTTGAGCACAACTCAAGCCAACCCCAAAGTGCAGGATATTTAATGCCCCCCAGATCAGCTCCCAGCCAACAGGGCAGCAGATCCACAGATAAATGCCACAGGTTTGCCGACCTTCAGTGGCTCAGTTCTGCAGTTTGTTCTGCAAGGTTCTAAAATGGTCCCAGGAGGACAGGACTCCAGCTACTGGCATATGCACTGACCGACCGACCTTTCCCCCTCACCGTCACTTTTCCTGTTCCTTGATCCAGTTCCAGGGGTCACCTGATTTAGTCTGCTCTTTCATTTGTCAGCCACAAACGGATGAGCAGAGGAAGGACAATAAAGGTGACTTAAAACACAGGGAGCTCCACCTGCAAGAGGGAGGCCTGAATGTTAAAACCTTCCCCAAACAAGGGCATGTCACATCCCCCTCCCTCCCCGTGGCCTGGACCCTCCCTTATCACTGAGACCTGTGTTGCATCCCCCAATCACCCTGGCAACCGAAACATCCAGAACTTCCAAAGCTCACGGAGTGCTCTTCAAAGGGTAACAGACTGGTTATGGGGAAGGAAATGGAGGCAAAAGCAGGGGTACTCAATTTCCTAAAAACCAGCTCTGTGAGCTCCGTGCCGTCTTCCCTTGGAGGCTCTTGAAGCAGTTCCTGTGCTGTCTGTCAAAAGTCAGAAGCCTGCTTTCCTGAGCAACATGTCTGGCATCTTTCTGGCCAGATTGCAGGAATTGGGGTGAAGAGGGCCTCTGTGGTTGCTCAGTTCATGGCAGGCCTCCGCCTTGGAACTTGTGGACCCAGTGTGGCAGCAGTGGCTTGGAAACAGGCACCGAGAATGATGGGCAGGAGGAGAAGGGGCGGCCCCAGGGGGAAGGTGAGGAGGGCTTCCTGAAGGTCAAGTCCACACTTTGCTCATAAAGCCTCTTCTTTCTCAAGACTGAACCGTCTTGGAGCTTGAAAGCAGGAACTCCCCCAACCCCACGTCCTCTCTGCCTCTGTGGGGAGAGATGCTGGTGGGAGCCCATTCGCCATCCCTCACCCCTCCTGCTGCTGTGGAAGGTTCTGATAAGCGGGGGAAATGTTCTCTCTGGGGATCTCTTGCCCTTTCACTATTTGCCAAACACCTCCTCAGCCAGCTCCCCCAAACCCACTGCAGCCAACTGAGACTCAAAGAGAAAGCAGATCTAAATGGAGGGTCAGAGAGAAAGGACCGCTGCTCTCGGGCCCCTTGGCCATCCACCAGAGGCTTGGAGGCAAGCGGCCTGCCACACAGGATAGCCCCTCTCATGGCTGTGGCAGACACAGCTGGACTCTTTGAGGTTTTACATATACTTCATTTTAATTTTTGTATAGTTCTTAAACAGCCTAATTAAATAATATGAACATACTTATTATTTTATTTTTTTTCAGTGCCTCACGCATGCTAAGCCAGTGCTGTACTTCTGAGCTATAGCCCAACCCTTCAGACATATTGTTTTTTTTTTTAAAAACTCATGATCATTAACATACATTTTTGTACAAATTAATGGGCCTCACTGCAGCGTTTATGTAATGCATATCTCATGCCTTGGTCACGTCCACCTTCCCTCTGCCTTCTCCTTTCCTCTCCTTCCCCTTCCTGGATAAGCCATCTTCTACTTCGTTTTTTATTTTACTTTCCAGGTATGAGAGAAAACATGCCCTACTTGTCTTTCCGTGTCTGCTTATTTTACTCAGCACCTCTGCTTTAACAGGGAGGAGCTTGCGATGGGGAATGGTAGCTATTTGATGCACCTGAAGGCAGCTGCCCTAAGTGGTGGATTTCTGGCCTCCAGAGGCCTCAGGCATTCCCCCAGACTCTGGCACCCTCAAGTGTAGAGATCCCCTTGTCCAATCTTGTAAAAATTAATTTCCCCGTGCACTCACTGAGCTCCAGATAGGAGCCTGGCCCTGCTACACACTGGACATGAAAGATGTAAAATGCTAAAACAAAATAGAAACGGAAGAAATTGGATTTGCTCTCAAGCCCTCACAAATTGGTAGAGACACAGACCTGTGAAAAATCATTTATTGCAAATCATGAAAAGCTCACGTATCAATGTCAGTACCTACACAGAAAGGAAGAGGAACTGAGGATTGTCACAGTCTCACATCATTAAAATTCCACTTCACCCAGAACCTCAGAGTGTGACCCTGTTGGAAATGTAATGGGTTAGATAGATCCTATTGGATTAGCCTAGGCTGTAGATCCAGTGCCTGATGTCCCTGTGAGATCATATGAAGACCAGAGGGATGTGTGGACAGGAAACACCAGAACTTGTGGCAACTCCCAGAGTTAGGGACATGCATGGCCTTCAGAGGGAGCATGGCCCTGCTGACACTTGATTTCCAACCTTCATCCTTCAGAATGGTGAGACTACATCTCTGCTCTTTTAAACTACCCAGCCGGTGGCATTTTGTTATGTCAGCCCTGGGAATCTGAGACGGTCATCCAGCAGAGGAGCTTGGTTTCATCCTACAGGGTGTGGTGAGTTGCTGAAGGGCAGATTCTGTCTTTAACATTAGGCTTATTCATATTTGTATGCCTTCTTTCTGCCCTGATCACCACTGGAGCTCAAGGAAGCCAGTTCCATCCCCTACACAGACCGCACCCTGTCTGCACTCCTCCTGGCCCATCCACCATGCACAGCCCACTCGTCCACTCCGACAGAGCACCAATATATTAAACAGCTGCATCTCATGTAATTCAGTCTATTCACTGAGATGTGGACACTTTAATCTGCCCATTCTAGAGAGGAGGATGTGTTAGCTCCATCTTCCCTGGACCTCAGGGAAGTGTCCTCTTGGTTTCAGGAGTCTCCTCTTGGCTCCCTCGGCCAGTATCTGATAAGCCATCAATGAATTAGCTCCAGATGGGAAAAGCTAGCTATCCCTTAGTTGTGCCTGTCCCAAATGATATTTGCCTTCTATAAGGAGAATTTAGAAAGCAGATACCTCAACCATTGGTTCTCAGTTCTGTTACAAGATTAGAAAAATAAGATGGGTTTCCTGGGAGACTCTGCTTTAGGAGGCCTGGGTTGGCTCCATCAACTCTGCTTTTGGGAAAGTGCTATAAGAATTCTAGTGCACAACTGTGAAGTGTCTCTGCCTCAGTGGGTTCAAGCACTGGGCAGGTGAGTTCGGGTTGGACATTTTTAATGTAGATGGACTCAGGTACACTTGAAACCACACCATCCCATCAAGCCACACCATGGCAGTCACGGTAATAACCACAATGTGCCAATCATCAACTCCCACCAGGGCTAGGCACCGAGTTAAGTTCCTTAAAAATGTGATCTCAATTCCTTCCAACAACCATGTGGGACAGTTTGCTTCCATTTGGTGAAGAAGGAATTGAGGTTCAGTGGTAAAGCTGCCCTGCTACCAGCCAAAGCCTCCTCTCCTTACAATAGGACCCAGTTCCACCTCCTGCTTGTCTCCTGCCGACCTCAGCGTGGGGTTTCCCGCCACCCATAGCGTCTATCATGAACTCTAGCGCCATTCATTGTCTCCTGCCTCCTCTAGAGACAAAGCTGCTTAGTAATGTGCTCAAAACCAGGGCAGATAAGTCGGTAGCTCCCCAGCCCTTTTAGGAAGCGTTGTATAAATGGCGGTTCTCTTGATCTGGAAACCCTTCTGGGCTTTTCTCCAACATGACCGTCTTTCTTCTTTCCTACAAAATTACTCACAACTCTCCTCTTCAGTTGGTTCTTCCCAGACCCTTGATCCCTGTCATTAGGCCCTCACCTCCATTCATCAGACTGCACGAACATCTGCCAAGCCTAGTTTAATGATTTATACCAAATTCACCAGGGGCAACATGCTTGCCAGATTTTAGCTCATGGAACAGCTCTCAATAACTCTCAAAGATGTTATATCATTCCTGTTTTTCTGAGGTTTAGAGAAGCTGAATTATGGCTTGTCCAAAGTCCTACAGCTAGTAATGGGCAGAAGGAGCTCAGGACATGGCTTCTCTCTCTCCCCAGATTACGCTGTCCATGAGCCGCACTCCGGAACTGTCAACACAAAGTATAAAATCACCTCACTTCTATGTGCTGGGAACTTTCTCACTCTTCTAGTTGTTGTGGTCTATGAACTAGGAAACACTTAGAACTAGGAAACACTACAACTCTACCTATCTATGTATATTTTGGTAGCAATTCTCTAACTTCTTCCTAGTCCTCCCACAACCTTTCTAGTCTTGATGATGATTTCCCTGACTAGATCATTACAATTATATACATGTGTAAAATCATCATACTGTGTCCATACACCAACACACAGACAGACAGACACACACACACACACACACACACACACACACACACACACTGATGGCATGCATCAATTAAAAGAAAAAAAAATAACAAGAAAGAATTTTGTCACATTCTTCAGGAAAAATGTATATCCCATGGCACTTACACACTGAACGATCGTCTCCTGTTGTCCACATGCAGGGGCTGCACTTGTCAATCAAGAAGAGCTCATGAATGCCCACCAGGTCCCCTGTTTGGTTCTGAATGCTAATAACAGGAGGGCAAAAGGGACCCATTTTCGGCACTCGGGGACTGGCAGTTTGTTGGGTGACCACAGAAGGGCAACAGGGGGGTCAGGCAGGCACGTGAGAGTGTAGCCACAGAGACCGGGAAATGTTCTGGAAACCAAGAGGAGCAAGGTCCTCGGAGACCAAGGGAGGCTGCTCTTAAAGGATGCTTAGGAATTACCCTCAGAGAGGGAGATGGAGTCCAGGAAGAGGGGGCTGCATGGACCAGGTCTGGGGTCAAGAAGGAGGGCTCGAGTGTGCCGGTGGTGTGCGTGTGTGTACATGCACATGTGCTCGTGACCCCCGTGTTTACGTGTGGGACAGCACTGAGTAGCTCCTCTCAGCCTGAGGAATGGAGACAAAGGGATAGGGGTCAATATGCAGAGGCCCCTGGTCTTCCTATCTCTCACTATGTTGCTTGGACCTCATGGGAGTGGTAATTCAAAGTACAAACAGGTATTTTATGATATTATGTTTTTATCGTAGAAAATTTCCAAAATTCAGAAAATTATAGAATGCATTGACATGATAACTCAGCACCCAGAATTAGCACAGTTCAATAGTTTGTCCTATCTGTCTTCGAACTTTTAAAAAATATGAAAACATCAAGGGTGAAGCTGAGGCCCTCCTTCTATTAAAAGCTTTTATTTTAAATTGCTGTGGTGCTGGAGTTAGAACCTAGAGGCCTCCTTCTTAATGTTATAATCCCATTTTTCCTTCCTGGAACAAATACTTCGGTTAACATGCAAACATTATGCTCCAAGTGCACATGTCCATAGAGTTTTCCTTGTGGGCTTTTTGAAAATCAATTAAATACAATATTCTTTATGTTACATTTGACTGCAAATATTTTTACAAGATGTTATGTTTTGCATATATCCACCAATGTTGATATGTGTAAACCTTATTCCTTCATTTTAACGAAGACCTTGTGTTTCATGAGCACAAATAGAACAAAGTGAAAACATTCTCCTATCGGCAGGAATTTAGGTTGTGTATGATTTTTGTTATAAGCAGAGTTTTCCTAAGTATCCGCAGATGTATCCACATCTCATCTGTAAGAGTTTCACTGTGGAATATTCCCATAAATAGAGGTTTGTCAACTAGTCATTTGCATTTTCAATTCTACTACTTATTACGTAGTGCTTTCACCAGTTCACCACACGCTATATCCCTGTTGCTTGCTGCATCTCATCACCAACACCTGGTAAAATGACAGTGACTCTCACTGTATTCTAGTTTTGTTTTTCATGTAAATGAGAAATATGGCAATATTTGGCAATATTGGCATCTTTTCAATGTTTAATGAACACTGGATTTATTTTTCAAAGACTTGCCTATTGTATTTTTGTACTCAGTTGTTTTTTCCCTTGTGATTTGTAAATTATTCATCCATTCTGGAAATTAACCATTTGTCTGTTACATTCGGCAATTTATTTTTCATGGTCTTTTAATCTTTGTTATGGTGTATTTTATCATCTAGATATTTTTACCTGTGACAAAAATGTATTCATTGCTATTTTATAAGCTGTGCTTTTTGCCTTATTAAAGAAATCCTGTCTGACCTAGATGTTACAATATAGTTCTATCATTTTTTACAAGTTTTAAATATTGTTTCAATTCATCTTAAAGTTGCTTTTGTGTGAGGACAGTTCTATTGAGGTGAAATTCTGATTTTATTATTTTACATATGGTTAATTAATTGCTCAATACTATTACTTAAATAGTGTTTTCTTGTTCACTAATTTGTAGTTCCAACTTGTTTTCAAAGTTGATATATATGGGTGGATTTTCTTTTAGGATCTCCTCTATCTTCCATTTTGTTCTCTGTGAGAGTGTGTGTGTGTGTGTGTGTGTGTGTGTGTGTGTGTGTTGCACATGTGTACGCACGCTCTAATACGTTACTGGACGTCATTGGCTAATATTAGGATGTTTGCATCTTAATTCAAGGTGTTAGTGTCAAAAAGTTTTCTCTTCTACTATAACTCTCACCTGTTTGGCCTGATTTGCAGCAGCCTGATGGCTCAGGTCTTGCAATACCCTCCGCAGTGGTGTTAGTTTGAACTAGACATTGGGTTCTAGGTCTGGGGAGGTCAAGCCTGGCACAGGGTTACACTGCAGGGGGAAGGGCATCCCACTTTAGTAATCGTCTTTACAACAGCTTATCCAGCAGTCTGTTGACTGACCTCTATCTCCCAATGACACAGCTCAGGAGCCAAGAAAAGAGCACATAAGTAGATTTAGAATTGGGTTATACGTGCCACACTAAAATAAGAACCAGTATAGTTATAACAGCTCTGCAGGCCCAGCTTCCAAGTCCCCATCAGAGATATGACCAATTATAGGGTGACTGCAGGCAGAAAGCCAAAATTTTAGCTTCCCATCAGGTAGGTAAGGGTGGCCCAAGGTCCTCCTGGGAATGACACCTTTCACCAATCATGGGCTTTTCCATCTTTTCCCACCCATAAGTTTCATTTCTGGACAGAGCTGGTATCCCACCTCTATCACGTCCCAGGTTTAACCATGGTCAGATTTGTCTGTCTAGAAAGAGAAGGTCTTGTATGTTTCTTTCACTCTTTACCCACAGTGACTTTTCTGAGTTTAGAAGAGTTATATAAGAGAGGAATTGTCCTTTCCTAGAATGTTTGATAAAATTTACCTGTGAAATTATTTCATGCTGCAGATGTTTAGGGTGGGGAAGGGAGGAAGGCATGTTGTTGACCACTGACTTAATTTTCTGAGTGAACAATTCAGGGTTCCTATTTGTTGTCAAGTCTGTTTTGTCAATTTATTCTGAAAATATGGATTTCATCAAAATTATCAGAATTATTGTCATAATGTTATTCTCAGTACTGTTGAACGACTGCTAAAATTTCTCCTAAAATGGCAGTTATGTTTTCTTTGTTATTCTTACTGATGTTCATTATTAGTATTCTGTGTGTGTGTGTGTGTGTGTGTGTGTGTGTGTGCACGCGCACTGGGGATCAAACTCAGGGCTTCATGCACACCAGCAAGCACTCTACCACTGAGCCACATACCAAGCCTGACTCTTCCTTTTCTTGAGCAATCTTATCAGAGAGATTTTTATTAATCAATATTTCAGTTAATTGCTTTTTAAAAAATAACCATTTTTACAATGTCCTTATTTCTATTTAATTTTTTTGAATCTTTGTATTTTTATGTTTCTTTCAGCTTCTTCTGTAGGTTTTTCTTAACTTTTAAGCAAAATGTGTGCCTTCTGATGGTTTAATTTTTTCCAATATATACATGTAAGACAATATAGTTTCCTCTAAGTTCCCTTAAATTGCATTACTTAAGCTTTAATGTATAATCTTTTTATTATCATTCATGTCTAAATTCCCATTATGATTTCTATTTTAACTCATGAATTATTAATTATGGCTTTTTAATTTCTAAACATATGTTTTATTTGTCTCTTTACATTATTTCACTCAAATAAGCTAGCAGCAGCCTATTCTCTTTTTTTGGCAATAAAGCAGAAGGCTTTTCCCAAAATTTTGGTGGAGGTAACCAGTGTATCTAGTTTATTTTACAGAAAATTTACTTATTTTGTAGATCAAGTGCACAACTACACAGAGTGGTGTTTATTTACCACTAAATTAATCTTATTTTTATGGGCATGCAATGATGCCACCAACATTTTGTCATATATGAAAGGAATACAGTTGGTACTGAGGATGCTTTTATCAAACTAAGAAATATAAGAAATACATGAATGATTCTGTGAGAGGGGCCAGGAGAGGGTAGACGGGGTGGGTGGGGAAGGGGCACCTGACCCAGAGAGGTGGTAGGGAGTGAGGAGACTCCTCAAGACTCCCACCAGAAGATGGCTGGAATTGGCCAAAGAGTGGAGAACAGTCCCCAGGAAAGAGGAGCCGCCTGAGCACATGTGTGAGTAGCAAGAATAAGTGGACTTTGTGTGCTGCAAGAAAGGCTGAGCCCTGAGCTGTTTGTAGTCTGCAGGAGTCAGATGAACCACAGATTCCCACTAGGAGAGGCTTCCAGGTGAGGCTTGGTAAGTGGCTCCTCACGTCTGTGCTCAGCTCTTCAGCTTCTGCAAGGCTCACACCTCCCTTCCTGCTGGGCGCAGGGAGGTCTCCCTACCTTCCTCTAAGGGACGACCAGACCTGGCTAGTCTCAGAGCCACCCCAAATTGTCCAGCTCAGCTCTTACACACAAACAACATCACACGGGGGATCAGCTGTCCCCGCCAGGTGCGTGCCAAGAGACTTACACTTGACCTTGCTTAATTCCCCAGCAAGTCAGGGGCACATCCCCAGTGTGCTCCCCACTGCAGATGAGGAAGCTGAGGGTTGGGGTGTTAAGCACTTGCCCAACTAAGTCGCTCTCAACTCTCTCAACGACGTTGTCCACAGAAAACTTTCTCCTACTTTGGGGGGGAAGGATTGTCCGTGAAACTTCATGCATTGCAGTCTTAATCCCCAGTGCTGTGGTATTTGGAGATGGGCCTTTGGGAGGTAAATAGGCTTAATTGAGTCATGAGAGTGGGGCCCTCGTGATGGTGTTAGTGACCTTCTACCTTGTGCTCTGGCTCCCTGTCTTCCTCTCCCTCTACACTTTTGAGGGTATGTGAGGATCTGGCAAGAAGACAGCCATCTACCTACAAATCAGAAAGAGTCCCCAATTAGCCTGCATTTTGATCTTAGACTTTCCAGCCTCGAGACTGTGAGAAATCAACTCCTGTTGTTACGTGACCCAGTCGGGGGATTTGCTATGGCAGCCTGAGCTAATCCACATTCACAGCCAGAAAGTCGCTGAGATAGGATTTGTTTCCTTTAGGCCCCAGTACAGAAACCCATGCCTACTCCTTTGTCTCTCTAAAAAATGAAAACCTCAGTCTGTCTCATGGACTTCCGGAGGCAAAGGTGCCCATGCCCAGTCAACATTGCTAAGAGTTCTGTAGCAGCTGCACATGGGCAAGGCCTCACAGGTGAGTCAAAGCCACTTAACTCACTCACAGGTGACTTAAGTCAGGATGCTCTGAGCTAGAAATGACAGAATATTCAACTAAACATGACCTAAACCATAGGGATTTTCCCCCAATCATAAGATGTGCAGAGGCGGGTGGCCCCGGCACTGATTCAGCCAGTGCTGAGGGAGCAGCTGGATGACATCACCAAGGGTCCACGGGTTTCCCTCTTTCTGAGCTGCCTTTCTCAAGGAATCAGCCTCATCACTATGCATGGTCCCACGGGACAGTGCCAAAAGCATAAGGGAGGTGCAGCTTTTTTTTTTTCTTCCTCAATCTATTATTTCTGTGAATTTGGGAGGAACATTTTTTAGTTTCTCCCTCAATATGGGAAACTTCTTTTTATGCCCCATTGACTTAAACTGTCCCACACTGATTCACACAGGCAAGCTGCAGAGGAGGACCCAGCATGTTTGACCCCAGGATGGGGAGCAGGCTCAGCTGGAGATGGGAAGAGGGAGGACAGGTGCCCTTGGTCTGGAACCAGCAGTGTCTGCCACAGAAGCTCAATTAGGAGAGTCTTGTTGTTGGCTGCTGTTCTGTGCTTACTCTCCTATGGTTTATAAATCTCTAAGACCAATTGGGGAAACAATTACTTTATTAGCTATGAAAATCCGTTTGGTAGAAACACTTTCAACACCAAGAGTCAATTATTTATTCAGTTTATGCAAGAAATATTCACTGAGAAACTACTTCTTGCTGAGCTAAGTACTGTAGACAGAAAATAAAAATAATTTGTCATATAGATAATCATAATGATGGATTCCTTTGTGGTAGAAAAGTCTAAGAAAAAGTCTAACATGTGATTGTTATTAGACCTCCCTACCGCTAGGGGTGACAGATTCCCACTTCTTCTAAAGCAAATCTTCCATTCTGACTCAAATAAGGAATAAGCTGAAGAGACTAAAATGTGGGTCATTACATGCAAGATGTATCCCTGGGAACTTATAAGTCAAAGCAGACAAATGCCATGAGGTTATCATTCTGGGAAAATCAAACTTGCAAACCCCCAATTTTATAGGTTGTAGCATCCTAGGTTTTCCACTAGAGGATCTCAATAAGTTAAGGCTTCCCACCATCCTTCTAGGATCTACAGTCCCTGCAGGAAGCAGAGCCCCATCTCTGTGACCCCAGGACAACATTCCAGGTGCCTGGCACTGTGAGGGATGTGGGCAGAGAAGGAGGCAGCAGCTCTGCCAGGCCTGGGGAGGGCAGAGCAGGGGGCAGGCCCTTCCAGCCGAGAGGAGGTCTGCACAGGAGGCTGGGGGTGGGGCACACAATGACAGTGACAGTGAGAGCCGCTGTGTCAGGTACTCAGACACTAAATCATCAACTCTTTACTTCCTAAGGCAGCTGACCTACAGAAAGGTTAAAAAATATGCTAAAAATCAGAATAAATGAGTTTCAAACCAAGCTTTATTTTTCCGACCAAATTGTAATCACATTGAAGTAACTGGGGTACACCTGTTAGCCAGAATGGACTATTCACACAGGTTGAGGGAAGACCTATCAGGAAAGGAGAATGGGGGTGGACAGGGAGGACCAAGCACTTCTTGGGAGCAGACTCTGTGTTCATTCATTTAGTCCTACCACCTGGTCTACAGCTGGTGTCGAGGGATGTTTGTTTAATAAGTGGATGGAGCGATACATGTGATGTTGGTATTATATTCACAAACTGTGGGGTTCTTGGACTTTAATCTGTGGTTATTTGGGAGTTAGGAATATATACAAAGCAGACATAGTGATAGAAGAATGAAACTGTCTGGATGGATTTGGAAGAAATGTGCAGAATCTCTGTTCCCAAGTGCTGAGGGCAGAGTTTGTCCAATGGCACCCAATACGGGGAGTCCTGTGTGCCCCAGGCAGCTCTACCTAGGCTGGTGATCTAGGCTGTAAGTCCAACTAGGTGGAGGATGCACAACCAGGAAATGGGAGCTGGGGTCTGACCAAACTCATTACCCTCCCACAGACATCTTCGTGCCTGTTCACTCCCGGGTGAGGCCACCCATCAGAGCCCTCAGGACTCTCCCCAGTTCCCGCTCCCTCTTGTCTCTAGGGTTGAGTGACTTCACTGTAAATGCTTCTTCTCAGGTCTAGCTCATGCGCTCTGCCCATCCCCTTGAGCATGGCATCTGTTGTCAAGCCATGTTAGCATCTTTCCCTGGGGTATTTCTCTTTGTAACATTCCCCAGAGGTGTAGAAAGGAGGCCTTCTCTTTTGCTCTCACTGAGATGTCAATATCTCACCCTCCAGCTTACCGAGGACCACAGTCAGAGCAAGAGGAATAAAGATGTAGTAACAGAGGGAAGATCTCCAGCAGGCCCCAGTCTGTAGGAACCAAGAGTGTGGGGGTAGCACGGGGATTACAAAACCAAGAAGGAAGAGTTATTTGGAGGCACACCTGACTTGCCAAAGGATGAAGACCATAAGAAAACATGTCAGGAGGAGACCACAGGTATGTCATGTGTGCATGTGTGTGTGTGTGTGTGCACACGCACACACCTGGGGTTGGGTGTCCTAGGGAACTGTGTCAAATCTAGAGCATATGATCGAGGCTAAGTTTGGCTAGGTATCAATTGCTTTTGGATAGTGCACTAACTAAAGAAGATAGAATTGATGGACAGCAGTTCCTTAGAGAAAGAGGCATCCTGAACACATCGAGAGGAGAACCGCTGTTGATCAGGAATGCCTGCCAGACATACGTGATAGGAGGGGCACAACCTGTGTGCCAGGTGTCTGCTGTCTCACAGGGAGTCATAGGCTCAGCAATGCTCAAAGATGCTATGGACTAGTGTGTCAAGTTCACATTTTTGCACTGGGTGAAAGGGGCTTTTACTGCCCCTTAAAGCGTTATTAGGTAGTGAGGTTCAGCTCATTTTCTTACGATGTGATGCAGTTAGGTTTAGCTGTCCAAAAGCTCTTCCCTAGATTGGGCTGAACTCCACCCTCTTCCTTATACTGTGTTGGTCATCGTTCTGCCTCTTGAGCTGTAAGGATGAGCGAGTGTTCTCTTTCTTTCTCATGTAGCATTTGTGCTCTTTGGAGCATTCTTTCCCCTGTATCCCAGTTATTTGGTGGCTTTGAGAACCTGGGTGCTCACCTCAGTCCTCTCAGCTCAGTCCTGTGGACTGCACCTGCAGCAGGTGCCCACCTCCCCAGCTGCTGTAGGGACAACTCCAGTGTTTCCAGCACCCCCCCTTCCCAACCCCCTTAGCCCATGGCTGAGCTGCAGACTTTCAGGAGGTGATCTCCTCCTCCGTGGGGCTTGACTGTTCTCCACTCTTCTCTAGAGCATCTCCATTTTGTTCCTGCTTCTACCTCTGGGGCCACGGTGAACTAATTTGCCAAGAAGACCAGAGTGAGAGGGGATCCGTTCCATTGGCTCTTTGCATCTCAGGGTCTCCACACATGTGAAGGCTTCTTTCACAAGATCTGGAAATAGTCCTTCTGCAGTTTCAGCCTAGCTGGTCAGTACCAGAAGGCAGTTACAAGGGACAAGGACACCCAGGAAAGGACAAGTCTGTGTCCCAGAAGGCAGCAGGAGTTAAAGCAACTAAGGCAGATTGGAGCTCATGCCAACCCCACCCACCATCCAGGTGCACCGGGGATTGCCTGAGACATTCCCGTGGGCAGCGGCAGGAGCAGCTGCTGGGATGTGGGCTAAAGGATGGGCCTTCCCTTGACTGATGGAGGTGCAGGTTATGTAAGCAGATGGGACAGGGAGTGGGAGGGGGCGCAGGCAATGAAGATCGAAGAGGGAGAAGACAGCTGCTTTAGAACAGAAAAAAATGCTTAAAGGAGAGCTCTAGAAGGTGCGGTTGTTGTTATAGGTGTTGTATTTCTCTTCTTTGTAACCTTAAATAACCTTCTTCTTAAATAATAATTTTTAAAAAATCTACCTCTTTCTCGCTCAGGTTTGATGAGCTAATTTGTGATGTGGCAGAGAAGGAGCGAGTTTGAGGGTGTGTACTTGACTGTGTTGTTCTGTTCTTTGATGTTTATACGTTGAGAAAAGAATTAAAAGCAGACAGAGTCAACCTGAGAGGTCTTAGCTAAATCCAGGTTGCAGCAGATGTCAGAGCTTAGGGCCCTTCAGCATGGCCCAGGGTGAGGGCAGGCCTTGGGTGGCTGTAAATATGATGTCCTCAACCTGCTGGGCCCATTTGCAAGGCCTGTTCTCCTAAAAATCACAGACTGACAAACTAAAGATCCTATCAGGACAGTATGAGAGTTGGTGACTATAAAGATTTTGACAAATATCTCTCATATTTCTTTTAAAATGGGGGACAGGTCTCCAGATCAGGAAAACACAAAGGACGTTTTACACATCCTAAGTAGATGTCAAGGGATACTGTACAATTGCTATCCATTTACTGGTTCTTATTTCTAAGTAATTTTGAAATATCTTTTTTCCCTGCAGCTTCAAAGAGATTCGAGAGTATCTTTAACAAAGTGCAGGTTGAGATACACAGCTTGAAAACCAATTAAAACACCCCTTTTCGCCTATCACCATTTTACAATTTATGCAATGGGGCCATCCTCGCCTGCCCCTAAATAAAAGCAAGACGAGTCCCCAGCTCTTCTAGTAACTTGCAAGTAACTGGCAGTTCTACGACCATTTTAAGTCTCACCATTGTCTCGATTTAGTAACTGAGTGCTGGCTCCAAGATCAGCCCCAAACTGCCAAAGGTCTGGTCATAAGTCTTCCTCCTTCCTCAGTTCAGGTGTGGAAGCCTGTGGAATTCCAGGAAGGGGAGCTTTGGGATCGACTTCTTGATTTCTCAGAATTGTGCTTCAACAGTTTCCCAAATGTAAGCTTCTCAGAAGCTTCTGTCCCCTCTGGGGCTGGAAGGGAGGGAGCAAGCATAAGAGAATAGGGAAAGTCCTCCTTAGATGACACCATAATTAACACCCTAGCACCCCAGGACCTGGCAGGAGCCTGGGCATTCAGGGACACTTCAGAAGTCTGACCACTGAGGAACTTCCCGGAAGTTTCCCCAACCCAGGGGGAAGACAGGCTATGGGTGAACATTGCACCTCTTTCCTCACACCTAGAAATCCAGGTTCTTGATTGGGGTCTCACTACCACTACTGTTCATCGGAAGGTCCCTACTCTGGCCCTCTGTCAACACAGAGAGTTCCACGCTGACGCCTGCAAACATTCCCACGTCCCTCCATTCAAGAAACACTGGGTCTCCAAGCAGCAAGATTCCTCAGGTTCCATCCACAAAGCAGGGCCTTAGCCCTCTCCCTTTGCATTTCCTGGCAAGGAAACGAATCTCAGCCTCCAGGGACATTCCAAAGCCCTTGGGATGATCTCACTCAAGTCTCTCTCCCCAACCCTGAGGTGACACCCAAAATCCAAGAGCACCTTGGAAAAACTCTCCCCAGCAATTTTCCTTCTTTCATCCTTTTTAACTCTCTTTGGAACAACAATGGGGAAGAGGAGCTTGGACAGGCCCTGACATTCTCTTGTGCCCTCTCCGTCTTAGCTCTGGACTCCTCATCTGTTATTTCAGGGCACTCATCAGAGGCTGTGGTTTCAACATCATGCAACAAATTTGTTCTGAGATAATTTACGTGCCAGGAGGAACTTTTATTCTTTCTCTCTTTGGTCTCCCATCCAAATGTTCCGTGCCTTTGTGGATCTGTGACTCAGAAGCTAAGACACACTCTAAGTCACAAGATGGAATGACTCATGCCTGTTTTGTACTCTTCTAAATCCTGAGATGCAGAATAACTATATTAAAGTCAGCTGGAATATTCTAGAATTCCAGGTAAGGGGGCAAAGAATTCCAGGTAAGGAGGACTCCAAAGTTGGGGAAAGAATTTTGTGTGCTACTAATTTAAGGGAGAGAGCTTTGTAGTTTGCTTTATTCTGGTAAGACGGTAGCTAGACCTGAAATGCTAAGATATAGTGTTTAGTATTGATGACCTCCTGTGTCAGAAAGCAGCTTGCATTGCTTCATTATAACATCTCAGTCTGCAAAACAACTCCCCTAGCCAGCATGTATACTTTGATTAGCTGTTACTTCCTCTAGAAACCCTGTCCTGACCTCAGACTATATTGAAAGCCCCATTCCATTCTCTCAGAGCAAGCTGTAGTTGAGTGCTTGTCACATGGCATGGTAATCATCTGTGAGGTTATGCTGTAGCAACAAATGACCCCCAATCTAGGATGCTTAAAGAGCAAAGGCAGAGCACATTGTCATGCAAACCCCCAGAGACTCTCCCTTCATTGCAGGGACTCAGCCTGCCCAGTTCCTGGGATCTTGTCTCCAGTCCAGCAAAGGTTGTTGCAGTGGAGAAAGAAACAACAGGAAGGATCCATGTCAGTTGTCCCAGGCTGCAGCCTGGGCATGTGTGAGTCACCTCTCCCGTGGCCCTGGGGTCAGGACTGGTCCCGTGGTCTTGCTTCCCTGGGAGGGGCGTGGCAGTGGTGGGAGGATGCGGAGATGCAGTTGGCAAGCTGGAGTTGCTCACCTGGTCCTCCAGACCTCCCTGTCATCCCTTCAGAGCCCAGTGTGCTGAGCCCCGTGCAGGCCAGATTTGACAGGAGCTGGGATTCTGGGAGTTGTGGGAGGCCCAGCACATGAAACTCTCAGTCTTGGCAGAGGAGTCTCAATTGTTCTTTTAAACAATATGAGTGACCATTTATCGGATGGCCTCCTGCTACCTTAACTACATTATTTCTGTTCTTTGCAGCAAATCTATCAGGCAAAGACTGCAATAGTCACGTGGCTGAGTCAGGATTTGGGCCTGAGTCTATAAAGCCTACACTGTTTTGCACTATGCAAGTATTTGAGGCAAGTACAGAATGTTCAAATCTGTGTGGGAAAGAAAAACCCAGGCAAGCTATGAAAGGGAGAAGAGTCAGGAGGCGGCTAAAGGGGTCCAGTGGGAAGCTGTGGATTGCTGAACCAGGCTTGGGACAGTGGGCGTGGGGAGAATGACCTCTAAAGTTGGTGGAAATCTCTAAACCTGACCCCCATCCCTGAGGATATTTCAAAGAATTAAGGCCGGGTTGTCAGAGTTCAACGTCTTTCCTGTTCTTCTGATGGCCAGAGCAGATCACTCATCCTGCAGAAGAGTGCAGAAGCCCGTGTGGAAGTCCATACAGAAGTCAAATTTCCTTTGCTGTATTTTATTTTGGCAACTCTATTGAGTGCCTGCAATGCCCCATGGGAGCTGGGGACAGAAGGGCTTACAGGTGGGGACGAGACCCAGAGCCTCCCTCCAGGTGCTGGCAGTTGAAGGGGACTGGGCCAGGTTCAGATGGGTCCTTCAGACCACTGGAAGCCAAGGCCCTTAGGAGTGTGGCAACATGGAGCAATGTGAGTCCAAAGAAGCCACTCTGTAGAGTCTGGAAGGGAGGCTGTCAGGACATTGGTAGTGGAGGAGAGGTTGGGTTAGAATCAAGGACTGTGGGACCCTGGGGTTCTGAGCTCACCTCCCAGTGCTTCCTGAACTGGCTGATGGCCCAGAGAGCTCTGCTGTGCAAACACAGCTCAGGGAGCTGGCACAGGCATGGCACGAGGGAGGACCACCGAGCTTCGGGACTCCTCAGTCATGGCTGCCACTCTGCTGCCAATCTGTTTTATGATCTCGGACATCACTTTGTCCACTCTAGCCTCCGTCTTCCCCTGATCTCCCAGCCACCCACTAGGTAGAGGTAGGCATGGCAGAATGTCGCTCTTCTATCAAAAACAAAGCTGTGAGTTGGGGGAGGTGATCCTTGCTCTGAGGTGATCCTCGCAGTTGCCTGGGAGGTAGATCATCGTCACCACATCACTTCACAAAAGGGCAACACCAGGGAGACCACTTCCCAACCCCATGCAGCTGGCCGGTGGAGAGCAGGTGTTCCAAGCTGTGCTGAGCCGTCGACAGCTGTGTCCTTCCACTTCTGCTCACACGCGGGGAGCACGGAAGCCTGGGTGTGATTTCCTGAAAATGTGAAACGTCACCTTCACCAGAGGGAAGACTTTTGAAAAATTTGCAAAACATTCTGCCTCCAGTAGCTATTTGGTGGCTCTGAAGGCATTTGTAAGTGGAATATTGCAGAGAAGATCACAAACCTCTGCACCCCATGACTCGAAGGAACCAAGATTTCCCCCCTTCTCTAAAGCAAATTAAATGTTGCATAATGAGATCCAGGTAAGACAGAGTTAAATAACAAAACTGCGGAAATGAAGCTCTGTCCTCATTAAGCTGGAAGACACGCTTTGCCTTTTTGCCTGTCATCTGGGGTCATACCCCATCACCTCCTGGATTCCGAATCACCCCAAAGCCTGCAGTCAAAGCCATCTCACACTATTAGTCTTCTAGACTCTTTCTTCTTTAAGTGTTATTAAATTTATGAAATCCTGAGCAGAATGACTTTGATCTAGTATTCCAATTTAGAAAACTTTAGCTTAGGTGTCACAAGTCAGACAATGTGGAATCTGGGCTGTAGGCAGACTGTAATTTACTTTTTGCTTTGTATTTTTCTAAAAACCTAATGCTTGCAGTTGGAAGAACCCATTTCACTTCCATTAAGTCTTTTTACTTTTATTTCCAATCTCCTTCAAACCGACGACTCTTATTTACATCTTTATTGCTTCCTCTAGAGTCCTGGCCACCATCTCAGTCCAATTGCTCCGGCCTCCAGTTTTGCTAGGTACAGATCAATTCTATGGTGCAGTTGGGGGATTTATCACAAGTCCAAACCTGCTCTGTCACTCACCTAGGAGAACCTCGACTTCTCCACCCTCTCCACTGCCCATAGGATGAAGTCCAGTCTCCCTGGACAGGCAAGCCAGACCCTCTGCATTCTACACACCTCATGCTGGTTTTCCTGAGGCTCTGCTCCTCCTGCCCTCTGCTAATTTTCCTGGCTGACTCTTGTTCATCTTTGGATCTAAACTCAGACCCAACCCTAAAATACTCTAAAAAGATGGGCCTGACTCCTTAGTACTGAATAGGGTTGGTTCCTTTGTGTTCTCAGGGGCCCGAATACTTCTCCAATTTGGGGTGACCAATTACCCCAAACTTAATCCCATTAATTTCTCTATGTCCCTTAAGAGAGCATCATTTCCTACAAGGTTGGAATCATCAGAAAGTGTCATCAGAAAAACACCTGCTGCCGAGAAGCTCCCAGTCTTGTCTGAACGAATAAATGTTAAGACTTATTCTTCAGCGAGACCTAGAACCCTGGCAGTGAGCTCTGTGTAAGGAGACCACAGCTCACAGGTTTGAGTGATTTCTCCCCCAAGTGAGAGCTTTCCCTGATCCTCCTCTGAGAATCCCAGAGCACAAACGTTGAGCCTTGCGCACAGGAGTGCTCCACACATGTTTCCATAAGAATAAGAGTGGAGCCTGCCGGGTCTGTCTGCTATGAACATGGGGTGAGCCCCTGTGCCTCGTGGAGGGCTCCATGGCTCCCGTGGCCTCAGAGACCCCAATGTCCCCATGTCTGTCCTCTCTACAGTCACCTCAAGAAAGATCAGGAGAAAGTCAAGACAGCTGGATGATCTCATTAACAACCAATAATCTGGGAATGTTGCTAAATTCATTTGAAACTGAGCTACCTGCAATTCCCCGTGAGTCCATTAACCTGCAGCCGAAATTAGATTACGTAGGAATAACATTAAAGAGTCACAGTGCTCAGTTAATTGAAAGGCACACTTGTGAATTATAGCATCATCCTCTTTGAAAGGCAGAGGATTTCGTCACCCCCAAACCCCCTGGGACCACTCACGAACGTCCAGCTTGAGGTTTATTTTAGAGAAATCACATTTTCCATATGGGTTCTAAGATCTATTTATTGTTTTAAAAATCTGTTTGAAATGAAATAAATGGCACACTTTAGAGTGAGACCAAGGTAAGATAGAGTTCAAGCTCGGACCTGCCGTCTCCTAGCTTGGTGACCACAGGGAGGGTACGCAGTGTCTCTGAGCCTTACAATCATGTTGACGGTGGGTGGGGGGGGTGGCCATGACACACATGTCCCAGTCCTGGGAGGAAGACTGGCACCTGGACATCACCATCTGAAGGATGGAGGAACTGAGGAGAGGGTATGGGAGCACTGGAGAGAACCACCCCACCTGGCCAAGAGAGTGAAGAATGGCACCTCAAAGAGATGCCACCTGACCAGAGCCAGGAAGAAGCAGCAGGTGCAAGTGGAGTAGGTGGCAGGACACAGCACTTGTCCTGGAGACGGTCTGGGCTCTCACAACTGAAAAATACAGGAAAGGCTGTTCAATGCACTGGTCAGAACTCGGGGGGTGGGGGGGTGCTCCTCAAACGGGCAGGAGAAGGCGCTATGGTCAAGTGCCTGGGCTGGAGGGACGATGGCCCCACGACGCAGCTGGGCTGACTGAGGCAAACATTTGAGTGCAGAAGAGATGCTAGTCGCCTGGTGGGCCACCCAGCACCCTCAGAGCCCTTCACCTCTAAACAAGTGCTGTGGAAGTATTTAAAGATTGTCCCTTGGAAAGAGTGTCAAATGATTAGTCTGTGAAAAAGACTGGGGCCTCCAGAGCCTGTCACATGTACCCCACTTGGAGATGGTGGCTGCTCCCACCTGGCCCAGGACAGCCATCTGCTCTTACTGCAGGTTCCTCCACAGCCAGGCACCCCAACTCCTCCCATCACCGGCTGCCCTTCCTCGCTGCTCCCTCTCCACGCCATGTTGTCAGGTCCTCCCAGGGGACCGCGAGAACAGAGGACATGCAGCCTACAAGACCCTGGGGAAGCTCCTCTCCTGTGGAAGCCGAGCCCTCTTCCCGAGCCCGAGTCGGCCACCCTCTGCGGCACCCACACTCAGTAGCCAGGGTGCAGGGAGGGGAAATGGCGGGTGTTAGTGGAAGAGACAGTCTGTGGCTTAGCAAATCAGTGTGACCTGGGGTGGGGCCCAGAGCCTTTCTCAGTCTCAGCCTGTAAGTTTGACTTACCTGCCAAACGGGAGTTGTGGTATGTGACAGAAGGCTGAGAGGGTGGCGCCCTGCCCAACCAGCCACCGCACACCTCCATCGATGCTGGGCTTCTCCCCTCCCCCTCTTCCGTCCTCCCTTCCTCCTTTCCTCCTCCCAAGCCTCCAATTCATCTCCTTCTTCTCCTCCTACTCATATCCCGTAGGTCCTCTCGCCCTGTCCTTGTTGAAGCCCGAGGACAACATCAGTGATCACACTCTCAGGTTCAGAGTGAACCAGACCTTCCCGTTCCGCTTCCTGATGGCACCAGTTCCTCCTGAGGACAGAGCTGTCTCTGTTCCTCTGTGCCGTGGGCAGATGGCGGGGAGTGTGTGTTCCTGCAGAAGAGCGTGCTGTCCCTGCTCCCCAGCCTCCCGCGGGCCCCTTCCTGGAAGACCTCCAGAAGGACCGGCAACACTGCATCAGCTTCCCCGACCACAGGAGCACTCACGACCTTCGAAAGCACGAGGCTGAGAGGAATGACGTGGAGGGCCCCATGGAGGTCTCCAAAGCACCAGGGACCAAGGCCCTGAGGACGGCATGTGGCTGGTGAGACAGGGTCCCTCACAGGTGGCTCTCCAGTTGACGGAGGCAGCAGGAGCCGCTGTCATTGTCTCTAAAGCTTAGGAAACCCAGGTGAGATGGGCTTGGTCACTCTCCCCAAATTACAGTGAATATGGAACAGACGTGGTGACGTGCCTGGCCCTGAGAGGCCGAATCAGTGTTCTTTCACTATGATAATTGCCTCTGTCTATTTAATAAGTATCTGGATTTTCAACCAAGCCTAGATAAATAACCCAGAAGTTTCATTTTTCTTCATGGTTTGACTTTGGTTTTTTATTTTTATGGTCCGTTCTGGTTAAGGGCAAGAATCAACCTTTTCCCTATTGAAACTGTCCCTTCTGTCATTCTGCCTCTTCTGCTGGGGCTTCACGTCACCCATCATCCATGCAAAACCCGGGAACCACCTTAAACCCTTGCTCCTTCTCACACCCTCCTGACTCCCCCCAGTCAACCCAGGCCCTGTAACGACCTGTACAGGTACCTCTTGCACCTGTCCTTCTACCCCACCCCATCAGCACGCGACCCCAGGCTGTTTCCTGCCCGTGAGGAGCATGACCTCCATCTGGTGGCCCTTCTGAGGAGCCTCCTCCAGTCGATGCTGCAGACATCAGGGAGGTGGTCCTCCATGACCTCGCTTCCTAAAGGAAGCCCCGCGTAACCAGGGAGGGTCTCACAGCCGGACACAGCCTTTACACACCAGGTCCCTCACCCTCAATACCTCCCCAACTCACACGTCCACCCAGTTGGGCAGAGCGCAGCCTCCACCCCCAGCCTACCTGCAGCACGTGTGCTCCTCACTGAACCTCCCAGATGTGGACCAGTCCACCTAGCAGCAAGGTCGCCTCCCCTGCCCTCAGACACTCCCCTACCCTCTGCAGAAGTGCCCCTTCCTGGGGTTCACAGTCCCCTCACGGTCTGCATGGTCCGGCTCCAGTGCCCCTCCCCCTGTCCAGGATGCCTCCTCCTGGGCCTGTCCTCCCAAGGCCCACACAGCCAGGAGCCAAGGTTAGAACCCAGGGCCCTCCCTCTCCACCTGCCCTCCTTCCCTCTGCAGGGCCCCGTCTCCCGCACGGCAATTTCATCCCATTCTGGGTTACTCCGCTGTAATTGGCAGGGACGAGGTTGGGCAAGGCCGCTGGGGAGTGCTTCAATTGGTGGTTAATGGAAAGGGATAGGTCCCTGGTGGCTTCTTGGGGGAAATTATTTCAAGATTTATTTTCAAAATGTAGAGGAAACAGGCCTTGATTCTGGGCAGCTAATTACTGCTCTGACTGCTAAGTCGTGTTGATGAGATGACTTCAGAAGAACAAGTGCTCTGCTGAGCCCCAGGGCCGGGCACTTCAGGCTGCCCTCAGGGGTCCCTGCTGGCTGCAGCGGGCTGAGGGAGGGAACTCTCCACAGGACTCCTCGGTACTGTGCATGGGGAGAGGGTCTGACCCCTCAGCAGTGAACATCAGAGTGAGACAGGACGTCTGTGGGTACGTGCCCCAGGCTGTGAAGCTCTGCAGTGTTAGCCTTGACGGGGAAGACAGAAAAAATGAAATAATAAAAAAAAAAGGATTTGTCTTTTTGAAGTTACTAAGTGTAAAATTGCTGGTCTCCGACCAAGGCTCCCATCAACTTAGGTCCCAAGGTGCTCCAGGCTGTGTGACGGAGAAGGAACCTGTGTGCAGTTCCTGAGGTCTATACCTCATGATGATGTGGATTATGAAACTCTGATCAGAGTCAGGGGACACAGTCCTCATTCAGGTCTGCAGATGAGCCACTGGGGACCTTCAGATGTCCCTTAGCTCTTGGGACCCACATTCATGCTTTGTAAAATGAGGAGATAGAATGACTGACTGCTCTATCTTCCAAATTATAACATTCTGGGTATTCACCCACTGCTTGTTCTCTTATTTAATATTTTTCTTTCAGTTTACCTTGTCAATCCTGTTTTAAAACTTTGCCATTTTTTAAGGAATGATAAAATCGTGGGTTTGATATGCTAATTGCATATTTTCTAATTCAGTCATTCAGACATCGCATCTGTCAGGGTGTCCTTGGCTGAAAGCAATCAGAAACCATTGCAGCCATCTTTAACAGAGAGAGATTTGGGGGAAGGATATTGGGGTCTCATGGGGCTTTTGGAAGCTGGAAGGCCTTTCTGGTTGGTCAGGCTGCAAAGCACTGCTGTGGTCCTGCAGCATAAACGTGCCGGTGTCTGCAAAGCCTCACATCACAGCACTGCCACCACCGTGAGCTATCCCCAAGTCACCATGCCATATGCTCAGAATACAAAACCATGGGGCCTAGACCAAGTCACATTTGTCTACCTTGGGACAGAATTGGGGAAGATAACTGTCTGGTTCTTTGGACTTTATTGGTAGCCTAGATCCCCGGGATCACACAAAATGGGAGATTCCCAAAGGGGAGAACCAAGCACTCAATGAAAGATAAATTGAATGATGGATAGCAAAAGATCAAAACAAATAAAAACTCTCCCAAAATGGAAAACAACTGACTAAAATAAATACATAATTATGAAAATCTTCCTTCATTCATGCCCCATAGCAATGTAAGCTCATGCATCAATCACTGCATGCACCACTCTTTAGGAAAAATTGACCCTTTAGCCTTTTTTTCAACTTTTAGGTTGACCTTGTATTTTTATCTCATTTTTGATGCGTTCAGACTGCCATGCTCACATGCATGTTGCCAGGAGAAGTAGCAAGCAGCTGAAAATAAGGAAGAGCCCAAACCTCCTAGTGACCTTGAGATCTCACTATCCTTTGATCTGAGTGTAACTTCCTGGAATTATCTGGGACATTCAATGGTCAAGACGTCATCTCATGCCAGGGCTTCAGAGATGCCATGTTCAGACAGGGTGTTAGAGATACCCAGCTAAGTCGTAGTGTATTCTACTCTTCTTACACCTCTATTTGGTAATTCCTATTAAAATATTAGCTTTGGAAGGGACCTTACCAGCATTCCCATTCATTATTGAAGACAAAATCCAGAAGTGGGTTATTCAAAATTACCTCCAAGAATGGTACACTGGCCTGGAATATTCTCGAACCTGTTCTGAAGCCCATGATAGACTAGTTCAAGTATTAGGGCATTGTTTCTGTCTTAAACTGGCCCCATTTCCTTGTTAAAGAAAATCATTCCACAGTTACCTGATACAGAAAAGTAAAATAATTTTTTTTCTGGCTCCACAGACATTAAATACATGTTAATGCATAGTTCCTTATTAATAAACGATGAATGGTTCCCACTTATGCAAGCATGTGCAAACACATGGCAAAGGGAGAAATTAAACAACTTCAAATATTTGTATGTTTTGGTACATATGTGCATATTAGATATTAAAGTCAAAATCCAGGAAGAAAAGGGTGAGAAGTTGTTTCGGGTAATCATCATTTTTAAACTAAGGGATCTCAAAGAAACAAAGAAAAAGAAAAAGAAAAGAAAGGAAACAATGAGCTGGTCAAATCTTGGAAAATTTTGATTCAAACTCCGGATGGTTTTTGCTGGTGGGATGACAGCAAGAGCGCACTTACCAACAATTCAGTGGCCTCGCCATGTGACGTGCCTTGGATGTTAGCCATTGTGACACAAGAAAGAGCTGAAAAGCACTGGCTGTCAGTTATTTTCTCTTGCTTCTGCTTAAATCCTGCCACGTGAGTGAGCCTGGGGGAGCTGGTTGGAGGATGAGATTTTCTGTGGACAAGAGACAAGATATTCTAGTTGAGTCCTCTTTGATCAACCAGTCCTGACAGCCAGTGGGACTTGGCAGCAGATGACGAAAGTCTAAAGGAGCAAGCCCTGCTGAGCTTAGTCCCGTTGCCTCCTTAGGAACCATAAGCTAAATAAGTGGTTGCTCTGAGTTACTACAAAGAAAAAGCTGACACCGTATGTGTTAGTCAGCCCTACCTTACTACAACAAAATATCTGAGGCAGCTACTTTATAAAGAGAAAAAGGTTATTTAACTCACAGTTTTGGAGGCTGAAAGTTCTCAAAGTATGGACTTGGTGCCTGCCCCCTGGCTGCACCACCTCACGCACAGATGGCAATCATGGGAACACGTGCAGGAGCAAGTGACTGATCGAATATTGAACCAGGAGCAGAGAGGCAGGAAGGCTCCTCCCAGGGCATGCCCCCAGTGACCTGAGGACCTCGAAGAGGCCCCACCTCTGCACAGTCTTCAAAATCCAACCTCCAGTGCCTCTTGTTCTGTGGAACCTGTGTGTCCTGGCTAAGCCTGGTGCCCTTCCTCGGGCTCCGTAAGACATTGCACACGACTCCACTACAGCCTTAGCAGCACACCCACTGTCACTACTGTTTAAAAATGACCTGAGCAGCTGTAAGGTGACCTCCCTGAACACAGGACTGTTCGCTCTGGTTTTTCATCCTTTGGGGATAGCATGCAGCCAGGCTCTGATACCCATGATGAATTAAGGAATCGACTAACTAGACATGCTGGATGAACTTCAGAGAATAAATTTAATGCAATTTGTACTTTGTGTAAAGCCAAATTTATGATTCCCCACGTTTGGCCTGTTCTCTGAAGACTGCTTTATCATCACCCACATTCTGTTGTGTTTCTAAGGAGCCTCTTTTGGTTTCAGGGCAAGCAGCTCATAAAGGAAATAAAAAAAGTTGGTAAAAGTATAAGAAAAGCTGAGTCAAGTCTGTTTGAAGAAAGGAGCTTAGAGGAAGCTAGAGGCTCTGAGCAGCTGAGCCGTCAGGACGGCCCCTTTCCCACAGACTGACAAGACCCCAAACCCCGGGATCCAGACAGGACAGGCTAGAGTGCACCCGGGCAGCTAGCCCCAAGTCCAGGGGCGGAACAGCAAACAGTACTCTTTGCTTTTGCTGCATGAACTGTGTGGGTGGGCAGGGTGGTCTAGTCAACCTGGTCCCTCTGGGAGCTGGACCCACAGAAGCTCCATCTCAGCTCCTGCAGCCATGATCTGAGGGTGAAGAGAAACTGTGGCCCCTCCACTGGCTGTCAGAGATGCCATCTGGGAGGGACACACTGTATTGATGCCCCCATTTAATTGGTTAAAAGAGGCCATGTTGCCAGGCCTCCCTCCGATGCCAATGGCTGCGAGGATAGAGATCTTTTCAGAGGACCTTCAGTTCTCAAAATGTACCTGACCATGACCTTCAACAGGGGATTGAAAATAGGTCTCAGCTTCCTTCAGCCGGGTACAGGGCTTTTCCACAGTTGTTTCAAAAGGCAAGACAAAGTTTTCACTGCCACAAGTAACAGAAAATGAAAGGGTGGCCCAGGCACACCTTAACCCTGTACCCTCTCTTGGACACGCCCGTGAGCTGTGGCGATAGAGTGTGCCAGGTGGCGGTGGGGGAATATCGGGTGCTGTGCAGGCAGAAGGAAGGACACTGATCTTGGCAGGGAGCAACTGGGGAGCAGATGTGGTCATCACCAAGAGTCTTGGAGGATCTACTGGTGTTGCCCCTCAAAAGGACAAGGAAGATAAGTGTCCTCAGGGGAGGGACAGAGACAAAGCCCCTGTGGTCATGAATCTGGTCCATTCTGCTTTAGTCGGTCCTTAGAAAGAATTTTTGACAACTCATTTACACACCTGTGACCTGGAGTAAGCACCTTCCTCTCTCTATTCCCTGTGTCACCCTTTACAAAACGAAGAGTTGCCATCAAATCCCATTTGAAGAAAGAAACTTGACCTTTGGATGCTGAAATTCACCCAGGATAGCAAATTAGTAAGAACAACTCACGGTATTTCGAATAAGAAATACAGTCAGACCAAACTCGTCCTATAAAAATACAATCCGACTTGAGGGATATAGGAATTAATTTTGCTTAAAACATGGCAGTGTCCAAAGACCAGCCAAGTCCATTTAAAGAGCAGAAAAGAGAGTCCAGACCCAGCCCAGGAATTTCAGAACTTGTGAGAAGAGTTTCATTTCTAATCAGCAGGCAAGGAGTGAGGATTCAAGAAACAGTGCTAAGACGGTTGAATAACTACTGAAAAACTTGTTCTCTTTCAAGTCACGTCATAGGTAAAAATAATATCCCAATAGTGTTAAAGATATGTTTTTAAAGTAAAATTTGAAAATTTTACAATAAATTTCGAAGAACAGTTTTTATTAACGTAGGTTGGGAGCATTGTCCCAGAGAAGATTTAAAACTTTTGCCACCAGGAAGAAAAGACTGACATATTTGATATAAAATGTTTTTTTTAAATTCCTTTTTTTTTGTGAGAAACAACATAACAAATTTAAAAGTGACAAGTAAGAAAAATATTGCAATATACATTATAAATGATTAATAATAAGAATATATACAAAGAGCTCCTTGCAATCAATTATTAAAAATCTTCATAGAAAAATAGGCATAAATAGGCATAAATATAAAAGAACAATTAATACAAGATATATAAAACACCAATAAACATCTGAAAAAGTTCCCAATCCCAGAAAATATATCAAGCCTGTGTACACTGAAGTAAAAAGATACAATTTGCATTAAGATGGTAAAAAATAAAATAAATCTAGCCAATTAAATCCAGGGTTATTTCATGAAAATGGATATTCTCATTAGATGATAGAAAAATTCACCTGGTTAGGAACATGGGCTGTGACGCCAGATTACCAGGGATGATGTCCTGTTCTGTGTGACTTTAAGTCAATTGCTTCACCTCACAGCTCTATTTTTCTTATTTTTAGCATTGCCTTGGAGTCATTGTGATGTTAAATATGATAATCCAGGGAGAATGTGAGAACAATTACCACGGATACAAGGTGAGTGCTCACAGATGATTAGCTTTTTCACTGTCAGTGAGAGTCTCAAAACTAGGAATGCCTAGAGAATATCATGAAGAAGCAGGCAAGACCAGTGGACTAGGAAAAGGAGATCAAGAAGGGGGAGGGAATGTTGAAGGAATTTAACAAAATCATGCCATGTGCATGTATAAATATACCACGGAAATTCCACTTTTATGTACATGTAGAAAGCACCAGTGAAAACTAAATGAATAAGTGAGTGAAAGGAAGATGGGTAGAGTATAAAAAGGAGAATAGAAAGAGGGAGGAGGGGAGGGAAGGGTGAGAACAGGGACTGAAATGGAGTAAATCAAATTCCATGCATGGATGATTTTGTCAAAATGAACCCAAGAGAATGTAGAACTACAATGTTCTAATAAAAGGAAAAAGAAAAAAAACACTTGTGTAATTTAATTTATAGGAATTTGTCTCAAAGAAATAACCACCTAAGGGCATAAATTTATTTTTACAAGAACATCTTTGTCAATATTTTAATGGTAAAACATATAGGACAATTTAAGTATTAGTTAAAAGAAGAGGAGTGACATAGAGTGTGGTCATGTGCTCTTTAGAAGGTTATGCAACTGCTTACAAAGAACAAGCTTTACTTATTGAGAGAGATGAATCACTGTATATAAAAACAAAAGGAAAATTTGGAAAGTCTTTTTAAAATGTAATATTGGTAAACATATTAACAATCTTGCCTGATTGTCAGTAGTAGTTAATTTTATGGACAGGAGTGGGTTGGAAGATGCAAAGACAGATTATAACTCTTGCCTCCATAATATTTTAATTTTTCCACAACAATATGTATTTCTTTTATTATTTATGTATTTATTCATTCATTCTTTTTAGTTATACCTGACAGTAGGGTATATTTTGACATAGCCTACATACCTGGAGCACAGCTTCCCATTCTTGTGGTTGAACGTGCTGTGGAGTTACACTGGTTGTGTATTCATATATGAACGTAGGAAAGTCCTGTCTGATTCATTCTACTGTCCTTCCCATTCCCAGTCCCTCTGTTTCCCCCTACTTTCCCTATCCAATCCAGTGAACTAACAATATGGATTTCTTTATTCACTTAAAACAAGATTATTAAATTAAATGATTGAGCTTCATGTTCTGCAAATAGAAATTCTTCTCTCTCAGTTTTCTAAGTCTTTGATTTTATTCCCAGGTAATGGGGAGCCTTGGATGGCTTTTGAGGGGGAAACTGACCTGGTCAGGACTACGGGGATTCTTGAATGAGCAGCTCTGGTCTCTCACTTCCCTCACCTCCTCTCTGCACTGTCTGCGTGTCTCCTTTATCTTTGCCACCTGGCAGTGGCTTTTCTGGGACTTTTTTTCTCTGCCAAGCTTTCAACGCTCAAGTTTATTTCTCTCCTAAGATCTTAATTGTTTTCCTCTTTTCTAGTGAAACTGGCTTCTGACACCACTTCTGTCTTACTGCTTATTGAGCTTCCTGAGAGGTTGCTTATAGCCGGAGAGTTTATTTGCAGCCAAGAGGCTGAGGGGCGGAGGGAGGAGGGAGGCCCTGTGAGGAGTGCTGGGGACCAGGTACCAGGTACCCTGCTTACCACCAGCCTAGGGACTCACGGTCCCTGAGGCTCAGTTTCCACACTGACTGTACAGGGTGTCAGAGCAGGTGGTCTAAGGCCCCATCCAGTGGTGACTGTTACAGGGCAGAGGCCTTAATGTAGGTCCCCTTCCCTAGTTCTTGTGATCACACCAGAAGAGTTTCAGACATGACCCTCGGCATAGCAGGCATGAGTTTATTAGGAGTAGGAAAGCGGAAAGGGGACAGACACTCTCAAGGCAGAGACTGGAGGATGGAGCACCTCTCCTGCTCTCCTTCCCACAGTTTTATTGGGGGCCCCAGGGAAGTTTTCATAAAGCCCTGCCCAGGTCCACCTCTTGACCTTCGACAACAGGGTGACATCAGGCTTTTAAGTGCCCACTGCCATGACCACTCTAGGTCACTTGGGCCCATGTTGACCTGTTCTAATTGGAACCCATTCCTGTAGATTTTATGATTAGGGTGAGTCACCCTTATCTCCCTGCGTTCTGTGGTCCATGTACGGGCCTTAGAAGTCCCCTCTTCTGTGTATTTGGTGTTCTTTTCTGCATTTTGTGGCCTGCATTTCTCCTGCAGCTGGAGGTAGTTTGCTGAGAAGTGTAACATGTCCTCTGGACTTCAGCCCAGGCAGGGTTTTTTTTAAACTGCTTTTAAAAAAAGAAAGTCCGTGGGGGTTGCAGAGTGGGCTAGGTTTACAGAATTATTCCCCTAACCTCATGTTCCCACCACTCATGTCTGTCTGTGTCCTATCAGTGGCCATCTCAGATCCCAAGGCAATCAGGGGACAACAGAGCTCAAAAACATGGCTCAAGAGAAGGAAATGAGTCCTGAGGAGCAGCTCCTAATTCTCAGGTAAGGAGCTCCAGACTCCTGAGAGAGCTCCCTGGCCACTATCCTAGGCTGCTGTCGACCAGCCATGACCAGGATCTCCCGTGACATTGGGCTGAGGATGAAACCACCCTGGGCTCCTAGAGGTCAAAGGCCTCTGTTCCTGCTGGAAAGAAATTAAGTACTTTGGCAGGAGGCCTGGGCTGGGGGCTGGGGTGTGCAATCAGAAGCTCTAAAGAGGTGGACTCCCACATCCTCCAGTCAGCCCAGGGCCCTCCCTCCACCTGCGCCTGTCCAGGGGGGAGTCTTCTAAAGAGCTGGTTTGGGAGTTAAACGGATCTGGGCTCAGAGCTTTGGTGCGCCCCTGGCTGTGGCTGCCTTTTTGTGACAGTTCTAATAGGACGGCTCATACCTTCACAGGAGCAACCCAGCGACTTAAAGTTCTTTTCGTCTTCCTGGCTGGGCCCACCCTGCTCTGGCCCTTTCAAAGCCCTTCCCTGGTCCTGGTCCTCCCCCTTTCAGGGCGCCCTGCTCTGCCCCTGAGGCTAGTGCACCTCTCCTGCGCTCCTTCCTCCAGTTCCTCTCATGAGGGACCTGGGGTTCTTTCTCCTTCTCTATCTCCCATGGGAACTTGAGTGACAGGGAGGATGCAGCCCTGCCTGTGTGTCTCCACAGAGACGGGCACCGAGGACACAGTCGTGGACTAGGAAATCCAGCACACCCTAGAGAGACTGTACCCAGGGCACTCACCCTCTGGCTGTCAGTTCCTTGGGGCTGTGGAATTTGCCCGTGTCAGGCAGCAGGCACTAGTCCTTGCTCTGCAAAGATTGTTGCTCCAACAGTAAAGGAAGTCTTCAGAGATACGCTGTTCCTATCAGTCATTTACATCTTAGTGTGAAGTTGGCTGCACGATTTCTCTCTTGTTTCTCCTCTTGTACAAGTTTGCTCAGGTCAAGCATCAGTGTGTGGTAGAGAGGAGAAGAAAGGAAGAGCATAAGGAGAAGATGGCTTTTCTGCAAAGACCAGTTTAGCCCCTGGGTCCGCACCTCAGATAGGCTTCTCCTCCAGCTCAGAGCTTCTCTTCTGAGCCTTCTGCTCTCCTCTGGCTCCTGGAGGGTAGCAACAAGCAGAACCTCGGGGAGGGGAGAGAAGATGGCGGCGAAGGGAGTGCATCACCACAGTGCGCCGTGTCACTGAGCGGGAGAAAGACGATGTGAAACGGCCGAAGGCTATCTTGTTGGGAATTTCCAGTGAAATTGAGGTGCTCCAGAATCTAGTGGACGGATTTCCATCGTGCGAGGTTCGGCTGCGGGAGCTCCATTTCTCCGCATGGAGGGTCGCATAGCCTGATAGGCGATCGCCCCACGGCTGGAGTCTGTGGCGCGCGCTGGGGAGCGGCAAGGTACCGGAGCGGGGGTGCAGCGATACAGATTCGGGGGGCTCCCGCCAGTGGTACATTGGCAGCGCTGAGTGCTGAGTTCCGGCTTTGAGACAGAGGAGAGAAGCGGGCCAGTTTGGTTCCAGACACCGGTCGGACCACAGAGGAGGACAGCAGCCGCCATCTCGGAAAGATGATGTAATCATCCCCGTGTTCTACTGATCTCAGCTCATTCAGCTACGGAACAGGTGAATCCAGGCTGGTATTTGCCTACGTCTCGCAGACAGATTTCTTGCTCAGGCTCGGGACTGGGGAACTTGTGGAGAATACTCCTAGAGGCTCGTGCATGGCAAGGCGTGCGCCGGGCACTGAGCAGCTGGATTCTGGTTCCCGGGGCTAACTTGGCCCAGGGCTGAGGAAACGGCGGAGACTGCCGGTGGAGGCCAGCTCCAAGTGGAGCCTGCGCTGAGCTTGGGGCGACTGGGTTCTGACTCCTGGAACAGTTTTGGCCTGGGGCTGGGGAACCTGTGGGGGTCGCTCGCTGGAGCCAGCTCCCAGCGGAGAGTGTATCAGGATCAGAGAGGTGGGGTTCTGGCTACCGAAGCTGCTTTGGCCCAAGGCTGGGGAACCGGCAGTGACAGCTTCTTAGTCAGTGTCCTGCTGGGTGCTGTGGGGGCCGGGGGGGGGGAGGCTTCCGCCTGCGCCCAGAGCAGGCCAAGTGACCCGCCGGCGTGGTATCATGACACCCCAAATGCAGCTGGGGCTGAAGAGAGTAGCCGCCCATGCCTAGAATAGGACCAGCGACCCAGCGGCGTGGTAGCCAAGTAACCTCATTTGGAGTAGGGGCTGTGCAGAGCTGCCCTCTGAGCATACAGGGCAGGCAGACCTGCGGCCCACTGGCAAGACAGGCCCGGTAGCCTGCCAGCGTGGTGGACACGTAGCACCAAGGCAGTCGTGTCACACAGGTTGGAGTGGGGGGGAGCAGGGCCGCCGCCCGGGTCCGGAGGGGGCTCAGCGACCCGTTGGAGAGGTAGTCAGGTACCCCCATTGGGAGTGGGGGCTGTGCAGAACTGCGACCCACCGGCCTAGAGGCCTGCCAGCGTGGTAGATACGTCACACCAATTGGAGTGGGGACCCAGCAGAGCCGCCACCCACATCCGGATCAGGACCAACGACCCCAGGGCATGGTAGTCACGTCACCACAATTGGAGTGGGGGCAGATCAGAGCCGCCACCCGTGCCCGCAGGGGGGGCAGACCTGCGACCGACCAGCGTGGTAGACAGACCACCCTAATTAGAGGACGAGCACAGCCACTACCCGCCCTGCAAAGGAGACTTCCCAACTATACAAGAGCAATATAAATAAATAGGGGGTAAATTTCAAAAACACAACAGTTGCACCAAGCAGAAAGAAACGCGAGCAGTATGAAAAGACAAGGAAAGAAAGGACCACAAGCAATGCAGGTCAACTCAACTTTAAAAGAGGTAATAGCTGCAACAGATGGAATGTCAGATAAAGAGTTCAGGACATACATGCTTCAGATGATCTGGAGTCTCAAGGAAGACATGAGACAGCAAAATCAGACAATGAAAGATCACATTGACAAACAAATCCAGGAAGTAAAAGATGAATTTCACAGGGAGATAGAGGTAATAAAAAACAAACAAATAGAAATCCTAGAAATGCAGGAAACAATAAACCAACTTAAAAACTCAATTGAGAATACTACCAGCAGAGTAGATTACTTAGAAGAGAGAACATCAGACAATGAAGACAAAGTATTTCAACTGGAAAAGAACATAGACAGCTCAGCAAGTCTGCTAAGAAACCATGAGCAGAACATCCAAGAATTATGGGACAATATTAAAAGACCAAATTTAAGAGTCATTGGGATTCAGGAAGGCACAGAGCTCCATACCAAAGGAATAAAAAATTTATTCAGTGAAATAATACGAGAAAACTTCCCAGACTTGAAGAATGAGACAGAATCCCAAATCCTAGAAGCCTACAGGATGCCGAATGTGCAAAATCATAAGAGATCCACACCTAGACACATTATAATGAAGATGTCCAACATACAGAATAAGGAGAGAATTTTAAAAGCTACAAGAGAAAGGAAGCAGATTACATTTAGGGGTAAACCAATCAGGATAACAGCTGATCTCTCAACACAGACTCTGAAAGCTAGAAGATCCTGGAATAACATATTTCAAACACTGAAAGAAAATGGGTTCCAACCAAGAATCGTGTATCCGGCGAAATTAAGCTTCAGAAAGAAGATGAAATTAAAACCTTCCACGATAAACAAAAGTTAAAAGAATTCCCAGCTAGAAAACCATCTCTTCAAGAAATCCTTGGCAAAACATTACAGGAAGAGGAAATGGAAAATAACATTGAAAACCAACAATGGGAGGTAGGACAGTAAAGGGGGGAAAGTAGTCAAAGAGGATAACAAATCAGGTTTAGTAACATCAATAAACAAATATGGCTAGAAGAACAAACCATATCTCAATAATAACCCTAAATGTTAATGGCTTAAACTCACCAATTAAGAGACACAGGCTAGTAGAATGGATCACAAAACAAGACCCAACAATATGCTGCCTACAGGAGACGCACCTGATAGGAAGAGATATCCATAGACTGAAGGTGAAAGGTTGGGAAAAATCATACCACTCATATGGACTGCGGAAACAAGCAGGAGTGTCCATACTCATATCTAATAAAATAGATTTCAAGCCAAAGTTAATCAAAAGGGATAAAGAAGGACACTTCATACTGCTCAAGGGAACCATACACCAACAAGACATAACAATCATAAATATATATGCCACAAATAATGGTGCAGCTATGTTCATCAAGCAAACTCTTCTCAAGTTCAAGAGTCTAATAGACCACCATACAATAATCATGGGAGACTTCAACACACCTCTCTCACCACTGGACAGATCTTCCAAACAAAAGTTAAATAAGGAAACTATAGAACTCAATAACACAATTAACAACCTAGACTTAATTGACATATATAGACTATACCACCCAACATCAAGTAGTTACACTTTTTTCTCAGCAGCACATGGAACCTTCTCAAAAATAGACCATATATTATGTCACAGGGCAACTCTTAGACAATATAAAGGGGTAGAGATAATACCATGCATCTTATCTGACCACAATGGAATGAAACTGAAAATCAATGATAAAAGAAGGAAGGAAAAATCAAGCATCACTTGGAGAATGAACAATAGGTTACTGAATGATCAATGGGTTTTAGAAGACATCAAGGAGGAAATTAAAAACTTCCTAGAGTTAAATGAAAACACAGACACAACATATCAGAATCTATAGGACACATTGAAAGCAGTTCTAAGAGGAAAATTCATTGCTTGGAGTTCATTCCTTAAAAAAAGAAAAAACCAACAAATAAATGATCTCATACTGCCTCTCAAAATCCTAGAAAAAGAAGAGCAAAACAACAGCAAAAGAAGTAGAAGGCAAGAAATAATTAAAATCAGAGCTGAAATTAATGAAATTGAAACAAAAGAAACAATTGAAAAAATTGACAAAACTAAAAGTTGGTTCTTTGAAAAAATAAATAAAATTGACAGACCCTTAGCCATGCTAGCGAAGAGAAGAAGAGAGAGAACCCAAATTACTAGCATACGGGATTAAAAAGGCAATATCACAACAGACACTTCAGAAATACAGAAGATAATCAGAAATTATTTTGAATCCTTATACTCCAATAAAATAGAAGATAGTGAAGGCATAGATAAATTCCTTAAGTCTTATGATCTGCCCAGATTGAGTCAGGAGGATATAGACAACCTAAACAGACCAATAACAATAGAGGAAATAGAAGAAACCATCAAAAGATTACCAACTAAGAAAAGCCCAGGACCGGAAGGGTATACAGCAGAGTTTTACAAAACCTTTAAAGAGGAACTAACACCAATACTTTTCAAGCTATTTCAGGAAATAGAAAAAGAGGGAGAACTTCCAAATTCATTCTACGAGGCCAACATCACCCTGATGCCTAAACCAGACAAAGACACTTCAAAGAAAGAAAACTACAGACCAATATCTCTAATGAACCTTGACGCAAAAATCCTCAATAAAATTCTGGCGAATCGGATTCAAATACATATCAAAAAAATTATACACCATGATCAAGTAGGATTCATCCCTGGGATGCAAGGCTGGTTCAATATACGGAAATCAATAAATGTTATTCACCACATCAATAGACTTAAAAATAAGAACCATATGATCATCTCGATAGACGCAGAAAAAGCATTCGACAAAGTACAGCATCCCTTTATGTTCAAAACTCTAGAAAAATTAGGGATAACTGGATCATACCTCAACATTGTAAAAGCAATTTATGATAAGCCACAGGCCAGCATCATTCTGAATGGAGAAAAATTGAAGGCATTCCCTCTAAGATCTGGTACAAGACAGGGATGCCCTCTCTCACCACTTCTGTTCAACATAGTCCTCGAAACACTGGCCAGAGCAATTAGACAGACGAAAGAAATTAAAGGCATAAAAATAGGAAAAGAAGAACTTAAATTATCACTATTTGCAGATGATATGATTCTATACCTAGCAGACCCAAAAGGGTCTACAAAGAAGCTATTAGAGCTAATAAATGAATTCAGCAAAGTGGCAGGATATAAGATCAACACGCATAAATCAAAGGCATTCCTGTATATCAGCGACAAATCCTCTGAAAAGGAAATGAGGACAAATACTCCATTCACAATATCCCCCCCCAAAATAAAACACTTGGGAATCAACCTAACAAAAGAGGTGAAAGACTTATACAATGAAAATTACAGAACCCTAAAGAGAGATATAGAAGAAGACCTTAGAAGATGGAAAAATATACCCTGTTCATGGATAGGCAGAACCAACATCATCAAAATGGCGATATTACCAAAAGTTCTCTATAAGTTCGATGCAATGCCAATCAAAATCCCAACAGCATTTCTTGTAGAAATAGATAAAACAATCATGAAATTCATATGGAATAATAAAAGACCCAGAATAGCAAAAACAATGCTAAGCAGGAAGTGCGAATCAGGCGGTATAGCGATACCAGACTTCAAACTATACTACAGAGCAATAGTAACAAAAACGGCATGGTACTGGTACCAAAACAGGCGGGTGGACCAATGGTACAGAATAGAGGACACAGTAACCAATCCACAAAACTACAACTATCTTATATTTGATAAAGGGGCTAAAAGCATGCAATGGAGGAAGGATAGCATCTTCAACAAATGGTGCTGGGAAAACTGGAAATCCATTTGCATCAAAATGAATCAGAATCCCTATCTCTCGCCATGCACAAAAGTTAACTCAAAATGGATCAAGGAGCTTGATATTAAATCAGAGACACGGCGTCTGATAGAAGAAAAAGTTGGCTATGATCTACATACTGTGGGATCGGGCTCCAAAATCCTCAATAGGACACCCATACCACAAGAGTTAACAACTAGAATCAACAAATGGGACTTACTCAAACTAAAAAGTTTTTTCTCAGCAAAAGAAACAATAAGAGAGGTAAACAGGGAGCCTACATCCTGGGAACAAATCTTTACTCCTCACACTTCTGATAGAGCCCTAATATCCAGAGTATACAAAGAACTCAAAAAATTAGATAATAAGATAACAAATAACCCAATCAATAAATGGGCCAAGGACCTGAACAGACACTTCTCAGAGGAGGACATACAATCAATCAATAAGTACATGAAAAAATGCTCACCATTGCTAGCAGTCAGAGAAATGCAAATCAAAACTACCCTAAGCTACCATCTCACTCCAGTAAGACTGGCAGCCATTAGGAAGTCCAACAACAACAAGTGCTGGAGAGGATGCGGGGAAAAGGGCATTCTTGTTCATTGTTGGTGGGACTGCAAATTGGTGCAGCCAATTTGGAAAGCAGTATGGAGATTTCTTGGAAAGCTGGGAATGGAACCACCATTTGACCCAGCTATTCCCCTTCTCGGTCTATTCCCTAAAGACCTAATAAGAGCATGCTACAGGGACACTGCTACATCGGTGTTCATTGCAGCACAATTTACCATAGCAAGATTGTGGAACCAACCTAGATGCCCTTCAATAGATGAATGGATAAAAAAAAATGTGGCATTTATACACAATGGAGTATTACTCTGCATTAAAAAAATGACAAAATCATAGAATTTGGAGGGAAATGGATGGCATTAGCGCAGATTATGCTAAGTGAAGCTAGTCAATCTTTAAAAAACAAATGCCAAATGACTCCTTTGATTTAAGGGGAGTAAACAAGGACAGGGTAGGGACGAAGAGCTAGAGAAGAAGATTTACATTAAACAGGGATGAGAGGTGGGAGGGAAAGGGAGTGAGAAGGGAAATCGCATGGAAATGGAAGGCGATCCTCAGGGTTATACAAAATGTCATATAAGAGGAAAGGAGGGGCAAGACAAGATAATACAAATGGAAGAAATGATTTACAGTAGAAGGGGTAGAGAGAGAAAAGGGGAGGGGAGGGGAGGGGAGGGGGGATAGTAGAGAATAGGACAGACAGCAGAATACATCAGACACTAGAAAGGCAATATGTCCATCAATGGAAGGGAAACTGATGTGATACAGCAATCTGTATACGGGGTAAATTGGGAGTTCATAACCCACTTGAATCAAACAGTGAAATATGATGTATTAAGAACTGTGTAATGTTTTGAACGACCAACAATAAAAAAAAAATAAAAAAAAAAAAACAAGCAGAACCTCTCCCGCAGGACTCTGCGACTCTGACTCTGCGTGGGGACTGCCAGTGGCAGTGCCTTTTCCTGTTTACATGCCAGGAGACAGAGCCCTTATTTGGAGGAAAGTGTGAACAAACAGACCGGAGGCAGTTTCTTTCTTCCTTTCTTCGCTGCTCCCCCTGCAAGGCTGTCACTCCTGCACCCTCCCACCCCTTCCTCAGCACAATTCACTGCAAGGACAAGCGCAGGGATCACAGTTGCCATCTGAGTGTGGCTTCACTACTGGCAGCTCTGGTTTCTCTCTGTGTGAAATCACCCCTCTGCTAGGCAGCCCTTTCGCATAATGCCATGGATTCAGTTAGAGGCTTCATACTTTTTTTTTCAATGAACAATGATGTTTATTTTTATTGAAAACATTATTAGATCTACCCCCAAAAAAGTAGATTGCAGGTAGATTCAATACGAACTCGTAAAGAAACATAGAACATTGTTTTAGAACTAAATCAGAGAATATGGGGTTGCATTCAAGACTAGAAAAGATTTCTTGAAAAGGCTGAAATTATAAGAAAAACCTGAAAGTCAACTGTTTTAAAGTCTGAAACTTCTGTGCTACAAAAGAGACCCTGACAAGCAGAAAGGCAAGTTGAACCGGAGAAATGTTTGCAAGGTATAAGAGTGACAGAGTATTAGAATGCAGGCTGTGTAAAGAGCTCCTCAAAATCAACATTAAAAAGGTGCCTCCTAATTGGAAAAGAGGCAAAGAATACCAGGTGATTCACCAATGGGAAATATGAATGAAAAATAAAGACACAAAATTCTGTTTGTGCCGGGTATGGTGATGCACTCCTATAATCCCATTGGCTCTGGAGGCTGAGGAAGGAGGATTGCAAGTTCAAAGCCAGCCTCAGCAAATGTGAGGCACTAAGCAACTCAGTGAGACCCTGTCTCTAAATAAAACACAAAATAGGGCTGGGGAAGTGGCTCAGTGATCAACTGCCACTGAGTTTAATCTCCGGTACCAAAAAAAAAAGTATATATATATATTTCCTATGTGCTCGGCTGTGAACCCAGAACTAAGCACATGCTCCACTGCTGAGCTATATTCCCAGCTCTGGGTTTCCTATTATTTCAGGAAATGCAGACTTAAATGACAATGAGACAGCACATCAGCCTGATAGTGCTGACACACCTAGCGACAGATATGGGAAAAGGAATTCCTTACATTCTGCTAGTGGGATTTTAAAATTCTACAGCCACATCACAGTCATTTGACAATATTTGACAGATACAATGCAGCCCACTTTGTTGACAGTGGACACAGTAGCTGCAGAAACCCTAAGACCAGGCTTTGGAAGCACTACAGGAGGCCATGTAGATCGGCCACCCAGTGTGGAGCTTTATTTCCGAGCACATCCTGTCCCCACCCTCCTGATCCCTGGAGAGCTTCCTGGAGGGCACCAGGACTGGGGATCCCTGTGAGGCAGATGGGCCTCTCTTCCCTGGACCCTGTGGCAGACATCACAAGTCAAACCCAGATGTCACTTCAGGACTCTCCTCCTCACAGTGCACCTGGAACAATGACCATCTGCCAGGGCAGAAACCTAGGTGACAGTATGAGAAGACAAAGGCTCAGCTTTGGGGCCAAGCCCGTGTGGTCTGAATCGTGGTTCCTCTGACTGAGCAAGCTTGACGACTCCTTAAATCAAAGTATCCCTCCACACCTGCGGAGAGTCCATTTCTACCTGCTTCCTAAGTTCATTGTGATCATTAACGTTACACATTATGGAAGCCTGTGTACTGAGTGGGTGCTTAATCCTGTCTCTCTCCTCCTTCTCTGGTTGTGAGCCTGCTTCCCCTCTGACCCTCGGTTCTCAATGTCTAAAACGGGATCACTACGGTCATTCTTCCAAGAGCATTTTGGAGACTCAAAGTTCTGACACCCTGTATCATAAGAGATAAGCCATCTAAGGTCAAAACTATTCCTGTGACCCCTGCCCTCCTGGCTTTCCTCTGCCCACAGTGATACTCAAGCGCCCTGTCCCGTGGTCCACCTTGCCTCGGTCCCCTTCCATCCTCTGGCTCATTTTGAGAATCATCAGGGTAAGCTGGGGAAAGGGGTTTATCTTGAAGCCATCCAAAATGCTCCACGTACGTGTGGACCTGAGAAGAGGACAGGCGCGCTCCTCCGTGAAGCAGAGGCCCAGCCCGCCCTCTGGGCTGGCTCCGGCACAGACATTTGGGAGTGGAGGCCAGAGCCCAGGCATCCTGGTACAGCTCCTCGATGTCTGGGCTTCCCTCAGCCCCTCAGCTCCTTCAGTACTCCAGGGGACACACGTCCCCTCTGCATCCTCTAGGGAAGGAGCAGAGCAGATGAGGCCAGCCAGTGACATCTTCCTCCCCAGTGGACGCCATCAGCCCAACAGGGTGAAGCAGGAGGGAGCCCAAGCCCTCGAATCTGAGGCTCCTCCTCTCAGGACGGAGGGCCCGTCTTGCACTAGAGGACAAGGGCCTCCCTAAGTGCCTTCAGCTGTTGATCCCCCTCCGCCTTGCCCCATCTGTACCAGAGAGTAGAGAAGAAATTTAACAAAGGTCTAAAACCACGGGTCAGAAACCCTCAGGGAGGACTCTGGCGTCCGGTCTCCCAGGTCCACAGTTCAGTGTCACCCTGGGTGGAGGGACTTAACATTATTCACCTACAATATTTCTTCTCATTTGTAGATTGGGGATAACAGTGGCCCCTGCTCACAGTGATGTGAGAATGTGATTAGGGACTGCATTCATATAATCAAGGCAGCATTATGAAGTCTAAAAGCACAAGTTGTATCGCTATGTGCACTATTGGAAATGACAGGGACCTGGGGGAAGAGAAAGAACAAATGCTTCCAGGTGCCAGGTCCCAGGCTAGAGGCCTTATATGTTTTCCATGTTATGCCCCAGAACTATTTTCTATAGCACTGTGAACCCTTTTGCATGGTAGATATTAAAGTCACCGGGGATGAGGAACTTGCCCCAAGATGATCAGTTGGTATGAAGTCACACACATTAAATTGCAATATCTTTGCCCTTTCCTTCCCCTCGGGAGGGTCTGATTGGAAACCCATGAGCAAGGTGTGCAGCTCCCCACAGTCTGTCTTTTACAGTCACCCCAGGGCTTCTTAAACACACACTTTCTGGGATACTGGTTGGATTAGAGTCTACCGTGACCCTGTGTTTTTAGCAGGCAGCCTTGGGGCAAGCATGAGCTTCCAGGTTTGGGCAGCAAGGCAGGTGGGATGACCTCTAAGTTCCCTCTACCCCCAAATTTCTAAGTATAGCCTCTTGAGAAAGGAGAGTGAAGGCTATTACCAAATTACGAGAATAAAGTGCCTGGCTAAGAAAAGGCTGGCACTTTTTAAGGGATGTATAATTAAAGCCCAGTAGATTAGAATTCCTTTAAGAAATGAGTAATACAGAGAGGAAGGCACAGCCGATACAGCTTCCTGAATGGCTGCTCAAAGATTTATGGGCAAAGGATAAATCAGACCTGATGAGAGAGAAGATGCGTCTCATCGCTCCCATCTTGCAGAGGAAGGCGAGGTGTGCAGAGGAGGAGGGCTGGCTGGCCGGCGTCACGCGGGCACCAGGGCCTCTCCCTAGAGACAAAGACGGTCCTCTCCAAGGGAGTGGGCCAGGCCTGGTTGTCCTCAGCAGCTCAGGCACTTGGCATGCCGAATTCTTCATAGGGCCAGGCAGGGTTTTCTTTATTCTCTTCCCTTCTTCCTTCCTTTCCCTCTCTCTCTCTCTCTCTCTCTCTCTCTCTCTCTCTCTCTCTTTCTTTTTCTTTATCACACACAGAAAATGAGCAAAGGAACTTAGAGTAATTAGGAGGTAATGAAGTTGTCAGAATAAGCTATTGACCAAAGAGCAGACAAGGGAGTAGATGAAAAATTTAAACGTTTCTAATTTAGCCGACGTGGAAGCCGCACATCCTTGGGCCATCTGGGAATTGTCCTCAGCGCCTAACGAATGAGCTTTTCTGGGCAAAGCAGGGAACGTCATAGTCGGCAAAGGACGGAGGCATGGAAGCAAAGTCCAAAATAGTAGTAATAGAAATAGCAATAGAAATTAACTAGTAATAGAAATTAAAATTAATCCCTTACATTTTTATCCACCTAGGCAAAGCTCTTCAACATGTCCTGTTCAATTTGCACAGAAACTTAAGAGGGAAAATACATCTGCAGCTCTAAGTGTGGTACCCGGAAGTCAAGTAAAGGCAAGGTGGCATTCAGGGCCACTGTGCCTGCTATATGGAAGATGGCAAGTCACACCTATTTAAAGACAACACCTGCTCCTTTTGTCACCAGGAAAAAACATTTCAGTAAAGTATTGCTAACTTTAGAGCAAGGCAGGAGCAGGAACTGGGTAAGAGTGCCAATCCCCAATGACCCAGCCTTGGAGAGCCACGTGTTCGTGGGCTCCTAAGCTCTGGACATTCTCACCTCATGGTTTTTAGCCCTGAATTCCGAGCGCCATCACAGCTGACCTGGTTCTCAAGCATCTCACAAGCTTCCTGCAGCCTCAGCCCTTCACTCTCCCTCGCCACCCTCAAGGCTCACTGTGTTGCTACCTTGTACCCAGGAAAGCTCTGGTGGCTTCTGCCCAGTTAGAGCAGGGCCTCCACGAGCACCCAGCAGGGCCAGCTCCCAGGGAAGCGAGGAGATGTGAGGGGGCAGGAGGAGAGCCGGGCATGCACGGGGCCCAGTTCCTGAGCTCCAGGGCAGTTCCACCTGAACCACGTGCCCTGAGAGTGCAGCTGGCCTCATTTCAGCAGAGGGAAGGAGGCTGAGATGACCAAAGGAGGGAAGAGAGCAAATGGTGTCTAAGAGAAGTGGGCTTAGAAATTCCTGTTAGTCCCAAAGTCCTTCCCTCCAACCCAGCATGCACTCCGCTCCTCCTCTCAGCTCCTGTGAGGCTCACTCTGAAGAACTCCACTCACCCCAGAGCTCGGTGTCACGTGTCCCAGCCCCTGGCCACCTGGCAGCTGTTCCTCCTCCTGAACCATCGTCTGCCCCACGGAGGTCCTCTTGTCCCTCCTCTGCCCCGAGGTCCACCCTGGCTGTAATTCCTTCTGCTTGATTTTAGTCTCCCCCACTTCTCCCTCATTCACATCCACGTGGAGAAACCGTAGCTCTACTATGACACACCTCCTCCTCTCCTGGACCCACTAGGACATGGCAGTGGACAAACCCACAGCTGTAGTGGCTGGTCTTAGCCATCTATTTCTGTGACCACAGACCTGGGCCTCCAGACGTCTTTGTGGCTGCCAGGTAACTCTCCCCTCCTCACGTGTCTCCCTCCCCTAGGAGTGGGCCTGCTGTGTGCTCCTCCGGCCTCTGGCCTCCGCTCTCCCCGTGAGACGCTCTCACCCACTGACCTAACAGGGCAGAAGCCATCAGAGCTTTTCCCGGGAGAGAGACAGCAAGAAACAGTGAGGTAGGCCCCGGGGAGCCGTGGCGTGGGGTGGGAAGGCATCCTGAAGGGGCTGAGGCCATGTGAGGCCTGGGAGACCGAGTTTGGTCACGTCGCCGCTAGGCCACCACCCACAGCTTCTCTCCCGACCAGCCCCTAGCACCTCCCTGACTCCTTGTTCTCAGGGGGTGGCATGGCCCCTGGCTTCCCTGAGACGCTGGGGCTAGCAGACCTCCCTGTACCCACTCTGCCCTCACCACCAGGGCCCGGGCATCTGCTCTCTTCCCCTCTCACCTGGGGGTACCTGCAGCCTGCTCTTGCTCCTCCACGGTTACTCTGGTCCCTTGCGTGTCTCTTCCATCATCTGTGCAGACCATCCCCTGCACCTATTATGCAAGATTAGTAAGTTCTGGAGCTCTACCTACCATGTCAAGCTCAGGATTAATAATATTGAATTGTACACTTAAAATTTTGTCAAGAGAGTGGATCTTAAGTGCTCTGACCAATAAAGGGAAAACAAAAACCAACCAATAGGGTAAGGAGGAAACTTCTGGAAGTGATTGATGCTAAGTTTATAGCATGGACTGTGGCAGGGGTTCCTGCCAATCATACTTTAACCATGTGGTTTAAAAATTCCTACTGCTAGAAATGTGTAAAGTGGTCTCTCTTTTCTTGCTTAAATCCTGAATGATTCAGTTCTTGGAACAAGGAGTGAGTTTTATAGGGTTTATCTTCTACCCTCCAGCATAAGAAGGTTTTTTTTTTTAATTTTTATTTTCTTGTTAAGGCATCTGATTAAATTTATGATAATCTGAAGTCATTCTCAAAACAGATGATTCTGCTTTTTAAATCAGCTAAAGATATGAAGAGTTGTAACATAAATTGCCCCCTCCTTCCTGTTCCTTCAGGTCAATGTTGATGCCATCAGCCTTTGTACTTCTTCCAGAGATTGGGCATCTGCTTTGGTCCAGAGAAAAGTAATCGATGCTCTTTTGACCATAAGCAGAACACATGGGTCTGGAGTGGAGGTGGGAGTGGCCTCTAACTGGGACATCCGATGGCCCAACATGCTGTCTTGTCCCCTCAATTTTGGGCTCTGCTATTCTAGAGGTTTTGATCCCCAGGGAAGAATGCTCCCCCAGGGGACACAGCACTGGTCAGTCTAGAGTGGAAGTTAAGACTGTCAGCTGCCTAGTTGGGACCCCTCTCGTCCCTGAACCCATAGGTCAAAGGGTTCCCTGTACGACATGGTGAGTGACCTGGATGATAAGGTTTGTCACAAATGGGAGAGGGAGGCTGTGCCTTGAACTCAGTTCTGGGCATCTCATGGAGTCCTGCATCTGGTGATAAAAAACAATGGAACAGGGCAGTGACCTGGGGAGGAGGGCTGGCTGCAGACCAGGCCTTCAGGGCCAAGAGTTTGTACCACTCCCCACTCCCAGGAGGAGGAGGAGGAGGAGGAGGAGGAGGGAGGAGGAGGGGAGGAGGAGGAGGAGAAGGAGGAGGGGAGGAGGAGGAGGAGGAGGAGGAGAAGGAGGAGGAGGGGAAATGCTGGCTGAGACCCAGGGCATCACACAGTGGGTGTGCTGAAGAAGGACTCTACAAAAACCAACCATGGTCTTGTGACCAGCTGCAGACACAGGAACCCAGGCAGCTGAGCATGTCTTCCTCGGGTATTCAGCAAACAGAGCTTATTTTTTCCTTTTCTTTCCTCCTACCGTTTGTATGAAGACAGTAGCTGATGCTTAATTCACCCCTCAGAGCCCAGGCTCTCAGGCCAGATGGGCCTCACCCAGCCCCGAACGATCTGGTCTTGAGAAGTTTGGGGAAACGGAGGCACCTTGTGGCCCTTTGTCGGGGGAAGGTGGGGGTGTTTCTTCTGAGTAACAGGCTGTGCTTTCCCCAGTGTGCGTGGACACCGCCGTCAGGAGAGAGTCAGAGACCCACAGAGATGTGAGGATCCACACTGCATAGGCAAGGAAAAGGCAGTCCTAACCCTGTTGAACTGGGGCTCCTTCCTCCGTGCCTCCCCACACCTGGCTGGTCCCTGGTGCCTCCCTGGAGATCCAGGCCTTTGACTGGCTCTATCCAACTGATCACAGTGGGCGGGATGCCCTGTGGATTTTAGGAATGAGCCTGGGGAAGGGCAGGCATTTCTCCTTCCACCCTCTTGGGGTCCAGCTGCCACATGGGATATCTGCCCACCTTGGACCCTGCTGTGGGCGAGTCCAGACTTGGAGGAAAACCCAGGAACTTGGCCGCCATGAGAGCCAAAGCCAACAGCCTACGTGGGTTCCTGGCCAACACCCCATGCCCTGGCCTGCTCTACAGCACCTGGCACGTCTTGTTAAGTCCCCAGGCACATGAGCAGGTCGGGGTGGTGGTGGCCACCTGCACCCAGTGAACCAGCCTCGCCCCAGAAAGGAGCAGAGCCCCGGAGCTGGGCTGGCTGAACCCAGGCCCAATTCTACAGAATGACAACAAGCAAATAAAGCAATCTATGTTCTTAGAAATGTTGTTCTAATTGCACACGTGTGTGGGGTACCGTGTGATGATTTCACACACCGACACAGTGAGTGATGAGTCAACATTTCCGCTTGGGCGTTTGGAGGAACACGGGATACTTGACACGTTCACGAGGCGCGGTGTGTTTGGACTCCTGTGTGCCCTACGCACTGCTCACATCAGGGGGAGGAGCGCCTCCATCTTCTTTGCTTGGGGCCAGCGCCTCAAGCTCCTCCCTGTGGAGGTCGCTGTGAGCGCTGTGCTGTGGGGGAGGCCTGTGGGAGGACGCTGAGACAGCCCACTGAGGAAGCCCCTGCCATGCTGGCTTGGTCTGGCCAGGCGGAGTGTGGCCAGGGGGTCCCCGAGAGGCAGCAGGGAGGGGGAGAAGCTCTTCTCTGTGCTTGCGGCTCTTCCTGGAAGGACCTTCTGAGCTCCGGCTTTGCCAGGTGTGCCCCTGCCTCCCTTCTTTCCCCTTTTCCCTCAGCCCCAAACAGGGAGTGGCTCCTGCCCTTTCAATCTCAGTCCCTTTTTCTTTGTTCTTCCATTTCCTTGTGGTGGACGCCCACGTTTTCTTCTCTGAAGGAATAAGTCATTTCTGTTTTGCTGGTTGGACTCTGGACACATCATCCACTGCATAAATAAACTCCCCTGGTCTCCTCTGCTTCTCCTTCTCTTGCTGTGCTCCATGCCCCATCACAGTTCAGATCTGTCAGTCCCTGGGCCCTCCGGGTCGCAGCTCTCCTCAACACTGGCTTGGCCTCAGGGCCTTTGCACTGGCTGTTCTCTGCCTGGGACAGGCTTCCCCCAGCTGAGTGTGCGGCTGGTTCTCTCAGCTCCTCCAGGCTTCTGCCAGGCGCGCTTCCACGGAGGCACCCCATGTTCCTACTTAAATTCCCCCGTCTGGCCCCCCTTAGTCCTCTCAGTCCCCTTTATACTGCTTCTCCTTCCTTTCCCCACAGGCTTATCACCTCTGAGCACCCCGCAGCCTCCTATTCGGTGTGTCTGTTTCCTGTCTCTCTGTCCCTTCTACGAAATGTCCCTGGTCTCTTGACTCCGTGAGTCACTGACCTATCCACGTGCCTCCAACAGGGCTGGCGTTTGGCCTCATGGTGGGTATTCCACAAGCATTTGCTATGGAAAGAGATCAGTGTCGGAGGGAGAATCGTGTCGTCCAAGTCAGAGGAATGTCCTCTCTCTCGGTGGGTGAAGCAGACCCAGAAGGCTGAGACCCCAAGCTGCTCCCTGCCCACCCCTCTCTTTGCCTGTTTCTCTTTGGGACCTCACCAACCTGGTTTAAAGCTCAGAGCTCCAGGGGACTTCAAAAGCCCCAGGTGGCTTTGCATATGTCACTCACGTTGTCTGTCACCATATCCCATATCACCAACACTGCTGCTGAGTTTTTGGTAGGCAAATAGAAATGTAGAAGGAAACAGTGTTCTTTATCACAAGGTTTCCCAGAGCACTTAGTAGGCCCACGAGTGTTGTGAATTTCCAAGAGGGACGTGTGTGTTCCCTGAACGTAGTGACCACAGAACCCTTTTCCTATGAAAGTCCTGGGGAGGCACACGCTGGATGAGGGTCCCCTTGCTAAACTCACAACCATAATGACTCTGAACACTTGTCTCAGTCACTAACACGGAGGGTGATTCTGCCTTCTGATCAGATCCTCCTTGATTTGATCCCGACTCCTCACTACTAGATTTCAGTGATCAACTGCAGATTATCTCTTAGTCCTCTCCAGTTCAATTCCAGTCCTGAGGAGATATCAAGATGGGGAACATGGGAGGTGCACTCCGATGGGACTCAGACAGCCTGGCCTGTGGCCTGGTTGGTCACCGGGATGCCTGGGAGCAAGCCACAGCACTCCTGAGCCTCGGTTTCCTTTTGTTGACTGAGCCATCTGGTTCAGTTGCGGTGTTCAGTAAGATCAGGCTCCTGTGTGACAAGGAGCAAAGGAGGCACTGTCCCCACCTGCCCAAGGGGCTCTGTGGCCCTGGCCTGCTCTACAGCACCTGACACGTCTGGTTTACTCCCTGCTGCGGTGTGGATAGTGAGTCACCAACACCCTGTGATGAAGGCCTGGTCCACGTGGTGCTGTGGAGGGCGTGGGACCTGTGAGAGGGAAGTCCTCGAGAGTGGAGGAGTGTCCTCCAAGGGGATCTAGTCTCTCGTTCTCTTTTCTCCTCAGTGATTTTGCTGTCATACACTCTTGCCATGATGTTCTGCCTCACCACAGGCTCAAGGGAACAGTGCCAATCAGTTATGGACAGGAACCTCCAAAACCATGAGCCCAAATAAATCTTTTCTCTTGATCGTTGTTTTATCTCAGGTATTTTGTTATAGTGACAGAAGGCTGACTAACACACCCACTATAGGCCAGGCACTGTCTTCATAGTCTGTCATAATGCCCACAAAACCAGTGACCAGTGCTTCCAATAAATCAGAGTAATGAAGCAGAGACTGCCCAGGGCTCTTTATTCTGTGAGGTTGCCAGCTTCAGTGCCCTATTTATAACTGTGCCCCTCCACACACATCCGCACACGCCAAAGTGTTTGTTAGGACTAAAAAACAAGAGCTAGCAAGGGATAAATTAGTTTAAAACACCAGGAAAGTGAAGGGATTTAGAGGGAGTGAGAGGATCTGTTCCAAAGGAGACCGGGAGGCTGGCAGCTGGAGGGCATCCTCTCCTCTGCCAGAGCATTTCCATTTGTAATGAGAGGTGGGTCCCCCAAGGCTGTCTGTGAGTCCACAGCCCAGAGGTGGAAAGCCAGTTGGATCTTCTCAGTCATTTGAGCTTAGGCCAGAACAGTGGCCAGAGCCTGTCCTTCTCCAAGAGCTGCCTGGGATCCCCAAGAAATCACATAAAGCCGGTTCCTCCTGCAGGACGGTGCCACTTGGAATTTTTCAACTTTAAGGTGGTGCAAAAGTGCAATACATGCAATGGAAACCACACTTTTAATTTTGAATTTGGAGCTTTCCCGGGCTGGTGTGCTGTGCAGTGGTGGTCAGCCGCAGCTCCTGTCAGTCTGGAAGGCACAGAGGAAATGAGGGACACACTGTAGTACGCAGGGCAGCTGAGCCATCCTTCCGTGGCTGGGTGGACCACAGGCTTTCTCACCTCTAGGTATTTTAACTTACAGTGGGTTTCTGGAAACACACCTTATCATAAGACCCGGCCAAGGAGACTGGAAATCCAGCACCTATTGGCTTAGTCTGTCCCTCTACATGTGGACAGCCAGTGGCTGAGCCCATCTACAGCAGAGAAGGGACGAAGCATGGGCATAGAAACAGTTTGACCTACAATATCTCTAGGTCTTTGCACCTCTCTGAATCCTGCAGGTGACCTCAGATGCATCTAGAAATGACAGTCTGACAGTATGCAGTTGTGATCATTTGGAAATTACAAATAATGTCATCCCCAAATATTAAACTCCAAATAGAGACTTTTTCGACTCTCTTTTCCAAAACCTGAGTGAGGTTCTAACCGAGAAAGATGTTACCTGAGATTGGAGGTGGCAAGAATGTCACCTGAGGACCTGATGGGAGGGGCAGCCGAGTGTCCATCCTTCCTTCCTGTGCAGGCAAGCATCTCCACTCCATGAAAGGAGCCTCCCTCGTCTGAGAGGACGGAGTCCCTGGATTTTCCTCTTGCCGCATCAGTGCTAGCTGCTTTTTTTCTAACCATGGAAATAGAGTTTAGAATTGTGCCTAGAGTGCCCTTACCACAAGCCATCCATCCCCAGGTACTGGCACCAAAGGTCACCTGTAGAATGATGTCTTGGATGCTACGGACACTCCTTCTGATGGAAAATCCATTATAAAGACAGAGTCCTGGGTGCCCGCAGGCATCTTAATGACTAAATCCCAGCTGCCTTTACAACCAAACCTGTTGTGAATTGGCTTCCTCAGAGACCCCCCTCTCTGGGTGCCCAGGAAGGCTTCTGCCTGGCCTCCTTGGGAGAAGGGCCCCTCACCACCCCGAGGACTGATTGTCCTCTAGAGGAAGGGGAGACCCCGACCAGCAGCTGCCTCTGTGATCTAGGTCACCTCCCTGCAGCTGGCCCTGTGTTATTTCAATTTCCTTGAGCTCATGGTTAGGAGGAACCTGCGAGCTCTTGATCCACCAGCACCACATGAACATGACACTTGGTGTTCATGACTTTTCCGAGCAAGTGGCAAATGATAGCAAAACAAGTGGAGGAGAAGAACGTCTTGAAGAAAAGAAGATGCACAGGAGAAAGCAGTTATGGCTTTATGACATATGTTGGGTCATTACGTAATTTTTAATGTTAGTTTCTTAAAACTCCAGCCATGGTTTTACCCCTGCTTCCCTGGGTCAGGCATTTAGACTGGACTTAACAGGAAAGCTTGATCTTTCTTCTACCTGGTGCCAGCTCAGCAGCTTGTTGGGGGTGAGAAGATCTAAATCAGCTTCACTCGACCATCTGAGGTCTCAGGACTGGTTATTAGTTAAAAGTCTCACACCATCTCTGCCAGGTTTTTCTCTCCAGATGGTCTTTGACTTCTGGAGGAGTCAGGTAGAATAAAATACCTGAGGTTAGGTAATTTATAAAGAAAAGAGGTTTATCTAACTCACAGTTCTGGAGGCTGAAAGCTCAAGAAACATCAGAGAGCCACATCTGGCAAGGGCTTCATACTGGGTCACAGCATACAGATGCCATCATATAATCAGAGCACTTGTGAGAGAGGGGAGTGGCACTTTTGAGGGGGAAAGAAGGAAAGAGAGAGTGCAAGAAGGAACTGCCAGAGTCAAACAGTCTCTATAACAACTTGCTCTCGAGGTGACCAATCCAGTCTGCAAGCCCTAACCTATGCTCTGAGATGGGCATTATTATTAATTCCTTCCCAGGGTGGTGCCCCCAAGGACCTCTCCTCCGCTAAGCCCATCTTTGAAGATCCCACAACCTCTCAACATCATCATATTGGGAACCAAGCCTCCTGCACATGGAGCTGACCCACAGCTGTTTCTCATCAGCCAGGATCCATACTCAGCCCTTCTGCAGAGCAGCTGGCTTTTCGGTGTATTCACAATTTCCAGAACTTGCCTGTGCACCCTCCCCATAGCATTAGTCTGAGGAAGAACATCAAGAAGTCATTGGCTCTCGTGGCCGTGGTACGGAAAAGGAGTCTCTGGCTTCACACTGTCACTGGGATCTGATGACTCCTGCCTCAGACTCTCTCTTTCAGATGTGCAAAGTGACTAGGACACGGGGGCTGGGAAAGCACGGGTACCTTTCATTATTTTTCTGTCTCTGGTATGAGTTAGAGTAGAAGTCTCCGTGTGTCTCGGTGTGAGATTTCTTCTAATCTCTCCTGGTACACAGCCTTACGGGGTGTAAACCACATGTCAATTAGGAGCCCATCCTTCAAACCGTGCCCACACGCACTGCCTTAGTTTATCTCATTACCCACAGCTGCTCCGTTCCCCCTGAAGAATCCACTGGTACTCAAGCACTGGTGAGCAATGTGGACTGACAATTATGGAGTCAGTCGGGGAGTGTACCTAGCACCACCCTCAGCCAAGTTAAGAAAAAATAGGTAGCTCCTCTGAGACATCTCTGTTTTACAATTCCCTGGTCTATAAGGTCTCGGGGAGATTTTTCCCTCTCCTGTTTCCTCCTGTTACCCCCAGGCTCTGAGGGTCCTCTCTCATCTCTGCCGGGTATTTTCAGGTATTTCAATTCATTTTTCTTCTGTCGTCCAAAGCCATCCATCCCTTCCTCCCCAACACTTGACCCTTCTCAGTAAAACATTTCTGTTTTAAGAACAAAGCCCATGAACACTGCAAGACAGGAGAGAAGGGCATTCTGACCCTGTTCTAACCACCTACCCGCCGTGACATCTCCCTCACGTCAACACTGGGTGGACAACACCAAGGGATGCCACCAGAAGCCAGGCCAGGGGCCCAGGAGCGCTGGACGTAAATACGACGTACGTCAGACACCGTGCTTATCACTAGCACGAGGGTGACAAACACACGTCGAGGTGGTTCACATCCTGACAGGTGGAAGTGGACACACAAGGGGAATCGCACACAGGAGTGTGCCAATCGTAGGAAAAAGTGTGGTGAGAGGACATGGGAGAAGCTCCCTTCTCCTGCAGGAGAAGGCCTCAGGCTGAGATCTGGAAGATGGAGAAGAATCTTCATCACGCTCTTGCCTTCAGCCTGCCCTTCCAGGAAGGTTGGACAAAGAGCATGGCATGTTCCAGAGAGAGAGAGAGCGAGCGAGTGTGGGAACGTGCTCGGGGGAGGCTAGAGAAAGGCCTGAGCTGGCCCGGTGGGGCTTCGTGGGCAGGGTTCCTTCCCAGGCCCAGTCAGGGATGGAAATAGGAGCTTTTCGTGAGCCACACTGCCCACGCAGGTGGGAGGCCCTGGGAGTGGACATCTGGAGAGGGGCATGGAAGGATCAGAGAATCTGTCCCTGAAACACCAGTCAGTGGTCTGTTCCCACAGAAATCCTGAGGGGAATCCAACATTGCAAGTGAGCCAGGCCCTGAGTAGAACCATAAGGGACCAAGCAGGACAGGTCTCTGGAGCTGTCCCCTCAGGAAACAGCTGCATGTGTGGAGCTGTGTGGCCTTTGGAGCGACAGCCTCCTGCCTGGACTGACCACAGCTGGGAGGGTGAATGGGTGCAGAGGAGTGTGGGTAAGTGCGACTAGCACCTGCCTGTCACCACGGGACACCACACCTCCTGAACACCGTGACTCTGCTTTCCTCCCACCTCGGTGCCTTTCTTGTCAGACCTTAACCCAGGACCACGGAGGAAAGTGGACCTGGGAAACAGAGCCCCCAAAACCTCCAAGAGAGGGCTTGAACTTTGTGCCCACAGAAAGGAGAGCACACACGCAGCCCCTTTACCAATCCGGAGCCTTGGCAGAGACACCAAATCTCTAGCCACCATTTTCCTCTGGTGATGACCACTAACAGAGTTCCTAGACCAGGTCCTCCTTCTGCTGGATAACTGTTAGGGTCCGGAAACAAGTCAAGATGGCGCCTGGCATTTTGCCAGAGGGAGTGGTTTGTGAAGTCACGCCAGCGAGCCATTAAGTGTGGAGATTCCTTAATGACTGACTGCTGTATCTAGTTTATGTTAATTGAGTTAAGCTGTGTGTAATTAAGATGATGAGGATTCCTTGATGGCAGATTGGTGTATCTGGATGATGAGAATTGAAACAAGCTGTGTATAATGAGTTAGGTATATATACCTCTGCTGTCCGACAATAAAGCGGCTCCCGCTGTCTCAACCTTCACAAGTTGCTTGTCACCCCCGGTTATTTCGCCCAGTCAGACTGCGGCAGATAACTGGGAGTATTACGTCTTCTGCTCTTGAGCATCTTAGTCCTCTCTGCAGTTACAAATGCCAGTTCCCACCCCAATCCTCAGAGGGTTAGAGGTCAGAGGGTTGGAGACAGAATGCCCATGACTCTTTCCAGGAACTCACTGAAGCTTTAGAAAAAGGTCCAGAAATATCTGCTGAAGGGACGGATCTACCATTTCCAGGATCTTCCAACACGTATAACTGTCTTCTTATTCAAATGTTTGTCTACTAAAAATAATAAAGTAATAATGTCCAATATTTATTGAGCACTTAATATATGCCTGAACGAGGCTGAGTGCATCTTAACCATTATCTATTTTATCTTCACATTAATCCATGTGATGGATGGACACTGTCTGATCAATTTACAAAAGGTGACACTCACATGCATATGAGAACTGCCACCAGGCAGTCTGAAACAACGGAGAAACCTCCTGGTACATACGTATATACAAACTACACACTAAGAGAAACGATGGGTAGAGCACGATAGTTTAAGGAGCTAAAGTACACGCACATAACTCAGTTTCTAAGTGAGAAAGTCCCCAAGTGCCAGGAACAAAGAGGGAGCTGACAGCTTCAACGGGAAATGTGAACTCTCGTCCTGTGGTAGCAGACAGTATTGAGTTTAGACAAATGACCAAATGTTCATGGCTTGGATTTCCACTCACAGGGGCACGGGAGATGAGGTCTAAATGCTGTGGTAGGTGGAAAACTCTAACTGTAACTGCATAAAACCAATACCATAAAAACTAGAACTCTTAATGAAAGTAGAATTAGAAAAATTCTAACTACCAACTCTGGGAAATTACGAGAAGTTTCTCTGTACCCAGGGCTCTGTGGAAATAAAACATCCAACCCTTCATTGCAGACGAGGTTGGAAACAGAACTACATACTGTAAATAGTTTAGAAATATCAATCTATCAAATTATTATACAAAGTGAGCCCTAGTTCATAGCTCCCAGGAAGCCCTTGACAGAAGCCAAAACAAAGTGCTTGGAAGTATAGATTCACTCCCCAAACACATGAGCTTCCCACAAGACAAAAAAATTAGCCCTATCTGAAAATGCATTAACAAAACATATTTACAAAATATATGGAAAAGTGACTCGACACAAGAGAATTTTAATGACCATGATCATCAGGGGTACCAACACTTCCAAGATTTTGAGACAACCAAATAGTCCAAAAGGGAACACAAAATGAGATATTTTAAAAGTTTTAAATAACTAAATAGAAGGAGACAGTACAGCAGCATAAGGCAAGACCAGATTATTTCAAAAAATAAGGACATTGAAAGACCAGACATTAAAATTCAGCTGTAGAAATTAAAAGTCCAATGGATCGATTAAGTATCAGACTAGATTCAGCTGAAGAGAAAACTGGTCAACCTGAAGGACACAGTGAAGGCAGCCAAGGGAGGAAGCATGAAGCATCATAAGACCTGGTGGACATGGCGAGAAAAGCCATCATTTCACTGGTGTGGCTTGTAGAAGCAGAAAATAAAGAAATGGGGGGGGGCAATATTCAAATTTGTAGCTGTGAATTTTCCAGAGTGAAAAGACATGGTCCTCAGAACACAGGTCAAGGGTCAGAAAACCTCCTCAAGGTGAAATAATGAAGAAGAGACAGAATCAGATTCCCATAGACTCATTCTGGATGCAGAGCTCCTTATTTTAACTGGCATCGCAGACCACTAACATATCTTCAACGTTCTAATCGAGGGCTTAGTGCTATAACACACCTCCAATTATATCTGGCCCAAACCCTGATATAACCCTGAAGCTATCAGGTCGGCATTTCATAAAATGCATTTAAAAACATCTGTGCCATAACATGCTCTTTTGATGGTGGTGAAGGTTGGGAGTGAGGGGGCTACCTGTGTCAAATAAGTTCCGAAAACACTATAGATAGCATTTCTTTTGATAAAAGCTTTTTGGAAAGTCTGGAGTGAAGACCTCTGTTTGACTTCAGAGCCCACTTTTCCTTAAATATCAGGAACTCCTGGCCTTCAGAAGATTCTGTGTCACAACCACAGGGACAACTAACTATGCAACTTGACTTGAATACTTCCACTGTTAGGAAGTTCACTGCCCACAAGGCAGCCCTCTCTGTTTTCTGATGGCTGTATTAACAGAAAGTTACTTTCTATGATGAAAAGAAACATTTCATATCCTAGACATTGATGCCAATTATACCCATAAGATTTAAAAGAAAATGTCAGCCTGGACAAGTTATGCCACAGTAGCAAAGAACCACAGATTTCAGTGATTTATAACCACTACCTTATGTACACACCAGCTCCAGATGGGTTGACCTCTGTTCTTTGATCTTGATTTGAGGCAGGTGCTGGAGAAGCATGCTCTACCTTGGTCCTGGGAGCAGGGAGACGGTGGGATGGAGGAACCATGCCTGGTTCTTAAAGCTTGGATGTGGCGATCATTACTTTCTCTCGAATTTCATGGGTCAAAGGGAATCTCATGGCCCAGGCAATTATGAGAGGATGAGAAGACATGATCCTTCCAGGGGCCGGACAACCAACTTTTGGAACTGTAATGAAATCAGCCATGTGCTCAAATCTGTTAGAAATATTTGAAGATGATTAGAAAGTGCTCCATGACCTTATTTTCCCCAGCTTCTCCTATTTCCAATTCCTTTTCTATTCTTCTATAACATGATATGGACGCTCTCTGGACCTCTCATCCCTGGATAGGCTCAGATCACCACCACCACCACCAGCACCACCACCACCATCATCATCATCATCACTGCTAATTGCAAGCCTGTGACTTTGCTCTGCCCTATATCAGCACAATTTTACAATCCTCACCATAGCACTGGGTTAAGCTTTTATGATACTCATTGTACAGATCGGGAAACCGAGGCTTAGAGAGTTGAATAACTGACCAGATTCCCATTGCTGGTCCATGGCAGAGGCTGACTGAAGATGGGTCTCGACCTCTGAGGCATGCACACCCTGCCTGCCTGAGTAGCCTCCCCTGGACACACAGGACAAGATGAAGATGAGCTGACACCTTTCTCCACTCAAGAATGTGTGCTGTGGGATGCAAATGTCCAAAAGTGAGAGAGAAAGTCTGTGATTCAACCTTTGAATCAAGAATAAGAAGATGTTGGCACGTCTTTCAGAAGTGCAGTGTCGTCCTAGCACCTGGAAGTCCACCGGTGTGGTTAATGTCCATCAGAACCACCTGTGCATTTTAGGTGCCATGATCAATGGAATAATTTATGAACATCATCTGGATGCAGAAGGAAGAAAAGCGTCACCTTATTCATCATCTCCGAGTTGTAGTGACCACCTTCAGCACTGCTGAGAAGAATCCCGAGGAATCCTGGGGAAAGAGTGGCATGATCAATAAGCAATGTCGGACAGAAGAAAGGAAGAGGGAAGCCGGGTTAGGCAGGCCCAGCGTTCCACATCCCTGTCTGAGGAACCTGCCCACATGATCTGGGAAATGGATTTTCTTGGAAAAACACTGAATTCACATTGTATAAAAAGAAGGAGGAAACTAATATAAATTTAGCATCTTCTTTTAAGCACAGATTTTATTTCACTTTTCACAATACAATGCAAATGAGCCTTGTGTTCCCACTTCACAGGCAAGAAGATGAAGGCTCACAGATGCCAACGCTCTCTGAGATCGCTCCATCTTAGGGCTGATGAATCTTGATGCTAAACGCCAGCACACCGCTTCCTGAAATCCGCAGAGCTCATGAAAATGTCTCCTTGTTCCACTGGTTGTTTAGCCACAACATGGCCCAGCTCCAGGATCCCAACCCCTCTCTGTTTTTGTCTTTCCTTCTCCCTGGCTGAAGCCTCACTCCTCTCAGAACACAAATGACTACAAGGCAAGGCACCTGGTTGGACCAGATCGTGCCTCCTAAAGGTGGCAGGTTTGCATCACGACTTTACATAAATGCTCCTGGCACTGGCAGCGAGAGGCAGGCAGGAGTGTGGCTCTGCCGTGTGACAAATATAGAGCTGCTGTCCTTAAAGCTCTAACAGGAGACTAACCCTCAAGGGAGACGCCATGCAATAAATAATTTTTGCCATAACACATCCCTTCCCTTTGCATAAATTTAACACCCCGCTCTCTGTACAATATGTGATCTTCCTGCTAACTCCCCATAGACAGAAATAGTTCTGGTAAGATGTGATAAAAAACGGGTGGCAGAAGGGAAGGGAGACACGACACACTGGAGAACTTGACTTCGGTGTCGGCTTTTCCACAATGGATGGTATTTTTTGCATTCTTCACCATTAACAGTGTTCAGAGGATGACGTTGATGGGGCCAGTCGGATGGTATCCCCAAAGTATGGAGTGAACCGTAGTTTTGGACTCTTGTGTTTCCCTGTTTGTGCAGCCAGGGGTGACATGGCTGCTAGTCTGTTTCTTCCTTCCCTTGCCCACAGCTTTGGCCAAGGACAATTTCCCACACACTGTGATGTGCCACCCAGGCACCAGGCTCAAGACCTAACCCTGCCTCAGGAGGGAGGCGTTGGGAGGGTCTAGAAAAGCTCAGCTTTCCAGTGAGTTCATCTCTAGTTCTGTGGGTCGGTTCAGGCTGTGGTGGAACTCTGGATGAAGAGATGCAAGCACCTAGGAGACGTTCTTCCTAGAGATCACACCGCGAGATGTTTCAAATCCACCTGGAGAACTCATCCCATGTTTTATATTCCCCAAACAGAACTTTCTGGAAACTGACAATCTTTAGCATGGGGTGGCACCGTGTGTTCCCTGGGACCTTCACAGCCTGCAGAGGGAGGAAGCACCGTAAGAAGAACCCCTTGTTCCTACAGAAAGAGAGTTTCTGTGAGGTCAGGGGCCTCTGCTTCATAGTTCTGTGCTCTTGGAATTCTAATAACAGGACCTTCTTGTGTTCTTTCTCCCATCTCATGTCCATCTAGTCATAGGCCAACGGCAGGAGCCCATCCTTCTGCATCTCCAAGCTTCCAGGCAACCACCTTACCTGCGTACTTCACTCCTGAAAATCAGACCATGGGAGGAGCAGGAGGAGACACCCATGACCAGTTCAGGCTAGTTCCATGCCTGTGTTTGATGACCAAAATGGGAGAAACTGAATCACACAGATGGAAATGGCCTTCAAGTTTCAAGTGGCAAAATCTCTAACAGGAAACTTTATAGACAGAAAATAAAATACAGGGGTGTAGGTAAACTGAAAACCAACAGTACATTTACTCCAGAAAGAGGTCAATGGAGGGCGTCAAATGATGGCTTCAGGGGCCTCATGGACTTTGGCTCCCCACATCCAGGTCTTTGCCCTTCTCTGCACTGTGTTCACCACCAGGCCAGCTCTCCTGATGCAGTGGCAGAGTGTGCACTAATAAATAGCCCCAGGCTGAGGAAGTAGGGTTCCACGTGCTGGAAGCAGGACATTTCATTCCTAACTGACACAGTCCCAGGAGTGACCTTTGTTCGCCCAGTTTGTATCCACAGGTCAATTATGAATCCCAAACAAATGTTTTAAGCTGTTTTTAGGTGGAGGTCTGTCATATGCCGCGAGAAGAACTGTGGGAATTCCTTCTTGATGGACTCTGGGCTTAGGTATCGTACACAAAGAACTTAGAGGAAGGAGATCAGGTTCCCAAAAGATTAACCGGGGCCTACAGATAAACGAACCTGAAGAATAATGAGCAAGACAGAACTAAACCCCAGCCCACCTCTGTCTCTCCGCTGGCACTGGCTGCCTAATGTGGTTCTGTGAGGAGTTCCGTGCCTCTTCATGATGTTCCAGTGACTTGGGATCAAACATTTTATAGAAGTTTTCTCCTGAGTTCTGAGACCAATACCACCTTGCCTTCTACCACAATTATTCATCATCAGAGGTAAAAAATGTCTTCTGGTAACTGCTTTCAGTATCTCAATGACCCAAGAAAATGAGTAGAAACACCCGTCATTAAGTTTCCGCTGCAGTCCTATGACCCACACCCGCCTCTTGTTCTTCAACCCCTGTCTGTTCAGTCTCCTGTCCTGCTTTGTCAGTCCTCTGGACTTGCATACTGGATATTGAAGCTGTGTCCTTGAACCCTGCACCAGGACTGCAGTAGGCTGATGTTCTAACAAGGTGATCACAGCCTTCCAGATGGGTGAAAGGCATGGAGCCCCAAATTCAGAACATCTCCACTGACACCGCTCTAGCTCAACACACTCAGAATTAGCAGCACCAAATCTCTTCTCCCTATTGGGTCTTCCACCAATGCTCTTGGTGTCAGTGGAAGGCATCACTTTCTACTTCCCCAATTTGGAAATGCAGAGGCCATTCTCAAACTTTTTTTTAAAAAAAAATTCTAATAGTTATATATGACAGCAGAATGCAATTCAATTCATATTACACAAATAGAGCATAATTTTTCAGATCCCCGGTTATGCACTACTAGAGTCATACCATTTGTGTTTTCATACATTTACACAATTTGTGTTTTTAAACATGTACTTAGAGTAATTTGCTCTCCTTTGTTCCAAACTCAGTCAATCACCAGGTCCTATTGGTTTTACTTCCAATACTTTCTCAGGAAAACCTACTTCTGCCCATCTCCACTGATAGCTCCTTGGCCCAGGCACCAGCATCTTCCACCCTGACAACAGCTCTGTTCCCATTCTTGCCCTTCTCCACCCCATTTTTCACATAGCAGCCAAAGTGAGCTACTCATAACCTAAGTTGAATTCTGTAAATACCACACAGTGCTATTGTACCCGCTTTGTCCTACTTCCTATTGATCCTCTAGATTTTAGATGAAATTTGATTTATTCAGATCAGTTTTCTTGACAGCGTTCACAGCATGCTTAGTCTGTTTGGTGCCACTATGATAGAATTCCTGAGAATGGTAATATATAAACAATAGAAATTTATTAAGCTCATGAAGTCCAAAATCAAAGGTCTTCATCTGGCAAGGCCTCTGCTATATTGTAACATCACAGGAAGTGTCCCCTGGTGAGATTGTGCACAAGAGCCACTGAGAAGGGCTGGGGATTATCTTTAATCAGAAACTCACTCTCAGGATAACTGGCCCACACTTGCACTATTGGCATTAACCCATGAATGAGGGGTAAGACTCTCCAGACCTCAACACCTCTCAAACTTCCACCTCTCAACATTATTTCTTCACTATTTCTTTGATGTGAATTTTACAACATATGAACTTTGGGGACACACTTGATCCATAGTTTATCTTAGAGTTAAAATTCACAGTGTTCATCACAACTGGATTATACCAATTATTTGTGCCACTGTTTATTTAATATCTGTTCCTCCAGGGAGAGTCAATTCTATAAACGACAAACACTCTGTCTTGTTTTCTCCCTCTCTTTTCCCTGGACCTCATTGTCCACAGAGTTAATGCTCAATAAATATTTAATAATATATTTATAAATGAAGACCACAGCACATTCATTCAGTGTCTAACTGGCCATGATGCCAGAATGTGGTAGAGAGAAATCTCTGCTGTGAAGGAGGTACTGAATGGCTCTCACAACCCCTCCAAGCAACACTGGGAGGCATCCTGAGGGTCTCTGCGTCTTGATCCTAAACACTGGTCATCACTACTCAAGGCTACAACAGTAAGCCTGGAAGATGGAAGAGCTACTCTCGACATTGCTAGCCTGTCCCCAAGGTTCCCCTGGTAGCTCTACTGTGTCCACGAGGTCATCTTATCCATTTCATTTTCAAGCCCTTTCTTCTCAATGTGTGAGAGGGAAAAATTCTATTGACTCAGTTTATCATTATCTATAAAAACTTAAACATACCAATCCAATAAATTAGAGGATAGTTTTAGGCCCTAGAAAGGTTTCACTGAAGAGGTTTCTTGAAACAGAAAGCTCTCTGAGGACATTTAAAATTGGATTTGATTTACGAAAATTTGATTTGCACATAACTATTCAGGAACATATTGATTGCTTTAAGTGAGGTACACCAGGACATAACTACCTTTAATCTTTTATAACAAAGGCAGCAATTAAAATTGCTTTTGCTAAGCAATTTTTAAATTGAGGGTTCGATCTCTTTGCTGGCTGCCCCTTGCCCAGAAGACTCCCTCTCTCCCCACACACTTTCCACCTCCTAATTAAATGAGGCAACAGTTTGGATTCTGGGTAGGATGCCTTTTCTGACAGAATCACACTCTCTTCTTACGATACTGAAAACGTCGAGCTAGGGGTTGAATTTCATTTGCCTTGCTCTTTGTTAACACAGTCCCCTCTTCTTCTCCCTTCTCAGAAGTATTGTTAGAGAGAGATCGATTTGTTGGTTATTAAAAAGTGGTCAATTACCAGGATATTAGTTGGGCCCATATTCCCTAACCACAATGTCACTTTCATTCCACGAAAAAGTTGCCCTTTGTGCATGGGTCTGTTTGTTTGCTTTGTTGAGCTTGTGGCGTGGAGCACCTAATAAAGAGTCCTGAGGGTACTTGGCTCCATCTTTAGATTGAATTTCTTTATAGATCAGCTTTAGTAATTCATTTCCCAACTGGTTCTGATCAATATAGAACCAGTTGACTCGGTTTGAGCTTAGAGAAAGTAACCGAGGTTTGGAAGGGGTACCTCAAACCACCTCCTTCCTAAGGCGCTCTTTGATGTTGACCTGTTGAATTGACGCGGAGCCTTGTAGTGGGGTCTGGACCTGAGCTCCTCCCCAGCCCTAAAGCTGTCATGGTCTTGTTTCCTTTGATGCTGTGAATACAGATTCCACAGAGGTTTTCATGAAAACAGCAAGTGTGAGTAAACTGAGTCTGATTTGCACATAACATCAGGACGGGTGAGCCAGATTGGTGGTACTGGCTCTTAAGCTTGGGAGAATGGATCAGCCATTCTGAGATACCCATTCAGCCTCCACAAACTAAGGCAGCCAAATCTGTTGATGTCTAAGGCCCCACGGAGCTTGGGCTTGCACAGGGTCTGTGTAAAGGCAGAAAGACCTTACTATTTAACAATGTAACCTGTGATGACCACCATTTGGCAAAGGGATAGGAACCATTGTTTCTAGATCATGGAGAGAAAAAAAACAAAACAAAAAAACACTTGCCCTCTGCCCAAGGATTCCAAACCAGGCTCTCAAACTTTCTAGCTGTGTATCCTTGGCAAGTCACATGATCTCTCCCAGACCCTGTTTCCTTATCTACAAAATGTTGACAAGCAATTCTGCTCTTTATCCATTAAAGAGCTACTGTGAAGATCAAATGAGGTCATGGATGTGAAGAGCCCTGTGGAAAGTGGAGCAGAGTGCAGTAACAGGACTGTTAATCAGGTGGCCATTATGTGGCCACACAAGGGATGCCTGCTCACCACCCTGGAGCTTCATCAATCTGGCTTCCTTCTGCTTCTCGCCCTCCTGGCCTCCCTATTGCAGCTATGGTTCATGCTGGACCAGAAATCATGACTGTTTACAAGCTATCTGAGTGCACAGACTCATTAGGGTAAGCAATAGTACCCATCCTTGGGGACTGCTGTGGAGCTCCAGCAAACAAGCTCAGCCAGCCTGCTCAGCACACGTGGGGAGATCACTGGCACCCACCGGCCAACCAGCTGGCCAGTGCTCTGCCCAAGGCATGGGGAGTACCAGGTACAGACTCAGCCCCAAGGATGAGCTAACCTTGTATCCTTTGAGACCAACAGTAGTATTCATAGATCATTGGGAGAAACCCTAACATAAGGCATATTGACACTTATTTCCTAAGATAGTGCTGATTTTTACCTTAAATATCATAACTATAGACTATGATGTCCTACATTCTATGAGCCTATTACATTACATAATTCACGTGCACTTAGCATCCAGTACACTTAGCATGCAGCCAGTCATTTAATATATCGTTTGCAATATCTCTGTGAGGTAGACACTGAGTGACCATTCTTGAATGAATTAACTAAAGGTTGAATTAATGCACTTAACCAATAAACAATTGCTGAGTGCTTTTTACATTCCAGGCACTGTGTTAAGCATTGGAGATTCAGGAATGAGCAAAACAGGCCAGGTAGCCATCCTCTAGAGCTTATGGCTTAAATATTATGCTCCCCATTTGTAAACAAACAATCTGAGAATACAAAAGATGAACTAACTTGCCCAAGATCACATAGCAAGATGATGCTGGTCAGGGGGTAAAAAATAAGTCTGGCTCAGACACAATGGAGCAACTCATGCCAACTGACCTCTCTCACCCAAACTAGGATAAAACTGTAAAAATTAAGTGAAGAAAATGTTTTTAGGAATAGGATGCCAAGCATGTCAGCACTGAAAACCTAAAGAATGAGAATCACCCAAGATGAGCCTGGTACTTGTTCTGGCTTTCTGCTTGGGGCATTTTTCCAACTTCAACATGGAGGGTGGGGCCCAAGGAGGTGCTGCTGCTAATCTGAGCAGACAGATATCATCTTTGCTTGGCAGAGTACCAAAGAGGTGGAAGCTGTAATTCATTCAAGAGTGACACCTGTGTCAGGCAGGATCCAGTGCATTCAGGGTGGTATGGCTGTTGATCAAGAGAGAGAAGGACATGTGGGAGTCCTCCTGTGTATGCTCAGGGCAAGACCTCAAAAACGTAACAGAGAGCAGCCCCTGTGAGCCGGAAACTGAAGGGTACTGCGGAGGCCACAGGGAGCTGAGAGGTACCAGAGTTCCAGCCTGAGTAAAGAGCTTGCCAAGCTCATCAAACATGCAGCTGAGATCTCAAGAACCAACATTGGAAAGGCCAAGCTTTAGGAGTCAGAACCAAGCCCTAGAATCAGGATCAATCCCCAGAATGAGGACTGAAGGAAACAAACCAGGCTTACCAAAGTAGAAAACCTCACCTGGAAACCTGAGGGTCTGACAGAAACTTAATAGCCACAGAACAGAATTTGATATTCCTTAAAGGAACACAGGATGACCCAGATTTCTCTCAACATGTTTTCAAATATTCATCACATATTGAAAATTTGAATTATTAAATATTTTTTAAACATAAGATATGAGCTATGATCTATGGCAAATAAGTCAATATTTATCCCAAGATAACCTAGATATTGTAAGGATTGGGTTATTATGCAATTATTATATTTTTATATTATATACCTATATAATATAATTATATATGATTATTATAGACTTTTGACCAGCTATTACAAGATATCCAAGGATGTAAAAGAAAACATAGACATAATAATTTGAAAGACATGGGATCTCATCAGAGAAGGAAAAATATTTTAAAAGAAAGGAATGATTTGGAAATTATAATAATTAAATTTATTTAATGACTTACCATTTAGAGGTTATAGAAGATAGTGTCAATACACCTGAGATCAATATATAGCAGTAATCCAAAAATGAAGAATAAATGGGAGATGGGCTTTTAAAATAAAGTCTCAGTGGCATTGGAATAATATCAAATGTATACCTTACACATAATTGAACTCCCCAGTCGAGAACATAGAGGAAATATGGCACAGAAAATATTTCAAGACATCATTGACAGAATGTTCCAAATGTTATAAAAATATCAGCTGATACATCCAAAAATCTCAGCAAACTTGAAGCAATTGTAAATTTAAAGAAACTCTAGAATGATTAGAAAATAGAAAAAACAGTACAGATCTTAAGGCAATCAAGAGATAATAAGTAAATATCATAAACAAATTCAACAATTTACCTCAAGTGAATAAATTTTTTTGAACTGCACAACCTAAAAACAGTTACACAGATCTTTTGAAAACTGTATCCTAAAATGTATATGGAGAAGCAAAGGATCTAGAAAACAAAATAATCTTCAAAAAGGAAAACTTAGAAGAAGGTTCACACTATCTGATTTCTAGACTTACCAGAAATCTTCAGCAACACATACAGTTTAGTATTGGCCTAAGGACAGAGAAATGGGTCAAGAGAACAGAATGAAAGAATCCACAAATACACCTCCATGTTAGGTCAATTTTAAAACAATACTACCAATTTAACAAGGAGGGGAAAATCTATTCAACCAATAGGGAGAAAAAGGAATTCCCATACTTCCCTAATCAAACATGAAAGTTAATTTAAGATGGATCATGGAAATATATGCAAAAGACAATTCTATCAACTTTATTAAGATAAAGAAGAATATATTCAAACCCTATTATAAGCAAATATTTCTTAGAAAAGATGCACACAGCTCTAACTTCAAAGGCAAAATACCTGATGAATTATATTTTATTAAACTCAAAGGCTTCAAGTCATTAAAAAAAAATCTGTTGCTAAAATTAAAGGGCAAACTACACATTGAGAGTAATAATTCGCTAATACTTAAAATACTTACATTTATAATATAAAATGATCTCTACAAGTTAATAATTTTTTTTAAAGTCATTAAAAAGGGGGCCAGAGTTTCAAATAGACACTTCCCGAAAGTGCATGGGCAATGACCTTTAGAGAAGCCTACCATCATTCATCATCAAGACAAAACAAGCTAAAACCACATGAATTATCTCCACAGACCTACTAGAAGGCAAAAAAATTGAACAGTAACATCAAATGTTGAGTAGAATGGGCAAGAGCTAGACCCTCCTGCTCTGGGTGGGATTATGGACACAAGTGCTTGGCAAACTGTTCGGCATTTAATACAAAGTGGCTTAGCAATTCCACTTCCAGGTGTTTAATCAAAATAACAGAAATGGTGCGTCCAAAGAAAGTCTTGTCCAAAAATGCATGTAATCATGTGACTTCCATGAAATGCTAATTAGTGGTAGACACTCTGAAGCCCAGGTATCCATAGCAACATGAAGATCAGAAAGTAGCCAGGCAGTGGACAAGCTGCACGATTCATTTACATGAAGTCCAAGGTCAGGCGAAACCAGTCCATGGTGATTGAAATCAGAACATGGGTTATCTATCTGTAAGCAGGGAAGAGAGAGGAGGGTCATGTCCCAGGATAACTGGAATAAATTTCATTTTAATTTCATTGACATTCTTGTTAGAAGGGAGTAAGTGTGCACTTGTCAACATTCATTGAACTGCACGTTTAAGTATCTGTTTATCTCCCTGTATCTAAATTTTACCTTAGTTGAAACAATTCAGGCTGACCCCAAAGACCAGACTCCTTCTACTGTGCTATGCTGCATATCAGGCCAAGTTGCCAGCCAGGAACCTGTCCTTAACAATGCAGTATACTGTGGCGAAAAGAAAGTGGATTCCTCTATTAAGTGAGCAAGCTGTTTATAAACTGCAAAGATGACAATAATATTTATAACTATTCAAAAAACTATTATTATAAACTGTTGAGGCAGTATTGTGTCCTGGAGCTCTGGAAACATGGCCATTCATACTATTTATCCATTATTGCATAAGAATCAGTATGAAACTAAATGACTTGGACACCATATTTCCTTCTCTGTGGGCTGGAATTGGGGAGTGGCTCAGAGTTTGAGTCAAGCTCTAATCCAGGGCAGCAGCCCTGGGAAGGTTGGAGTGGGGCTTCTGATTCACTCGTGGTGGTGACCTGCCTGATGGTGGGGATCTGACTTCCTCACCCAGCTGGCCTCTCCGTGCTGCTGAGAACACATGAGGCATGGCTGTTGGCTCCCCAGAGCAGGTGGCACATGACAAAGAGCATGAGACCAAATGGAAGTGGAAGGGTCTCTCATTCCTGGTCTAGAAGTGACAGGCCATTTCTCCTGTGACTTTCTGCTGGTCACACAAGCCATCCCAGCACACATGGGAAGGGACTATCCCACCTCTGAACACAGGAGGCTGGGATCATTGAGGACACTGACCGCCACAGTTCTGCAGCTCATAAGATGTGTGGTCTGGGAAAAGCCTTTGTTCTCATTAAGCCCCAAAGCAGATATTCATAAAATGAAGGCAGCTGCCACAAGGTGTGTCATTCAGTTGTTTTCCTAGTTGTGGTCTTTAAGAAGCCACACCAGACTCAAAGCCATAAGCAGCACTGACTCACTCCACTGTTCCTGGGTCTGCGGTCAGGTGGGGATTGGCTGATCTTGCCTGGCCTCCACTGGGCAGCTTTGCTTCAGGCAAGAGTCATCTGGGCTTGGCTCCTTGCTGCAATGTAGGTTCAGGTGAATGGCTCCTGATTTCACTGTGATGCAGGCTGAGGGACAGCACCCAATTTGGAAAGCCCTTCTGAGGTGATAGCAGGAGCACAAGAGGGCAAATATACCTACCCATTGATGCATCCCAAGACTTTTCTTGCTTCAGGAGTGCTAACAAAGCAGGTCACATGGCTGAGCCCAAGGTCAAGGAGCAGGGAGGTAAATACTTTACTTTTAGTGGGAGAAATTTAAAATTACATTAAAAAGAGTATGAGCAACAGGATGAGAATTGGGGCCAGTAAATCCTCCATAAGATACAAAAGTTCTCACAACGATCTCAGAACCAACCATTGCTGAGAATATTTTTCTTTCTGGGACTATGTGACACTTGAGAAGGCATGTAAGAAGGTATTGAGCTGTGAGTCAAGCTGGGAATCTGAATGAGAAATACAAAACGCATTAGTGATTCCACCCAATTTACCTCTGATTGCTGGTTGAGGGCCTTGCCAGGTTCTTTAACTTCTCTGAACCATTTTTTTCCCAAAGTCAAAAGTAGAGATCTTTGTGCAGGTCATTGTGAAAATTAACAGAAATTAGAATATATGTAATTACTTGACATACTTGGTGTTTGCTAGAGTTGGGGGGTAGGGTGGAATTCCCAGCAAGTGTGAGTCCTACACCGGACTAGAGGACTCAGCTTTCCTGAGTGTGAGAAAGGAAGGGGCAGAACATCCACACCACATTCACTCTCCTGTTGCTTCATGACAGACAACATCAACTGTCATTTACTTGGGTACACTAAGTTATTGCCATAGAGACAGATTATGAGTAATTAAATGAACATGTTTTCTGAAATCTTTTTAAAGTTCCAAACATCTACCTTTTCACTCAACTGATATCAGCACAAGTCAAAAACGGTAGCACATATTTTCTTCCAAATCAAATTGGTGAGTTATTTGTGGCAATTTTATCAAAAGGAAATGAACAAAGTCTTCGCTAACCTTATTCCAAATTTGCAACTTTCACCCTTTTCTTAAGGGTCTGGCTTATCAAAGCAATTCAGAGTTTAACCTTGTCTTGCTTTTTTCATTCTGTAAAGGTTGCAAGAAGGTCAGTAACTGCCAAGAAGGATCTTCTAATAGCATCAGAGTGAATCTGAACTCTCTTTGCTCTTAAATTCCACAGGGGAATCCTATAAGGTTCTCAGGAGACTTATGAGCTCATCTGTCATTTGTCCCTCTTCCTCACTCTACACCAAGTCCCCACAAAGCCAAAATATATCCCACACCCAGAACACATTTCAAACCCATCTGTGACAGCCATTATGTCAGAGCTGGGCTGCCTTTCAGATGGTTTTCCCCTATCTAATCTCAACCTCCATCACATTCATTTCCAAACAGCAGGCACAGTGGTCTTTAAAAAACACAGAATCCTATCATTTCTCTCTCTGGAGAGGAAGCTTGTAGGCTTTTCAATGGCTTCTCATTTTCATTAAGATAAAGACCCCAATTTGTTAAGGGCCCATTGAGAATCTACTGGACCTGCATGGCTTTGCCCAGGTCAACCGTTCCCTTGTGGCTAGTTACTGAACACAGACACACTGAGCTTTCTGCCAGCTCTTCACAACTCTAGCTCTGTCCTTCTCGAGATCTCTGCACAGGTTTTCCCCTGCCTCGAGACACTCCCCTACCCTGCTTTACAGGTCTGGATCCTTCTTCTTAGCTCAATATAAATGTAGCCTCCACAAAGTGGTCTTCCTGGACTCCCAGAGGATCTCCCTACCATTCTCCACTGCCATCCTCTTCATTTCCTTTAGTAATCACCCCCAATTGTTATTATAAATGTGTTACTGTTTCAACCCATTGAGTGTTTGACTCCTCCATTGGATGTGAGCTCCCCACTGACAGGAGTGATCTCCTGTGCCTGACTCTAGGAGGTGTTCAGAGACTACTTCTTAGATGGATGTCTGCATAAAGGAATGAATAAGTAAATGAGGGGGGCTGTCTTCAATATTTACCAGAAAACTTAAACTATTCCCATCACGTGGCTGTCATGGAACCAACATCTACCCTGCTGCCAGATGGTGTTCTCTAGAGAATGACAAAGCTTGTGGGAATAAGGCTGAGTCCTAGTCCTTGCCCTGTTTCCAGTTTCCCATGTGACCCTCAGCAAGGGTTAGAGTCTTTGCAGGCTTTAGATTCCAAGCCAGGGATGCTGAACCACAAGACTCATGTTCCCCTGTGGACACTCCCTTTTTCTTATTTTAGGGAAAATTCTTTCTTCAAACTCTAAAATTATCTTGACTCCGAAGAGGTTGAACATCATCAGATTAGGTGACCTATGAAGTCATGCAGGTTTTTGTTTCTGTGACTTAATTACCTGACCAGAACACTTAAGAACAAAATTTATTTTGGGCTCACAGACTCAAAGTTTTAGCCTATGGTTTGCCAACTCCATTGCTCTGGGTCTGAGGAGAGGCAGAGCGTCCTGGGGTAGGAGTACGGGAGAGAAAACTTGCTCAGTTTGTGACAGGAAGACGAGGGAGAGAGACGGAGGCACCAAGGACACAAAAATAATCATCAAAAGCACACCCCCTGTGACGTACTTCCCCCAGCCATGCCCTGTCTGCCTACAGTGAACACCCAATACTGAAAGCAATGCTTTCAAATTATTAATCCATCAAATGGATTAATCCACTGATTAGGTTACAGCACTAATAATCTAATCGATTATTCTCCTCTGATCATGGCTACATTGTCTCCTGAGTTTTGGAGGATATCTCATATTCAAACCATAACAAAGTGTCATGTTCTAAGAATAATTAGATATGGTTGCATGTTACAGAGACCAGGAAAAAAAAAGTCTTAAACAAGATTGATGGTCATTTCTGCCTCTCTCTTCTGTTTCTGCAGGTGAGCATTCCAAAGGCTGCTAAGGATTCCTACCTGCCAGGGACTCTACCTCCTTCTGTCTTTGCTCCCTGACCCCCTGGGCATGGCTTTTGTCTGGATATTTCACTGTGTGAACAGGAGACATTCTAGCCAGCAGGTCCTGGAGGGGTCCAGGAGGCCTTTTGTCTTTAAAGACAGATGTAGAAATGACACACAGTAGTGATGGATGACTTCCCATTGGCCTCCCCAGGCTGGGGAGATGCAGGGAGTTTCTGGGAGATGCAGCTTTATTCTGGGCTTCCATGGCTCAGTTGAAAGATTGGAGATGTGGGCTGCAGTTGTGGCTCAGTGGTTGAGCACTTGCCTAGCATATGTGAGGCACTGGGTTCAATTCTCAGCACTACATATAAAGAAATGAATAAAATAAGGGTCCACCAACATCTAAAAAATATTTTTTTAAAAAAGAAAAAAAAAAGATCAGAGATGCAAATACCTTTGAAGACAAGGGCAAGGAAGAGCCATTGCCCAAATCAGATATTCTTCATGAGTCTGAAGTAAAAAGATGTGTCAGAGCATCCCGTCGGTGCTTAGCAGGTAAGGTGGATCAGGGCCAGCAGGCTGCCCTGAGTAACCCCAGTATTCAGAAAGCTTGAAATACCTCATGGCATCTCAGGTGGCAAGAGGATCTAACAGCTGTATAATTGAATCCCTCTTTTTTTCTGTATAATTCTTTCTGTAGCATTCACTATGTTTTTTTTTCCCTGAATTTAATTTACCTGTATTTAGAGCAAATATTCACTGAACAACTATGTCTACTACTTGTGCAACACTGTAGTAAAGAGTGCTCAGTCTAGGTAGCACACAGAAATCATTCCTGGTAGGAGACAGCAGGAGCAGAAGGAAACCACCTAATTCCAACTTCTTGGAAAACTTATGGTTCAAGAAGGGCCTTCTGTAGGGGACCCCAGGCTGGGTTTGAAAGATGAGGGATGAGCATAGTGTCTGGCCAGAAGGAGGTGGAAGAGTTGGTCATGACATCTCTGAGGGATGAGAAGTAAGGAGGGAGGGAGGGAGGGAAGGATGAGATGGGAAAAGAGTTTATAGCAGCGAGAAAATTTTATTAGGAGCTTTCAGATTGCTGGTCTGGTAACAATTAGAACTTATCTTTGACTTTAAAAAATATACACTACATGGCATTTTAATAATTGGAAAATGGCAGTGATGTTCACTTGTCCTACACCCTTTTGAAGGGCACACCACACCCCCTGTCCCAGGCCTCTTACCTGTGCTGACCTTGTTGGCCTGGTGCATTTATCTCCCAGAGGAGGAGCTTCAGAGGGAGAAGGTCATGTCTGTTTATCCCTCTAGCCTCCCTCCAGCAGGGTCTGACACAGAGCAGGCTCAACAATGGCTTGGTGATGGGAGAGTGAACAGAGGGTAGCCTGATGTACCAGGTCAGGCCTTTTAAGCACAGGAAACAACATCCAGAAATGCTGGAGAAGGTGGAAATTCATCTCTGTGGGAGGTCACCATGCCTACGGGTGTGGAGGGAGTGAAGTTGGGGGGCCAAAAGCCCACCGCTTACATGTGCTCCCTCAAACACACAGCCTCCTCCGAGCCCCAGGTGCAATGCTGACAATGTCAACCTTTCTGTAAGGGACCCGTCTCCGTCCTTAGTAACACAGCTGAGGAGGAGTGCCAGGTATTAAGACTGCAGACTTGTTCCCTGGGCACAGATTCTGGCCCTGCCATTTCCTAGCTTTGTGACCTTGAGCAAGTCACTGACACCTCAAACATTAGGTAGTTTTTCTGGAAAATGGAAATAGAAATGCCTATACTGTAGGCCTTTGGAGGGCTTACTTTTTAAAAAAAAAAGTTCATTTAAAGTGATTAGTATAGTCCCTTGATCATTAGTGCTTCTAAATGTTGGCTATTACCAGGGCAGGTAGGTGGGTAGATGGAGAGAGAAAGAGATAGAGAACTGGTAGATGATATCTAATGATAGACAGATTGAGAGAGAGAATCTGTGAGAGGAATTGATTAAGGTGAATCTACCCTACTAACTTGTAAGTAAGGGCAGGAATATGTTTTATCGTGGTGGAGGCAGACTTTCCATGTTTGGAATGAAAAGAGTTCTCAATAAACAGAGATGGAAAGAGTATTGCTGTTGAAGATGTGGTTGTTGAAGATGTAGGCGGAAGTCAGGTCCATAGGACATTATAAACTGTACTAAGAAGCTTGGATCTATCCCTAAGGGCCAGCCGGGTTCCTGGAGGGGAATGCAATAGCCTGTTTGGCACTGTGCAGAGGCATCCTGGAGGGAGCAGGCCAGGAGCCCTGGGACTAGCCTTTCACCCTGAGCAGATGATCTAGGCCCCGACTGCCTGAGGAAGAGGCAGCACCGAGAGGAAAATGAGTCTCAATGCACGGTATTAACAGCGCTCAATCTCACCATCTTTACTGGGAAAGCAGAGCTAGGAGCGCAACTCTCACTGGGCTTTGTGGGGAATATGTGCATGCATGGGGAGTGGCAGATGAATACTCGAGGCAGTAGGTGCTCAAACCTCCCCTCCCCTCCCTGCCCATCAGCTCCTCACCCCAAACTGCACACTGCACTCTCATTGGCCAGCAGTTAAGGAAATAGAGCTAATCTAATCAGACACTCAAAACAATGGAGGGACGCTTCAAGGTCAGTTAGTTGTTCCTGGAGCTATTTAGAAATGAAGAGATCTCACTCACAGTTATTCCATATCTGACCAGACAGGAGGAGCCGGGAGGGGAGGTGACTTTCCCCCTCCTGCACAGCTCACAGGCCTCACAGATGGTCTGATGAAGACCTCTGTTGATTCCTATGGCCACCACTATTTCTTCCAGCTGGTCTGAAAATTTGCCCAAAGTGTGATGTGATGAGGTTGTTCAGCATCTAGGAATATCTGCTAATCATATCCACAAAATTTCAATGCCAGAGAGCCCAGGTGAATCAGAAACTCCAGAGCAGGAGTATTTGTGCTGTATAGTATGCAGACCACGTGCGGGACCCGCCACTGCCTTTTCTCCCATTGCTCAGTTTCATCCTCGTTACTATTTCTGTTGTGCAGATTAAGAAAGTGAGTCTCAGAGAAGCAAAATGATTGCTTATAAATGAAATAATTAGGACTCAAGTGCATTGAACAAGCTATATTAAGCAATTATTTTTGAACATTTCTTGTCTGCCAGTTACTCCACCAGACAATAGACCAGTCTGACTCCAGACGCAGCTGTGTCCCACCCCACATCACTGCTCACCCAGGCAAAGTCCAGCTAAAATATGACATCCTCAAATCCCAGGCCCATTTCTCTTCATTGGCTATTTCTTTTTTTATATTAATTTTTTATTATTTTCAAATACATTTTAAAATATTTTATCCTTATTTCTTGTCCATCTAACTAGATAAATGCTTAACGGAGTCATAATTATGTAAAAGCCATATTAGGTTAGGTTGTAGGGAAACATAAAGATCGATGAAACAGAATTTTTGTTCAAAGGGAAATGACAGTTTTATACCAGGTAGCATTAGGGTTAAATAGAGGTGTAGGCTTGGTGATCTTCACATGCCACCGCACACAACCTCGTAAGAGCCTCTTGTGGTAGAAAACCCAAGACACCCAATAGCTCAGAAATAAGAACCAACTTTCTGAGGGTCACACTGAAGGTGGCTGTGAGTGACAGAGTGGGGAATCTGCCCCTTGAGACTGTTCCTATGTCCCAAGCCTGGACCCTAGTCATCACATCACCACCACCAGAAAGCAACCAGACGGTGACAGAAAGGGAAGCTCTATCTCCTCTAACTGTTCCTCAGCCCCGTGTTTGAAACCTGGGCATGCAGTGTTGAAATTGGGAGGGGATTCGGGGATCATCTGGTAGGTAAGACATTTATCTCATGACCCTAGGGGAAGGGAGCTTCGGCTAACAGCTAACTAATCTCACCCTCTAATTTATGAGATGAGAAGTGCAGAGCCCAGACAGGCAGTGGTCTTCATGTGTTGTTGAAGACCATGGAATTAATCCTAGCCACGCTGACATGCTTCCCACAGCTGTACATGTACAGAGTTGTGGGATAAGGATGCTTGCTGAGCCTAGGTGGCTGGACAGGGGACTGGGTCAAGTGTAGAAAAACCTGTGAGAAAATAGTCGAGATTAAGTGGCAGTTCCAGAACCAGATGAAGAGTTCAGAAGGGAGTGGCTAGAAGGACAGTTATAAGGAAATGGTCAGAGGACGGGAGACGAGAAGACCCAGGTGCCAGGTACAGGATGAAAATAGCCAAGTTCAGTAAGACAGAACTGAGAGGATTGGGGTTTGGAACTGATAATGAGACTGAGCATCCACCATGACCTTGGACAGGCCAGTCCCAGAGCCAAGGGGGAAGGGAAATTTAACAGGGGGCTGCAGTTATTTTTGGATATATGATTTCACTTGATCTTCACATTTGAGCCCTGATGTGTGGATGAGGTCTAGGAAGGTAAATAGCTTGTCACACCTTTGAAACTGGAGCCTTGATCTTTTATTTCTAGTGAATTTTCTGAGAGCCTAGTTGTTTTTAGGAGGGGTGGGTAGGTTCCCCCCCCATGCATTTAGCAATGTTTGGGAGCTTTGTCATGGTCATATGGTCATTACTGTCATTCAGTAAGGAGAAGCCAAGGCTTTTTTCATCCTACCAAGCAGGGGACAGCTCTTGCCAAGGAAGAATTATCCTGCCTCATATGTCAACCATGCTGATGGAGGAGCCTGGGTCTATACTGCTGATATCAGAAACAATGTATCCTAAAACAAGGTATCTTGGTTTTGTGTGAAATAATGTATTCATATGCTTTCCAAACATGCATTTAGTGCCGAATTTCAGGTACTCTTTTAGAATTTGGAGATATGGTATAGAAAAAGACTCAAAACCCAGCCACCTTGGAATTTATACTCTAATGAGAATATCATCAGTAACTACATCAACCAGTCAGTGGACTGATGCAAAGCCATGGAACCCAGTCAGTCTACCTAATGGGAGAGTGTGCATGGAGGAGGGGCAAGAACAGAGTCCAGAACCTTCAACTCTTTAAGGAACAGAAAAAGGAACAGGACCTAGCAATGGGGCTAGGTTGGTTCAGGCATGGGTAGAGGGAGAGTCGAGAGAACGTAGATTCCTAGCAAAGCAATAAAGAAACTATTGCAAAAAGAAGGGGGTGGTCCCCCAGGTCAGAACATGTGGCTGCCTCATCCAAGTGATGGGGCACCAGGCTTCCAAGGGTCTCAGATTATGTCCCACAGGTTTAGTTCATTCTCCTAAAAATAGGACCATTAAAGAGTATTGTGGTGTAAATTCAGTGAATGAATATTGTAAATTGCTTGTGAATGAAAAAGGTAATCACTATATCCTTCAGAAGACTGGGGGTTCCAGCCAATTTAAAATCATAACAGAATAAGACAACTTATAGGGACAAAGAGGAATCTTTTCTGATATGGCACAACTTATAGTGTGTATCAGAAACCACCTGTTAAAAAAGCAGGGGGAGGGGGGTCCCAGGTGCATGAAGAATTCTTTGGTCTTTTTTTTTTTTTTTGCAATTTACTTTTAACAAGTTCACTTAATGAGCCATATTCCTGATGTGAGAGTAAAGCCAGTGTGATCTGTGATTGTGCTTCACTGTTGTGCAGTGGGGAGTATTTGAAAGCATTTTCCCAAAGGATATTTGAGAGCCCTGCAAAGAGGAAAGTAAAGAAGTTGAGTACTAGACAGACAGACGGATATATACTCACCAGGGTGATAACCTGCTTTATAACTGTGAGCCAGATCTTAAATCCAGGTCCCTTTTGCTAACAATAGTAAATGTCCACTATGCACTCACCATGCTCCAGATGCTGTTCTAAGCAGTTACCAATACCAATGCCCTTAATCCTGACAACCCTCTAAGGCGGGGACCACTGGGATGCCATTTTGTAGTCCACAGTAATGGAGCTGAGAAAGTTCCTGAGGTCGCCCAGCTACTGAAGGGCAGATCAGAGTGTGGACACCAAGCCTGTGGCTGCAAAACTGCACCCTTCCCCCTCAGCATGGAGATGCACTGCCTAGGTGTGCTGATGGCCAAGCTGGACCTCTCATGGCGCTGGAGTGAGCGCAGGTTTCCAGTTTCTGTCTCTTCAATCAAATTAATCAAACATATTTTTTTGGCAAACAAATATTTTAGGAATGTTATGTGAGATAGGAAGACGCCTGTGAAGATGGGTGGAGGAGGGCTGGTGGTCAGGGCAGCCTCTCCACACAGCTACTAGAAGCTGTCACTCTGCCTGTGCCATCCCTCATCCCCCAGCTGCCGGCTCCTGAGTGGACCAGAGCTGACGGCCTGTCCTGGGAGATGCCATCTGCACAGCTTTGATGTTTTCCAAAATTGAGGCACCCAGGAGAAGTGAAATCTCTGCTCAGCCTTAGGCTTCCTGCAGCTCAGCTCCTCTGGCCATCCTGGGGAATCAGGCACCAACCCAGGCAGCTAGATAAGTGTGTTTCCCTCTGGGGTCCACACAGGCTACGAAGGAATTAACGAGGCAGAATTAAGTCGGAACTTGGAAAAGTCAAACTATTTTCTGCCTGGGAGCATTCTGTTAAGATCATAGAAATCCGGACAAATAACTGAAAAGCATGTCCTGGGGAACAATTTCACACCAGCGAGCAATGCACTATGATTGTCTGGCTGAGCCTGGTCCATCCCTGCTACCTCCAATCTTATTTTTGGCAGGTCTCTGTAGAACCATCCACTCAATATCATCTCTCAACAGGCCTCACGCTGCATCTGTCTGAGAAGTCAATCCCCTTTTCTTTCTCTGATTCCTCTCATTCTGTCCAGGAAATTCTCAAGATAAAGTCTGCAGTAGGGAAGGCATTTCAGTTCTGAATGACTCTGGTTTATTATAGATAAAGAAAAGCGTGCATACCCATGCAAGGCCAATGGAGACAAGTAGAACTGCTTTTGTATCTTTGACACTGAAAACATGCTTTTCCTGATTGATCTTGGAACTTACATTTTTTTCTCTCATCGGGGAGAAGAATTGTTTAAAATCACATTTGTTTGTGTTTAACAACTGAATCAAGTACATCAGTGAAGTCCCCTGCTTAATAAAAGAAAACTCTGCCATATCGTTGAACATGTACCACAATACACATGTGGATGTGTGGTGGGCAGATGATGGTGGACGGGTGCTGGAGGGTGGATGACAGGTGTGATGGGAAGGATGTAAATACATTGACAGAGGCACGAGAAGTTATACTGAGTCAGAGAAAACTTATTAGAATACCATTAAATCAGAGTTCTTTTTAAGATCCATTGAGCCAGACACTGGGCCAAGTCTTCAGAGACCTTACAATAATCCTAGGAAATTCGTACTGTTCCTGTACTCCCTTTAAACTCAAAAAGATTGTGGGAAATTCCAACTGCCAGAACTGAACGTTACTCTACACCTACCAAGTGATGCCAGGTATCGATTTTATCGAAACACAATATCTCATCCATGGTATAATCAGAGCCCTTGATTTAGGAGGGAAAAAAAGAAATATGAAGCTCACACCCACCAAACTTATATCCATGTCCAGGTCATGACACTGGTGAAGTTCAGGGTACTAGACACGCCAGAATGTCACTTAAATTTGCTTCTCCCATGAGTGAAATGAAGGAATTGCCCATGTGTTCTGAGTAGGATCTCATGTACTATTGCACATGTGTTGTGAGTAGGATCTCATGTACTATTGCACATGTGTTCTGAGTAGGATATCATGTACTATTGCACATGTGTTCTGAGTGAGTATGATTTCATGTACTATTGCACATGTGTTCTGAGTAGGATCTCATGTACTATTGCACATGTGTTCTGAGTGAGTAGGATCTCATGTACTATTGCACATGTGTTCTGAGTGAGTATGATCTCATGTACTATTGCACATGTGTTCTGAGTAGGATCTCATGTACTATTGCACATGTGTTCTGAGTAGGATCTCATGTACTATTGCACATGTGTTCTGAGTGAGTAGGATCTCATGTACTATTGCACATGTGTTCTGAGTAGGATCTCATGTACTATTGCACATGTGTTCTGAGTAGGATCTCATGTACTATTGCACATGTGTTCTGAGTAGGATCTCATGTACTATTGCACATGTGTTCTGAGTGAGTAGGATCTCATGTACTATTGCACATGTGTTCTGAGTGAGTAGGATCTCATGTACTATTGCACATGTGTTCTGAGTAGGATCTCATGTACTATTGCACATGTGTTCTGAGTAGGATCTCATGTACTATTGCACATGTGTTCTGAGTAGGATCTCATGTACTCTTGCACATGTGTTCTGAGTAGGATCTCATGTACCATTGCACATGTGTTCTGAGTAGGATCTCATGTACTATTGCACATGTGTTGTGAGTAGGATCTCATGTACTATTGCACATGTGTTCTGAGTAGGATCTCATGTACTATTGCACAAGTGTTCTGAGTAGGATCCCATGTACTATTGCACAAGTGTTCTGAGTGAGTATGATTTCATGTACTATTGCACATGTGTTCTGAGTAGGATCCCATGTACTATTGTACATGTGTTCTGAGTGAGTATGATTTCATGTACTATTGCACAAGTGTTCTGAGTAGGATCTCATGTACCACTTCCAGTGCTCTTGACTGTTTGACTCCTCAGACCACTGTGGCTCCCAGTCAGAAGTACAGCCCCGCCCTTCCATTACTATGGCCAGGTTGATTAGTTGAACCCAGCAAGTTCTGGTTCTTTCCACCACTTTTAGATGGAATGAAATGACACCATGCCTTGGGGCGAGGGATCTGGCATTTTGTACAACAGTTAGCCAGAGGACTCAACTCCCAAGGGCCTTGTAATGACTCTAGGAGGTAAATTTTTCCTTGGCGTGAGTTGAGAAGCAGAGGAAGCCTAGCAAGTAAATTACCCCTGTATCCTGCCGCATTGGGGTGCACCATAGTGGACTCCTTGTTGACCAGGTGGAGCCCCCGCTGCTCCTCTGCAGCTCCTGGGGATGCGATGCCATTGATACAGTGTGTGGTCTGCATGGCTTCTGCCTTCCTATCCTTTTCCTCTTTCACTGCTCTGTATTCACATCTTCCAAACGATCAGTTAATCCTTGTGCCAGGCTCCTTTTCTTTTTTCTTTTCTTTCTAGGAAATGTAACAATAGGTAACACTGGTGAATACCATGCTTCTATTTAAGTTCAGAGTCCAGCTGGCTGTGGTAACCCTACTTTTCACGAATGCCCAGGAAACATCACTCCCTCTGTAGCATGGCTCAATAGCAAGAATAGAGCGAGTTCCCTGGAAACTTTTGATGATGCCCTTCCTATCTACCACATCTCATTTGAATTCTAGTATGAATGAACAAATAAAAATAAAATTGCCCCAGGAAACATAAAAATGTAAAATGGGTCAACACAAATTTCTGAAGTTTAATATAATATAGTATCTGGGTGTTTTTGATAAGTTCTACTTTACTGTTTCCCACAGGCTGAATGCTCCTTGAGGGAATGGACAGAGAATTTCTCATTCTTTGGATCACTGTGTAGCTCACAAATACGTACAGGTGTGTACTCATGTGTACACACACACACTGACACTGGATGAAAGTCTAGTGGGCGTGTTGGCACCACCATATGACCCTGAGACACCACCACAGTCTGTTGGTTCCAGAGACAGTCAGAGTCCTTCTCCACTGAAATTATGAAAGTTGGAACCAAAAAACTGAAACTGAAGGGACATTCACAAGTTCTCCTTTCATCAATAATGATGAAAGTGTGGTTATGGGCCACCATCACAGCCAGGTGGCAAGACAAGGTCAAAAAGGCTAACACCCACTGCTGCCCTAGCCACAGAGGTCTGTGGACAAGACACAGTCTCTGTCTCCAGTGAGCTTGAAGAATATAAGCAGAATAGGGGGCTGGGGAGTATAAGCAGAATGGGGGTGTGGCTCAGTGATAGAGCACTTGCCTAGCATGCCCAGGGCCCAGGGATCCACCCCAGAACCACAGAAAGGATAAAGTCGATGAACAGGGGGCTCCTATGCTGTTCTGCTAAGAGAAGCAGCTTGCTTTGATCGCTCTGTGTTGCCTGCATGGCTTCCTTTAGCTTTCCCCCCCATTTCTGTTGCACTCTGACCCCCAAACTCAGTTCTCAACACCATCACGATCTTCAACTCCCAGCCCGATAAGTGGCAGGGGTGTGATCATCTGTGGTTGGACGTTGCCTTACATGGGGCAGCGTGCCTTGTCTGATGCTATTGATTCAGTCATTTATTCATTCAACAAGTATTTTTTAAGCATCTACCAGGTGCCAGACCACTATTGACAGAGAAGGAACAAAAAGGTAAAAACCCTTTTCCTTTTTTGGAACTTACAATCTAGGCGGGGAGGATAGACACCAAATAACCATAGCAGTTATGAAGAGAAAAAAAGCATGGTTAGTAGAGCAGAAGTTCAGACCCATGAGCACTGCCTGCACAGGGACTCACCAGAGCAGAGCTCATGTGGACAGCAGGGAGAAGCCCAGGGGCTGTGGTAGAGGCATAAGCTCATGTGAGGCATAAGAGATGAGTGGTCAATTGCATGGAGGGAAGGGAAATGAATTCAGACTTTGGGATGTTTTTTAAGAAGCAGGGTATATTTAACTTGAACCTTCAATTCATTCTCTGGGCAGACCAGGAGGAGAGCGGCATCCCAGGTCAGGGCATCCTGGGTATCCTGGCCTACAGCCTTGCTGCCCAGGGAGTGGCCTGAGATCAGATGCTTCAGCATCCCCTAGGAGCTCACTTGAAATTTACAACCCCAGGCTGCCGCAGGCCCACGGGACTGGAATCTCCCTTTCATTAAGATTCAGAGACAAACGTTTCAGAAGCACTTTTCTCAATCAATGGCTTTGGAGACTTTAAAATTCCTGACACTCAAGGCACATCCTCTGCCACTTATACCAGAATCGGTGAGGGTGGGGCCAGCCGTAGTTAGTCACACAAACCCCAGAGTGAAGGCTCTCTTGCCCCTGATTACGGGCACTGGCCTCAGTGACTACTTACCTTCACACAAAGTAACCCGTTTGTGTAGGAAGACAATGTGACCCTGACTTTACAGAAAGAACCACCTTGGTCATAAGCCCCAGGGAGTTTCATCAGAGAAGGAGAACTTCCAACTGGGAAGTGGGGGAGGAGGTGACAATTTTCCCCAAGTGTGAAGTGGATTTCCCTGCCTGGTGACAAGCTGGCAGAGCCCTGCTCTCACAGATGGCTGGCGGTTGCAGACACAGTGCCGCATATCTGACACATACGTGTTGGGCTGAGTGTTCCTTCCTGAGCCAGAGCAGACAGATTTTGGAGGAGAGGACAGCGGGTCTTGGGAGAGAAGGAGAGCACATTGTCCCAAGTCCTCATCGACAACAGGCTCTGTTCTTGAGGAGCAGCCAAAACACTTATTTCTCACCAAAATTGAGTCATACTAAAAAAGCAAGAAGCTGAGCCAAGACACAAACTTTTTTCAAAAACTTTCTCCCCAGACCTTCATTCTACCATCAGTCTATGGGTATCCTTCTAGACATCCTTCCTCCACCCTAACCCTATAGGAAGGGGCTTCAGCCAGAGCAGGGGGAGGGGGAGGGACTCTGGGCCTGAGCTGTGAGACTTGACGTGAATCCCAGGTGGCCTTGAAGAAGTGATGTGAACATTGGATCCCCTCTCCTGGAGCAACGTGAGAACTGTAACCCTCCCCACCGACTCTGCTGAACTCCTATCCCTCCCCGATGCTGCTGTAAAGGTTGGGGGCCAGACACCTGCCGGCTCTTCCAAGGAAGTGATAAGAGATGTGAGCAAGGGCAAGTCAAGGCTAGGAAGTCCAGAACTCCCCCTGGGTTCGGCCACGAGTCCGTGTATTCGCTGTCTCTCCTCTTCTTTTTCTACTCTAACTGGTTTCCTCCTGTCTCGCGGCTCATCCATGTCTTTGTCCCAATGGCTCACATATCTACATCTCTGGAAAAATCTTCAGTTCCTGATTTCTGCCATCTGATTGCCTCAAATTTAAAATCTCTTCAACTAAACAATGTGGTATTCCTGTTACACACACACACACACACACACACACACACACACAGGCTCAAGTGCACGCATGTGTGCAATTTCACTCAAAATAACTTGAGCATTCTTCACTGTGCTTCTTTAGAGACAGTCACCACTATTCATCAACCAGTTACTCATCCTCAGAACTTAGCCTTCATCCTTGATCCTCTCCCCTACCTGGGCTCTGATCCTTGATCCCCTCCCCTAAATGAGCCCTGATCCTTGATCCCCACCCTAACTGGGCACTTATCCTTCATCCTCTCCCCTCCCCCCCCACAACAGATGGACAGCCAACTCCTATTGATGCCAAAACAGAAATGTTCCTTCATTCTGTTCATTCTTGTTGTTGAGGTCCTGGTCCTGCAGACCACCGCTCTCCCCATCTCTCGGGACCACCCAGGTCTTGAGACCCTCCAGTCCCTGCCTGACAGGAGCAGTCATGTGTCTCGAGTGGCTACTCCTTCAAGACACTCCACAGCTCCTCATCATCGGAGGAGAAAGCCGAGCTTCCCAGCCTGCCTTGACGCTCTTGGGAGCAGCCCCAGGTGTCCTGCAGTCCCTTGTGCCTACAGCCTGGCTTCTCGGCTGCCCCTCTGTGCCAGGCGCGCTCCTCACTGAGTGCTTCTTTACGCCTCTTAGCTGTGCCACATCCTACCCACCTTCACGGCCACGCACACAGCTGCACCTTCCTTCTCTTCGCAACTCCTTCTCCTGGACAGTTCCCGTCTTTAGGCTTCAGGGTCAGCTCTGCCTCCTTCAGGGGGCTGCTGCACTTGGAAGCTGTGCTTCCTCTGCAGCTGTGTCAGGTTGCTCCTGGTCCCCTGCCTTGGGACCTAGCAGACACCTGTTTGCTGACACAGCCAGGCGAGATGGAAATCTCCATGAGATGAGCATCAGCTGTCTGTCCATGGTTCTGTCCTCAGCACCAGAGCAGACACTGAACAAAGAATTGTTCAAGGTCAGCAAGACTCTTGTTGGTCTCCCCACACCACTTCAGGCCAAAGTCCAGCCACCCCTCAACACTCCCCAATCCCACCTCTTCTAGCTTTTTACTGACACCCCTACTACAAAGACCCTCCAGAGTGTTTTCTTATCTTCATTTTGTCCTATTTCCCAATTCAGAGGCATCTTTCTTCATCTTTGCTTCTTTCTAAAATGCAGATTCCATCATTTCTCTTTCTTGGTTAAGCCATTTTTTTTCAGGGTTAATTCCAGGCCCTGCCGCGTAGCACACAAATCCCTTTGCAGCTTGACCTAACTTCATACTTTACTTTCAGGTTACCTGGGACTCCTCACAGATTCCTTGTGCTTCTCAAAATTTGGCTTTTTTTTTCTGCCTGAAATGGCTTCTGCCTTTTCTTTTTTCTCTGTCCTCACTTATAGACAATGCACTCTCTTCAAGGATTCTTCTCATTTATTTATTAAACAAATATTTGCTGGCCATCTTCTGTCTTTCAGGACCTATACTAGGCACCAGGGCACAATGTTCAACAAGAACCAGGAAGGAGTTTCCCCCACAGGGTTTGGAATCCTCTGGAAAGAAGTGGATGCCCATGCCTCCCTTGCTACAGGATGTCTGTGCCGACGGTGGTACTTCTCCCCACTTCCGGGAGCTCCACTCCACCTGTCTCTAGATCCACCCCTGCACCTTTGATTTAGCACCTGTCCAAATATGCAGGAGAGGGACCCTGCCTGATTCACCTTTCATCTCCTGCACTGAGCACAGCACCTGGCACACCATAGTCACTGAGCATGTGCTTGCAGGATGAATGAGCAGCTTCTTAGTTTTTAACGGTACTTGAGGCTCTGAGGGCATAGGTCACAAAATAGGTGAACATGATAGAGGAGATGGCAGAAAAGGGGTGATCCCTGGCAGAGAGATGGGTCAAGTTGGGCCTTCCAGTGGCCCTAGCTCTACAGCAGAAGTTCCACATTCTACCCCAAAGCATTAGGTAGCAAAAATGAGGGTTGGCTATGGCAAGATTGATGTCCCCCCACCAAATCAGGATTTTTCTACTGGTCTCTCGAACCATAGGCATCCCCATCTCCCACAGGTATTATATTTTGGGCATAGTTATTGCTGGTACAGAGAAAAACTTTTGGTTTTTATAATTTAATCATGATTTAGCAACCTTGAAATATTTATCAAAATTTAGCATGTCTTTTCCACATGAACTCTCAGCAATTTTGTGCTAATGGGAATCTGAAGCCAACTTAAGTGTCTATTACTGAGGAAATGGATTTATGTAATAGAGTGGATACCTACTTTTAAATTGTATGAAACAGAAAGGGGAATAAATTTGATGGGTTTACAATGATATGATGGTTCTAAAAACATAGTGGGAGAATAGTAAAACAATAGGAAAATCGAGGTTCACAATCACAATGTCATTTATATATTTAAAATATGTGCACTTGAAATGATAGATACATTTTCATAAGAATATGGCACAATTAAAGAACAGATTTCACACATTCATGGGTGACTGTATGGGAGGGAAACACTGAGGAACAAGAGGGAAAATAAATAAGGTCACGGTCTCAGGCTGAATAATCATGCCAATGTGCTGATATGCTGATATGTTATCTGCCCCTAAGGCTCAATTTAAAAATATATTGCAGTAAAAGGGGTTTTCAGCCACTGCCAACTTGGTATAGAGTGCTTCATTCCTCCAGGTATTTGTTCAGCTCATCTTCCACCCTTTCTCCACCCCAGCCACATGCCCAGACTATTAAGGGAGAATTATTCTCAGCATAGAACCAATCTGTTCTATGTATGTAGAATATTGTGAGGCTCTATCAGCAGACACAGCATAGATCCTAAAAATAAAGAAAACGCTTCAGTCCTAGAAGTCCCAAGCTTTTAAACTTGAAATGAGTCACTGTCTTCCTAGGAGCCTCTGGCTGACTGCCTATAATAAAATCACCCCCCTCCAGGGCACTCTGGAGCTCTCCCAGGTGCTGAAAAGTCCTGTGCCCCTTTCTGACTACAGACCCTGGTGTTGCTGTCAGAGACTCTTCTGTCTGATTCTACACTGTGTTTGCTCTTAACCACTAAGCTTACTAGAGGTAGAATTTGTATCTTAATCAACAATTTATCATGAAATGCTGGTCAAAATAACTTCAGCATATGACTGCTACTGAACAAATATGCAGATGCTTCTCTGCGCAGGGCTGGCTCCTGCCCCTGTTGTCTGGGCCTTTCTGCTTTCTGAGTGGTTCTGTGCATGTGAAAATGTGATAAGTACCTTGAACATGTGCCTCTGCCACGTTGAAGACCTATGTCTCTTGGGGAAGAAGTCAGAAATTTGCAAAAAGTGGGCTGAAAGGAAGTACTTTACATTGCCATAGCTTTTCCTGTGCTTGTCCTGAGGTTCTAAATTAATAAGCACTTGTTCCTCTATCTAGTATCTATTTTTTTCTTCTTAATCTAAATAAATTCTCCTCTACACCCCCACTATACTCAATCTTGGAACTTTTTTTTTATTTTCAGACAAAACAGGCACAGGCAGACATCCTTGCTGACAAAGTTCTGGGTACGTGAAGAGGGTGCAATTTAAGCCAAGGATTCTGATTAAGGACTTACAATACAATAGAACAGTACCTGGATTCTCATCAGAATAATGCAGTAAAGCAGATAATTAACATTTACTGCATATTTATTACATTTCAGGACCATGCTAGTTTCCAGGTAACCTTCACAGAAACTACCAAAAAAGAAGGATTTGTATCCCCATTTATGGGTGAGAAAACCAAGGTTCATGAGAATTACATCTGTTGCACATACTGAAATGAACCTAATAAACAGGACAAGGATCTGGATTCAGGCTTGGTTGTTGTAAAGACCCTGCAGTTTCCTCTAATAGCCAAGCGACTCTCAGTTGTTAAGTACTGACCAGGGCAATCAGCACATGAAACAGTGCTGTGCATGACCTCATACAGCCCTGCTGGTGGCACCAGAAGGTAGACATTATTATGATTCATACGACACTTTTTTTAAAAGTCAGATTCTTGTTCAGAGCTACCCAGGAGGTGAAGGGTAGAGCTTGGATTCAGACAGGTTCTAGCTGTATCCAAGCCTCCGCTCTTCCTGCTCCTCAATTGTTCTTTCACCACCTGGAATGGATGACCCTAAAGTTTTCTCCTTCATCTTCACAATGCTGTGATTCTCGTGTCTGTAAGCAGGGTCCCAGGATTCCAGACATTTCTTAATTCATTGGTGTTTTGTCTTATGGTCTCAGTGGTTTCTTGAACTACTTTTATGTTCTATTCTTGGGAGTAGAAGCAGAGGATATGATTGGAGTTTGTCATCTTGGATTTCTTTACCATAGTCAGGCCTAAAGAAGGCCACAGGAGGGACAGGAGGACAAAGTGGGGGGGTGTGGTTGACACTGGTGGGATAATGAGACAGGCAGAGCCACTGGTGCCTCTCCTTATCCAACCATCCTGGGATCTGCAAGTAAAAGTGTATGTGAAACTAGTAGCTGCTGCTTCTTCTTCTTCTTCTTCTTCTTCTTCTTCTTCTTCTTCTTCTTCTTAAAATTTGATGCTTCTTAAGTGGGAATTTGAGGAATGAGAAGTAAAAAGAGGTGTGCCTCTGAGCATGCTTTCCACTGGGGGTCACTGGACAGGGAAATGGCATCGCTGGCTTGAACCTTTAGATGAGGCAGATACTCTCTCTAGGTGCCTAAGGCTTGACCTATGACTCCATGATGTCATATACCACCTAGTTTTCCTATTATTTTCCATGAAGCAAAAACCATTGTCACTAAAGGCACAACTTGAGTTAGAAAGATAGCATCGTAAAGTGAAAAGATTGTTATGTCATTAAATATTCTTTGCAAACATGACATTTAATGAATGCATAATATTCTATGAACATTTCTATTATTGAAAATTAAAATTCTTTCCATTTTTCATTACTTTAATGCTGCACTAATTTAATACATTCATGTATACATAGCTCTGTCAAAATCTATTATTATTTGCTTAGGAGAGTATGCTAGAAGTTGATTATTAAGTCAAAAGCCCTAAAGGTGGTAGACATGTATATTGCTGGACTTTTTGAAAACCTTGGTTCCAGTTCCTACTCTTTTGAAATAACTTAAAATACTTTGCACATAGGTTGCTATTAAACCAGGTCTCCCCTACACTATACTTGTACCAACAATCTTTTGTCCCCAAGTTCATTGATCACATTGGGTTACCTTTATTGCCTTTCTAAGTGCAACCTTGATAGTGTGAGCACATCAACACAGTCTAATTTCTCCTTCAAAATTTTGCTACAGCTTCAGATATATGATCAAACCCTCTGAACACTGTGCCACAGATAAGTGCACCTTCTGAGCTTCTAGCTGGGTCATAGATGGGAGCAACCCCAGGCAGGCCCTCTCCAGGTGAAAATCAATCTGTTAATTCTCATGAACACGAATATTCATGCAGCTCTGAACTTGTCAGTGCATTATTAGTTGTGGACTACCCTTAATGGTGCTCTTGAAAATGATTTGTGACCATCCCCTGCACACCATTCCAGTAACAGCATCAGTAATGAAAAACTACCTGACATAGGGAAAGGATGTTGGCTCCGGCGGTGGATCGCTTCTTCTGTGTCCACTGTCCCAAACATGTGCACAGATCTGGGGAATGCTGTGTCACATGGTGTTTCTGGACAGGTAGTGATGTCCACTTAGATATGGGACCACAGGTAAATTTGAGACATGGATAACAAGGAGGGTCAGTTGCATAGACACCAGGGGAAGAGAAATGAAATGACAGGGACTCACAGGTCCAGGGCTGAGGGACAGAGTGGTGGCTTTGACAGGGAATTGCAAACAGGGCCTGGAAGCTGTGGCAGGTGGAACTGAAAGAGATACCAGCTGGCCGGAGCTGACAAGGAAGGAGAGTGGAAGCCGCGAGCCGTGGGCGGATGCTGTTTTTATGACATTTCTTCAAGTGGTTTTGCTTTCTGTTCTGAGATTCTGTTCTCCTTCAATCCAACTCAGAATTTGTTTTCCATTACTGATGATGTTATATGTCATATATTTGTTTATTCTTTTATAGCTTATGCCAGAAAGATTCTTACCAACTCTAAACATGGGGGAGTGCTGTGTACACATGCGTGAGCTCCATAAGAGCATGTGCATGCCACCCAAGGTCAGGGCAGGAGATGATTCTCATGTCAATAACAGTATCACAGGAGTCCAAGACGTCCCAGGCCCCTGTGTGAGATGGGGAGGTACAGAAGAGTTGTGTGGGGCTCGGTCAAGTTTGACCAAAATGTCATCTTATTACCAATGAGCAAGGTTTTGGGAGTCAGGAGCCAGAGGTTCAAACCCTAGCTCAGCCACTGTGGGACACTGAACAACTTACTTCACCCTTACAGGTCCCGTTTCCTCTTCTGGCAAACAAAAATCTTATAAAAGAGTCCAGTGACTTCATTCTTTGTGTCTGTCCCGATCAACAAGATACATCCTCTGTGGTAGCAGGAATTTAAGTCACCCTCCTTAAACCCTCACCCATTCCTAAAAAATACATGTATCTGTGATCTAAAGATCGACATGATCTTTTCTCCTGCTCATGGTGGCAGAGGGCAGGGTCTCCCAGAACCAAGAGGCCCCTGGGCATTGAGAGGGCCTTATGAGGCCATGAGAGAAGCCAGGGTCTCGGGGGACGATCTATGAAAGAGAAGCTTAACAGGGGCAGCCCTGCAACCTCAGCTCTGCGAGCAGACAGATGTTTCAACTGCCACCTTCTGAGAGAGGAGCCAGTGTGCCCAGGGAGTTCTGGTAAAGGTGGCACCCAGGACTGGGCGGCCGGTCTAGCACAGTGGCGTCTAGAACCTGCCCTTGTCTTCCTGCCCTGAGAGGCCCCAAGGCTCTGATTTGATCTTTGATGACAGTGGCCAGTCTGAATGAGGGTACATCCCAAGGGGGAAGAGTACAGGGCTGGGGTTTCTAAGTTGACTGTGGCTGGGGGAAAGCTGGGGAGACAGAGGCCCAGGATGTTGTCTTGCTAGCTCCTGGAGTGGCAGGATAGCTGTCTCCTCGGTAGGGAGGACTTCCAGGAGTGAGGCCCAGGCAAGGAGAGGAGGGCGCCCAGGAGCAAGCCCAGGTGGGCCGAGGCTGGGGGCTCAGGGCTCCACCCGTCCTTGCAGGGCTTTATCCACATTTAATCTCAGTGCAGAACATCTGGGGGTTTCCAAGGAACATCAAGTTGGGCACACTTGCAAATGGGGAGTGGATAACAGGGAGCAGCATTGTAGCCCAGCGTTCTGGGGACCTGACTGTGGAGTCTCCTGTGCCAAAGGCTAGGCTGCCTCCAGGAGGCCCAGGAGGAAAACAGGAGAAGCATTGGGGGGAACCTGTGTAGGTAGGGGCAGCGCTAGTGGAATCTCCTCCCAAAGTGAGGAACCTGTGTAGGTAGGGGCAGCGCTAGTGGAATCTCCTCCCAAAGTGAGAGCTGCCCCTGTAGCTGAGCTTCCCAGGGGATCAGGATGACAAGAGGCCCTGGGGTGTTAGAGGGGAAGGGTTCCCTCTGTGTTCACATGCCCTTCCAGCTGCTCCCCACTCCTCAGTTTTTCTTCCCAAATAAGGAAGAAAGGTTGATTTCATTGAGGAGACGGCAGAGAGCAGTGTGGGGCATGCACTCCTCTGAGGGAGACACGTGCTAGGCCAGGGCTGCTCCCGAAGTTTGGAATGGCCAAGGTCAAATCCTGCCCAAACAGGGCTGCGTGAGGAAGCCTGGGTATGCTCACATGGCTAATATTCACTCTCCAACTCTTTCTTTTCTGCCATAAATCTCATGATTTTTAAAATTTCCCAGTTTGCAAACAGAGGTAAACTGATATGTACTATGAATTATGCAGCCTTTGACCCTGACAGCTTAGTGAGTATCAGGGAGGAAATCAGAAACTGTGGAAGGACCTCAGGAAAAGTGAGTTGCAGCTGCTGCCTGGGTCACCTGCTTCCACGCTCGGAGTCTGCTTTTCTTTTCCCCAACCCTCATAGGCTTCTTTGGTCTGACATTTTAAGAGGTAATCCCCTTACACAAATGATAATATGCAATCCCCATTTTGTAGATGAGGAAACTGGCTCAGAAAGGGTTATAATAGCCACAGGTGGTAGGGCTGAAGTACAGCCGTAGCAGTATGACACGGGGTCAGACCTTTGGCCTTTCCAAAAATATGTTTCATCACCTCATAAAGGGAAGAAAGCTCTACACTCCCAGCAGTCTTTTCAACAAACACCAAACCGATGTCAATAGCAGAAATCAAAAACAATAAAGAAACCCCCTGCTGTCAAGGCCATGGGTAAACAAGCAGCTCATACACACTATTGGAGAAATTAGCGTGCATTCTTTACAGAGCTCAATTTATTGATGTGTAGGAATTTGTGCCAGGAAAATAATTATACCAGGGCACAAAGATACATGGGCAAAGCAGTCTTCTAAAACGTTATTTTTAACAGTAAAAAAAATAATAATTTAAACAAGCTAAATATCCATTCCTAGGAGGACTGGTGAAATGCATTGCAGTAAATCCATCCGATACTCTGTGCTGTGGCCATTCACAATAATATAGATTTGTGTATCATTAACTCAGCAATATGTGAACTGGCACTGGCAGGTTATACAAGAGTATGCGTAATCGCATCCCATTTCTCTAGTGTGCCTGAGTCTGCCTAGGAGAAGGTGGAGGGGTGTGGAATCACACTCAGCAATGAAGCACTGTGCTTCATGGTAGAGGGGCCCTCTGCCCCCAGGGCACCATGATCCCACCTGGGACATGTACAGGTTTCTGCACTGTCTCAGCCTCCACTTTCTCATCTGAAAAGCAGAGCCTGCTGTTCTTACCTGCCGGTGCTGTCTTAAGGGTTAAGTGAGATGATGACTGTGAAGTCTCGGCACAGAGTGGGGCGCTTGCGGGAAGTTGGTGGCTATTTTGATATTTATCTGGGCATCTGTTCCAGTTATTTAGGGTGGTATAAGCAATGTCCCCCAAATGTAGTGGCTTCATACAATAACTGTTTTATCACATCTCATAAATTCAGTATATCCCCAAATTTGGGTGGGGCTTGGCTGATTCTTTGCTCTCTGAGCTGCCCCTGGGGTCATTCGGAGACACCTGGCTGGTGGCCACGCTGGTTGGAGCATCCAGAATTGCTTCACTTGCATGTCTGGAGGGCATGGCTGGAGAGCTGGGCTCAGCTAACACTCTTGTTTGGAGCCCAGATTCATGGACTCTCTAGCAGGGTGGCATTGGTATGATGAGACTTTCTACACAAAGACTAGCTTCATCTAGAGTGGGTGTTCCCCCAAAAAACTGGTGGGAGATGCTTAGTCTTTTTGTACTAATCCACATAATTGCACAGGATTACTTTGACCACACTCTGTTGGATGAGGCAGTAATGGGCCCCCAGATTCAAGGGAGGGAACCTAGAGCCCTCTGGGTCAAGGAGAAGAGTATCGTAGTCTCTTTGAGGTTGAGCAAGTACATGTGAGATATTGTTGTTGCCATCTTCAGAAAATATTATCTGCCAAGAAACTTGTATCTGTCTATCTTGGTATTTTGTATTTGATATGTAGTATATATGTATCTGTAATCTAATGTATACACTCACAGACAGAGTTATAGGCATGCTTTGTATAAATGAACACACAAGCACACAAATAGAGACCCAGAGACATACAAAATACATACATGTTCTCTAAGAGAATCGCCTGTGCCGAGGAGGCAGGCCCCTGCATGGGAAGTCTGCAACGTTGTGCGGGAAAGCGGCAGAGGAGGAAGGAGACAGTCGCTGGCTGTGGATATAGCGTAGGTTTTGCCCTTTACAATAAGATGATGCATTTCATTCTGCTCCCCTGTTGCTATGGTATCTGCCTTTATATTTATAACTGTGTCTGTTCGGCAGCGTTCTGGTGATGGAGAGGCTTCTTGGTTCTGAGAAGAGCCACAGCCAGCGTGGCGGGGGCTTGCTGGGCAGGGAGGCAGGGGGAGGCCTAGGTGCTCTGACTCCCTGTCCTCTGTTTCCCTCTCTGAGTTGCCCCTCCAGTTTCCCAACACCTGAAGTTGGAGCAGGCCTGACGGCTCCCCTCACTTGGCCTGTCAGAGTGGAAGACAACTTTGAGCTCTCTGTGACCTTGAGGGCTGTGTGGCCTTGGGCAGTTCCTCTTCCCTCTTCCCTTCACAAAGCAAGAAGGACCAAGGGGGATCATCAGTGTCCCTCCCCAGTTCGTCTTCCTCCTGGTGCTTTCAGTTTCTGGAGGACGCTGAGCCCATTCTGCCTGGTGACCTGCATATGCCCGGCTTCTCCTGCTCCTCTTCATGCGAGAGTTTGCCACCCCTGAGGGGCCGCCCTTACTTGCCCATCTGCAGCCGACACGCTCAGTGCTCCGCCCTGAGCATCACACCCTCCCCAGCATCCTTTGGTCATCTTTTACACGCTGACTGCCTGGGCGTGTGTCCACTCCCAACAGCCAGCCCTGAGGTTCTGTGCTGGCAGGCTGCCACCAGGCTCCCAGAAGTCACTTTGCCTGAATGCGAGGGCAGCCGAAGGTGCCCGGGGTTTACCTTGGCCGGAGCAGCCCTCAACTCAGGAGAAAGGTGTGGGAGTATCAATCCTTCAGCTCCTCACCCCTGAGCTGCAAATGTCTGCTCTACGCCGTCTCCAGAGCTCCCTGTGTTGCACCAGTCCCCTGGGATGGGGAAGTTGTGCCTTGACTGTTCCCTCCTGTCCCTGTGGCACGTCCCACCCCACCCACTCACAGGCTTCCCTGACAGTGCTGCACAGTGCTCCTACTCGCACGTCCGCACAGCGCCTGCTCCTGGGAACCTTGCTGGGGTCACTTTCTGGACAGGGCAGCATGGCTGACCCTGTGTCCTATTTGCTTCTAGGTGGCACATATCCCAATCCACAAGCACTTATGACATCATGCCTCTCCCTCAGCCTCTCTGGGGGGTATGTTCCACACAACCAGGCTTCATGCACTATCCTGCTTTGTAATATGGTTCTTGGAACAGGAAATGTGCTCAATAATTTGTGAAATGAAGGAAGCAAAGGACCACGAAGGATGGCCCTTTCCTAGTGGCCTCACGGGCACCTTTGCCTTAGCTCTTGGTGCCACCTCAGATATCCTCACCCCTGGGCTTCCATCCAGCTGTCACCAATCACAGCTTGTAGGGAAAGTCTTGAAAAACGTCCACCCTCATTATGTATCAAATGAAAATTAACATTAGACTCAATATATAAAGAGCTCTTACAATTCAATACTAAAAAGACACCCAATTAACAATGGGTAAAGGACAAAAACAAACATTTCTTCAAAGATTTACCAATTGTTAATGAGCACATGAAAAGGTGCCCAACATCCTTACTCATGAGGATGTCCAAATTGAGACTAAGTCTGTAAAGAACACAGGTAGAATAGAAGCTTAGAAAACGTTTTCTCTGCTTCCTTATTTTTTTTCTTTGCAATGCTGATTTATTTTGCACGTTTAAAAATATTCTGTGACTTCGTAAGGATCAACACAAGACCCAACTTCCATTTGACACGTAATAGTCCCCCAGGCCCCATCGCTGTCTCACCCAGTGGTTTATGGTTTAGGTGACATGATCTGGTCTTTGAGTGAGGATAACAATATTAATAGCTACATCGACCGAGTGCCCTCCAGGGCTCAGACACTGCCCATGTAGTATTCTGCCTGATCTCAGTATCCTCATGAGCTTGTAGCACTTTTGCAAGATGAACCAATGAGAGATGGAGAAGTAGGGCAGCCCACCAAGGGCATGCCCCTGTTGCCGTGGCTGTGCTGCAGCCTGGGCCTCTCTGGACCTTTCCTCTTTGGGAGCTCACGGTGGCAGCTGAAGCACTGCTACAGGAGAGACTGCATCAGATGCTGCTGTCCTATCCACAGTGGCTTGGCAGTCACTGTCCCCATCTGAAGCTGCTAGTTCCAAGCCCACAGGAGTTGGCCCGAGGGGTCTCCCTGGCCTCAGAGCACAGCCCTACATGCGGGCAGTAATGAGGATCAAAGAGGGCAGAGTCCCAGGAGAAGTCCCGATGGGAAGGAGCCGGTGGGTGAGCGGCCAACCCCTGCACCCCTCGGTGTTCGACCCTCAGAAAGCCCCTCCCAGGGCACCACATACTGGCCTCCTCCCCTTGCTCAACTCTTCTCCAAGATCACTTACTTGGATTGGCTCCCAAATAAATGACTTGTGTCACACCCTGTGTCAAGGTCTGCTACTAGGGAACATGGGCCTGAGGACCTTCAATATGGGAGAAAACTGTGCCTAGGAACCTGGCCCTGATGCTGTTTTTATTAAAACTCTCTATTATGGTTCGGAGGTGTTCAGGGAAAGGCGAATGGGACAGAGGGGTTCCCTGCCCAGCACCCTGGCCTGGGAGGACTCACTGTTTATCTCCTGCAAATCAGCCTCACGTCTCCACACCGTGAGCAACTGGACCACAGGCCCAGGGCCTCCAATGTCTGTTGTCCCTGCTCCTCAGCATCAGAGTCGTTCTGACCAGCCAGGGGTTACAACTGCTGATGACTAACCACACATACTCACCTGACTCTGCTGGACCTCTGACTATCTTTTGGTAAAGGAAAAAGTCTATAAATTGAGAAGACAAATCTATAAGGCTTGGGGAGGACCACCATGTGGGAGTCAAAGTCTGTTCAAGACCTGGTGGACATCCTCAGCCTGCTGCTTCCCAACTATTTGACCTTGGGGAAGTCCCTTGACCTCTCTGTGACTGTGTCTTCAATTGCACAGGGGGAACCTAGCAGGACCTACCTCGGGGGTGAATCCGAGGACCATATTGTGTAAAGGCTATGTGGACAATGCTCTGGATTCATAACCCCTGAGTAAAGGTTAAATAAACTCTGGAGTTTCTGGAGCACCTACAGCTCTGTCTTGGCTCTGAACCCCAGACCAGTACTTCTGAGTAGCCTCTCACACTTTGGCTTCAGCCTAACGGGGCTCCCTGGGCCACTCTGGTTCCCCATGCCTCCTCAGGGCCCTGGCAGGGCTGTGCCTGTCTCCTGTTGGCTGCTGACCCAGGGGTGTGCCTCAAGCCAGGACCCAGCTCCTCCTCCATACTCCTTGCCACAATAACTGCGTCACTCTAGACCAACAATGGTCATAGTGATAATCATCATAGCCTACCTGTGCTAAGTGACTCACAAAAACAATCTCTCTGGTTCCCTAATTATTGTCACCATTTTACAGACAAGGAAAGTAAAGGTGACACCCACCAGCACAGTATGAGGGAGAGGCTGGGCTGACACTGCAGCCCAGGTCCTTCTAGACCCAGACGCCTGTGCTGCCTCCGGACACGTGGAGCACATTGCCAATCGGAAGCAGGTCCAGGAAGCCACAGGTCAAGAGACCAAGCTCCAGCCCCTCTCAGGTCCACCCTGGTTTGATTTGTCTCTTGGACTCCAGGGATGCCTGGACACACAGGTTTGGAGGGGTGGGCGAAGCCTTCCTTCTCTGGAGAGGAGAGGAGAGGAAGCAGTTCCACCAGGATGGATATGCGTCCAGCACCAATTCCTGACACCAGGGAGAGGAGCCCTAAAACAAGTAGGAGTCGCAAGTAGGAGTAGATGTCACAGTGACAGCCCTGCCCCAGCACTGCCCTCTGTCTGGGGGCCTCTCTCCACAGGGAACAGCAAAGCAGTGAAAAACACCAGCAGCTCGGGGTCTGGCTGGACTCCCACGTGGCTGTGGCTCCTCAGCCCGGCACAACCTCCCACAGACAAGGCAAAGTGCTGGGGACCAGTGCAAGGAAGAGGGTCCCAGAGGCCTGTTGCCTGGGATGGAGATCCCCTTGTTGGAGGGCCCCAGATATGGGGCAGGAGGGGATTGGAGCGGCACTTGGAAAGGCTGAGTCCCAGGAAGGCTGGACGGGCATGCTGCCCATCACCTCTCAGGACCCCTGGCACCTGGCTACTTCAGTATTTCTCCTTTCTCATCCATAAAACGTGCACAATCAGAGCTGGCTTTGCCTATTTCTGAGGATCCTGTGAATGTAAGGTATAGGACCCAGCACAGAACCTGGTATGGGACAAACTGAGGCTCCTTGTCCACAGTGAGCCCTAATTTTGCCTTCCTACCAGGATAAGGACATTGGCAGGACAGAGAGAGGCAGATGAAGTCTAGAAGAGGGAGGGTCCGGCTGGACCTTCTGGAGCACTCCTCCCCCCCGCCCCCCGCCATGTCTCTTCACCAGCTCCTGCCCTTGAACGCAACCCCATCCTGGGAGAAGCAGCACAAGGAGAGGTCTGAAGGAAATGGAGGAAACGGTATGATCTGAGCTGCAGAGTGTGGGAGGAACAGGAGCCCAGGCCCAGGACCCAGAAGTGGTTCTGGATGCTTGCCAGTGCAGGGCTTCCCCCAAACAGGGACACTGTGAATGGGACAACGAGGCTACCCATGGGCACCAGACTATAGTCAAGAAACAGCTCTTTGCCCAGCCCTGGGCACATGCCTGTAAGTCCAGTGACTTGGGAGGCTGAGGCAGGAGGATCACAAGCTCAAGGTCAGCCTCAGCAACTCAGTGAGACCTTAAGCAAGACCCTGTCTCAAAATAAATAAATAAAAAGATCTGGGGATGTGGATCAAGGCCCAGTGGTAAAGTGCCCCTGAGTTCAATTCCCACTACTTAAAAAAAAAAAAAAAGAAAGAAAAAGAAAGAAAGAAAGCATCTTTTCTCCTAGAGAGAGTGGGTCAAGGAAGGAGGAATAGTTCCCTGGGGGCTTAGGAAAGGCTGCACCAGCCCTGGTCCTTAGGACTGTCACCTCCCACCTTCTCCTATGCCTGACAGTTCCTGTTTGTAACTCCCTGATGGTAAAAGTCCTTCATTTATCGATGTGCTCAGAATGGTACCTCGCGCCCTCGGGAGGTGAAGTACTCCAGAGACTTGTCAGATCAATACACAAGGGCGAGAAGTTGCCAGAGGATTACAAGAACCGCTTCCCTCTGAACTCTGCCTGCTGAAAAGAGAGCGGCCAGAAAGGAAGCAGCTGGCTTTGACGTGTGTGTGGCTTTGCCTGTTTCAAACAGCAGCAGGATGAGCTGCCTTGGGTAGCCCTTGCTTTTCCAACTGTAGACGCCTCATTTAGTGGGAAAACAGCACAAGGCTGGAGGATCAGAGGACCAGAGCTGGATTCCCACCTCCGTTAATTTAGGAATGGATGTTCATCCCGGGAAGCCACAGACCCTCTCCAAAGATTAGGTGCTGCTTCTGTAACACTATATAGTCAAGAAACAGCTCTTTGCCCAGCAAAGAGCTTGGGTGGTGGGATATTAACTGATGGATGTACAAGTTACTCTGGAATTTGAGAACTGTGTGTTCTCTCTTCCACTCACTGTGAATGCCCAGAGACTTCCATCCCCTCATTACTAGTAATACTTCTCATTACCAAGCCTCAGTCTAGAAAGAAAAACAATAGCATCACACACATTGAATGATGGAAGCATCGCTGGCTTCTCCAGGCCACAACTACAGGACCTGAGAAGGGCGTGGCCTGAGAAAGTGGCCTTGGATATAGAGAGGAGGCCTCACTTAAGGTCCAGAAAGGACCAGCAAGTTCAGGAAGCTCAGGAAGAACATGCCACTCTCAAAGTCAGCCAATAAAGAGAAGTTCCGGAACACTGGCAGATATGGGGGATGGAACACAGGGGAGGGTAGAGGAAAGGCCGGGGAAGAACAGGGTAAAAAACCTAAAAAAACAAGCCCAAGGAGCTTAGCACGAGGGTTTCCCCCCTGGAGGAGCTGGAGTGGACACAGGATGGTTGGAGTTTGGGAGTGCTTGAGGGCAGATAAAAGAGAATCCACCCCTGCCTCTTTCATGGTGCCCCAAGCCCCACCCCCAACATCTGACCTATGACAATGGGATGCCAGGAGGAAGAGGCTGATGTCCCCAGTCCTTTGGGGAGCAGGATAGGATGGAAAATGTCAAACGAAGTAAACCACAAAAGCAAGAGCACCTCAGGTTCTGAGAGGCTGAAATATGGCATGGGAACTGTGGAGGGCTGTCCTTGGTGGTCACTGCCTCCATTCTGACCCGGTTATCAGTAAAGCCAGGGCAGGAGTCAGGCCTTCTGTCCACCAGTAGGTGTCAGGTAGCTGCAGTGTTAGCGCTGGCCTAGTCCAGGAAAGGCGGCCCTGGCCCCAGTCATCACAGGTCCCCCAGTTTGGCACCATTTTAAGCAGAGGACATAACCAGTGTGGTCATAAGAAATTCTTCAGGACTCTCAGCTCCCAAATATACTATCCACCCTGTGCTTCTGTGCTGGGTGCAGAATCTCTAGCTCTGAGTCCCCCTTCATCAGTGGACAAATCGTGCTTGTCCTTCAGTTCAGATGGCAGCACCTCCCTCCTCAGGGGACTTCTCAAGTCCTGTAGTTGTGGCCTGACTCCTTGGTTCCTCAGAGCGCATTGAGGCTAAACAGTTGTTGGATGTATGACTGAGTAAGTGATTTCAGTGCCAATACTTACGAGGTGTGAGACCCTTAAGAAAATCTTTGCTAGCTACTCTCTGACAGAGGATTAATACCTGGACTATATAAAGAACTCAAAAAACTTCACACCAAAAAATCAAATAACCCAATTAATAAATGGGCAAATGAATTAAACTTCTCAAAAGAAAAAAAAATACAAACTGTCAATGAATATATGAAAAAAAATGTTCAGCATCATTTGCAATTAAGGAAATGCAAATCCAAACTACACTGAGATTTCATCTACACCAATCAGAATGGCAGTCAAGAGTACTAGCAATAAAAAAAAAGCTGGAGAGGAAACAAAGAAAACACTTTTACGCTGTTGGAGGGATTGAAAATTAGTACAATAACTATGGATATCAGTATGGAGATTCCTCAAAAGACTAGGCATGGAACCACCATCTGACCTGGCTGTGCCACTCCTCACTATCTATCCTGAATAATTAAAGTCATCATACTGTAGGAATGTATGCAAGAACCAACCTATGGGACCAGGCTAGGTGTCCATCAATGAATGAATGCATAAAGAAAATGTGGTATACATACACAATGGAATTTTTTTCAGTCATAAATTAAAAATAAAACTATGTCATTTGCAGAAAACTGGATGAAACTTGAGACCATTATGTTAAGTGAAGTAAGTCAAAGTCAGAAGGTTAAGGGTTGTGTGTTTTCTGTTATATGCAGAAGCTAGAGAGGAAAATGGAAAAGAAAGTTGGGGGCAGATCTCATTAAAATCAAAGGGAGATCAGTAGAGGAAATGGACCGAGGGATGGGAGGTGGTGGGATGGGAGGGAGGGGGAAGCTCTGGGAATAATCTTGGGCAAATTGCCCTGATATATGCATGTATGAATATGTGACAAATCCCATCAGTATGCACAGCTATAATGCACCAATAAAAGAATGTGGGGGAAAAAAGCCCACACCTCCATCATCCATGATTTTCCAATTGATTGAACTGAGACTCAAAAAGGTCAGGTCACTAGTATAAGGGATGGCTGATAGGTGGTGGCCCTGTGATTGGAACTAAGAGGTCTGTCATCAGCTCATGTTCTTCATCTCTAGATTGGACTTGATTCCAGGCTGGAGAAGAGTCCAGGGAGCTAAAGACTCAGGATAAAATCCAGCCCACCAACAGTGTGTGTAGCATCCCAAGCACAAGAACAGACCCTTCGGAGGAAATTCCCTACAGTAGAGGCCAAGGGCAAGGAGAGGAACGGCCAGAGCCTGGCTCTGCAGCTCTTTCGGCTCCTCCCCTTGAGGTTTGGGTGCTCTGGGCTGGGTAGAGACGAGCTTCCCCAGCAGGCACAGCCAGTTGGCCCCGGGCCATCCTATAATCGCCTGCAAGTGCTCTTTTCTTTCTACCTCCTGTCTCCGGGTCCCAAGACCACTCTTAGCTCAGCCAGTTTCCTCTCTTTAAGTTTGTCTCCATTTTTACTAAGCAGTCCTGACAGGCGCAAGGATGCAGTCACCACTTGTTTCCATAATCATTTGACGAGCACATAATGAGAATCACTTATCAGATAAATATGCTGCAATTAGCCTGCAACCACGACGCCATCTGTGTTTTTTTTTTTTTTTTTAATGCCCAAATGTGGTTGAAGTCCTCGGCAGGGACTCTCCTGGTGATACACAGAAACAAACAGGACGCTACCTGAGGGGGATCCCAGGAAAGGATACGGCCAGGTGTTGGGGACAGAAGGCAGCAGGGTCTGGGACTTCTTCTGGTGACTCACCTGGTTGGGCTGCAAGGCCAGCACTGGCTGGGAGCAGAGAAGAGCTTCTTGAGGCTCTGGGCTTCTCAGGAGAGAAAGGTGGGCAGGATGCATCTGTTCCTTCCTTTAATCACTGTGCTAATTGGCCCTCAAAGGGAATAAGTCTTATTTGATGGAAAACACAGTGTGTTGTTCATAGTGGGCACACGATAAATCTTTGCAGGATTGAAATGCCCAGAGGTTTCTGTTATGTCCAGAAGTCAGACAGGTCCTCCAATGGTACCACCTGGAGGTGGGCAGTGGTGGGGTCCACATGTCAGAAACAAAACAGAAACAAATCTGGAGACAGGTAGTGTTGTCGGGTCTGGTCTTGAAGGATCAAGTATAAAATGTAAATTGTGGGAGTCCTCAGTGTCTTCTTTTCTGTATTCCTCTCCCCCTTTGGAGCTTCCATGTCAAACTCGACAAGCCAGTTAACACTGGTCAGGAATCACGGCCTGTTGGGGCTCCCATTTGACTGCAAGTGATAAAAACCCAGCTGGGGTGACATAGCCACATGAGCATCTGTAAAGAGGGGTGTCCCGCCAGAAATCAGAGAAAGAAAAAAGAAAATTAAAGCAACAAGGATTTACCTTTCCTACTCAGTGGACTAGTAAAGAGCTAATATTTGTGAGACCAGGGAGAAATGGGAGCTTTCACATATCACTAGTGGCAACATAAACTCGGAAGGCCACTTAGGGAAGCAAATAGGGCCATATCCAGTGATGTTTAAATGAGCACGCTTCAGTGTCCTCCACTCCGTCACTAGTGTGCTCTGGGGGACCCATTGGCCATGTGCCAAGGGCGAGGGCAATCAGCCAGCGTCATCTGTAACAAGTAGAAAAGAAGGAAAGAAGGGAGACCAGGAAAGAGGGAAGGAAGAAGGAAGAGAAAGGGGGAGAGAAGGGGAGAAGGGAAACCTACCTCTTCATCAATAAAGAAGCCAGCACAGTGTTTTAGAGTTGTGAAATGTGATATTTGTTAAAACTAATGAACTAGATGTATATCCAGCAGAATGTTGAAATGAGAAAAGCACTTTGGGAAAAGATTCCGAGTATAAAACCGTGTGTGTGTGTGTGTGTGTGTGTGTGAACATACACAAAACACAATTGTGTATTGCTTCCCGGACCACATAGGTATAAAAAATGTTATGGTTTGGTTGCAAGGTGTCCGTCCCCTAAAAGACTATGCGAGAAGGTTCAGAGAATAAATGACCAGGTTATGAGAGCCCTACCCCAACCAGTGAATTAATCACCTGATGGGATTAATTGAGAGGTGACTGAAGACAGGTGGTTGGAGGAGGTGGGGCATTGGGGTGGTGGTTTTGGGGTGTATATTTCTGTCTGGCAAATAGAGTCTCTCTCTGCTTCCTGATCATCATGTGAACCTCTTCCCTCGGCCACACTCTTCTGCCATGTTGTTCGGCCTCACCTCAAGCCCTGGTAATGGAGCCTGCTGAAACTGTGAGCCCCCAAATAAACGTTTCCTCCTCTACAGTTGTGCTGGTCCACTCTTTTAGTCATAGTGGAGAAAAAGCTGAATAAAACAATAAATACATAAAAAACATACCTTAAGGAAAAACCCAGGCTCACGGAAGCCCTGGGGCCAGCCCTCCACAGGCAGGGCAGACACCACTGGAGCCCAGCCTCCGGCACAGAAACACCTCTCCCCACCAGCAGGCCACCCCGGGAACCCAGGCCTGGCCCAGGTCCACCCACAGCGACCTGTCCAGGACCCAGGTCCAGGGTAGGTCGAGTTCACCCCACCCCCACCTGGGAGCCTAAGCCTAACCCCTTCCCATCTTGGGACACGGCAGCCATAGCCATAGCCTTCCCAAGCAGTAGCCCCTAACTTTTTGGCAGTAGAAAGGGCCTACAAGAAACTGCACCTCAAAGCAGGCATCCCAAAGGGAGTGTGAGGCCCACCCTTTCAGCCCCATCTCTGCAAGACAATGATTCCATCTTGGGGCACTGTAACTATTATCTCGAGTTACCTCAGCTGTTGCTGCCACCACCTTTAGATGAAGTAGCAACCACTGAGGGACACCAGCAGGGTCTGGAAGCCAACATCAAGGTGAGGTACAGACAGTCTGCACAGGTACCACAAGAACATAGGGAAGAAACTTCAGTATCTCAGACCCACACTGCAAGAAAGGAAGACACGCAGACCACATGAAGAAACAAGGAGGAAAGTGCCCCAAACAAACCTCGATACTATAACAACAGAACCATGGACAGCGAAGTCAATGAAATGTCAGAGAGGGAGTTCAGAAGGTTCATAATGAAAATGATCTGCGAATTAACGAATGACCTAAATGAGCAAATACAGGAAAAAACTGATCACTCCAACAAAGAGATAAGAGAGCAAATACAGGTAGCAAAAGATTACTTCAAGAGAGAGAGAGAGAGAGACTCTGGGGGAAAAAGTCAGAAATCCTTGAAATGAAGGATACAATAAACCAAATAAAAAACTCAATAGAAAGCATAACCAACAGACTAGATCACATGGAAGAAAGAACGTCAGATAACCAACAGACCTGGTCACTTCAGATAATGAAGACCTAGTATACAATCTGGAAAATAAAGTTGATCACACAGTGACGATAGTAAGAAACCATGAACAGAACATCCAAGAATTATGGGACAGCATCAAAAGACCAAATCTAAAAGTTTGAGGGATAGAGGAAGGTACAGAGTTTCAAACCAAAGGAAAGCACATTTTTTTCAATGAGATAATATCAGAAAATTTCCCAAGCATGAAGAAGAAATTAGAAAACCAAATACAAGAGGCTTACAGGACACCAAATGTACAAAATTTCAACAGATCTACACCAAGATACATTATAATGAAAATACCTAGCACACAGAATAAGGATAGAATCTTAAAAGCTGCAAGAGAGAGGAATCAGATCACATATATGGGGAGACCAATTAGTGTCTCAGCAGATTTTTCAACCCAGACCCTCAAAGCCAAGAGATGGTGGAACATCATATACTAAGCTCTGAAAGAAAATGGATGCTAACCAAGAATCTTGTATTCAAAAAAACTAAGTTTTTCATTTGATAATGAAATAAAAACTTTCCATGATAAACAAAAGTTAAGAGAATTTACAACTAGAAAACATGCACAATAGAACATCCTCATCAAAATGAAAAACAATGATGAAAATTAGCAAAGGGAGGTATTACACTAAAGGAAAATCTATTCAAAGGAGAAACCAAGTCATATTAAATACCAAAAATAAACAAAAATGGCTAGGAATACAAATCATGTCTCAATAGTAACCCAGAATGTTAATGACCTAAACTCACCAATCAAAAGTCATAGGGTAGCAGATTGGATCAAAAAAAGACCCCACAATATGCTGCCTCCAAGAGACTCATCTCATAAAAAAGACTGAAGGTGAAAGGTTTGGGAAAGAGCATACCACACTCACATAGACTGCAGAAGCAACAGGGGTTTCCATCCTCATATCAAATAAAGTAGACTTCAAGTTAAAGTCAATCAAAAAGGATAAAGAAGGACACTATGTACTGCTCAAGAGAAGCATACACCAACAAGACTTAACAATTATAAATATATATGCCCCAAACAATGGAGCATTAACATTCATCAAACAAACCCTTCTCAAGTTAAAGAGTCAAATAGACCACCACACAATAATTGGGTGACTTTAACACAACTCTTTCATCACTAGATAGATCTTCCAAACAAAAGCTGAACAAAGAAACTATAGAACTCAATAATATATCAATAACTTAGACTTAACTGACATATATAAGGAATATTTTCATCCTTCAATGAAAGAATACACTTTCTTCTTAGCAGCAGAGGGATCCTCCAAAATAGACCATATATTATGCCACAAAGCAACTCTTAGCAAATACCAAAAAAAAAAAACCCCAGAGATAATACCCTGCATTCTATCAGATCATAATGGAATGAAATTAGAAATCAATGATAAAATAAGAAATAAAAGCTACTCCAACACCTGGAGAATAAATAATGTGCTACTGAATGAATAAGGGGTTGCAGAAGACATCAAGGAGGAGATTAAAAACTTTTTAGAGGTGAATGAGAACACAGATACAACATATCAAAATCTCTGGGACACTATGAAAGCAGTTCTAAGAGGAAAGTTCATTGTATAGAGTTCATTCCTTAAAAGAAGAAAAAGTCAACAAATAAATTACTTAACATTACATCTCAAAGCCCTAGAAAAAGAAGAACAAATCATCACAAAAGCGGTAGGAGACAGGAAATAATTAAAATCAGAGCTGAAATCAATGAAATTGAAACAAATGAAACAATTGAAAGAACTGACAGAACAAAAAGCTGGTTCTTTGAAAATAAATAAATAAAATCGACAGACCCTTAGCCATGCTAACGAAGAGAAGGAGAGAGAAAACTCGGATTACTAACATATGTGATGACAGAGGAAATGTCACAACAGACACTAGAGAAATACATAATACATGGTAGAGCTAAGACTGCCTCTGGCTTTTAAAGATTTATTTTACTTACTTTTATATACCAGGGGGTCTGGACTCTTAGCCAGGACCTGAAAATCTATAAGCAAGAAAAATAAGGAGATGCAGCAGAGGTTTTCTATAGTAATTATGTGGAAGATTAAAAAAAGAAAATGGGAAATTTAATGCAAGAGTCGGGCCTCTTATTCTACTCTATCTTTAAAGGAAGTGGAAACCCTGACTTCAGGTGACACAGGAGGGGACTCCTGGACACTTCCCACCTATTGCATAACTTAATCTGCTCTATCTGAACACTAAGCTCCAATATGCATACATTTGGGGCACAGTGATCTCCTGCAGAGAGGCCGATTTACTTTAATAATAACAGTGACTGGTGTTATGCCTCCTTCTTGCCCAATGCCATGGTTGACCTTAAATATATCATCCCACTTAATTTCCACAATTGCCCTGGGTTAGGTGCGTGTTTATTCTTACTTTTTGGACGCAAAGAGGCTACGAAACCTGTCCAAGGGCCCACGGCTGGCAGAGGCAAAGCTGGACTCAACACAGCAGTGTGGCCTGGCGGGTTCCTGGTGGATGTCGACTGTGTGTGCATACAGTGTCCACGAACCATGCCTTTCACACATCCATGTGCTGAAAAAGTGGCGCCTGGTTCTCAACCCTGCTCCACGCTGCCTACTAGCCGCGGTCCCTTCTGGGATGTGTAACACGCACGTTGAGCGGGACCTGCATGGCCAGCCCCTGTCTTCTTTCACAGGCGTTTCTCCCCCAGCCTTTCCTGTTTTGGTTAATGGCATCAAGATCTGCCTAAGAGCCCAGACAAAAAACCTAGGGGCCCTCAAGTCCTTGCTGTTCCTCAAGCTCCTGCAACTCCTCAGTCCTTAAGTCTCCACCTCCAAACAGTGCTGCAGCTCCCAGGGCTGGTCACTGCCACGCCAGATTTCAGGCCACCATTACTTCTTCTGATGATGATGGCAGCTCCTCCAAGCCACTAGCCCTGCTCCCACCTCCACACACTTCCCCAGAGCAGTCCATGATGTAGGGAAAACTGCTCACTCAACCCCCGATTCTGACCCCCAGGGTCTTCCCACCAGAGAAAGTAAATGGCAAGTTAGGTTCCCATGGGGCCCTGCACCCAGGGCCAGCTGACTAGGCTTGCCACCTGGACACTCATGTCGAGGAGGACCCCAAACTTGCTTTTAATTCTCTGCTGTCACTGTCTTGATATTTTAAATAATTTTTAGCATTTTTCCCTAGGCACTGCTAGTCTGTCCTGCTCATATAGCCTAGCTTCTGGGTCTTTCTTTGATCTTATCTCCTATCACTTTCCCTCTCCTCCATATGCTCCAAAGTCTCTGAGCTCTGTATTGTTCTACACAAGCCTATACATACGAGGCTTGTACACATATCAGGGCCTTTTCCTTTGCTGTTGCTTCAGCCAAAAATGGTCTTCCTGGAACTGTGTGTCTGGCTCCCCTTTTCCCATCATTCTAGTCTAAGCCCAAATGCCACTACCTCAGAAAGGCCTTTTCTGACCATTCCAGCCAATCCAGACCCTTCTTAATACTCAGTTATTCTCTATCTTATTTCACTCTTCTGCTTTGTTAATGGTAATTATCTGTCTTGGTCTGTTTTGTGTAGCTATAACAAAATGCCTGAGACTAGGAACATTATAGAAAAAAAAGTTTATTTAGTTCATAGCTTTTGAGGTTGAAGAATCCAAGCTTGGGTAGTTGCATGGGTGTGATCCTTATAATAATATATTGTGTAATATACTGCATCATAATATGGCTGAAAGCATCACATGGCAGGAGCACATAGAAGAGAGAGTGCCGCAGTCTGGCTGGGCACAAAATAACTGAGCCACCACACAAGCCTTGTAGATTCCAACAGCAACTCTTTATTATTCCCGAACTCTCACCAGCACTCTACACGCACGTTCTGGGAAAATACACACCCTCCACGGGGCTCTGCATACCAAATACTCTCAGAACCCCGGAGAACTCCATGGGAACTCAAGGAGCAGGCGCCTGAGGCAGCAGGATACGCCCTATTCCCAGCAGGATCTACCCTAAACCTGGAGCCACCCTAATCCAGCAGGATCCACCCTAAACCCTAAACCCGGAGCAGCCCTAATCCCTGAGCAAGGTCACCTTTCAAACCAAAACTCTCAAACATTCATGCAATGTCACTGCCAATGACCTGGGTCCAAGGCAAGCCCATTTCCACAATGGAGAGTCCTCCCTCTAAGCAACATTGGGTAGGCTGACAAGGAAATTGCCATGCGTCATTCCTACTTGGCTATGGCTCTCAGCAAGAGAGGTCACATGGTGAAAGAGAAAGCCAGAGAGCAGCTGAGAGGCCTAAACTCACTTTAGAACCATCCACTCCTGAGGTACCCAAACTGGTCCCTCCAGACCTTGCCCACTGCCAAGAGACAGCCTTTAATCCCTTCCAGTGGTGGTGCCCAAGTGACCTTTTCACTTCCCACTAGGGCCTGCCTCTTAAAGGTTCTTCCCCTCTCCATAGTGTCACACTGGGGACCAAGCCCCCAGCACGTGAACAAACCATATCCAAACAATGAGCTGATCTGGAATTCTTGTTCTGCTCACTTGCTCTGTTTTCCTAATAGAAATCAAGCTTCACGTTAGAAGCACTGTTTTAAACCAACACTACAGAGGCACTCAGTGAACACTGGAGGTGGGAGGGAGGAAGGAGGGAAGAGGAAGGACCAGCCGTAACCCAGGCCATTCTGCCCTAGGGTCCTTGCCTGTGTCACTTGGCCTCTCCCTATGATGATGGACAAAACACTGTCCTTTCTCTCCTGGATGATGACCTTGCTCAGGATCTAGTCCACTGACTATGAAAGATGACTCAGCCACTCCTCTAGGCATGGCTCACTCCATAGGTGATGATGTGCAGGGATGAGTGGCATTCCCCACCGAATCCTGGATCCATAGGGATCCCTCCAAAGTCACTTAGGAGACTCTCATCATGTGACATTCTCCCCGTGAGATGTGTGTTCTGATTCCTTCTGCCAACTTGGTGGCTGGTGAGGATTGCTGATCTCGTCCCCGACAATTCACTGCTATTGAGTACCTACCAGAGCACAGAAAAGGCCCGGAACATGCAGGAAATGTTTGCTTTTTAAATTGATTAATGACCACCCGCTGTGTGCCAGGCACTGTTGCATATGGGAAGCATTAATGGGACCCAGGAAGGGCTGTGAGCACTTCCAGCAGAAGTGGAAGGAAAGGTCTGATGAATTCTTGTAGACAGGAGAATGGGATCTGAGGGATTTCTAGTCTGTGCCAAGCAGAAGGACAGCGCCCTGGTGGAGGCAGGTCTGTGTAAATGCAGGCTCAGGCTGCTGAGGCCCTTCATCAGCCCCATCGCTGCAAGCCCCATGTCCTGCTAGAACAATTACAACTGTCCCCAGTGAACAAACAAGGAAGTAGACTCAAAAAAGTCAGAGAGATTGCTTGAGTTCCTTTGGGTCTTTCCAACCATCTGTCACGGGTCTGTGTGTGCCGCCTCACCTCCTGAATCTCTGTTTGCTGAGTCAGAGGGGATACTACGGCACACATACATGCGAGCCAGAACAGAGAAAATGATTCATCTAAATTTCTGTACCTTTAATTGGCATTTAATGAGGAGAAAGAGGTCTGAACGGGGAGTTTAGAGTCCTGGTTCAAGCACTGGCTCTGGCGCTGACTTGCAAAATGGTCTTCAACATACTAATTGCTCTCTGAGCTTGTTTTCTTATAGGAAAAATGGATTTAATTCCATTAAAGAGTTGGCCCAATAAATAAACGAGATGCTCTGGGAGCTCTGAAAAGCCATACATACATTGCTTTTATTTTATTATTATATCATTATTATTATTATTATTATTATTATTATATTTAGTTGCACATTACATCATTGTATATATTATGTAACACTGTGTTAATAATGTATCATACTATAATCAATATTACCATTAGTGTAGAAGCATTCTTCCAAGTGCAATATATTTAAATAGAGTATTAAATAGAGTATTGCATGGAAAAAAAAACCCACCTTATTCAGAGTTCTTCAAAGTTCAAGTCACCATCCATTAATAGGTCCTGAAAATAAATTAACATTTTAAAAAATGTCAGACAATATATCCCTGACCAAGAGCACCATGGATTATGACATAAATTTATTATAACAGGAGAGCCGTGATCAGAAAAGCTCCCCAAACACCCTATGATCAAAAGAAAAACCTAGAGATACCAGAGCCCAGGGCATCAGTTATGTGACTGAGAGGACTCATCAACTGAACGGAAATCTAAAACCCAGGAGAGCAATGGAGTGATTTGACCAAAGTCCCACTGAGCAAGGGAAAAAGCAGGACCTGAAAACTGGCCCAGGAAGACATTCAATCCAGGAAGGGGGGGCTTATAAATGAGAGCTCCTGCCTGCTGGGAAAGTCACCCAGCATTTACCCAGTGTTTCCTGAGCAGCTACTCTACACCTGAGTCGTGTCTGGCTTCAGGCAGCCACTTGCATATTAATGGAAGGAAAAACATGAACACAGTGCACTGGAGAATGAATGAATTGATTGCTGGTGAAAGGACTTAATGAAGGAGCTGAGGAAGATGGCGTGGGCCTACAGGGAAATCCGAGTCAAATGGCATCTCTGAAGTTGAAACCTACAGAATGGAGCCTTCTGGGCTGTCGGGGTCCTTCCTTCACGGTCAGGCAGCGTGTTCTTGGTCAAGCCAGGAGAGGGGGAAGGAGAGGGAAAACAGAGGTGCTGTGTGCTAGTTATCTTTCGTTTGGGGGAAAGAAAGAGGGCCACCAGAGGGAGTCTTCTAAATGCTTCCCATAGATCAAAACCCGCGACCTGGCGGAGCCTAGCTACGAGGACACTGGGAAAGCAAACACTCATTTTGCTCCCAAACAAAACTGGGCTTTGATTTCAAAGAAGAAAGGGACGATGTACGTTGGAAAGGTGGCTGATGGTGATGGCTGTCACATCACCCTCTACACACTCTGTGCATTTGACCCTGCAAAGCCTTGTACTCGGCAGAAGCTTTGCATCTAATGAAGCTGAAATAAGCACTCGGCATCCCTGTTTTCCCTCCCTTGTCCCTTGTCCCTTAAACAGGTCATGGAGCCCCCCAACATTATGGCAGCCACCCTGTGATCATGAAGGAAAGACCAGGACAAGCTCAGAGACTTGACCCTGATGTTGACAAGCAGCTGAGCCAATGCCAGCAACAGGCAACTTCTAGCTGGCTTGTTTCACGAGAGAAAGAAGGTATGTACTTAGCTAAGCCACTGCGCCCAGCTTACTCCCACTGGCAGTCAAATAGGATCCCAAGGGACGTAGGAAGTACAGGGAATGACCAGCTTCCCACACTACCCAGGGAAGCAACACACTGGTTCTCTTCTGAGGTCTACCCTCACTGACCTGCAGACCCGAGCAGGGTGCATGCAGCCTTCTAACTCCAAAGAGGCCCCTCAGGTACCTCAGGCACTCTGCCCATCTTTTTTTTTTCTCCTCCTTCAATTATTTTTTATTGTGGTAAGATACATGTAACACAATTTTTTATCTTAACCATTTTTAAGTATACAGTTGAGCAAAACTCTACCCATGAAAATGGAATCATGTAACATTTATCTTATCAGAATCCAGGGGTACTGATACTACAAAGCTATAGCCCCAGCCATTTTTATTTTACTTTATTTTTAAATTTTTATTAGTTTTATTTGTTCTACTTAGTTGCACACGACAGCAGGATGCATTTCAATTCACCATACACAAATGGAGCACGACATTTCAATTCTCTGATTGTACATGGTGTAGAGACGCACCATTCATGCAATGATACATGTACCTAGGGTAATGATGTCCATCTCATTCACCATGTTTCCTAACCCCACAACCCCTCCCCACCCTGCCCTTTGCCCCATCCAAAGTTCCTCCATTCTTCCCATGTCCCCCACGTGCCATCATAGATCAGCATCCAGCTAGTGGTGTGCTAACAGCTCTAGAGTGTGGAGGGCATATCCCAACACAGTCCAGATAAGGGGACACCGAAGCTCACCAAGGTAACAGTCACCAGAATCTGCAGGGTTTAATCTCCCACCCTCTGGCAGAGTCAGGATTCAGAAAACAATACCCCAAAGTACAGTAGCTTGGTCATACTTGAGGAAGGAAGTTCAGCATATTCCTGGAATTCATTCCTGCCCTGTTACTTGGAGAGTAACATGTCCGACGTGGAGTCAGACCACCTCAGATCCGAGATCTCTGTGACTGATGCCATGAACCAGCTACGTGCTCCTGGCAGGCTGAGAGCCTGCTGCTGACTCTGATCTTGATCACAATGTACCCACAGATACTGACTGCTTCCCAGCTGTTCATCTCAACCCCATAAGTCCAGAAGCCCCCACAGACTTGGTGAACCCCATATCTCATCCTGACTTTGTTTCCCCACTTCAGCCTGACGGACCCAGCCAAGTGCCCAGCTCCGCCTCAGGAAAGATTCTGGAAAGACATTTCTGATTCTCTTTCATCCATGCTCTCGAAGATGGTAGACTTTGTTTTTCTGAGTAGCAACACATTTCTTGATTCACAGTTTATTATACATTATTAGTCCCAGCTCTTTGTTGGCATGATTTTTCACGAATTACAGGCTCCCACTTTAAATGAATGCTGATGATGACTTCCCAAGGTGCATTATCTTACATTTATCTATATTAAATCTCATCTCATTTGCTTCCAAAAAACTCGCATTCTTCTGTTCTTTTAGTTTCTCCGATACTCATTGTTATTAGGAATTGAGTGGCATCTGAAGTACAATCAACTTGTCTTTCTAAACCAGAGATGAGCCTGGATGGATGGCTCTCTCATGTACAGGAGAAAAGCCCCCATTTATTGCCCTCCAAGAGGAGCATTTGGTGCCTGTCATTTATATGGAGGCACAGAAGGGGGGCACACATGGCAGAAGGAATCAGAAAGACAGTGGGGTGTCTTCTTATTCTGGCTTCTTTCTGGCTCTTGCCCCTCTCAAGACCTTCTGAGAAACGTCATAGAGCAAACCTCACTGAGTCCCATTCATTGCTGTTTGAGGGTTACTCCTCTGGGTGGGGAGATGGCATGAGAATTAACTCCCTGGCACTTAAAAACTGAGTTTGAGTCTGGCAATCTCCTCCAGCCAAAAAAGTTCTCAGGCAGAGGTGAGGATGCTGGAGGAAGGAGACCGTGCACATGCAAGGTATGTTGGGAGCATAGGGCACACAGTGTACCACCCTGTGTACCACTCAGGGCCACCCTGGCCATTAGTTCATTTTGTTCAATCGACAGGATCTTCTTCAGGGAGGTTTCCTGGACATTCCCTGCTTTCGTCCTTTATTCACAGTGGTCCTTTGCCTTGGATAGTACCTCTGCCCGTGCACATTGCTTTTCTAGTGGGGGAACTCAGCTTCTTCATGGAGGACATAAGCCCCTGAATTGCTCCATTAAAGCCGTGAGTGGTCATGGAAGCCCCAAGAAACACCTCAGTGAATCTGCTGAGTTCACTCTTGACTCCTCTCTGCTCCCATGATAACTGGCAGCCCCAGCTCTTCATGTTAAATCAGTTATTTATCCTACAAATAAAATAACTTCTTTCTTCCTCCATACGGGCTAAGGATCAAGCCTGCTTACAGGCCTGTGAGAGATGTCCCCTGGTGGACAACCCTGAGTGGGGCTGGGGAGTGGCAGCAGGTAATGGCCAGAACCCCTCTCAAACAGAGCTGGCCCATCCAAGAACCAGGACCGGGATTTTCCTTCTCTACCACTGGTCACGTGGAGCCTGTGAAAATACCACAGGTGTGAGTGGAGAGGAGCTGATGAGAAAGACGTGGGTGACAGAGACCTGGGCCACCTCTCCTTGTAATTGACCTGTGCCTTCTAGACCTGCCTGGGCTTGGTCTAGCATGGACCATTTCATCATACGACGATTACGGTGGCACCTGCCAATGCCATGACCTACTAGAGCTGGCAATAGCTAGATCTTGATGGGCAGCTTCATCTGCATGGTCACTGGAAATCCTGTGGTCAGACATATTGAGACCCGATGGCAGAGCAGAAACTGCTTTTTGAAGTATGTAATTCTCTCTGATAGAAGCACATCTTTGATCCAGAAGATCAAAGCTCTAGAGATCCACTTCTAGAGAACTGCTCTGATTCTTGAGTGAACGTGCCAGTCTCTCTTCAAGGTGTTGTTATCCTTCTGGGTGGGTCTGACGCCTCAGCTCTGCCATATTACCAGGCTCCGTGGAAGAGCAACTTCTAATGTAGCTCAAATCTGTGGCAGAGCCTCTCTTTCTTTTGGCCCAAATCAAAACTAGTGGTTTACAGAGGCATCCAATCAAATGTTAGAGCAGGTGCCTGCTGCCTTCAAAATCCAGAGAGGGCCATCAGCTACCCTGCCCAGCTTTGAATTGCAGGAAACCTAAGGTGCATTCACTGAACCTAGAGTATGGAGGACATGTCCCAACACAGCCCAGATGATGAGATACCTGATAGCAATTTCTACATGGTGACAGTCATCAGATTCTTCATAGGTTTATCTCCTACCCTCTGGCAACTTGAGGTTCAAGAAATACCCCAAAGGATGGCACCTTGTCATGTTGAGTCCTTTGAACTGAAGGAAACCTGAAGGCCTCAAATGCAGAGTCTCTCTGACCTTCTTCCTTCCTGTCTCCTGATCCCTTTCTCTTCCCAGGAAAGCCATAGAAGCCAGAATACTTTTCCTCTGAGGTGGATCACAGAAACCAGAATCCTCTTTTCCAAAGCAGGCTTCCCCTGATAGTAGGTTATGAGACCTTGCCACATGGAATCCTGCCCCAGACCCAGAGAGGCCAAGAAGGATCTGCATGCACAGACCTTGTGGCACACCCCTCATTTATCACCATTAGCAAGGTGCCCATCAGGTCCAGTCATGTTTCTGTGTGGCTGTCCACATCCTCCATCAGACTTAGCATAAAAAAAAAAACGTGGTTTCTCCTAAGCCTTCATTTCTGAAGTCTCCTATGTCACAAAAATCTTTGTTAAATGGATTTGTTAGTCTTTCTTTTTCTTTCCCTTCTTGTTATGGGAGTGTTGGTCCTGACTCCAGTGACCTTTGGTTCCCTGCACAGGCACATGCACTTGGTATGGTTTCTGACATGCACAGGCATACATACATGGGAATGTATATATGATTGTGTAACTTGTCAAACAAACCTTGCCCAAGGGAAGCATAAGCCACAAAGGGAATAATGAGGATTGTCCTTCTCTTCTGTCCAAGCACATTTCGCTTCAATTTACCCAGAGTCATAGAAACACATGTGTGTTCAACATTGTTGATTCAGTGAACCAAGAACCCACTCACTGAAATCCAGAATTACACAGGACTGTTATTAATACAAACTAATTATGTTATGTCTGTGTTAAATAAACAAACTTCAGCACAATTAATCCAGTTAGTAGAATCACCAACACCCAAACATTTGCATATTCCATTTAAGCACAAGAGTAATAAAATTCAAGGCAACAACAACAAAACAGGAATTAAGAAAGACACACAGGGATCAGGAAGAACTTCCTGAGCCATTCAGAAATCCCAGAAGCTATAAAGGAGAAAAAGAATGTCCCTAGACCACAGAAGAATCACGATGTTTTTTCATGAGAAGAGAATATGAAGCAATGTCCAAAGACAAACGATAGATTGAGGAAAATGTTGCAATTGTCTTGATAGCTAAAGGTTAACCTAGAAAAGGCTCTTACAAATTAATTTTAAAAAAATACCAATAGCCCAAACTTTTAAAAATGGGCCAAGAATAGGAATGGTTAATTTTCAGCAAAGATTCTCCAAAAGGCCAGGAGATATAACTGTTCCCAGGTAGAAACCGATCCATTTCAATAAAAAGCCTCCTCTTCTGCACATTGGAGAGCAATTTCATGCTGAATAGAATGGAAATAAAGTGGCTAAGCCTTTTGGAATGGAGACAAGAGGCTGGCAACATGAGCTCCTTGCCTGCTTGAGCTCAGTGGAGCAAAACAGAGCTCTCAAGTGAGCGTACCTGGGAGACTTCCTGGCACCAAGAACTTGTTGGAAGGACTTAGGAAGGCCTAGGGAAGTCTAGAGCCTCATTCCCTCTTTGGTAAGCACCCACTTATTCACAGGCAGACTCCATCAAGTCTGGAGAGTGGAAAAGGGCCCGAGCTAGATTCAAGCCCATCACTGCCATTTACGATCTAAATGGTTTTGGCAAGTGGACGGACGGATTGAATTGTGTCCCCACAAAAGAGACATTGAAGTCTTCACTCCCATACTTCAGGGTATCACCTTATTTGGAAATAGAGTTCTTGTTGCAGATATAATTAGTTAAATTTAAATGAGGTAAAACTGAGAAAGAGTGAGCCTTTCATCCAATCTGAGTAGTGTCCTTATAAGAAACGAAGAACACAGAGACACATAGGACGAATGGCCCTGTGATGACAGAGGCAGAGACTGGGGTGTCCCATCTGCAAGCTGGGGAATGCTGAACATCGCTGGGAAGCTCTAGTGGCTGGAAAGGCCAGGATGGGCTCTCCCCTACAGGTTCAGAGCCAGGCAGCCTGATACCTCGACTTTGGATTTCTTGTCTTGAGAGCCGTGAGTCAATAAGTTCCTGAGGTTTCAAGCCACCCAGTTTGTGCTACTTTGTGACAGCAGAACTAGGAAGCGCTCCTGGCAAGGAAGTTGAATTGGGATCACTTTCCTCATCAGTAACGGACAGGAAGCCCTCCCTGCCTCCCAGGAATGGTGCCAAGGTAGGCGCTCTGCATGGTAGCAGGTGCCCACATTGAAGCCCCCCTGGAAATCTGTGCCCCCTTCAAGGGGCCATGTGTTCCAAGGAAGTGAGAAAGCTGACTTTGTGTTTTCTCTCTCTTCACCTGTGTATAAGGTGCAACTTAAAAATAGAGACTGCTAGTGATGATTCCCCAATTGGATCTTAGAACTTGCATCAAATCCACAAATTTAGAGTAGAAAATTTTATGAGTCTTTCTTGTCCCTGGGCTCCAGGGCGTCTCTTCTTATCACAAGAGGCCAGGAAAAGCTGATGTAGAGTCAAGTTTGGGAATTCCTGGAGAAAGTGGAGGCGATGTAGAAATCTGAGCAGTGCCAACAAGGGTAGTGTGGACCATATGGTCGTGAGAAGACCAGGTGTAGATTTCAAAGACCTGGGTTCAAGTTCAGCGCTTCTACTCCCTGGCTGAGACATTGTATTCATTTTCAAGGATCTCTGAAATGAAGCTTGGTTCTTAAAGAAGCACACCATTGTGTTCTTATGTTGTAGAGGTTGGAAGTCGGATATCAGTTTTCCTGGGATTAAGTCAAGTGGTAGAAGGGCATGCTCCTCTGGAGGCTGAGGAAGGGCCAGTCCTTGTTTTCTCCAGCCTGTGGAGCCACATGCCACACATTCCGTGGCTCTTGACCCCTCCCTGGATCCTCAGTGGCAGCAGAGCATCTTGCTTTGCTCTCACACTAGGTGCTGCTTCTGTGGTCAAGTCTCCCGAGTCCCTCTAAGGACACTCATTGAAGGGTCCCACCCCAATAATCCAGGATAACTTTTTCATCTTGAAGCCCTTAACTTCATCACATTTGCAATGCCCCGTGGCCACGGACGGTAGCATTCACTGACTCTGGGGACGGTACCTGGATGTCTTCGGGACCTGTTTTAGTCAGCTTTTTCCACCACTGTTACCAAAAGATGTGACAAGGACAATTTTAGAGGAGTGAAAGTTCATCTGGGGCTCATGATTTCACAGGTTTCAGTCCACAGGTGGCCAGCTACCCTGCTCTGGACCTACAGTGAGGCAGAAGATCATGGCACAAAGGTGTGGAGGAGGAGAGCAGCTCAGGACAGGGTTATCCAGAAAGAGACAGAGTGCTGCTCACCAGGAACAAAATGGATACCCCAAAGACAGGTCCCAGTGGCCACCTCCTCCGGTCACAGCCCATCTGCCTTCAGTCACCACCCAGTTAATCCATATCAGGGGATGAATGCGCTGATTAGGTTTAGGCTCTCATAACCCAGTCATTTCCCCTCTAAATTTTCTTTCATGGTCTTACACATAAGCTTTTTGGGGATACCTCAGATCTAAACCCTAGCAGAGCCTATGACAGCACTAACACTTCTCTGAGCCTCAGTGTCCTTAGAACAGGGATAATGATGCTTACCTGATGGGACTGCTGATGTGATCACCTTAAACCTTGTCTTTGAAAGCATCTGGCCCAGGGTCTAGAAAGCAGAAGCTGAGCAGTGAAGACTGGATGGACTGGGGGCATCTTCCTCCATAGCCCACAGGTCAGCTGCGGGGACAGGGCTCCGTGGTGAACCCTCTGCAATGCCGCTCCTTCACTAGCATCCAGCTCCACCTGCTCCAGCCAGCGAGTGATGCTCTGGGGTGCAGAAGAGCATCCAATTTCCAGCACACACCCAGGGGAACCGCACAAGAGACCAGGCTTTGCTTTCCCGGAGTCGGATGTGGAACGGATCTTGCAGTTTCAGATCACCAGATAGAAACGGAGAAATGGCTTTTGTTTCTTGTTGCTCTTTTGACCCATAGGGAGAAATTGGGCATTTTTTGTTTTTACTCAAAACCATCTCTATCTATCTATAGAAGTAGTTGTAGGTGGACACAATTCCTTCATTTTATTTTATTTTATGTGGTGCTGAGGATCGAACCCAGTGCCTTATGTATGGAAGGCTAGTGCTCTGCCACTGAGCCAAAGCCCTGGCCTCAAAACCTTTTAATACAAATCTGCTATATAGATACCCATGGCTTCAAATAACTATTTGAACTATTCTGTTTCTCTCTCCCTGCAATAAATCTTTATTCCCTCAGGTAAACACACTTTTCATACTGTGTTCCTAAATCAGAGTGGTGCTGTTAACCTACTTTAATTAGATCTCTCGCTTTGAGATTTACTTAAAAACCTTGATTATTTTTTATTATTTTATTTTATTTTTCTTGCTTTCAGCTGGGATTGTAGAACACACTATTCATCTGTTAAGGCTGACGAGTCAATTGTGAGAATCTTTTCACCAAGTTTCTACCAAACTATAATGTGTGAAGATTTTCAAAGAGAATTTCTTCAAACTTGAATCAGCTGGGTGGTCAGTGACCATGAGACAATGTTTTGCAGGATGCAAAGGGCTACAGAAGTGAAAGCACTAACTTATATTTTAGATCACTAGATAAATGGGATTAAATGAAAGTTAGGTGAGAGGTTTCAGGTTTGTTTGATTCACTATTGACTTTAGTTTAGAAGACATAAACTAAGCTGGGTAAGATCAATCAGGAAACAATAGACTCCTGGTGATGATATCCTAATCCTTGAGAGAGGAGAAATCCAAAATCAAATGGGGAACAAAGTGCAGTTAATTAATAGAAGCAGGTTCTTAACTCAGGCTGTCAATATGGCTTATCTAAAAACCAGGACCAGATATGCCTCTGAACTAGGATGTGTGCATTTCTGTGAAACACACTCAAAAACACCCTTACCATTTATTTATATAGCCAACAAGTAGCACAGAAATTAATTTTACTCTAAGCTGCAAAGACTGTCTGGTATTACCTTGGAATCATAAAATAAAATCTGAACTGGCCCATAAAGATCTTAAAGGGCAGGTGTGTGTGCACTCCCTAGGCCATTTACACAACACTGCTGGCCTGCCTGGTCTACACAGACCCTCCGAATCCTCCTCGATACCTTCTCCATGTGTTTGGAGTTTAGAATCAGCCAGTGTCATACCCCACTGGGCAGGCCAGTCTATGTCTGCACCTAGAGCCAAAGTCATAGCTATTTCTACATCACATATACCCTTTCTCTCCTCCTTTCCCTCTTTCTATCTCTCACCTCTCATCTATCCATCTACCTAGATACAGATCTAGATATGGCAATGAATAAATAGGTAGGTAGACAGTCAAATATATGTACATATAAACACACACACGCGCGCACACACACACACACACACACACACTTTTTTTTTTTTTTACAGGAGCAAACAGACCCATAAGGCCATAGGACTTAATTGAGCATTTTCTTTTCTCCTATAAAATCTATTTGAACAAAAAGATAAAAAAATAAAATGAACAAAATATAGATTTATTTAACTATGGTATAGTTAGGCTAATTAACACAATTCTGTGGGGGGAAGAGTTCACTCTCTATCCTGCCTTGATCTTGCTCACACACAAGTTCACATGTACTTCATCTACTTCTAATCAGGGTGCACATTTGGTTTCCCCTTCTGCCTTCTCTGCCCACGACGGCTCTGTGCATGCAACTGTGTGCTTCCTCTAGAGAATTTCCATTTTCAGCAGCTGCATGCTAGTTCCTTACCTTGCTGAGCCAGAAGTTGCTCCATGATTGGCCTTTCCCAAGTCTGCAGTTCAGTGGCACAGTCTGTGAAGAACTTTCTACAGTGGCCTGCATGTTAGTCTGCACAGGCTGTCCTGGTGCCATAGGCTGGGTGACTCAGGCAAACATGTCCATTCTCACAGTCCTGGAGGTCAAAGGTCCCAGAGCAAGGCTTAGCAGGGCGCTGGTGTCCGCTGAAGCTTCTCTCCTGGGCTTGCCACTGGCTGTCATTCCCTGTATCTCCACCTGTTCCCCTCTGTGCCCTTCTGTGTCAGGATTTCCTCTTCTTATTAAGCACCCAGCCATATCAGACGAGGGCCATCCAGATGACCTTTCTTTAGCTTAGTCACCTTCTTGAAGACTGTCTCCAAAGAAGGTCACATTCTTCGTGGGTCCCACCACCACTTCTTTCTCATCTAGGTCTGTCTTTGAGTTTCTCCCTATAGCCGACCTTAGATGGTCCCTGGCTGTTCCTCCCTGGCTCTCTGCCTCTTGGTACCTCTGCAATGTGACCTGGAAGTACATATATCTAAAGGGTCACCCTTGCCCAGAGAGCTGTAGGAGACAGGAGGGTGACGACAGACAAATCCTCTTCCTTTCCCACCTCACTAAACTGTGTTCTGACTCCGTGTCTGTGGACATCCCACACAACCGCGTCCAGCTGCATTTTCTTAGGAAACTGAAACTTTCTCAGTAATTTGCCACCTAATTTTCTCCTTTCTTTCCCCTCCCTCTCTGCCTCTCCCTTGCCATATGAACCACATGTTTCTGATGCTTTGACACCTGGAGCACTTGTGACCCAAGAGAGACTACCTTTCCCAGGGGACCTAGATTCACAAGGGACTCACTTGTGAATGTGTCTCTCGTGGACAAACCAACCGGTGCTCACCGCCTCTTCTGTTTTAGTCAGTCTTTCCACTGTGTGACTAAAACACCCGACCAGAGCCATGGTGAAGGAGGAAGAGCTTACTGGGGGCTTATGGTTTCAGAGGTCTCAATTCATAGACAGCTGACTCCACCCTTCAGGGTTTGAGGTGAGGCAGAACAACATGGTGGGAGAGTGTGGTGGAGGGAGGCTGTTCATGTGATGATCAGGAAGGAGAGAGAGAGAGAGAGAGAGAGAGAGAGAGAGAGAGAGAGAGTATGTGTCCACCTGCCAGATACAGAATATACACCCCAAAGGCACACCCCGAATGATCCACCTGCTCCAGCCATACCCTTCCTGCCTTCAGTTACCACTCAGTTAATCCTGTCAGGGAATTAATTCACTGATGGTGTTAAGACTCTCATAACCTAATAATTTCTCCTCTAAACCTCCTTGCATTGTCTCAGACATGAGCTTTTGGGGGACACCTCACATCCAAACCATAACACCTTTCATGAGCTCTGGACACTCAGGACTGCTATTTGTTCGCCCTGACTACCGTAGGGCCAGAGGTCCTACAAGTGGGGATAGTCTCTCCTCCAGAGCCTGCTGAAGTTACACCTGCTAGCTGATCCTAAACCTGTTTATCCTGCCCAGCCTATTGTTTCCTGTAGGAATCTCAATAAAGCCTTTTGCTCCCAATTCCTTTTCCTCTCTCTGCCTCTCCACCAAACCTGGAACTTCCCTGCTGATCCCACATGGCAAGGCACATCCCTTTCTTTTGAGACCTGTCAACAGCCGCCATCTTGTTTCCTGATCTGTTGACCTCACGGCACTGAAATGCTAATGAAGCCTGTATTTTAGAACACCTTACTCTTGCCATCCTGGTATCTTAGACTCCAAAAGAAGGAAGACCCATAGAGTAGAAGAATGGGAACAGGGGAGGGAGGAAAGGAAGGAAAGAGGAAGTACTGGGGACTGAAGTGGATAGATTCTGTTCCATGCATATATAATTATGTCAAAATGAACCCCACTGTTATGTATGACTATAATGCACTAATAACAAAAGACACAATTAAAATGAAATTCCAATTGCCATCCCAAATGTGACTATTATATCATACAATTCAAATTTAATAATTAATAAAATAAATGATAAGCATGTAATACTATATTACACAAAATATATAATATTATAATTCATGATATTATAGATTGAATCACATTACTGGAAAAAAAGCATTATCACATGTGATATGCTTCAGGCTATTTTTCTGGGAAGACTGGACTAAGCATTATCTAAAGTAAAAAAAAAAAAAAAAAAGACTTCCCTGCCAGCCTACTAAGTGCCAAGAAATACACTCGAGCCATCTTTCTGAAGTAATTTGTAAGTCAGGAAAAACAGTCTTACAGATGCAGTTTTGGTTGCTTTCCTCGAAGATCAAGCAATGTAGACTCAGGCTTCTTTCTCTCCCTGCCAACATTTGTGCCATTGTTTATTTAATAGATGTTCACTGTTAAATTATAAGTTGTTTTATTTAATGTTACCCTAATTGATAATGAAGCTACACATTTTAAATTAAGAGTTTGGTTGTTGTTTTACTTCAAAGGAGTACATTGAGCATCTCCTGCCTCAACCTCAGTTCTGGGGAGGCAGCAGACTTTTGGGGACTCACTTGGCTGTTGCAGCAGAGCCAGGGTTGAAAAAATGACCTCCCAGAGACAGGGACCTAAACCCCTGGTCCCCCTGAAGTGGGAATAAGGCACTCGGAGATCCTCTGACCAGGCTCCTATACCCAGGCACTAGGCCCATTGTGAGGCAAAACTGAGGTGGTCTTACCAGGTGCTCCTCCTGAGCCCCAGCTCAGGTTGGGGTCTCTTTTAACCTTGTGCATATCTGGGACAGTAACCTGGGGCTTATCAGCTCCCCAAATAATGCTTATTGGTAAAGCACTCTGAGATTCTTCCAAGAAACCTAGATTCATGGGACAAGGTGTTATTATTTAGTAGATGGGAAACAAATATCCACCTAATAACCATAATTATACTGTCAAAACTGCTTAAAATATCCACCCTGCTAGGACTGCAGGGATGTCAGGGAGTTTTGTGACTAGTAAATTGAAACATTATCATGAAATTAAAAAAGAAAAGTTACATTACCAAGTAATTCATCAGAATGATTTGATATTTCAAGGATAACCACCAAGCAATTTCAGGAACATGTAATTATTTTTTTCACTCGCTATTTTATGATGCATTACTCGGTACTGTGTGGTTGACTGTGCCTTGCGAAGAGGAATAATGATGAATAACAAGCCATTAACAGATCAAAGTCTGTGCGGGAATACAACCTGGATTTTCTTGATCTTTTCTTGATTTCTGAGTTGAAAAACTCGGGCAGTGATAGGCATTCTGCAACATCTTGGAGCACAGGCCCTGGAGCGTTCCAGGCACATGCTGGGGGATCAGTGAACGCTGACATGCTGGTGGTTTCTTGGTCACTTGATGTTCTCTCTGGTCTCTGTGCCTTTGCACATGCTGCTTCTGTAGCTGAAATATCATTTTTTTCTCTCTGGAAAACCACTGGCTTTCCACCAAATTGGTCCAATGATAATTTCCTCTGTCAAGCCCTTTCTGACTTCCATGGGTAGGTCTTTATTTTCTTTTGGTACATCACTGTTCCATATGCACACCTCCATCTCAGACCTACTATGCTGAATAAAATTATTTCCGTATTGTTCCTTTGTTGTATAGCAAGTACCTTGGGGGCAGAGATGATCTGCCTACTTGCCTTCTGGCCTGACACCCATTAACACAGATCCAGGAAGCCCTATATGGCCCCGTGCCAGCCACTGAGGACAGTAGAAAACAAGCCAGCTGTGGCTCCTGCCCTCAGGGAACTTGTGGTGTCAAGGACTTTCACTTGGGTTTCATAGTCTGAGTGCCCAACACAAAACCTTCCTAACAAATGTTTGAGGAATGTCAGAAAGAAAAAAGGGAAGGTCCAGGTGGTGAGGAAATGGGAAAAGCTGAAAGGATGTTCAGAGCAACGTCAGTCAGTCTGAAACCTGACTTCACGTGCTGAAGCAGTAGGGTCACATAGAACATCATCTGGCCTCCAACTTCCAGACGGAAGAAGGAGGGGCAATGGCTGGGAGTTTTAGGAAAACGGGAAGTCCCTGTCACTTATCAAGGGATGTAGAAAGAGGAAGAAGCTATGCAGTGTGTAGGCAGGAATGCTGTGAATAACAGAAGATTGTCTAGCCCAATGCCTGCCTAGGCTAGCGAGTTCTGGAAGAAAGGAGAATTACAGGAAGGAAAAGAACAGGTGTTTTACCTAAAATGAGCCACTCATGACACTGCCCAGGGGTAACTGGAATGACGCCCCACTAGGATAAGCACAAGGGATCTCTGCTCACGGGCCCAGGCTGGTCGCCAAAGTCACTTTGATCCTTTGTTATAGATACTCCTGCACTCACAGAGCTATCTGAGGGAGGGAGGTGTCGTCTGGCGAGGCTGTGCCCCTGCACAGGACCATTTTAGATGATGGGATGAAATAAATGGATCCCCACCTTGGTCATTCGGCCACATTGAATGGATGAAAGGGCAAATGGATGGGTGCATAGAGACCTTGACATTGAGATGTAGCCTTGAAGACATTTGTCAACCGCCTCTGAGAAGCTCACACTAACACCCCAGGCCAAAATGATCCCCTTAATTGCGTTCCCTTAACCTCATTTAATGATGAGCAATAATGTAGTTTTTCCATACCTTTTATTGGGGCATTACAGTTTACATAATGGTGAGATTGGTTGTTACATATTAGTACATGCATACAACATAAAAATATAATTTGGCCAATATCACTCCCCTTGTATTTCCCAATTCCCCCTTATCCTCCCACCTTCTGGTCCCATTCCTACTTATCTCCTTTTGATTTTCATGTGATCTTCCCTCAACCTCACTTTTCCTTTCCATTTTTTTTTCTCCATAGCTTCCACATATGAGAGAAAACATATAACCCTTGACTTTCTGAGTTTGGCTTATTTTGCTTAACATAATGCTCTCAAGTTCCACTGATTTTCCTGAAAATGACATAATTTCATTTTTATGACCAAAAAATACTCTATTGTGTATATATATCACATTTTCTGTATTCATGGTTGGAAGCCTAGAGTGGTCCTATAGTTTGGCTATCCAGAACTGTGCTGCCATAAACACAGGAATGCATGTGTCACTATAGTATGATGACTTTAATTATTGAGGATAAATACTGAGGAGTGGTATAGCTGGGTCATATGATGGGTCCATATCTAGTCTTTGAGGGTCATATGATGGGTCCATATCTAGTCTTTGAGGGAGCCTCCATACCAATTTTCCTAGTCATTGTACTAATTTACAATGCCACCAACAGTGTGAAAGTGTTTCTTTCTCTCCAAATCCTCTCGGGCATTTATCACTGTTTTTATTCTCGATATCTGCCAGTATAATAGGAATAAGATAAAATTTGTGTAGTTTTGATTTGTTTTTCTCTAATGGGTAACAATGTTGGGCATTTGTTCATATATTTGTTGCCACTTTAGCTCTTCTTTTGAGAACTATGACTTTAGTTCATTTGCCCATTTATTAATTGAGCTTTTGTTTTGGGTGTTAAGATTTTTGAGTTCTATATGTATTCTGGGTATTAGTCCTTGTTAGAAGAGTAGGTTGAAAAGGATTGCTCCCATTCTATAGGTTCTTTCTTCATGTTCTTTATTATTTACTTTGATGTCCAGGAGATTTTTAATTGGATGCCACCCCGTTTTTTAACTCTTGGCATATTTTCCTGCACCTTGGGGGTCCTAATGAGAAAGTCATTTTGTCTGCCTATGTGCTGGAGTAATAATCCTATTTTCTTCTAGGAGTTGCATAGTTTCTGATCTAATTCCTAGGTATTTGATCCATTTTGAGTTGACTTTTGTGTAGGGTGAGAGATAACACTCTAGTCAAATTCTTCTACTTATGGACAACCCGTTTTCCCCGGTACAGTTTTTTTTAAAAGGCTGTCTTTTATCCAGTGTTTTTGACATTTTTGTTAAGGATCAGATGACTGCAGATGTGTGGGTTTTTTTCTGTCTTTTATTCTGTAACATTGGCCTATGGATCTGTTTTTATGCCAGTACCATACAGTTTTTAATACCACAGCTCTGTAGTATAATTTGAAGTCATATATTATGATGCTCTCAGCATTGATTTTTTGGCTTAGAATTATTTTGGCTATTCTGGATCTTTTATTCTTCCAAATGAAACTTAGGACTATTTTTTTTTCTGATTCTGTGAAGAATATTGTTGGTAGTTTGATGGGGATTTCAGGAACCTGCATATTGCTTTTGGTAGTATGGCGATTTGAACAATTTTAATTCTGCCTAACCACGACCACGGGAGAACTTTCCATCTTCCTGTGTTTTCTTCAATATTTTTCCTCAATGTTCTACAGTTTCATTGTAGAGGTCTTTTACCGCCTTAGATTTATTTTTAAGATTTTGTTTGTTTGGTTGGGTTTTGTTTGTTTCTTAAACTTTGCGACTGGGATTGATTTCCTGAAGTCTTTCTCAACTGATTCATTATTGGTGTAGGAAAACCATTGATTTTTGTGTGTTGATTCTGTAACCTTCTAATTTGCTAAATTTATTTATTAGTTCTAATGGTCTTCTGGTGGAAGTTTTTGGATCTTCTAAGTATAAAGTCATATCATCTGCAAACAGTAATAATTTGACATTTTTCCTTTCCTGTTTTTATTCATTTTGTTCCTTTTCTTTGCCTAATTGCTTTGGCTAGAATATCTAGTACTATATTGAACAGGAGTAGTGACAGTGGGCACCCTTGTCTTGTTCCAGATTTCAAAAGAAATGCATTCAGTTTTTTTCTCCTTCACTCCGATGTTAATTTGGGGTTTATCATATATTGTTTTGAGGCTCCATTCACATGGTATATCAAGTTCCATGCTTTAACTTTTGGTCTATGTCTGACTTTGCCCATGGGGTGAGCCTCCTGCAAACAACATATATTTGGGTCTTATTTTTTAATCTATTCTTCCAGTCTATGTCTTTTAATTAGAGAGTTGATATCATCTATAGTCAATGTTATTATGTAGAGATGCTTATTAATTCCTGTCATTTTATTTATTTCTAATGTTTGATTTGGTCCTGTTTCTCATTTGCTTAGCTACTCTTCAAATGAGATTTGTTTATTTGTGAGCTCTGGGGTTTGTCTTTTATTTATTCAAGGTGAAGGATTTCTTCAAGTGCTTTCTGAAGTGATGGATTAGTAGTCATAAATTCTTTTAGTTTCTGCTTATCTTGTAATATTTTATTTACTCTATGATTCTGGAGAATAGTCTTGCTGGATTTTGCAATATTGGTTGACAGTCATTTTCTTTCAGGATTTGAAACACATCATTCCAAACACTCCTGGATTTTAGAGTTTGTGCTTAAAAATCAAAAGTAATTCCAATTGGCTTGCCTTAAATATGACTTCACATTTCTGTCTTAAGACTTTTAAAATTCTCTACTTGTTCTGTAATGTTAAGCATTTTTACTTAAAATGTAGCATGGAGAAGTTATTTTTTTTTTTACCCTATTTGGGGTTCTGAATATCTCCTTATCTGGATTTCCATTTCTCAAGGTTTGGAAATTTTTCTGGTATTATTTCTCTTTAGAGTTATCGATTTTATTAGCCTATATTTAACAACCTTGTTCAATTCCAGTGATTCTTAAATATGGTCTCTTAATGTTATCCAAGAGTTTTTGTACCTTCTGGTCATTGTCAGGTATTTTCTTTAAAGCCATCTAAATGTTCAAGGCTAGCCACTTTGTCTTGCAGCTCTAAGGTTCTGTCTTTGGCATGATCTACTCTACTAAAGATATTTTCAACTAAATATTTTATTTGACTTTTTTGTGTCTTTAATTTCCAAAATTTCTATTTGGTTCCCTTTCAATAGAACCAAAAAGATTGCTCTTTATTGAATTTCTCATCCATGTCCTGTACTATCTTCCTTAATTCTTTCACTTTTTTTCTGTATTCTCTTGGAATAAGATTAATTCTTTATAATCATGCTTTTAAATTATTTACCTGATATTCCATCCACTTTACTATGTTTGGAGTCAGTCAGTGAATTACGAACTTCAGGAGGTGTCACGTTACCTTTTATTTCTTATATTCCTGTTTTCTTTTATACATCTATTATGATGGCTTTCTCTTCCACTCTTCCATGTGAACCTTTTTGGGGCAGAGCTTTCTCTTGTCAATGTGTCCAAGAGTGATATCAATTGAGAATCTTGATATGGGTGGTATCCACAGAGTGGATGTCCATGAGAGGGAACGAGGACCCACCCCTGCCCATTCCCACTTGGAGCCTGGTTGTTGGTTTGGAGTTTTTGTCTCTTCTATTCTTTGTATTCAAATATAGCTGAAGTTTGAATGTGATGGTGTGTTGAGCAAGGTACACTCTCTTTTCCCTGGGTTTAGTGCAGCAAAAGGGTCTTTACCCTGAACTTTTAGTTTCCCTGTCGTCCCCAGAAACTCACAGGAAAAGGAGAAACAAACAACAGCAACAATTGAAACAAACAATATAGAGCATTATAATAAATACCTGGTGCTACTAGGACATCTAAAAAACTACCACCAACACAGGAATGGTGGGGTCAGCAATTGTCCAAAGCAAAAACAATAAACAACTGTGAACTAGATCTGGCACTAAAGGAAACAGCAGGTGTCATCAACAGCACTGATAATTGTAACAACATGCATGGGGGGACAGAAGTTAGACAAAATCATCCCAAATGATGGCAAAATACAATTCATTAAGTGAAAAACTGTGATAGGAACGTGGAAGAAAGTTTATAATGTTCAAAAATAGGGGCAAAAAGAAAGCAGAAGAGATATAATAAGTGATCGTTATTATTTGAAGGAGGAGAAAAACAGGAAAAACAAAGTAAAGAGAGAGAGAGAGAGAGAGAGAGAGAGAGAGAGAGAGAGAGAGAGAGGAAAGAAAGAATAAGAGAATTTGACTGTTAGTGGGAAACGCAAGGAAAGAAAGAGAAACAATAAAAATAAATTTAAAAAATAAACAAACCAAAAACTCTAACCCTCAAAATACAAGGGAAAAAAGGTATTATAAAAAAATGCTTAAAATGTGAAAAAAATATATAAATGTGTATATATCAGCAAACTAATCAATGTAGGAAGGACACCCAAATAACCAAAGAAATAAATTAGAAAAGATTCTTAATGAAAAATGGAAGAATTTTCCCCAATGGAGTGGTGGAAACAGTCAATGAGTGTGGTGACTGTCTATGCTCAACTGTTCTTCTTTCCGTTTTTTTCTTGGATTATGTCCAAAAAAAAGAGAAAGTAAGGACTGGGGATTCTTAAACCATTCCAATATTTTTGTGTTGCTCACCAAACTACCAGCTGGAGTAACCTAAAACTAAAGCTGGTTGAGATACCTCTCAGCTTTCCTTCTCACCATTATAAGTTAGGATGAGAGAGGAAGCACTGTGGATAAGGGTTTTGTCTGTGCAGATCCGTCAACATGCTCCCAGGGAGGAACTGTCGCAGAGTTCTATGAGGGGCGTTCCAGATGCTGGGGTCTATCTCTAATCAGGCCCGTGGGCTTTGGTGGGTGCAATCTGTTCTTAAGCAATTACATCAACACCCCCCTAGGGCCGGGCAGATGCTCATCTCTGTTGAATCTCTGGATCTCAGGATTCTCTCAAGAACTCTATTCAAGGGCTGGGGGCAGAGCTTTCTCTGGCAGAGCACCAGGTATTTATTATAATGCTCCACACAGTCTGCTGCCTATGAATATGGCTTTCCAGTGTTTAAGTCAGCTTTTTTACTACTGTTAACAACAACAACAAAAAAAAAACCTGATAAATTTTAAAGGAGGAAAAGTTTATTTCGGGGTGAGATGGGGGGCTCATAGTTTGAGAGGTCTTAGTTCATAGATGGCTGACTCCATTCCTTGGGGCTTGAGGTGAGGCAGGACATCATGGTGGAAGGGTGTGGTTGAGGAAAGTGGCTTAAGGCATCGTACCAAGAAGCAGAAAGGGGGAGAGAGACACTCCACTTGCCAGATACAAAATATATTCCCCAAAGGCACACCCCCCCAATGACCTGCCTCCCCCAGCCGCACCTTACCTGCCTTCAGTTACCACTCACTTAATTCCTATCAGGGGATTCATTCACTTATGGAGTTTAGGCTCTCATAACCCAATCATTTCACCTCTAAATCTTCCTGCATTGTCTCACATATGAGCTTTTGGGAGACACCTAACACCTAAACCATAATACCAAGGCTTAGTCCCTGATTGTATTCACACCTGCCCGTTCAGTTTCCCAAGCCTGTTCAGCTGGTCATATGAGCTACCAGACTCAAACGGACGGTGAGTGGCACTCCCTTTGTTTTTCTGCCTTGAATCCCTCTGGGTATGATCTTCTCTAAGCCTGTTTCACTCGAGTTCTGTTAGGTACACCGTAAGGCACAGGGTAGGTGCTTCCTGAGACAGTACGGCCACATTCTCTACCATCTCCTGGGCTCCTGCAGCAGTAAGCTTCGGCATGGCCTCCTCCAGGTGGCTCCAGTCTCAGCTCTTGTCCTGCCAGTGGAGAAACACAGAGCACTTTTCAAACACCCATTCACTGTGCAGGATCAGCTAGGTAGGCAAAAAGACTAGGTTGCCTGAGATATAATCAAGACACAGCACATTATGAATGAAAGAGTGCATGGAGATTCAATTTGAACAAGGCCAAGGGATACCAAGCCCAGGTGGCTGGAGTAGGGTGTAATCCAGATGATGGACCACTCTAAATCCAGGCTGGACACACAGTAAGTCTCCAGAGATTGAATGTCTAGTAACAGGACAGAGGTCTTTGAAGATCTGTTCTCATCTCTAGGGGTCTCTTCCTCCCCAAGTATTCCCCTGAATTTGGGATCCTAAGTGATTAGGTATTATTTCATTATGACCTTGAAAGTGTGCAATGAGAAGAGTCATAGTCATCTGTGACATTTCATTTATTCCCCTCTGCAACCTTATGTAAAAAACATTTTAACCTTAATTTTTCACATGAGAAAGCCAAATATAAGAATATTTAAATGACTTGGCCAAGGACACACAGCTTGGGGTTGATGGAAAATAGCATTCTCAGATTGTGGGCTAAATATAACAATATAGATAAATTGAACTGGGACAAATATAAGATCTTCATTTGGAATTCTGAATATGATTGTAAAGCCTCGGAGAGGTATGACTTAGCAGATATAAGCAGGGAAAGCAACTCTCTGATTTAATTTACTCCCCATTCAGGAAGCAGGGAAGACAGCTTTGCTGGTAAGGCATCTGTGTGCACTTGATAGGTTTTCACTCTGATGTCTAGGACTATGACATGGCCAACTACTGCGAGATCTCAGGTCTCGAAACAGCAACAGCTGGCTGTGGGCAAGGTTGTCTGTGAGCAAGGTTGGGAGCTTGATGCTCCAGAGCTAACCCTCCAAGTCACTGCCCTGGGTCCAGGCTACGGGAGCTTCAGCAGGCCCACCATCACCCTGCTTTCCCCTGGATCTCCATGTCCACTTGTCCTGTCACAAACACCCTGACCTAGTTGAGTTGGAGCAGTGATGCCCTTTCACATTTCACCAGTCTCCACCTCAGCATGAATGCCACGGAGCTCTACCATGAGCTGACTGGTGTCCTCTCAACTCACACGCTGAAGGCCTAACCCCCAGTAACTCAGAATGTTGACGTATTTGAAGTCTTTAAAAAGGAAATTAAGATTCAATGAGATGGTCATGGAATGAGCCCTAATCAATATAACGTGCCGCAGTCCGGCTGCAGCAAAATAACCAGGGGGTGACGAATAACTTGTGTACGTTGATACAGCAGGAATGGGAGCCATTTATTGTAGGGCAACAGAGCTATTTCTACATTTTGCACAGCTTATCTTAATTAGCATAAACTAGATACATCAATCAACCAATAAGGAATCTCCACACTTAATGGCTCACTTTTGTTACTTCTCAAACCACTCCCTCTGACATTTTGCCAGGCACCATCCAGACTTGTTTACGAACTCTAACATTTGTCTGGCAAAATACCAGGTGTTATTTTTGACTTATTTACAGACCTTAACAATAACGGATATCCTCACACAAAGAGTAAATTTGGATACAGAGGACACTCTCTGAAAGCCCATGGAAGGATATAGGGAGAAGATGGTCATCTCCAAGCACAAGAGAGATGCCTCAGAAGAAATTGAATCAGCAAATACAATACATTAATGTTAGAATTCTAGCCTCCAGAACTGTGAGAAAACAAGTATCCATTGTTGAAGCTGCCCAGCTGTGGCATTTTGTTATGGAACTAATGTAGGCTGCAGTACTGTGCAAAATGCTTAGTCATCTGGCCAAAGGACCTCTCCTATTACCACCTTCAAGGGAAATCCTCAGTTCTAGGTTTTTATTAATGACTTCATTGGAAAACACTACCACTTCCTGCCAAGGGCTGTACCAGGAATCAGATGGGACCAATTCCTGGAAGACATAGGGCTTACAGAAATGGAAGGAGGGATCTTTGATCTGCTCATATTCTACTGGGCTCATAACTCCTTGAATTTATATCGATGCATTTGTTCATCTTCCCAGTAGCTCATGAGCATTTCAATGCAAGTGTCCTTCTAGCCATTGAGTGTGCTGTGCTTCTCTCTCTCTCTCTCTCTCTCTCTTTCTCTCTCTCTCTCTCTCACACACACACACACACACACACACACACACACACACACACATAGAGTCCAGACTTCCTAGTTCAATTCAATGAACTTTGGCTGAATGGATGAAATGTCCTGAATGTCCATTAACCAAATTCTTGGGATTAATTCATTTTTCCATGATCATCTTCCTTATGGAGAAAGAAAACAAAGGCCAGGACTTAAAAATTCACTTGCAACTTGGGCTTCTGAATGGGAAATGAGCCTTCTTATTACAACTTCATGGGTGGGGTCTATTTGTCTGTGACTATGATTTATTCACTGTGCACTAGACCCTAAGGATGGATGAGCTCTGTAAACATGCAGGATAGAGTTCCTGGTAAGTTTAAGAATGGAGCTGGCCTGAGATCAGCCTTTGGTGCGTGGCAGAGGACCTCTGCTCAGTTCCTCTCTCCCCACCAGGATGCACCAAGCTGGACTCAACCTTTTCAATTTATTTGGTTTCCACAGTTATCATCACGTTTGTTGGCTGGACCCTGAAGGTAAGTGCTTCCTGCGGTGCTGTTCAGAGAGCTCCCTGTGGTCTCGCACAGTGCTTTCCAAAAGAATGCCCGGGAGGAAAAAAAAAGTGTTTTGCACCATTGTTTCCATTTTATTTTAGAAACAATTCATAATTCATCTTGCAATTTTCAACAATGTTGAAAGAAGGCATGTTATTTTAATGTCTGTGAATATAAAAGAGGTTTTTTTTTTTTTTTTTTTTTTTTTACAGTTCTGTTGGATAAAGTCCACATTCCTCAGGATGTCTCCTAAGCATGACCTGGGTGTTGCCTTTCCATCTCTCAGCCTCATCTGCCCATTTCTGGAGGAGTCCCAAAGCTCTGGACACATGTGTCCCTGATCATTTCGTGTGGTCTCCTCTGCCCAGAACTCCCTTCCTACTCTCTGATGTGGACGATCGTGTTTGGTTTTCAAGACACAGACCTCACTACCTGAGAGAAGCTGTCTTAGTTTTCCCACAAGTACCTCGATTGTGCCCCTGTGAGAGAATTTTGGAATGGTCTTTGTTTCTGGATCTTTCCCTGCTTAGGGACAGAGAGAGTGACTCATCCATACCTGCTCTCCCAGGCCTTGCATGACATCAGGATGGGTGCTCATGGTTGGTTGGGGCACAGAAGAATGACAACCAGTGCTAAGGTGAGACTTGTTGGAACAAACACCCCCACTTAGCATGTACTCCTTGAATGCGCAGCTTTACTCACCTCTTAAGTCTTCTGAGGCCCTGGGGACCCCGATCCATGTTTCATCTTCCAGTTGAGATGAACCTATCACAGTCCGTTTCTTGAAGTATTTGCCTAATTCAAGTATGTCAGCTCAGTTTACTTCCCTAGGCTTGCCCCACCCCCGCTGAGATATTGTTCCCCAAGTGTATCAACAATGTTGGGAATTAATTGAGGTGTATGAACGACAACAACAACAACAAAAGAATTTACAGTATTGGCACATGTGCGTGCTGGGGACTGAGCTAGAGCCATCAATCATGCCTGAACACCTGTCAACACAGTGAAATAGGCAGATGTCTTATTTTCACAATTTGGTAATTCTCTTTGAACAACAATAACAAAAATACTCCATCCAGAAAATATTTTTCTCTTCTAATAGATGTCACTTTCAACTATCACTGTCTACATAACGGAAGGTACTGTGTATCCTCTATAACTCTCCCCCTGCTCAGATCTGTTCAGACTCAAACCTGAGACTTAGGAAAATGGAAAGAGGGAACTGAAAGCAGAGCCCCTGGTGGAACCGAGAAGGCCACCAGGGTGACATAGAAAGCACGATTTATCCTATGGTGGTGGATAAGTCATAGCCACACGGCTCTGTGCTCAGAGAGTTGACGTGCTCCTGGTCCACACTGACTCCCAGAGACTCTGCTCCTGGGGCTCCTTTCAATGTAAACAGCTTCTAAATAGCACAGTGTAGCCAAGTGGGTAAGAAGATAGGGTTTAGACTCACCAAGGAGGCATGGGACTGGAACAGTCTGAACTTATCTTCTCAGCTGCTAATCTAATAATAGCACTGATCACTTAAAATTGCACGGGGCTCAAAAATTTCAGGAAAAACACTAAGAAAAATATCTTGCACTGTGTAGTAAAATATGCTGTTATTACAATATACAAGCATAAAATAAGGAGTATATAATGAGACCATAGTTTACAGCAAGAGAAACAACAGGACCATATTTTGGTTCTTAGTAGTGCTCAAACTAGCACTTCGTAAGATCAAAAAATTGACTTTCTGGCTGAAAAAAAGAAAACTCAGGATTCTGCAGATATACACACCTGGGTTTGGGCCACATATGTTTATGTTTCAATTTTGAAAACTGCCCCATCTTTATACTCAGGGCTTTAAACAGGTTCATTAAAATCCTCTTCCTGGGGGTCCTATGATAATTAAAGTAATAATATATAGAAAGTGTCAAGCATAGAGCCAGGTGTATGGTCAGAGGAGTTAAGATCATGAACATCAATCCTTCTTGGTTTCTGCCAATGGTACCGTAGGAAAAGCACTGCACTGGAAGAGGAATCCTGAGTTTGATGGGTTGGCCTAAGGACCACCAAGGTGACAGAAGTTCACTCAGAATATACCCTGACAAAGTGCTCTGGATCCTCCTTACGTGCTCACACCAAGTGCCAGGGCTGCCCGGTTCTGGTAAGGACACCATGTCTGGTTTGGAAGCTGTACCTGGGGCTGTTCTTGCTTAAATTTAGTGTCCTTTGTCATGCAATCCGTGTGCTTCCCCACAGAGATCTTGCTGGTCAGTGGAACGTAGGACACCGGGGACAGAGGGCTACCTCTGCATGCTTGATGCTTCTGGTGGTGGCACAAATGTTGCAGTTCACCCGGAGTGTGACACTGCTTCTAACTGGCTCTTGTACTGAGAAAGAGGTTATGACTTCAAACCTTTAGTACTTGACCTCCGTGAGTCTCCAACTTAACTAGGGAGTGGATATGATGGGCTTTTTGTTCTGAAATGAGTGCCCGCTCACACCAACAGGCCTCAAAACGACTTTCCTGTCCCCTGTGCAGTACTCTGGTACAAGTCCTTCTGAGGAAGGCTCAGGCAGAGTTGGTTCTGTTTACTTGTGATGACATCACAGAATGAGAGAGGGAGAGAGGGCCTGGAGCTATGCACTGACTGAGCTCTGGATCAGGTGGGGGATCGTGCTTTCCCCATTGTATTTGCCAACATTCAGTTTCTTCTGGCCCCGGGAACAAGCAACCATCTCTCTGGCCACCAGGAATACCTCCATGGGATAACCATTCCCCCGTGTCCCCAGGAGCCAGGCCTCCCTGGTGCACTCTGCCAGGGGTGGGGGTTAGGACTGCTTTGCCTCTGATGTCTAGGTGCTGCCGTTTGATTTCTGCTGTTTCAGAATTTGACCATTCCCATTGACATAAGGGAACTTAGTTGTATAATAACATCTTTGTGGTGGACCCCAGCATGGAGTGTAGCCACCACGGAGATTCTCAATAAAACCACTGTCCCAATTCTTGCCTAAATAAAAGATGTACCTCTAGGTTCTCTAAAGGAATATAGTCAGGTGGTGGGTTCCATATTCCTACAAAATAGTCCATTCCAATACTCCCACTCTGAGAGCTGCCATCTATCTCCTTCCTCAATATTCCCTACCTGTTTACTAGAGCTCATTGTGGTGTCCGAACCTGACAGACCTTCCCAGCAATGGGTTAGGACCAGCTCCAAGTATCTTCTGGGATGCTGACCCCTGAGTCCTAAGAGTTCTCCCATTTCAATGAACTTCCCTTGTCCAGCTCTTTACATTCTGCACCCACCCCAAGCCCATCCCACATGCCTTCCCAGTTTCTGTCAACTGGTATATATTGGCTAGCTCTTCCCCTTCTTTTTATATGTGTGAAATTTCCACTTTCCCTGATATTAGACTAAATTCTTTCAGTTATTAACTTGGGGGCAACAATGAGAGCCTCATGGGTCTTGAAGAGAATGACAATCATTTTGTGAGACACCCGTCTCGAAGGTAATGTTTCCAGGATTTCTAGACAAAAAGAAAAGTTTTTTCTCTTTTAACAGGGAGAGGGGGCTGCTTCTACCAGCTCAGAACCTTCATGGAAATCCAAATGAAGTTCCCAGATTCATCCACCTGACTGAGGTCTCAAGGTTATTAAATCAGCACAGGAGACCCGTTAAGACTGAGTGGGGATCAACCTGGAGACTTTCACCCTTAGAATTCAATCCTGAGTCTATTTTTTTTTTTTTGTTTCAATGTCCCTTATAGATGCAAGATATAAGGGCGTCTTTCAATGGAAGTAGAGACTCTTGTTTTCACAGGGAGCCCCGGGTAACAGGTGATGGTCCAAAGCCTGTCATTTCCTTTTTTTCCCAGGTCACAAAGCCATTAAGAAAAGCAGCCAATTCCCAGCTCTTAAATTAGATCACCATTGCTTCACTGCCACACAGGCCGCAACTCAGCTTCCACCTGTCCCTCATTTCCGTCCACCACCAGAGCGAGTCTCCAGAATCAGGATGCTACTGCAGACCAGTGGTCATCGCTGGCCACACGCCCCTCCCACTGTATTTCCTTCTCATCAGCAAGCTACCCAGTTCAAGGGTCTCATCCTGAGAGTCTGCTTCTAAGGCCACTTCCAGGACCACCTCTTTCAGTTTAACCCCCATGTCCCCTAACCAGAGCCTGGGACACCTGAGCTCGTCAGGAGAAGCACAAGCACGAGGGACATTCAGTCCTTCACAGCACGCCCACCCACCACAGCCAGGGCAGAGGGGACTCGAGCCAGGTGAGGGCGAGTCTGACCATTACATCAGGAATCCTCTTGGACTGGCTTGGACTGTTTGGAGCCACATGCTCCCTTCCAGTCCTTGGTCTTACCCCAAGTGGATACAGAGCAAAACCCAGGTGCTGAGGGAAAGTGCCTTTCAATAAAGTATGTGCGGACAGGTCTCTGAAAACATCTGGTGCTGGATGAGACTCAGATTCATTTGTCTGTGCGCTCACACACATGCACCCTGAGGGAGTAAGGGGGCCAAGGAGAGTGAGCAGGAGCCGTGAACTACACTAGGGAAGGGGAAGTTTCTCCTCCATCACCCCATCAGCTCCTGTCCACTCCCACTCCCAGGCCAGTGCTCTTGAGTATCTCTGGCCCTGGGACAGAGCAGACGGGCATCTATGCATTGACTTTAACGAATTCATTGTCCTGTGTCTTTGAAGCCTCTGATTCAAACTTTGAGAACGTCTTTGTTATAAGAGAGGAAAAACCGAGTTCACCTTTGCAGACGGCCCTTGTCGCAGGGAAACTTACTTGCAGGTGGAAGAGAGGAGCAGCAGCCTTCCGACCCTCCCTTCCCTGCCACCCACAGCTGTGCATGTGCAGCTAAGACCCTCTTCTCAGTGGAGAGTTTTACAGTGCTCTGCATCCTGGCAGCTCAACGAACCTATCCTGGGAAGAAACAAGTGCATATAACCTGTGTTTTCCAGAAAAAAAGGTGTTTTTCTTTTATTGGTTCTTTTTAGTTGTAAATGACAGTAGAATCCATTTCATATAATTACACAAGCATGGAATGTACCTTATTCTAGTTAGGATCTCATTCTTATGTATGTACGTGGTGGTAGGATTTGTTGTGTTGTTTCTATGTCAGACTCATTCCACTGTCTTTCCTTTGCTCATCCTCCACTCCTTGCCTCCATCCCCCATTGTCTAATCCAATGGACTTCTCTATTCTTTGCCTCCCCACCTCCACTTATTATGGGTTAGCTTCCACCTATCAGAGAAAACATTCAAACTTTCTTTACTTCACTTAGCATGATTTATGGCTCAGTAATACTCCACTTTGTATTTATACCACATTTTCTTTATCCATTCATCCATTGAAGGGCGCTTAGGTTGGTTTCATAGCTTAGCTATTGTGAAGTGAGCTGCTATAAACATTAATGTGGTTGCATCACCATAGTATGCTGACTTTAACTCTTAAGACATATCCCAAGGAGTGGGATGACTAGGTCAAATGATGGTTCCATTCCAAGTTTCTTGAGGAATCTGCATACTTCCTTCCAGAGTGGTTGCACCAATTTGCAGTCCTACCAGCAATGTATAAGCATACCTTTTCCCCTACATCCTCACCAACATTTATTGTTATTTGTATTCTTGATAAATTGCCATTCTAACTGGAGTGAGATGGAATCTTGGTATAGTTTTAATTTGCTTTTCTGTAATTGCTAGAGATGTTGAACATTTTTTCATATATTTGTTGACCATTCATATTTCTTCTTCTGTAAAGTACCTAAGTGCCTGTTCAGTTCCTTTGCCCATTTATTGATTGGGTTATTTGCTTTTTTTTTTTTAGGTGTTAAGTTTTTTAGTTGTTTGTGTGTGTGTGTGTTGTTTTATATACGTGAGTTTTTGTGCTTTAGGGGTCTTATTAAGGAAGTCAGTTTCTAAGCCGATATGTTGGAGTGTTGGGCCTATCTTTTGTTCTACCGTGTACAGGGTTCTGGTCTAATACCTACATTCTTGATCCACTTTGGGCTGAGTTTTGTGCAGGATAAGAGAGAGGGATCTAATTTCATTTTGTTATCTACGGATTTCCAGTTTTCCCAGTAGCATTTGTTGAAGAGGCTGTCTTTTTTCCAATGTATGTTTATGGCTCTTTTTCTAATATAAGGTGACTGGATCTTTGGGGGGTTGTCTCTGTATCTTCTCTTCTGTTCCATTAGTCTTCCTGCCTGTTTTGGTGCCAATACCATGCTGTTTCTATGCCTATAGATATATAGTATAATTTTAGATCTGTTATTGTGATGCCTTCTGCTTCACTTTTTTTGCTAAGGATTCTTTTGGCTATTCTGGGACTCTTGTTTTTCCATATTAATTTCATGACTGTGCTTTTTCTATTTCCATGAAGAATGCCTTTGGAATTTTGATGGGAATTGCATTGAATCTGTATAATGCTTTTGGTAGTATGGCCATTTTGACAATATTAATTCTGTTTACCCAAGAACATGAAAGGTCTTTCTATCTTCTAAGGTCTTCCTCAATTTCTTTCTTACATCTTCTGTAATTTTCATTGTAGTTGTCTTTCACCTCTATGTTTTAGATTGATTCCTAAGGTTTTTTTTTTTTTTTTGAAATGGTTTTCTTAATTTCTCTTTCTGCTGACTTGACATTGGAGAATAAGAGTGTGATTTATGAGTGTTAATTTTGCATCCTTCTACTTTGTTGAATTCATTTGTAAGTTCTAGAAGTTTTCTAGGGGAGTTTGGGGGTCTTCTAAATATAGAATTATGTCATTGGCCAACAGAGCTAGTTTTAGCTCTTCTTTTCCTATTTGAATCCCTTTTAGTGTCTTTCTATGGACCTGTTGATCCGCTCCTAGGTGTGTGCGTGTTCTTGTAGGTGAGGAATTGAGAACCTGATGATCCAGGAGGGGCAGGTGCCCTGGGGCCTCACCACCGTCTCCATCTGGCAGAGAACCCACAGTGCACCAGGCTTCTGTAGGTGAGGCCTCACCTTAGTGCCAGAGTCAGCCAGCTCCCGGAGAATGGCCGACAAGAGGCCTGAACTGCTTTGGGCGGAGTGAATTCTGCTGGGATCCTTCTGCCTGGAAGACAACAGTACAGGTCCAACCCACGAGGAATGGGTCAGGACTGCCAGGATCCGGTCTGAAGTCAGAGGGGAGGCATCAGCAGGCAGACCTGAGATGGGGAAGAAGAGGAATTTGGTCCCAAGGAGGGTCAGAGGTGATCTCAATATCTCTCTCAGGTGGCGTGGAGAGGATAGTGGGCTTCAGCTCCTGAGAGGGACCCAGAGTGGTCACAAGGCACTTAGGACAGGACAGGATGGTGACACAGAGGCAAAGGTCAGGCAGTCAGTGTAGGTAATGAATGATGGGGTCCGCTGGTTATCAGAGAGAGAGCCATGGGTTGCTATGGCTAACTTCTGAGACTGTGCTCCTGGGCACTCTGGGTTGCTAAGAATTAACCTCCACACTCCTGCTCCTAGTCACATATATAGGAAAGAAAGAGAAGACAGTGATTAAAAAGGAGGTTCTGGGGTCTATAGGACAGCAAGTGGCACCCCTCCCATGGGCTTTTGGCTCCGAGGCCGCCTCCTCTCCAGGGGAGTCTGCTCTCTATCACTTTCTTAAATGAAACGTGCTTGCTACGCTTGCCTTGGCAATTCTCAGGGAAGAAGAGCTGCTCCCAATCTGCACCAGACCAGTATCAATGGGACCTGGGGAGAGGCTCTGCGAGTGCAACGTAAGAGTGGCTTCTTGGGGCATAAGTGCCTCGGAGTTGCAATTCCTGTCATGTTGGAGCCTGCAGGCAGGTCTGTCAAACCACACAGAGCCACACATCTTGGGATGGTGGCTGGGTTAAAGATAACCATATCTATCCTTCCTTCTCACCGAGGAGAAGCTCTGAGTCAAAAAGGTTGGTGCTTCCAGAGCTGCAAAGATGTCTTCAGGAAAAGCCAGGTGCACAGAGGTGCCCATCCCCGTGGGAATGAGAGAACCCATGCTGCAGCAGGATGCATCAGGCACCCTGATGAACAGGAGGGCAGGAGGGTGGGACGGAAACCTTTCGGTGTATAAAGGCCATTGCTGCAGGAGGTTATTGGGGTGCTGTGGAAGTCCCCTTGCTTATTCACAGGTCAATCCAGAACCAACCCAGGCTGGGCACACCCTCCGATACCCTGGGGCTGTGGATACCTGACCCACTTTCAACTTGCTAAATGACCAGTTGAGTGCCTGGAGGGTTGGAGATGACAAGGAGGTAAAAGGACTAAAGAGAGGGAGAGAGAGCAGGAAGAGACCTCTCCAGACCAGGAAAGAACTGTCCTCCCTCTAGTGCTCGACGGGAACACTCATCACGGGACACACTACCTTTTCTTCCAGGAGAGGGGATAGGATAGGAGACTGCAGTTGCCAAAGAAATAGAAAAACTAATCTTAAAAAACTTCAACTTTTATAAATAACACTTATTACCTCAGTTCCAAAGAAATTTTCAAAAAGAGATAAAAATGATATATTTGTTTTGCAGAAAATACCAATAAATTATGGAATTATCATTGAATAAAGGTTCATCATCTTAACTCAGTGAAAGAATTACTGATAAATCAGAGCCCCAGAGTTTGCGTTTACAGCTGAATAATTTCTTCAGGTTTCTGGGACTAGAAGCTTGGAAGTCAGGAACACAGATGCCAGTTGACACTTTCTGGCGTGGTGCAAAGCCAGTTCATGGCTCCTGTAAAGTCACAGGACCTTGTACTTTACAATGACAGTCACTGGTGTGAAGAACTCACCAGGATCTCCAAGGGCAGGTAATTAATGTCTTTGTAGGGGTGGAGAGAGGACCATGGCTAGAAAGGCTGAGGAACACAGTGACCCTCAGTGCATGGCACTGTGAATCCAAGAGGACACATTTGTTTATTGTGTGTTTGTTTAAACTCAACCTCGTTCTGAAAATAATTTGAGGTTAGTTCTTACACGTAGCACAGCAAGATAAAAAATAAAAATAAATTAGAAAACTGGGGCAAGGAGAAAATAAACTGGAATAACAAGATGAAAACAAAATAAAAAAGTCATCAAGCAGACCAGCATGCTGTGAAGTCTGCGTGATTATTCCAGTTGGGCCACAGACTTATTTCTTAGTAGGATGCACTAATTTCTTTTTACAGGTAGAAGCACATAGGCCAGTCCCAAAATTAGCATTTGGATTCATTTCCATGCAGGGTGTAAAGCTAGATGGAAACTTTATTTAGATGAGTAGAGACCTGTCTCTGGGAAAGAGTGGGAACCATATATATTCTCTTAAAAATACACTTTTTGAAGACTTGGTTTTCATTCAGTCTGGAAAGGCGTTCATGAAAAAACTTGAAAGCCAGTTTGATGTGTTGGAGATGGTGCATTCAGTCGCTCATGCAACAATGATGTATGGAGTTCAATGATGTGTGGAATCTAACGATGTGTGGAATTTGTTTTCATCGTATGCCAAGCAGAGAGAAGGAAATAAGGATAAGAAATATATACAGCCCTCCCTCCTGGAGGCATGGCCAAATGGAACCCACCTCAATGCCCACAGGATCCAGGACCCCATTCCTGACGGCCATGTGAATGCCCCACGTGAAGATCCTCACGACTTCCCCCTCCCAGCCCAGGTCATTGCCCTGGGAAACAGCAGGTCTCCACAGAGGGTCCCTGATGTATTCTGTGTCCCCCCGTTTCCATGCCTGTGCAAGCCCCCTTCAGAACTGAATCTGGGCTTGCACTGGGGCTGACCAGAGCTCGGAGCGGGTATGAAGCCCTGTGACTTCCCAGCAGGCCTTGCAGATGCCTGCAGTTTCCCTCTTGCCACCCGGGAGGATCCCAAGCCATGTACAGAGGCCACCGGGCAGAGCACCAAGGCCCTGCCCTCGATAGTCCAGCTGAGCTCCCCGTCAGTGCCCACACCGGCTGCTAAGGCTCCAGGGGTATCTTGGGTTCTGTCCCCCGTGAGCCCTCTTGTTGGTGGCATCCCAGCTGCTACCACATGGAGAAGAACCTTCTCGCTGAGTTCAGGTCAAACAAAGAATTGTGAGAGAATGGAGGTGGTGGTTTCAAGCTTCTGTGTTCAGGGAGTGGTTTGTTACGCAACAGATCATGGGGATACCTAGTGTGGATGGTGTTCTGTGTCTGGGTTTGGCCCAAAGACACCCTTTGGCTCTCCCAAGTCCATAGCAAGTGTTGGCTGTTGAAGGTCCCAACCTGCCCATGTCCTGCCTTCTGGGCAGAGGTGGGACTGTCTCTTAAAGATCCCACCACCTCCCAATAGCACCACAGTCTGGCCAGTAAGCCTTCCACACATGGGCCTTTGGGGAGCACTTACCCAGGTCACAGAATCTGATGCGCTCCCCAACTTCTCACCCACTCCACCTGGGCTATCAGCCTGCTCTGCTTACTATTTCCCTGGTAACCACCACCCCAAAGCAATCATCTGCCCCACCTCCCTAAACACAGAGCTCCCAGAGGACAAGAACTGGACCTTCCAGCACTCGCCTTCCGCTACACTCGACAGCAAGCTTTCAGTTAGGATGTGCTGCGTGAGTGAGGGCCCCGCGGGCGCTGAGTGATGAAACTGGGTGCATCAAATGTCGAGAGCATCAGTCCGCACACTTGTACTGAGAAAGCTCGGGTGGCACATTTTGAGGCCTTGTAGCCATATGATCTCTGCCACAACTGCTCATCAGCCAGGGTGACACAGGCAGTCAGACAGTCCCTATGTGAGTGGTGTGGCTGGTTTCCCATCACACTGTTCACAAAGCCGGCCACAGGTTGGATCAGATCTGAGGGCCACCCCAGCCTAACAGGTTATCTTGTTAATGTGGATGGACTTGGGTATTTGTCGTTCACATTTAAGTGTCAACCAGTAATTTTGCTGAATCATGTCAGGCCTGCATGGTTCCTGGACGGGAGTGTAATTTACTTGATCCTCTGTGATTGTGGTGAGGCTGTCTACTTTAAGCCTCCTAATTCAGCCTCACACACACACACCTCCAAGAGAGTGGAGTCCTCTGCATGTAACCAAGCCGAGACCTTGGCTTTCCCTGCAGACATGGCCTTGGTTTACGTTGCTACTCTCAGCCTTCCTCCAACTCCAGATGAGCCTTCATCTCAGAGAAGCCAAATCCCCCTGAGGAGTCCTCAGCCCAGCCCAGCCCCAGCCTTGCCGTTTAGGAGAGTCACCGAGTCGAGGACAGATTGCACACAGAGGGCACAGGCGCCTGGCAGGGGTGCTGTCCTCCTTCCCGTCTCCTCCTCCCATCCTCAGCTGCAGGATCCCCGCGCCTGCTGGGTGGAGGACAGGGAGGTGCTAGGCCAGGTCTCTTGGCTTCCCTGGGAGAGTGAGGGAAAGGGTGACGAGAATGGTGACAAGACACAGATGGCTCTCTCTTGTCCAGCTGCTCCCACCAGACCAGCTTCTCACTCTGGAAGAGTCCACAGGCAGGCAGTGCAGAACAAAGGGACAGTCCACCTTGAGTGCAAGCAGCTTCAGCCACACACCCACACTCATCTAACATGCGGCACGTGGTGCCTTTGTCCTGAAGTCCTTATGCCCATCCCAGCGTTACCCAGGTCTGGAGCAGAGAGGACCTGTGACGTTTTCCCAGTCCAAGGTGAAATGAGAGGAAGTCTCCGGCAGCAGTTTCCTGTTTCTGCCACTTAAGCGTCTCCAGTCATCCCCATCCTTGTGCCTCGGGGCCCTCATCAAAATCTTTGGTTATAAATTTATGTGTAAGTTCCCCCATTTCCTAAGCTTCCTGCCCTCGGAGACTGTCCTTTCCACAGGGAAAGGCCTACATTCAGTTTGTTCATTTCTGTGAGTCCAGTGTGAAAGGCAGGCTTCAAAATACTTCACAGCTGGCATGGCCGTGGTTCTGGCCAGCACAGGGTGCCCACGGAGAGCAGCTCTGCACCAGCCTTGCCCAAAGCCAAGCACTCTGCCTGATACATGCTAACGACCTGAGCAAGTTTGTTTGGAATGAATGAATCAATGCAGAGAGTTTTTCTAAAACCCAGGGGCACTTTACCATTGAGCTTCATCCCTATTCTTTTTTATTTTTTTGCTTTTTAAGTTCAGTCGATTTAAAAACTTTATTCTGAAAGTGCCTTTCCCACTCTATGATGCCAAAACACTCAAAAAATGATGGTGGCAATAGATAGTAGGGATTTATTTTTCCCCCTTTAACATCTTATTTATAAAAGAAATGATGACACTATCAAAATAATCTTGAAGTTGAGTTCATCAAATCCAAAATTCAGAGAGGCTCTGTCCTACAATATCTTTCACTATCATTATTATTAAAATATAATTCACATAACACAAAGTTTACCCTTTAATGCAGAGTTTACTGGGTTTTAATGTATTCTAGGAGTTGTGCAACCATCACTACTTCCTAATTCCAGAACACGTCCACCCCCCCACCCCCCATGAATCTTGGAGCCTCTTAGTAGACCCAGTTTCTCCCTCTCCCCTCACCCCCTGGCAACCACCAATCTACATTCTATCTCTCCAAATTTGATTACTATGGGTATTTTAGATAAATTAAATCATGAACTATCTAGTCTTTTTTTTCTGGCTTCTCTCTTTACTATAATGTTATCAAAGTTCATCTATGTTGTACCATGTACCAGAAGTTCAATATTTCATTGTGTAAATATATTACATTTATTTATCTACTTACAAATTGCTTTGTTTTCACCTTTTGGCTATCATACATAATGCTCCTATGAACATTCATGGGTAAGTTTTTGTTGGATGGCCTCTTTTAAATCCTTTTTGGTATGTACCTAGGAGTAGAATTGTTGGGTGATTTTAAATAATCTATGTTTAATTATTTGGAGAACTGCCAAATTTGCTTCCAAAACAGAGTCTCACTTTTACATTCCACCAGCAATGTATGATGTCCCAATTTCTACACATCCTCACCAATGTTTTATATTATCTTACAACCATCCTAGTGGCTATGCAGTATTTCATTATAATTTTGATGTACATTTCCCTAATGGCTAATTATGTTAAGCATCTTTCATATGTGTGTGTGTGTGTGTGTGTGTGTGTGCGATTGAACCCAGGGGAACTTTACCATTGAGCTTCATCCTAAATCTTTTTTACTTTCTAGTTTGAGGTAGCATCCTGCTAAGTTGCTTAGGCCCACCTCAAACTTGCAATCCTCCTGCCTCAGTCTCCCAGTCGCTGGGATTACAGATGTATACCACCACTCCAGGATTCATGTGCTTTTTGACCATTTCTATGTCTTCTTTAGAGAAATGCCTATTTAAAGACTTTACCAATTTTTGTTTCCCTTCTCTTTGTTCACTTATAAGAGTTCTTCATATATTCTTGATACTAATTCCTCATCAGATATAATATTTGAAAATTGTTCTCTCTTTCTTTGGGTTACATTCTAATTTTATTGACAATGGCCCCTTGATATATACAAGTCTTTAATTTTGATGGAGTTTAATTTATCTCTCTTATTTTCTTACTATGCTTTTGGTGCATATTTAAGAAATCATTGCCTAATTCAACATCACAAAGATTTATACCCATGTTTTCTCCTAAAATTTGTATAGCCTTAACTCTTACACTTTGATCTTTGATTCATTTTTGTCTATGACCCATTATGAGTTAATTTTCTGTGTGAAGTAAAGGACTTAATTTTACATATGAATAAAAGGTTGTCCCAGCATCATTGTTTTCAAATGACTATTCTTTCCCTCTAAATTGTTTTGGTGTTCTTGTCAATAATCAATGGAGCATAAATGTACTGGCTTATTTCTGTACTCTCAATTCTATTCTATTGATCTATATTTTATCTTTATTGTTGATAGCACCTGGTCTTAACTACCTTACATTTCTAGTAGGTTTTGAGATCAGAAAGTGTGAGTTCTTCAACTTTGTTTCTCTTGGAGATTTCTCTGGATAGTCTTTATAATTCCTTGTGAATGTTCTGGACAGACTTTGTTTTTCCCTGTAAATTTTAGATTTGGCTCATTATTTCTGCCTGGCACTATCTTGCTGAAGCTTTGCTATAGGTGTGGATATTTCCGAATAGGAATTGATTCAAGTCTTGAAGTATAACAGGGTGTTAGGGAGCCCTATCAGAACCCTGAGTTTGTTCAAAACCAGTTCTTTCTCTAGGAAAAACTACAGAAAAGCTGGAATAAGCTGGGGGCATGGGAACCCACGTTGTTCACGCAGAACTCCTTGCCCTTAGTCCCACATGAAGAGCTTCTGTTTCCTGAGTTTCCAAGGTTTCTACCCTTCCTGAATCTGTGTCCAAGGAGAGATGCCAGTGACTACCTTGGGTCCCCAGAGCACACTGTGGTTGCCTGTCATGTCCCTCCCTGTACTATTATCCTTGGTTAATCTTTTCCTCATTTACCAGAGCCCATGAGGGCAGAGGCCATGTCAAGTATCCTCGGGATGGTTCCTGGCTCTCTCTAACCAGATTGATCCCCACTTGCTCCAAATACTCACTGGTCCACAGGGGTAGGACAGTGTTCCATACAACCTGCCCCAAACCTCCAGGTTAAACCTAAAGCTTGTATTTACCCTGGTCCCTTGATAGAATTAAACTTCTGACTATAACCACCACCTAGATCCCCTCTTCCCATCCTGAGAAAACAGTTGGAGCCTGCACATTCCAACTCCAGACCTCACCTCCCCCTGCACCTTGCAGCTCCCAGCTCGCCCTCTGACTCAGCCAAGCACAGGGAAAACAAACCGACTTCCAGCTCCTCAGACCATGTCCTGCTAGACCAGCCCATTTGCAATTCTGCTCCATGATGGGGACACAGGAGGCTGTTGTTCCCACATAACCTCGGGTGGAGGGACAGTGGGAGAGGGGAGAAGAGCAGTGGACCTTGGAGGGAGCTCAAGTGGGCACTAGTGAGAATGACCTAACTAAGCAGGGAATAAGCGGATTGTGGAATCTGAAAATGAGCAAACTTGGGAAGCGTACTATTAGTCTGAGAAGAGGTTCATTAACCGGATGAGTTGACCATGCACTGTGCTGGGAAGTGTGCATGTGTGGAGCCAATTCTGCCCTCATGGAGCATTTAAAAATGTAAATCCACATTGGAAATATTAACGCAAATCATTTCTAAATTCTTTTGCAGTAGGTGTGCGGAGGAGTGGTTTGGAAGCCGTTAGAACACATAGGACTGGCACTGTGAACTGGCTGGCCCACAGTGGATCCCAATCTGGAGACTGGGAAGCCCAACACTTGCTCAGCCTCCCTTGCATGGAGGAGCGACTCGAGATGAGGTGTTGGTCAGTGGGGTATAAAGAGAAGACAGCGGGGAAGGGGGGCTGGAAAAGCTTATGCTTTCTAGATGAAAGGGACCTCGCCATTTGGAACTGATCCTACTGGCTCCTTGTTGCCTTAAACAAGGAGCAAGTCCTTGCAACCACATTGCAACCACGAACAGAGCAGCATGGAGTGGAGAGACTGATGGTGGGGTGGAGAGGCAGAAGAGCCCGCGGTTCCCACGGCTTCTTTGAGGAGCCACTCTCAGGTCAGCAACCTGCACTCCACACTTCTAGCTCATCTATGAATCCTAGCAGGAGACCTGGGAAGAGACCCAGAGAAGGACGCCATCTGTGATTCCCCTGGTGCTCGTGTTCAGCTGACGAGCTGCCCCTTCCACTCCACACAGCACCACGGCTCAATGAAAACAAAGGCCTCCCAGGCACCGAGAAGCGAGGACGGCTTGAAGCATGGCAATAAGGCAGAGCTGGAGGCACAGGCCTTTGCATTAGCCATGACTCTCCTTCCCAAGCAGCGTCCTTCCCAAGCAGTGTCCTTCCTGGGCTCTGTCTGGTAAGCAGCAGTCAGCCAATGCACAGCTTTTCCGAAAGCCCCGGGATGCTGCTGCACTCAGAGCTCCATTCAGTCTCCTGGGGAGCCTGTGAGTATTTAGGCCTTCTCCCAAGAGCTGCTTGCACATATTTTCATTTAGCCCACGAACGTTTGTGGCGTGTCCACTGCATTCCAGACACTGCGCCAGGACGGGGAGAGATGCGTGGTCTCCACCCTCAGGGTGTTTGGGGGTGAGTGGTGAGGACTCTAAAGCTCTTACTGTGTTCCCAGCACTGTTCCCTCAGCCTTATCAGTTCTATTTTACAGATTAAAACAACAACAACAACAACACGAGGCAAAGGGATGTAGAGACACTTCCAAGATCAGCCAGCCAGCGAGGGCCAGAGTCAGGATCTGAACTCAGGGAGCAAGTTCCAGAGCCTACCCATGGCTCATATCCCCAGAACATACACAAAGATCTGTGAGAGGCAGATGGGGAACACCCAGGGAAGGCGGTCTGGAGGAAGAAACTGTGAGCTGTCCTGAGGCTGTTAAACCTCAGCCAGGTGATCTGGACAGTCGCCCCCCAGACTAAAGGAAGAGCATGCGCAAAGCCTCTGGGTAAGGGCAGGTGCACCTTCAGAACGCTGTGAGCTGTGCCCTGTGCCTTGAGGCCAGAACAGAAGGATCGAAGGAGGAAAGTTGGGACGACCAAGCAGACATCCTACGTGGGATCAAGCCACTTCAAAATCCTTTCTTTAAGAGGCAGCAGAACACAGAGGCTTCTTGCCTGGGTTCTGGACCAAGGACTACTGGGCTCAAAGTTCCGCCCCGAAGCTTCTTAGCTGTGAACCTGGATCACATCAGCACAGTGGGGCTGATGATGCGCCCTCCTCATTGGCCACGTTGGCACGTGCGGAGATTCGGGAACGGTGCTGGGATGTGGGAGGTGCCCGTCACCCCTCACCACCACCGCTGGTTCATGCATTTGCTTAGGCTCAGTGTGCTCATCGCTCAAGGACGGAGCTGAGAGGTGAGCCCCGAAGCTCTCCTTCTGAGATTTTCTTGCCAGAAAGTGAACCCAAGGCTAGTGAAGGGAGGGATGTGCTTCCAGTCTGTCACTTGGAGTAATGCAAAACGTCCCCACTTGTCCCTTCCGATGACAGCAAGGCCACTGCTGAAAGACAAGGACTTCTATTAACAAGGAGCACAAAGGAGCTCAGCATATTAACATTTGACTTTGTGGAAGGAGAGACAAGGACGTGGAGTGGGTTTCAGAGTAAGATTCAGCCTAGGAGAACCTTGGTGGGATCACGGTGGGTAAAGATTGGCAGGTGTCCCTGAAATCCACAGGAAAGCCCCCAGTAGAGATGAGCACAATATCGTCATTGCTACTTTTGACAATTTGAGGGTGGGGGGAATCCTTGCATTTCTAAGTTGCTTTACATCCGGTGGGCACTTATACCTGTTAGTTTATTTGAACCTCACCAAGCCCTTGTGGAAGCTGTTGTGATTTTTCCTGTCTTATTGACCTTCTTAGTGTCAAATGTAGAATCCTAATCAAGACTCTCTTCTGCTCAAGCCAGAGATCTTCCACTATAAATCTACCTCCCCCTCCTCCAACTGTTCCTGAACTACAGACAGTGGCCAGGCAAGCTCAGGTTTGACTTGAAAAGGAGAACACCCCATCTGTGCCACTGAAGTAGATGGACCCCGCACATGGGCTCCACTAGATCAGGGGCCCAGGGACTCTGGTATTTGGTGGATCTTCAACATTTCAAAGAATATTTTCAAAACGAACATAGGAATGCCAGCGTTGTGCTTTGGCAAAGTGAGAACATAAAAATCAAACAATGAAGAAAACCTCTGCTAGGTAATACTACAAAGAGGATTTTTCAGAATTTCCCCCCACAACCCCCAAAAGTAGAAAGACTCAATTTGAGATAAAGAACATTCTTTGTAAGAAAAGCAAGGTGAGGACTTAAATTGGATGCATATCTCATTCAGGGCTGTTGTGCATGACTCTTCAGGTTGTACACTGCACAATGCCAGTGTTGGGGTGTGGTTCCCAGAGACCACACTCATCTTTCCCTTACCTTCTCCTTTCCATAGAAACCAGAGAAGATGTGTTTAGGAGATTGGCTGGCAGACTGAAGTTCTTCTAACCTGTCCGTCCTATCATCTGAACCATCTGGACCAGTACCTTCAAGTTGTCTTTGAGGATCCCAAGGAATCCACGAGTCTTCTCAAGGGCCACGTGACCTAAACAGAGCATTGCCTTAGCTCCTTCTAATGTGGCATCCTTCTGAGCCTTTGCCTGCGGGAGAAAGGGTGTGCAGGGACACCTCAGTGTCAGCTGAGGTCCACATGCTCCCCAGATTTCTTTGTTTTCACCCAGCACCCTCGTCCCTCCCAGGACTCGCCCCAGGATGCCTCCTCAGGCTCCGCTCAGCTGGGAGGGGTCCTTCCATTGGCCTGGTGTTTGATGACTTTGACAGTTTTGAAGAGGACTGGTCAGGTGTCTGGTAGAACTTCTTTTGTGTGTGTGTGTAAGTGTGCGGTTCTAGGGACGGAAGCCAGCAACTCCTGCATGCTAGACTGGTGCTCTACCACTGAGATACACCCCAACCTTTTCATTTTTTTAAATTTTGAGACAATATCTTGCCACATTGTCCAGGCTCACGTTGAACCTGCAATTCTCCTGTCTCAGCCTCCCGAGATGCTGGGATTACAGGAGTGTGCCACCACACCCCACAAGAGTTTCCTTTAATTTGAATTTCTTTGGTATTTGTTTCACTATTAGACCAGGGCTGTGGAGACTGCAGAGATAGAAGGCCGTCACATGCCAGAGCGTGCATTACCAACAGGACACCACACCTGGGGCTGACCTGGGTCACCGGCTGAAGGGGCGTTAGGAGGCTCTGCACTGTAATGTTGTCGCTTCCCCTTCCATGCATCTCCTCTGGAAGGAAGTCACTATGCCCAGTCCACGCCTACGGAAGGGGGACATGCTCTGCTTCCTCAAGGGCAGGTTCATCTACAGAAGTGATTCACAGTGTTTATATCCCCCCACCTTGTTTACCTAATCCCTTATTTATATCAGTATTAGCTCATGAAGATTTAGATCTAGGTTCATAACTCCATGTCTTCCCTAATTGTTAAATCCTGATCTTCATGATGGTGGCATTGGGGGTTTTAGCCTGTGTCCCTATAGAAAACAGCGCCATCGACTAAAATGCAGCGCTTGGTGCAGTTTCCTTGGTCCTCAGCCTTACAGACTCCAGTGTTTCTAAAGCCCCAGGTCAGCAACTTTTCCCCTACCCCTTCAGGGAGGTTGTCTCATATATTTGTAAGACAGTTTTTCTGTGCTGGTTGGCTTTTTTGGCATTCCGTCAAATACCTGAGAAAAATAACTTAGAGGAGGAAAGATTTATTTTGGCTCATGATTTCAGAGGTGTAGTCCATGATCCGCTGACTGCAGGCAGGAACTTCAGGGCAGAAGGGCCTGGTGAAGGAAGCTGCTCAGCCCGTGGCCGATGGGAAGGAGGGCGGGAGGAAGGGGCCAGGGACAAGAAATACCTTCTAGAGTATGTCCCTAGAGACACACTTCCTGAACCAGGACCCCCTCCTGCAGTTTCTACCACCTCTCAATAATCCATTCAAATTATTAATCCATCACATGAATTAATCCAGTGATAAGGTTAGAGCCCTCCTGAGCCATTGATCTCCCCAAAGCCTCGCCTTTGAACGTTGCTGTGTTGGGGACCAGCCTTCCACACACAGTCTTTGGGGAACACTGCATTCACATTCCACCCTGTCTTCCGCTGTCCTTCTAAATGACTTCTAGTTTCATATATTAGGGTTTCCTTTTTGTGCTGTAAAGTTCTATGTGTTTTGAAAAATGCATAATTTCATGTACCCACCATTATAACACCACAGAGTAGCTCCCCCAAATTTGTGTTTTTCTTATGTAAACCATCATCACTTTTCTGTGCCTCCTGAAATTCCTGGCAACTATTGATCATTTAATCTTCTCTCTACACAGAGCCACACAATATTTAGCCTTTCCAGACGGACTTCTTTCATTTATCAAAATACATTTAAGGTTCCTCCATTTCTTTCCATGCCTTGATGGTTCATTTCTGCTCCATTTCTGTTCATTGCTAAATAATATTCCACATCATTGTTGTATCCCAGTTTGATTATCCATCTACCTATTGAAGAACATCATGGCTGCTTTCAGCTTGTGGTAAGTAAGAATATAGCTGCTGTGAACCTCCATGTGTAGGTTGCTATGTGCACATACATTTTCAGATAAGTTTTGTTACTTATCTATGTGCACAATTGCTAGATCATATGGTAAGACTGACTTTCACTTTGTAAGAAACTGCAGAAGTAGCTGTATTGTTTTGTATTCTAATTAATAATGAAGAAGAGTTCCTGTGGTTTCACAGGTCTGCCAACAATTGGTATTATCAGTTCTTTTTAAAAACCACTGTAGTAGACATATAATAATAATTGATTACTTGAATTTGTAATTTCCAAAAAAACAAATGATGTTGAACATTTTTCATAAGATTAATTCCCATTTGGATATTTTCTTTTGTGAAGTGTTTGTCCATTGTTATTGTAGGAAGAAAATACATGGCATAAAATTCACCATTTTAACTATTTTAAGCATAGGTTCAGTGGCACTAATTACATCACATTTAACCAACATCTAACTCCAGTATGTTTTTAGTATTGCCAAATTAAAACTCTGTACCCATTTGTTGTAGTCAGATTTTTCGCTGCTGTCCAGAAAAGAACAATTTTAGAGGAAAAATAGTTTATTTGGGGGCTCACGGTTTCAGGGGTCTCAGTCCCTAGACAGCCAGCTCCATTCCGTGAGGCTCCCGATGAGGCGGAATATCATGGCAGAAGAGTGTGGTGGAGGGATGTGGCTCACATGATGATCAGGAAGCAGAGAGAGAGACTCCACTTGCCAAGTACCACATATATACCCCAAAGGCACATGCCCAAAGCCCACCTCCTCCAGCGACACCTTACCCACCTTCAGTTACCACTCAATCAATCTCACCAGGGGGCTCATTCACTGACTGGGTGAAGGCTCGCATGACCCATAGTTTCTCCTCTAAATCTCCCTGCATTGTCTCACATGACCCTTTGGAGGCTTACCTCACATCCAAACCATAACAACATTTAACAATAACTTCCCTTTCCCTCCCGCTCCTGGTTTCTGATGAGCACCATTCCACTTTCTCTGTGAATCTGACTATGCAGGAAACTCCGTGAGCGGAGCCAAACGCTATTTGGCCTTGAGCGTCTGGCTTATCTCACTAACGTGATGCCTTCCCAGTTCATCGTGTTGTAGCAGGTTTCGGAATTTTCTTCATGTTGAAGGCTGAATGTTATTTCATTGTGTATATGTGCCACAGTTTGTTTATCCAATCAGTGTTGAGGAACACTCCAGTTGATTTCCCATTTTGGTTATTGCAAATCATACTGCTGTGTGCATGGGTGCATAGAGATCTCTTTGGGGCTCTGTTTTCAGTTGCCTTGGGTATACACCCAGGAGTGGAATTGCTAGATACTAAGGTAATTCCATGTTTAACTTTTTGAGAATCCACCATACTATTTTCCATAGTGACTTGTGCTATTAAGTTCACATTAACACTAAAGAAGTTTTCCCTCCATCACATCTTCACTAACCCTTGTTATGTGTGTGTGTGTGTGTGTGTGTGTGTGTGTGTGAGTAAATGACCAAGTGGGTGAGAGGTAATATCTCATCGCTATTTCCCTGATGATTAGTGATTTGAGACATCTTTTAATGAGTTTCTTGGCACTTATATACCTTCTTTGGAGACATCTATTCAAATACTTTACATTTTTAATTGAGTTGTTCATTGCTGGGTTATTGGCCCATTTTTAAAAGTTGAGTTGTTTGATTTTGTTTGTTGAGTTAAAAGAGGTCTTTGCCTATCTTGGATACAAGTTTTTAAATTAAATATGTGTTTTGTAAGTATTTTCCTTCATTGTATGGGTTTACAATTTCCTAGAAGTATTATACATGAGTGGGAGTGTTTAATTTTGATAAATCCAATTTATCCATCATTCCTTTCATGGATCATTTTTTCGTATTATATCTAAAAAGTTATCCACAAGAAATTACATCTTGAAATTGGGTACTATATGCCCTCCAACTATCTTATCTTTCTTCTTTAGTATTATGTTGACTCTTACTAGTTTTTTGCCTTTTCATATAAACTTCAGAGTCATTTTGTAGACAGGTACAAAATGCCCTTTTGGGATTTTGATCAGGTTGCATTAAATCTATAGATCAGGTTGGGAAGGACTGACATTTTAACAATATTGATTTCTCCAACTAGGGGACTGAATATTTCTGTTTGGGTTTGGATATGAGGTGAACCCCAAAGGTTATTGTATTAATGCAAGTAAGTTCAAAAGTAAAATGGTTGGACTGTGAGACTGTAACCTAATCAGTCCACCCTAGTTTGAATGGACTGGGTGGTAAGTGTAGGCAGGTGGGGCATGGCTGGAGGAGGTGGGTCATTGAGAGCTACATTGTATGTGGGCCTCTTTCTTGTGGCCTTTTCCCTATCTCTGCTTCCTGGCTGCCATGAATGGAGCAGTACTGCTCCAACATACCCTTCAACATGATGTTCTGCTTCACCTTGGGCTCAGAGTAATGCAGTCACTCAGCCACGGACTCACCTCTGAACCATGAACCAAAATAAACTCCCCTCCAATAGGCTGTTCTTGTTGGGTATTTTGGTCCCACCAATAAAAAGCTGAGCAACCCAGTCTCTTCATTTAATTTATATTCTTATTCCTTTCATTAAAGTTTTGTCATTCTCCATTGTATCCTGTTTGTGGTCCTGTAGGTATTTTGTCAGTTTTATACCTAAATAATTCTTTTTGGGGGTGCTACTACAAGTGGCACTAATTTTTAAATTTCAAAGTCCAATTGTTCATTATTGCTATGTAGGAAAGCAATTGACTTTTTATATTAATCGATTGCATTCTTTCTATAATCATTTATGATTTCCAGGAATTGTTTGGCTATTCTTTATCTGTGAACAAAAACATTTTTCCTCCTTTCTCAATCTGTACCCCTTTTATTCCCTTTCTTTTCTCTCTCTTCCACAATAACATTTGTTATTATGATTATTTGTCAGTGTCTTGTTGCACTGCCTCAGACTTCTGGTGTGAAGCTGAATAGTGTTGACAGAGAATATCCTTGCCTACTTCCTCACCTTAGCAGAAAAGCACCAACTGTCCCTCCATTAAGTACCACATTGGCTGCATTTCTTTTGCAGCTGTTTTTTCTGAAGTTCAGAAATTTCTTTAGATTCCTGGCTTGCTAAGAGTTTTATCATGAATAGGTATTGTCAAAAGCTTTTCTTGCATCAATTGATAAGATTGTATGATTTTTTTTCTTCTTTAACCTGTTGACATGGTAGTTTATAATGATGCTTTTTCGAATGTGGAACTATCCTTTCACAACTAGAATAAGTCTCACTTGGTCAAACTATATAACTCTGGATAATTCTGCTTCTACATTGTTGAACTCTATTTGCTAATTTTTTCGTTGAGGATTTTTGCATGTGTGAATGGTCTGTACATTTGTTGTAACTTCTTAATCTAGTTTTGGTTTGGGGTCATGCTTGCCTCATGGAATGAGCTAGACAGTGGTTATTCTACTTCTATTTTCTGGAGGAGACTATGGAGAATTGGTGTCAATTCTTCCTTCAACATTTGTACAATTCACCAGTAAAGTCTGGGTGCTTTCTTTTCCCTTTTTGAAGGTTATTAGTTATTGATTCAAATTCAGATTATCTATTTCTCTTTGTGTGAATTTTGGTAATTTATGTATTTTTAAGAAGTTGGTCTATTTGGTCTAAATCGTCAAATTAACATATTCACAGTATTTCTTTCTATCCTTTGACATTCATCGGATCAGTAGTGATGACCTCTCATGTCTGATACTGGTAATGTGTATTCTCTGTCTCTCTTTATCTATGTATCTATCTCTCTCTATCTTACTCCCTCTCTTTTCCCTTTGGTTAGGATGAATAGAGAAATTCATTAATCTTATTGATCTTTCCAACAAACTATATTTTTTCTCCTATTGGTTTCCTGCCTTCAATTTCCTTGATTTTTGTTCTAATTTTCATTATCTCTTTTCTTCTACTTTAAGCTTAAGTGGCTTTCCCTTCTCCCGTATCTTCTGGTGTAAACTTAGATTATTGATTGAAGAACACAATACAATAGATCTCTCGTAACACTGCTTTCAAGGCATTAAAACATTTTTGATAAATTGGATTTTCATTTTTATTTTAGTTCAAAACATGTCTTACATTTTGTTCAGATGAGGAGAGCTCTCGAGGCAAGGGCATGGTGGGCCGCCAACAACCAGGCAGGGAGAGTGTGAACCATATCTAAAAAAACAGATTAATTTTGTCTGATAGCAGCAAAACATGGGAGGAGTATCCAATGAGAGAGGCTGAAAGGTAAACGACAGATCATGAAGAACTTGTGCCATGCCAAGGGGTCCAGGCTTCATTTGGAAGTAATGGAAAAGGAGACATTCTGCTTACTAGCTTTGAATCCAGAGCTGTCGTTCAATCAGAGCACTGTTGTTATCTGTAAGTTTTGCTGACAACCATCTAATAGCGTGGCCTGCAGATGCCAACCATCACCACACCCAGGTGCCTGGAACTGTGTAGCACTCCTGCTATGACACTAGGCAGCCTGTATTCTCATTCCCTGGGTCATGTCAAGCTATGCAGCTGTGTACTCATTGTACTCAGAACCACTCCTGATGGGACATGCGTAGCAGCTGGTGTGTCCATCTCCATCTCTGAGGGTTCAAAAGAGGGCACAGCGGATTCCCTGACCTTCCAAAGACTGAGCAAGATCCCAATTGCTTTTATTGAGTCCCTTACTGCTCAAAATACCCGGAGGGATTTATCCTCTCCTGAAACCCTTGTTTTATTAGAGCACCTTGTGTGGACTAGATGGAAAATTACAAAGGCCGCATCTTTGGTAGAAAATCAAATGTTGGGAGTGCTTGGCTCATACCAGTTGTTTGACGAGGCATTGCAAAAACAAGATGTACTCAGGAGACCATTAGCTGGTTTTATGAGCAAAAATGAAAGAAAGAAGAGAGACTATAGAAATGTGGGACTTCAGAGGATCAGAAGAGCTGATTCTAGACACTCCAAATGGCAGAAATAAAACCGAGAATATCTTTGATCTAAATAAGCCGTCAGAGCAAACCCTGCCACAAAGATCAGATTAATATTGTGGCCACTTCATTTAATTCTGGCAGCAGCCTGAATGTGCCCTGATGTTGAGAGACAAAGGAAGTGGGGTGAGGAAGGAAAGAAATATAATAGATGGAAAGCATGTCCCAGAAACAGCTTTGGTTATGGTTATTGGTATATGGAACTGACTGAAAGCAAAAAAGATCAGAAGTCTCTGAGGTTTGCAGAGCACTTTATTACCCCGCAAAACCCATAAGCTCAGACTGAGAGATCCTTGATGATTTGAGACAGAAGAACCATGGGTCTTCCTATGGTCCAAGGGCAAAGGGCAGGCTCCAGACAGTGCACAGGTCCCAAGAAGACCTTCTCCCAGTGCTGACTGCAGATGTCTTCATGGAAGACAATGATCAAGAAAAACCCTCTCCCAAGAGGTCGGAGCCTGGGCCATCGAGGAGCATGGGAGCAGTACCTCAGTCTAAAGAGAAGGAAGTCTGGGGACCCTCTGCTCTGCCAGGGGAGGAAGCCCCACAGTGTCAGCCCTGCGGAGTCCCTGTCCCCATGCATCCATAGCTGCTGCATGGGTTTTCTCTCCTTCTAGTCATGAGAGATCTTACTGTGGGATTTATGCCCCTTCTCCACATTTGTACTCAGAAGGAAAGAAAGATTGATAATTCTAGTTTCTAAGTCCTGGATCCCTAAGATATCCCTTGTGATCCTCCATGTCCTCTCCCTCTTTCCCACCTGCAGATTGGAGGGTGATACCCAAGATGACCTTGAAGGCAGCATGCATTGTTGAGTTCCTGATGACCATGGGGAGAGTCCTCTGTTGACCCATGCTGAATGGGGATGTGAGAGAAAAATCAATGTTTAATATATTAGGATTCCAAAATTATGGAACCATCTGTTATAGCAACTAGTTAACCACTCCAACTCATTGAGTGGCTTATCTCAAGCCACACAGCAACTCCGATAAAACAGGCCATGAGCTCAGGTCTCTTGACGATAGTCCAGCAAGTTTTCTACTCTTGAACTGTGTCTGGTGCTGAATCTAAAATGACAGGTCACTTCCCCAAGGCCAGCCTTTATTCTCTAGAATAATGACATGGTCCTGTTGTTTTTCAGCCAGCTGATCTTGTCCAGGTTAGCAAGCACCATGGCGGTCCCGCCCGCTGGCCCACTCTCTCTCCCTCTGCTGTGCAGAAGGGTTTTATGAAGGACTGTAACTACACAATCACCCGTCTCTTTTATGGGCTCAGACAACATGCCCCCTTTTATTACACTTGCTGTCCTCCCTTCTAAGGCACTTTTATGGCTGTGGGGACGATTGCCTCACTCCTGAGAACTCAGGAGTGTCCCTTGGTGTGCCATATAACTTGTCACAATATTTTTAACGGCAATTCTTCTCGTGTGTGTCTGTGGGAGCTTCCCACCAGCAGCTCCCTGATGACACCGTGAGGGGTGGGCAGGCTCTGGCTGCAGGAATCACCTTCCTGCAGCAGCTGAAGCTGTTTCCCAGAGCAGGACCCCCAGCCGGCTTCTCTGCTCTTTTAAACTCACCACCCGTGGCTTGAATTTGGAGTTTGAGGGCCTGGGGCTTTCTTTGCATGAGTAGAGAAAAGAAAGGAACCAGACTGACACAGGCTTTGAGGTTCAGAGGAGCAAGAGCAAATGTATATATCCTTACAAAAAGATGTCGTACCACAAGAATAATGACATTGGTTACAAAGCACTTTCATGGACCACCCATTTCTAGCTGGTACAACAGATTGAGGAGGTGGCCATGTGAAGAGGTACGTGGTCTGCGAGATCCAGTCTTGACGGGCCGCTTTTCTGTCCCCAGCATCCTCCGCATTTTATTTAGGTGTCTTTGTCTCTCCTTTGTTCTCCTGTAATATGCAAAGCTTATCTCTCTTGCAATATTTATCTGCTCTGAGAACAAAACAGCCATTCATCTCTGAATCCCAGACACCTTAACCAGTGCCCTGCACATAGCAAGCAATCAATATTCATTAATCTAGCACTGACTGAGCACCTGCCATATGCCAGGGCCTGTGGTGGGCAGGAGTGATACAAGGTTGAAGGGTACCTGAGAGCTCCTGATCCCGGAGTGGTTTAATTGGGGGAGGGGGAGAGATGAGAAATACATTGAAAACTAAAAAGGAGAACATCCAGGAGTGACATGGGTCATGGAGACCAGGACGTGGTGATGGTCAGAGGTGACAGAGTGGAGGGGACAGCAGACGGTCTAGGAGCCTCTCTGAGAGGACGTGTGAGTGGACAGCTGAATGAAGAGGAAAGGGAGCAGGTAAGACGGGGTGGAGGAGCCCAGGTAGAGGCCCAGCAAGGCCTCGACAGGTGAGAAGAACATGGAGTGCCATGAGCCTGGGGAGGCGGGCAGGGGCCAGGCCAGACAGGCCAGGGCCAGCCCAGGTCGGGAGCCACAAGTTCTTTCTGGGACAGGGGAAGCCACAGGAGGGTCCAAGCAGGAAGCCACATGATTTGACCCCTATTTTTAGGACGATCCACACTGCAGGGTGGGGAATGGCTGGTGGTGTTCAGAGCCGCCACAGGACCCCAGGGAGGAATTTGCTGCTCCCAGTGGGGCTGAGGGTTGGATGAGGGCACAATGGGGGACTGGGGTGTGCTTTCCAGTAGAGCTGACCAAAGTGCTGCTTCTCACTGAGATGGAACTAATCCAGCCCCCAACACTGAGAGCCCCTTGCAGAGCACCTGCTCCCCGCCACGGGCTCTGTGTGCGTCATCTCGTCCTTGCCCTCATCAGACACGTCGTCCTACAGTTCAGGCAAGTAGAAGGATTGTCTCCACTTTGGTACTTGAGAAACTCCATGTCACAAGTGGGTTTAGGTAAAGTCTGCACAGAACAGGATACAAGCCCAACACTAGTGATCATGCCACTTGATTGCACTAAACTCGAAACTCTGTTCCTTCTCATGACCCTCAATGAGATAGAAACTCCCAGGTCTTTCCCTCCTTCTTAAAACTACTAAAACTGCAAGTAGTAACCATACCTGACATTTCCTAAACACTGACTAAGTCCCGGACACTGTGCCTAGGGAATCATATATATTATCTCATTTAACTTTTGACAACCCTTAGCATCTATCCTGTGCAGTAGATGCCAAAGCGGAGACTCAGAGAGCTAATTAACTTGCCCAAGGTCACTTACAAGTGACGTTGCATAATACAGATTATACAGAAGAGCAATGATCACTAGGTATTTGAACCAGGTTTTCAAACCCAGCGCTGTTGGACTCTTTACCATCATCGTTTTCTGTCTCCAGTGATAACACCAATAAAATGTGCATTGCTCTTTATTAAGTTCTAGAGCTTTTACAGAAGTCACAGCAACTCCTGGAGGATTTGGACTGTGGACCAGCACAGGCTCAGGAACCAATCGCCCTGTGGCTAGGAGCAGGCAGTGCTGACACCCACATCTGCTGAATCTGGCTGGTTCTGTACCTTGCTCTCCAGGAGGAACCCAGCAACACAGCCCAGCGTTCACCTGTGCAGGTGAACCTTCAATAAGCACATCAAAGCGCCTGAAAGTATATCCCAGACAGATCTTTTGAGACTAACACAGCAGACCCACCCCAGAATGATATTGAAAACATTGCCAATAAAAGTGATGAACCACTTTTGCAAGTGACCCAAGACTGAAACTTTTTTTTTTCTTCTTTGCCTGGAACGGCATCCCCTTCATCTGTCTTACATTGTAATCAGATACAACCTTGATAGAATGAAAGCGGAGGTCACACTGAACAAACTGGCACTTTACGTGCCTGGAAAAAGGCTCCTTTGTAACAGGGAAATTATAGCATTTCTAGAGAGGGGTTTTTCTTAAAAGGACAGGCTGCTTTGTTCAAATGCTGCTGATTTCAGCGCTCCAAGGAGATGGCCCTTTCAGACTGTCGACCGGCTGAAATTTGTGGGGTTCCTTTTGTTTGTAGAAACCTGCATATATTACAGGAGGTGTATTAAAATAGAAATGGTAAACCATTCCCAGGTAATCTTTTGATTGTCCAAAAATGTCAGACAAGAGATAAAATCACTCTCACTTTGCATTTTGCTTAGTGTCCATGCACGTGGGTATAGGGTGCAGGATTCAACTAATCTCAGTGGGTGGCAGATCCCCGCTTCTGTCCTTAACGTGGTGATTCTCCTGGGCAAGGAGCTGACACTAGTAAGCAACAGTATTTCGGATCAGAGCATTAGACTTGCATTTAAAAGGAAAACAAGCATAACGGCAAAACCAAACTCCGGAGTTTAGGTAATGCACAGGGGAAAAGGGAAGATAACTTCAGCTTGTGAAGCTTTGCAGACCAACTGGAGCCAGGCCAAAATTGGTGAAATCCTATTGCAAAGCAGAGTGTGAAAGCACAAGATGTGTTTGAGGGGAAAAAAAATACAACAAGGTTTTGTGTCAATCGAGATGCCAGGCATGTCTTGTCTCCACATGTGATGTTATCAAAAATTAAGCCAAGTGTTTCATTTTCCGGGTGTCAAATTTAACACTTAGTAATATTTTTGGCATTGTAATTACTGTTTTCATACCATTGGGCCTTTTGTGAGTAGGAATGTTTTGTCTACAGTTCTAATAATCACTTAAATTTTTATGAGGAGATGCATTGCTTCATTAAACCTGATTGTTTATGGCTAATAATGAAAGTTTTACCAAACCTACTAAACCTCTTAATTGGCGTCTCAAGTGTTTGTTTCTTAGTTCCCCAGTTTGTAGGGAATGAAATCAGTATTGTCGCTGTTTACGAAGCAGCTGCTCTTGTGGTTGGGTAGAGTGAGGGATTAGGAAGAAGGAACTCCCTGATGTTCTCAGACTCCTGTCACAGTGCAGAATGCTTCATGACCTGAGGCTGGGTGGGAGGGGGCTGGATTACATTCCCCTAAGGCTACTGTATTACTTCCCAAGAAATAGGACAATAGTTGGATTAGTATGGGAATTATTACTATCTCGTATACACAGGACCAGGGAAAGGAGGAAAGAATCAGTCCTGGGGTCAGCAAATGAGTTTGATTTTAGCTGTCAGAGAGACCTGGGACTAATCAGAGCACCTCTGTGCCCACGGGTTGGAGAGCCTTTTGAGGCAAATGTGTGAAGAGGTGCTTTTCCCTGCTCCTCCATCCTTCATTGAGATAATCAACTCCTGAAACCTCCTGGTCCTCCCCCAGGGCCCGAAATCAGAAAGGGCATTCATCAGAGGTGGAGTGGCTGGGGGCAGAGACAGCCCAGGAGGTCCTAGCAAGCCACTGGCTCTGACTCAGGAAATGACTGCGTGGCCACAGAGGGAACCGGGTTGTTGCTGGGAGGGAGTCAGCTGCCTTGTTCCCTTCTGAACCCTAAGGCTCTGGCTCTGGGCTCTCTTCTACCTCAGAACAGCTTGTCTTGGGGAAGTTGTGCTGTCCAGGACTTTTCTCTCACACACAGGCAGAGCCAAGCAGAGGGTGTCTGCACATTTCCCATGGCCATGGCACAATCCACTTGGCAAGCAAACTCTTGAGCAGAAATCCAACTGAAAAGTCTAAAAATGGGAGTTCAGAACCCACTTGAATCAAATGTATGAAAGATGATATGTCATGAGCTTTGTAATGTTTTGAACAACCAATTTAAAAAAATAAAATAAAATAAAAGTAGAAATGACAAGGTTGAAACAGGCCCCAGCAGCCCCCAGGCAGCTCCACATGCCCTCGCTGTGCAGCTTTGTTTGCAGATCTTCAGGCGCAGATGTCTCAGGTCCTCCGAAGGCTGCTCTTCTGTGACATCCACAGGCTCTTTGATGTGCATTTCCCACTGGTGGCAGCCTGGGGCCGCCTGCTCCGGAGGCCCTTGCTCTGCGATGGTCAGTTTGTCTCTGGTTTCACTCACATCAAAAGATGAGACCCTTTTCTTTGAAGGGCCTGGAAACAGACCATTTTAATGACTCGGGACCAGTCCTGTGGCTGCAGATGGAACCCACTTTCTTTCCCGCTTGCAGAAGGAGATAATAATATGAACCATTCCCTGTATGGAGCTGAATAAATAAGTTTAAATCCCTGACACAGTTTAGAATATGGAAAAGGAGGAGGAAAGGTGTGGTCTCCTCTCTTTACCTGCAGGAAGGTCCACAGATGCCCCTGGGAGAACCACTTGGGGCTCCTGAGCCTGACAAGGCCCCTCCCCCGGCACATCACCGGCCTCCTCTCTGAACCCCACCTGCACCTCTACCTCTTCCCTGATTCTTCTCTCTGGCAGCTGCTTCAGAGAGGAGAGTCATTGCTTTCGTAGAGAACGAGCCAGATCTGGCCCTGCTCTTCCCAAGGCGGCCATGCTCATTCTGGCACCACGTAAACTGGGGTTGCAGTTACTGCCTGCAGGCACTGTTGACCCTGGCCCTGACCTCTACCTTGCCCTGAGCTCCCTTGGCTATTGAAGCTCTGCCTGCAGTACAAGAAGACGCTGTATGACCGTGACCTTGACTTCAGGGAACAATAGCCTCCTTCTCTAGTCTATAATAAGCTTCTGAAAGTGTCAGGTCACCTCCAGTTCTAACTGTGGTTCCTGAGGTCAGGCTCTCACTGGGTTCTTCTCGACTCTGTCTGCAAGACGTGGGAGAACAGCGGGGGGCGGGGGACAGGAAGAGGCTGCTTTAAAGTGCCAAGATGGTTCTGTCCACATGTGTTCACTACAAGGCAGGTGCTGCTAAGATCTCAAACACCTTCTTTTCTCAAGGTCATGTATTCGGACCTTCCTTGTGTAAGACCAACATGGACTCAAGTTCAGCTCCGTCATTTTGGGGCCCTTGGATCTTGGATAAGTCTCTTCACTTCCCTAAGCCTCTGTTTTCTTACATGTACAATGGGAATCAGTGTTAAAAAAAATCTTGTAGGATAGTTGTAAGGGTTAAAGGAGATTTTCATATAAATGTTTAGCACAGTATAAGACATAATCAATAAGCACTGGTATTTCCTTTGTTCATAAATTTATTAAATACCTGAGTACTATAGAAGTTAATAAAACCAATGTGTTAGTCAACTTTTCATTGCGGTGAACAGAATATTTGACAAGAACAATTGAAAACAAACATTTTTGGTTTCAGAGGATCAGTGCATGGTGGGCCGACTCCATCACTCTGGGCCCAGGGTGAGGCAGGGCAGCATAGCTGAAGGGTGTGTCACAGCAGCCAGGAAGCAGAGAAAGAAGGGGAGGAGCCAAGGGCAAAACATGATGCCCAAGACAACCCCAGGGATGCAGTTCTCCCAACCATAATCATAAGCAGAAACCTGCTTATAATTACCACCTAGTAATGATCAATCCGTCAAATGGATCAAACCCCTGACAGGTTACAGCTCTCATAATGTAATCATTTCTGCTCCAAATATTCTGTTCCCACAGGAGCTTTCTTGGGGATTACCACATATCCAAACCATAGCATTCTGCCCCGGACCCCCAAAAGCTTGTACATATGTCACAATAAAAAAATATATTTACTCCAATTCCAAGAGTTCCCAAAATCTTAACAGTTTCAACACTGCTCAGTAGTGTAAGTCCAAAGTCACATCTGAGTCTCAGGGCAAACTCCAGGCTGTGAGCCCCTGTAAAAATCAAAGACAAGATATATCTAAAACACAGAGTAAAAATTTTCATTAGAAATAGGAGCATAGAAAGAAAGGACGGAACCAAGCAAAACCAGAATCTATCTGGGCAAAGTTCAGCCTCTAGAGCACATGGTGGTGAGGTGTGATTTCCAAAGGGATTGGGAAGCCCCCCATCATGGCCTTTCTCTTAGGCTGCTCTGCCTGTGGTCAGCAGCTTTCCTTTGCAGAAGTTCCACAATCCTGGCATTTCTTAATCCCTGGGGTCTCCAGTCTGACTTCAGCTTCATCCTCACAGCCTTATTCACCACCCTCTCAGAGTCAGTCTGAAGGAAAACTACAATTGTGCTGCTACACTTTGCCTGGCCTCCCAGGCCTTTCCCAGATCTCCATGGAAGTCTCTGTGTGTGACTCCGTAACTCGAGCATCCTGCATTCCTGCAGAACCACTTGGACAATGCCAAGTTCCACTGCCAGCTTGGTCAGTAGGTAGCCCTCTTGAATCATGGCTGCAGTGGCTTCTGAGAGCTTGGGGAGTTGAACACTCAGTTGAGTGAAAAAAAAATTGTGGGGGAAATGTTTTCAAAGCACCCTTGGGCAAGAAGGACATCCCCAGGCTCTCTTAAAGACTTTCACTTCTACACCCTTGAGCCTGTGATGGCTGTCGGCTGGCGGATTCCCGAGATGTCCTCAAGGCATCTTCCTTATTGTTTCTGTGCAAAGTACTTAGCTTCTCTTTGATGGTGGTAATCTATTCAGCAGCCACAAATTCCTTGGTCCCATTATTACATGTGCTTCTACTTTGGCCAAACTGCAAGTTTTTCAAATATTCCTCCCTGCTTTTTTGTTCCTGACTTTAACCTTGCTAAAAGTTGCCAACAACACCCATGCCACACGGATGTTGTGCTGCCTTGAAATTTCCTCCACCTTGTTGATTAGTCCATCACCTTTAAATTCAGCCTTCCAAAGTCGCAGGACATAGACCAAATATGGACAACTTCTTTGCCAGAATGTAGCATAGATGTTTCTACTCCGGTTTTCAATAGAGTCCCTATTGCCTTCTGGAACCCCATGAACACAATCTTTACTATCAGCGTTCCTATTGGCATTCTGGTCTTCTGAATACCCACCATACTTGTCCATTACACTCTACTTACAACATTCTATGGCTTTTCCAGTCTGCATCTCCAGACTTTTCCAAACTCCTTCCACAAACTAGTTCCAAAGGCTTCTGGACCACGTGGTCAGGTTAGTCACAGCAACAACCCCACTTCTCAGTACCCATTTCTGTGTTGGTTGGCTTTTCATCTCTGACCAAATTACCTGACAATATTAATTTAGAGGAAGAAAAGTTTCCTTTGGCTCCTGGTTTCAGTGATTCAGTCCATGTTTGGATGGCTTTATTGCTCTGGACCCGAGGTGAGGCAGGACATCATGGAGGAAGGGTGTGGTAGAGGAAAGCTATTCAGCTCATGATAGCTGGAAGCAGAGAAAGAGCAAGGTACCAGGGATAAATATAAACCCCAAAGTCATGCTACTACTGACTACTTCCTCCAGCCATTTCCCACCTCCTACACTTACCACCATTAGTCCATTCAGATTATTAATCCAATAAAGGGATTAATCCACAAATTAGGTTATACATCTTATAATTGAATTGATTCACCTCTGTATGTTCCAATATTAACAGGAGCATTTGGAGGACATTTTATATTCAAACCATAACACCCATGTAACAAGGGTAAAATACACACATGAAATGTTCCAAATTATCTCCAGCCATATGGATCCAGACTCATTCACATTCATTAAATAAATACTTTCTGAGAACCACTGAAAGGTTGGGTACTGTCTCCAGCAAATAGAAATATAGCAACAAACAAGACAGAAACATGTTAAGTGTTTTGAAGTGGATACAGCAGGGACAATTTTACACATCTACACACATCAGTACATACAAGTGCACACATATCCGTGCACATACACAGTTACACACACACTCACATACAAACTCAAACTCACATCAAACTTCAGATATGAACTGAAAGATAATTCCTTTAGTTATCTTTACCCCATGCACCCAGAGAAACCCACTGTCTTATGGAAGATCAGAACACTAAAAACAGGAACCCTGAGAGGGAATCTACAAGGAACTCATGGTTCCCCCAAAGGCACCAAGAATATAAAGAGCCTGGATGTTGTCAGCAAGGGATGTGCCCATGGGGAAAGCAGGACACTTGCTTTCCATGGCAGGAGGCAAGAAAGAGGTCTGGAGGATCCACATCTGGGATGGAGTTGTCGTTTTGGTCTTAGTAATGTGACCTTTTTGGAGCAGTTCCACTGTGAGGTCCAGGCAGAAATAGCCAGACCTCAGAGGACACAAGGGCCAAGACTGGTAACCCAGCACTAGACCTAACGGACCACACCAAGGCAGGAAGTCCAGAGAGTTTCCTTCTCCTGACACTGGGGAAGAAAAAAGCTTCCTTGAGCACCTGTATGGTGTATGGCCAAATACATGGAGACAGTGTATGGCCAAATACATGGAGCAAGGAGACACCTAAAAGAGGGAAGGAATTGTTCCGTTGGTGAGTTTGGTCTTAGAATTAATGGAGTATTTTCCCCAAAGGGAAAGAATTTGCCTAAAATGGGACTGGACTTTTTTTTACATTGGAAGACATTGAGTGTATACTTTCCACCCTGCTGACTACCCATTATGATCTCCAACAGCTGTAACAAGGAGGGTCCTAAGGACAAGAGGGTCCTATCTACAGATAAAAAATTGAGCCATCATTTTGCACATCTGAGATATAGTGTGTAAATTTTAATTTCATTGTATAAACAATAGCAAGACCAAGATTTGAGGGAGAGAATAATGAAAAAAAAGGAGCAGATATTAGCTAGTATGGTCAGGACAGTTCTTACTGAGATGGGAACATTTAAGCTGTGACCTTAAGGCCAAAATACTAGCCAGATACACACAAAAAAAATCTAATATAGAGAAATTATAGGAAAAAAGAATAACATGCAAAACGTGCCTGGGGTGGGAAAGAGCTTAACATGAGAGACAGGAGATGAAAGGAAGACAGAGACATGGCACGGGATTAGAGAGGTAAACAAGGAGTGATCACTTAAATCCTTGCAGCCACAGTGAGCTTAGATGACCTCTCACTAGAGTGGAAAGGCACTGAAGGACACAATTAGTATTTTTAAAAATATCCCTCTGATGCTGCGTGGTGAATACTGTCGGGGATTGAGAGGAGCAGAAGGTCTGTCAGGAGGCGATGACCATACACCATGCAGGAGGTGACAGTGGCTCTGAGCAGGGAAGTAGAAAAGAAACAGAAAAATGTGGATGAATTTGCCAAAGCTACGGAGGAAATTCACCCAGTTTTGCCGATTTTGGTGGATTGGATGTGGGGATGAGGGAGAGGGAGGACTCAAGAGTGGTCCCTGAGTCTTCCGGCTTGAAGAGCTGCTGTCCTGGTTGTGAGGATCTTAAAACCACGGCACACTCTCACCTCCCCCACATAAAGAGATGGATTCTGTCTCATGTCCCCTTGTTTCTTGTCACTTATAAAGTACAGCAGAAGTGACAGATTTCCAAGGCCAGGTCATAGCAGACTAGGAACACTCCCTCTTCTCCACAGGAGAGCATACTCTTGGATTTCTGACTTGCCACTGTTCTGCTGGTCATGGCTACAAAGAAAATGACACAAAATCCCAGTGGTATCCAGGAGCCATGTGTGACGCTTAGGAATTCCGAAGAAATTCACAAAGGACACAAGGAAGAATCCTCACCACCCCTGGGCAAACCCGATGGCTCAGCAGCTGGGACCGGGGCTGATCATTTTCACTCACGGCTCATGCCTGGGCTGGGAGGACTGAAACATCTGGGGCTCAAGCAGCTGGGGTCCTTGGGCATCTCTGATTCTATGGAGTTCTTCAAGGCTTTTTTGTAGCAGGACAGCCTCAGTGTCACCAAACATGTGTGTATCAGTCCAGTCCTCCCAGCTGTGCTCTGGGAAAGTGAATTAGGTCTAAATTGAATCCCTGTTTCTAAGAAGCCCTGGAAGTCACAGAGCTTCACCGTATTCATTAGAAGCCAGGCATAAGGCCAGCCCATATATGTGGGCATTGTCTGAGTCCATTTGTGTTGCCATAACAAAATACCTGGGCATGGGTGACTTATAGACCATAGACAACTATTTCTCACAGCTCTGGAAGTTGGGCAGTCTAAGACCCAGGTGCCAGCAGGGTCAGGTCTGGTGAGGGCTTGTTCTCTGTTTCCAACATGGCGCCCCTTGCTGCATCCTCACATGGCACAAGAGCCCAAGGTTCTCCCAAGCCTCTTTAACAAGGTGCTAATACCATCCAGGATGATGAGCCTTTAAGGCTAATCACTCCCCAAGGCCCCACCTCTGAATACAGTTGCCTTGGAAGACCTCTTAAGGCCTCTGGTTAGGAGGACTCAGCTATGGCCAGGTAAGAAGCCTGATGAGCTTCCTAGAGCCCTGCTGGAGAGGCAGGCCATAATACTCCAGTCAGGAGTGCAGGAGCCCAGCTTTCAGCTAGCCCCAGCCCAGCACCAGACATAGGAGCACCCCATGCCCCATTCCATCCAGCCATCTGGGACCCTCCAGGACAGCCTGTCCAACTGAATACCACCTATGACTGCCGTGGAAGCCCCATAGAGAGGAGAATCACTCAGCTGAGTTCTGCCTGGATTCCTGGGCCACACAATGGCATGATATAATGAAATGATGGCTATTTTAAGTCACTCAATTTTTGGATGGTTTGTTAAACAGTAGGGATAGATAACTCGAGTGGGATAGATAGTGGAGACGGGATGACTGGGGAGAGAAAATCAAGTCACTTGTGAACCAGTTAAACTTGAGATTAATGTTGACCAGGCGAATAGAGAGGCGGGAGCCCGCTGGCTCACACAGGAGATGGACCCTGGCATCCGGTTCACCAAGCTCATGCATTCACAGGGTGGGCCGGGTGAGAGATTTAACCTCTCAGAGCCTCGCTCTCCTCTCTTAGATACCAGAGAGGGCTTGTGCACAGAGAACCAGTGCTGCACTAGCCAGGGAATGCCTGGTCCCTGCTTCCTTCCCCTCCCTCCAGGAAGCAGCCCACAGCACCGCAGACTGACAGGAAGACCCTCCTCCCAGGGGTGTTGATGAGGCAGAGAAGATGGCTGTTTACCTTATCCTTGTCCAAATAATGCCTTGAAAAGGACAATGTCCTAAAATAAAAAGCAATCTCTAAATAAAATTTAAAACACGCAGGTCTCAGGTGATTTCTGCATCTTACATAAACAACTACGAAGCCCAGGTTAATTCCTTTTTATTTTTTTCTCAAAACATCTAGGAGAAAAAAAAAAAATCTCCTTTCCTTCTCTTTTTATTTCTGAACCATATTCACATCCCTACCCATCAGGATTTTTCTTCCTTTCTTTTTTTTTTTTTTTTTTGCAATTTACAAATGTGAAAAATGCCCCACCCGACTGACTCTCCACCAGAGACTTTGTTTAGGAACAAGAGGGAACGAGGGCCCTGCTGTGTCCTCCTTCTGTCTCTGTCTTCTTTCCTCTTGCGCAGGCGACAAAAAAGAGAAGAAAGAAAATTACACATGGAGCAAGGCCCCACATGCAAAACAGAAAACAGACCCATGAAACCAAACCCGGGGCCCGCGGCCTTCTTTGCAAACTGGGTCTTTGAAGGAGGCTGCAAATCAAGGCAGCTGCTTTACTGAAATATGCGCTGGCCTCTGGGAGCCAGGAGTTAACAGAGGACTCCTGCCCGTCTTCTCACCACCCTACAAAAGAATTTCTCGTGTGGAAAAACAAGACAATGTGGCCATGATTGTTATTTTCCTTGATAAGTAAAACATGTGAAGGGCATTAGTGGTATCTGAGGCCCTGGGAGGTTTGGCTGGAGGCTCGTGTTAATTGGATGTTCTGGGTTAACCCTCCAGGCCCCCCTGCCCCGCGGAACATCAAGGGGGTCTCCTGGTTGCTCTGAGCCTTTTGCAGTGGCGTGGAGATGGCCCCGTGGAGCCAGGGCCTGATGATAGCTGGGGTTTGTCCAGTCGCCCGGCTCGCAGGGCCACCGGAGCCTTTCTTCTGCAGGAGAGAAAGGTGGTGATGACAGGGAAGGGTGGGGACAGCACAGCGGAAGCCACAGGGGCTCCGGCTGGGGCCAGCGAGCCGACCTGAACCTCAGGGAGGGCTGCTGGCAAATGAGGTTGGCCCCGGCGTGGCGCCCGACACCCCAAAGCAACTGGCTGCTCGGGGCCTTTGAAGCGAGACAAATATATCTCCCCGCAGCTGGAATAAAGGAGGAAAAGGTTCAAAGACTGAAGTGACAGGGCACAAAGTTGAGGGCTTGTCCTGCTGGTTTGACCAAAGGGAGGGCTGGGGAGGTCTGGGGAAAGAGACAACCCTGGGCTTTAAAGACCCTTCAGGGAGGCTGACCTTCCGGCACCCAATCCACCTGTAGGTGAGGGCAAGGGACCTTGAGTTGCTGGGCAGGCCTCCTCTCACCCACCCTGCCACATCCCTGCGGGGGCCCTTACAGGGGAAAAGCTGCCTCTGGGGCTTCCAAGGCCCCCCGGGAACTCGCACAGCCCTTCAGACAGATGGAGTCAGTGTGCCCACCTCCCTGCCTGCCCCAGCACTCTGTGGCCTCCAGAGGACCAGCGTCCTGGTGCCCCATACTTGGCTTGGAAGGGAGACCTGCTTGAGGGCCCCAGTGGGGTTTGCAGGAAGGCACTTCTGTCTGGGGTCCAGTGGCTGGGGTCCGGCCCAGCTGCCCATCTCTGCCACTGTGGGCAAGCTCCTCCTCTCTTTGAACCCTCCTTGACCATCTGTGAGATGTGAGGTGCTGAGTGATCCTGATTGGGGTGATCCTGGTGGACGTCATTGGGGTGAGTCTTTCTTGCTGCTCACAGAACCAATAACTGGGCAGTGGGCTGGTGGGTTCTACGCAGCGTGGCTCCTCTGATCCTGGAGGCTTGGTGTTCACATTAAGTCATGACTCTGGAAGGGCTCAGAGCAAATGAAAGCACACTGTAGCAAAAATAGGAAGTATTTTCTCAAAGAACCTGAAGTGAGGAGCTGTGGAGATAGAGATGGACTGTATTAGTTTGCTATTGCTGCTGTAAGGAGGCAACCCAGACTAAGTTGCCTGAAACAACAACATTTATTATTTCACAACTTGGAAGTGTCAGAAATCCTCCAGGGTCTCACGGAGCTGAAGTGAAGGTGTTGGCAGAGCTGGGCTCCTTCCAGAGGCTCCAGGGGGCACTGTTTCCTTGTCCTCCCAGCCTCGCCACTGGGCTCCTACATACCTGGGCTCCTGCTGCTTCCTCATTTTCAAAGCCAGCAGTGTGGTGTCTTCTAGGCTCTATCTGGACTCTGAGGTCACCCTGGGCCCCTCCTCTTTGCTTTAAAGCATGCTGTGACCACATGGGGCCCACCTAGCTAATCCAGGATTATTTCTCTAAGGTCTGCTGATTAACAATGCTAACTACTTGCTCACTCCATTCCCTTGGCCTGTAACATAACGTAGCCTCAGACTTCAGAGACTAGGACGTGGGCATCCTGGAAGGGTCATTGTTCTACCCACCCTACAGATCCCAGCTCAGGCTGTGTGTTGGACAGGTCAAGACCGACAGCAGCTTCATGTGTGGCCACTGGCCCACTGGGCTGGGGGAGGGCCCCTGCTGTGCACTCCCACAGCCCTCCCTGGCCCCTCATGGAACCCTGTGACTGGTCAGGGTTTGTGTGTTGGTTTGGCTGGACCTAGGGACCCAGATATGTGGCCCAACAGTATCTTAGATGTTTCTGTGAGGCTGTGTTTGGATGAGATTCACATTTAAGTCAGTGGATTTTGACTAAAGCAGGTTGTCCACATCAGGTCACTTGAAGGTTTGAGTTGAATGAGAGGCAACAGGGGATTCTCCAGCAAACTGCACTCTGACTTAAACTACAACATCAGCTCTTCCTGATTCACTAGCAGGTTGCCTTTAGACTTGAACTTTAGTTCTTTCCTCCCCCTTTGGATTTTGGACTCACCACGTCTCCATATCTGCATGAGTCAATACCTTGCAATAAATTTCTTGATTCACATACACACATGCATAAACACCCATCCTATTGCTTTTATTTCTCTAGAGATTTCGGTCTCATACAAACCAGAAATAATTAAACAATAATTAATTGTCTAATATCTGTGTTTCTCATGTGATTATAGCTTTCATGAAGCAGAAAGTGTGTTAGTCTGCATTTGCTATGGTATCAACAACCCCAAACATCAGTGAGTTAAAATGCCTTAAGGCATGCTGCAGATTGGATTAAGGTCTCTTCCACATGTTTTCATATTCAAAGGTCCAGAGGAGGGCAAGATATAGATTCTTTAACCTGGTGCAGTGGCATACACCTGAATTCCAGCAACTCTGGGGGCCGAGGCAAGAGGATTACATATTTGAGGTCAGCCTTAGCAATTTAGTGAAGCCTTCAGCAACATAGCAAGACCCTGTCTCAAAAATAAATACATAAATAAAAAGGGCTGGGGATGTGGCTCAGAGGTAAAATACCCCAAGGTTCAATCCCCAGTATGGGAAAAAATGATATAGAACCCTTCCATAGGAAAAAAAGCAAATAATTGAGAATAATCCAATCTATTTCACCTAGGCTAATGTCTGACGTGAATATTATTTATTGAATAGATGAGCTGCATCTGTACAAGGAGGAAGAGTGGGAGTGATGGGACAGGCTCTGTCCATGGCTGCCTCTTTTAGTCTTCATGGCTAGTTTGCCAGGGAGGAGGTAGTTTTCACTTTACAAAGGAGGTAAGCGTGTGCTGAAGTGAATATTAAGTCCAGTTCTCTCTGGTGATCAGATCACCACTTTTCTGATCCTGGAGAATTACAGGGAGGATAAAATGTCAGCTCAAAGGGCTGGCGTTCATGTGTAAGAACACATTTTCATTAGTGGTGGGAAGTTTGTATGAATCCTCACTGCAAAAACAATAAAGAGCTGATTCATAAAACTCTCTGGTTTTTAAGTCTTACAAACATAAAGCAATGCATGAAGCGAGAGCTGGGATCCAGGGATCCTTTCCCACAGCCCCTCTCTAGGCCAGAGCTGCGTCTCCCTGTGGTGACGTGGAGGAGTTGACACACCACTGTGAAATTGCATTTACTTTTCACCGACTACCAGGATATGAGTGAGCGTCAATGATCCAATAATCCAATTGCCTTGTGCTGATTTCATCTGAAATAATTGCTGATAAAATCAGAAAGAAAACTTCAGCAGATCTGAAAGCAGATTACGGCAGAACCCATGGCACAAAGGGCTGATGTTAAATGTTGTTTCAGTGCTTGGGATCAAACTTCATACTGAATCTAGATGAACACTGGGGCATGGGATTTGAATTAAATCCAGGCAGAGTGAAGGCTCCACCCTCACCAACCTGTCATTTGTGGTACTTGGAATCTGAGGTGGGAGCTGTTTCCAAAAGCAACTTGCCTGTCTCCAACACAAGTTCACCACCACTAAAGATTTGGATTCCAGAGCAATGTTACCTGAATGGAGAATTCCTGCTGACCGTCTCACCTTCATACTCCCCCATCGTCACTTCTGCCCCACATCCTAGGAGGTGTCCTCATCTGATAAGGGAGAATTTGATTCTTGTTCAAGTTCAGGAAGATAGGAAAGGGAGAACCAGGATTTGAACCAAGATAGTTTGTTCCGAAGGACCCGGTTCTCCTATTGGACCACACTGCCTCTTAATATGTTTTGAAGGATGACAGTCATGTCATATGATTCAGGGTCACAATCTACCTTGGATGATCCTATTTAGCTTTCTACACTCATCAGCCTAATTATATTACTGCCACCATCCATTTCACGAATACCACAAGAAAAAGCTGAATGTAATTAAAATAGCCAACTATTGAAACAGATGTGCATCTGTGAACCTGAGCACAAATTGAATTTTTAAGAAACATATCTTGTTTTATGTACAAAAACATCTCCATTAATTTGTTCATTCCACAAACACTTATTAGTGTCTCAAGGCCAGCCTGCATCCTAATAGACCCCAGGAGCACAGAGATGAAGGTGATCTTGTATCTGTCTTGAGAAGAGAGATCTTTGCGAGGGATGATAACCAAGGAAGTCAAGTAATAAGGAGGCACCTCCTCATTCTCTGCACACCCTCAACTACACTTCTCGCCAGGCTCCAAGCCCAGGGCCATCAGCAGTTCTTTCTGGTTCCCTGGTGGTGTCCCTTCAGTCCACACTGCCCTGAGATTGTGGCTCAGTGAGCTCCTGGCCAGTTCTCATGTCCTCTGCTCCAGACTGACCCTGAACATCAGTGTTGGATTCTCTACTCCAGAAACCCAGATGTCAGCTATGGTCGTTGCACCTGGGAAACCCAGGTGAGATGGTGTCACATTTGTCCCTGCTACTTTCTTGAAATTGGACACCGACCTGTGCAACTTTGGCCAAGTCCAGGGTGCCCCTTTTCTGAGCTGCTTCATCCTCTTTGGCTTCACTTGTGTGTGGAACCTGTTCTACACCCTGCTGACCAGCATGAAAGCCAGCTGTTCCTCACACCTTGTGTGTGCACACAGGTACAGCTGTGGCTTGAATGTTCCCTCCAAGACTCATGTGGAAGTTCAATATTAGTTGAATTGCCCGTGCAGCAGTTTTAGGCATGGAGCCTTTAGGAGGTGATCGGATCATGGGAGCTCTGCCCCACAAATGCAGTTATCACAGGAGAGCCCCCTTTAAAGTGAGGTTTTCTTTTCCCTTTCGCACGTGCCCACTTGCCCTCTGCCACCTTAGGATGCTGGCCCTCGCCAGATGCTTTTGGCACCATGCTTTTGGACTTTCCAGACTCCAGAAGTATGAACCAAATAAAGTTTGATTATTTATAAATTACCCGGCCTGTGGCATTCTGCCATAGCAACAGAGAACAGATTTAGTCAGGTATGCAGGCACGAGGGTGGTTTCTTTAAGGGTCAATTGATTGGTCTCAAGGGTGCCCAAATAGCTGGTAAAATATTATTTTTGACCTGTCTATGAGAGCATTTTTGGAAGAGATTATCATTTGAATCAGTAGACTGCAGAAGTTCCACCCTCACCAACATTGCGGGCCATCACTTAATCCCTTGAGGGCCCAGCTAGAGCATAAAGGAGGAAGAAGGGGAAGTTCTCTTTTAGCCTCTGGTGAGGAAGTACCCTTTTCTTGCCCTTAGCCTTAAAGCTCATAGTCTCTGGGCTTTAACCTCAAATAGAATTTGAGTGGCTTTGAATTTTTCAGGCTTTGGCCTCAGATAGGATTGTACCACCAGCTCTCCTGGGTCTGCAGCCTGCCGCTGCTGGAGGTGAGACTTCTGGGTCTCCATAATCACGTGCACCAACTCTGTTGAATCTCCTCTAATCTATTCTACAGGTTCTGTTTCCCTGAGAACCAAGACTAATGCACACATAAGCACCCATTCTGCTCACGGGTAGCGTCCATGGGTTTGGTGAGATTTGGTGGCTGCACGAGGTGGCACCACACATGTGGCTCTTTGCTCTCTTACTTCCCCATCACTCTTCCTTTCTGCCCTCTCTCCTCCCTACTACATCCCCCAGGATTGCCCCAGGGCACCCCCAATTCTCCTGTGCTGTTACGCAGAGCAATTCAGCCCTGATCCCTGCATGTCCTCATCAGTCTGTACCCTAAAACCCATCCAGCGGAGCACAAGGGCCTCCCACTTGACCCTCCCCTTCCAACACTGCCCTTGTAATTTTACACTGAGAATTTTTTCTCCTGCTATCGTCATTGATTCATTCACTTAACAAATTCAGTGAACGCTTATGGTCATTAGCATATGGTGAGCATGAATCCATTTAGTACAATAACCTAAGAGGCTGCTGAGACCCACATTCAAAGGAAACACCTTCCCTTCTCTTCCTGTCCTAGTCTGTCGTCACACAGGGCTCTTTACAGCACAGGGTCCACATTGCCCTGGGTTCAGTCAGTACAGGTCACTGTCATTGCCTCCTTTCTCACAGATGAGCAAACCAAGGCACAGAAAGGTTGAGTAACTTGCCCAAGCTCTCAAAGAAAAGGCATCCATAGTATTTAAACTCAGGTGGTCTTTTCCCCAAGACTCTTCATCGTTATACTGGACTGACTCTCCAAGACTGAGTCCCCTGCCTCCCAAAGCTCAAGGGCTCAAGATAATTGTGTGTGTGTGTGTGTGTGTGTGTGTGTGTGTGTAGCATTTGAAGCAATTACTTCTCTGAGTTCAGTGGGCTACATGCTAGGAGAGAATGGAGCAGAGGGCTGCCAAGAGAATCCCTGACCTCAATGTCACCAGGGAGATAGGTCATGTAGAAGGAGGTTAGGTCAAGTTTCCCAGGGTTGTGACAGGGAGATTGAGCTTTTAGGGAAGGTTGGTGGCAACATAGGGAAATGAGTCTAGACAGAAAATTAGCATGTTCAAAGACTCAGAGACATGAGAGCAAAATGCTGTATTCCTAGATGATAATGACGCTAATTTATATATAAAAATATGAACCACTTACAATTCAGTCTTCATCACAACCTATGAAAGGGCTACCAGTATTCACCCTAGTTTTAGGAAAGATGAGACCTGAAGCTGAGGTTCAGAGATGGTAATTAAGCCAGCCAGGAGTAGGGCCACTCCAAAGTCCCTTGGCTGGTAAAGGAAGCAGCCCAGAGCCTGTGCTCTTACCCACTCTCAGTACTGCCTCCAGCTAGTCACAAAAAATGCGCAGAACTGAACTGGCTTGGTGGAGCGGGGATAGCAAGCAAGTAGCAGCCAGGGAACCATCAACCAAGGAGTCAGACTGACCAGGGTGGGCACTTAAGACAAATGAGCCACCAAAGAGCGAACCATTTGGAATTGTTAAGTTTATCTTAATAATTCAGTTTGTACAATAGACAAGCATATCTCAGTGTTTGCCTTACAGTTATGCTAAATTCACTAATATTAAACACATCTATACCCCGGGAGGATGCCCTGTGTCCTGCCCTGCACATGCTGAGTTCCCCCAGAGGACAGCAGCCACAGAGGGACTTGATACATAGGGTGCCTGGATTACCTTTGAAATGAATGTCTTTCTCTTGGCTTGTCTGCACTGATCACACTAGCCATCAACCTCCTTAATTTTGAGGGGTGTGTTCTAACAGGCTTCTGCCCACAGACGTCCTTTATTCTTCAGCCCTGCATGAAGCTACTTCAATGAACTGTGGGATGAAACACTTCAGAATCAACCCGCACCAGAGCTACGTTTTCATTTGACCCTGTCCCCTACTGTTTCAGCCACTAATGAGAGCAAAGCCCCAGGCAACGAGACTGGAGGCACAGGACCCCAAATCCCCATCTCCTGATATGCATGGTGACCCCAACTCCAGCCCGTTCCTATTATTCCTCTCCTAGATTCACTGCCTTAATGTGGAGGCCCAGTTATATTGACACACAAAGATTTAAATATTTGACATCACCCTCTTCCTGGGCTTTATGGCTCTCTCAAGATATCTATGCAAGGACATCTTGCACTTAAAAAAAAAATTTAGCTGTAGATGGACACAAGAGCTTTATTTTATTTATTTATTTTTATGGGGTGCTGAGGATTGAACCCGGTGCCTCACACGTGCGGGGAGGCCCTCTGCCACTGAGCCACACCCCAGCCTGCACTTTTTTTTTAAATCATCCAGAGGCACTCTCTCTGACAGTCTGCCTCAGTCCCGTCCCTCCCTGTCTATGAAGGTAGCCTCTCACATCCAGAGGTGTGGTTCCATGCCTTTTCTTGACCTGACTGCCCTGAGCCGAGCAGCACTCCTCTGCCATGCCCTTCCCGCACGATGTCCTGCCTCATCTTGGTCCCAAGGTCATGGACTCTGTGGACCCTGGAGTAAACCTCTGAAGCCATGAGCCAAAAAGAACTTTCCCTTCTCTATCTTGCTCTTGTCAGTCTTTTGATCACAGCAATGAGAGCTGGCTAACACACGGATCGTCCTTCCAGGCTGAAACTCTGACCCCTTTACACACTGACACTCGTTTCCCACCACCCTATTCTCTGTCTGGGACCTCATGTGTGGAATCATGCAGCGCTTGCCCTTCCGCGCCTGACTTAGCTCACTTAGCCTGGCGTCTTCAATGCTCCTCCATGGCATAGCAAGTGTCAGAATCACCTTCTTCTTGGAGACACTGACAGTTCATGACAGCTACCGCATTTCGTCTATCCATTCATCTGCCAATGGACATTTGGTGGCTTCCACCTTTGGCTATTGTGAATAGTGCTGCTGTGAGCATGCGGGTGCAGTATCTGTTCACGTCCTTGCTTTCAACCATTCTGGGTATGTTCCCAGAAGAATTACTGGATCTTATGATACTGACCTTTAACACACACACACACACACACACACACACACACACACACACACACACACCAGATCCAAAAGAACAAGAATACAGCCAACCATCACCATTACATTCTTCCACAGGGTTGTGGGTTGAAGCAGAGGCGTGCGTATTGGCAGCCAGTGACAGGAAGTCCCTCAGCCAGTAGGATGGAATGTTAAGTGAGGTTTATTAATCTTTAGTGATACAGGATCATGCTTATATTTCAATGAAGTATTAAGAAGCAATGAAATTGTGTAGATTCAGTGTGACGTCTAAAGCCCATGGGGACGGCGTCTCCTGTGCCCGCTCCTCTTCAGCAGGGAGGTCTGCTAACGGGGTCAGTCAGATTCAAGGTTGCTGATGCGCTGCACTCTAAGAGTCAGACCCAACTGTGACCCTACCGCTTCTTTCTCTTTTCCTGACTGAATGAATTCTCTCTCCCTTTCCTCCCTTATGCCTGCAGCAGAGGCAGTAATAGGCGCCTTTCCTTGACTTGCAGGTGATGACCAAGCTGAGGGGTTTGGAGCCACATCAGCTGGTAATACAGTATCATGTTAACTCTTGCCTTCCACAGCTCCTGTGTGCACATCTCCCCCGCGGAGAATGCCCATGATCTGACATTCAGATGTTCCTGCATCTCTTGGGCACAATATCGTGCTGATGACACTGAATAGCACCCATCTCAGCTTTATTCCTTTATTCAGCACCTGTTTATTAAGCACCTATTATGCAGCGGGCACTGGGAATACATCTGAGAGTACAGAAGACAAAAACTGCCAGCCTCATTCGATTTCTCTAGAGCACTTGGAAATGGCACCGAAGCAAGGGTTTGAGAGGCGGAGTACAGGCCAAGGGGGCTCTAGCAAAGGAGAAGTCGGGACAGAAGGAAGGGCCAAGGCGAAGGCTGGGGCAGGACAGGCCTGATGATAGGAGCTGGGACCAGAGAGGACTTGCAGACCTTGACTGGATTGACCTTTACTCTGACGGAGTTGGGGGACTTTGGAGATGGACACAGCCTGTGTCTGTTTACAACAGTGCCCCCTGGCTGCAGAGTTGAGAACATGCTCTAGGGGGCAGAGGCCAGAGCAGAGGCCAAAGCAGGTAGGTGAGGGAATGGCAGATTGCTGAATCCGCGGTGGGTGAGGAGGAGGCCTCAACTCTGGACTTCACTTAGAAGGCAAAGGCCACATGGTCTTGTGAAGGAAAGGGGGAACAGTATGACAAAAAACAACTTCATGTGGACTGGGATGGGAAAAACTGCAGGGTGTGCAGGTTTGGAGGGCAGCCCCTCATCTCACCATAAATAAACCAATGTTTGTGTGTGTGTGTGTGTGTGTGTGTGTGTGTGTGTGTGTGTGTGTGTTTGCAGTACTCAGGATCCAACCCAGGGTACTCTGCCACTGAGCTACATACAACCCCAGCCCTTGTGACTGTTCATTTTGAGATAGTCTCACTAAGTTGCTGAGACAGGCCTTGAATTTCTGATCCTCCTGCCTCGGCCTCCTGAGTAGCTAGGATAACAGGTGTGTTATCCTGAGGAAGCCATCTATTATTTACAGGAGTATTACTTGGGAATTGCAGCAGGACTCTGCTTCTCACTAATGGTGTAGATCTGATCCTATCATCTAACCACCTGAGACTCCATTTCTTCCTCTGTACTATGGGAGTGATAGTAACTGTCTTACGGGTTTGCTGTCTGGGTTGACAGTAATTTGGCGAAGCATCTTGAATGGTACCCAGAACAAGGGAGAAGCTGATTAATGTCAGCTGAATGAGTGTGTCAATCAAAGCATGTGGGAATAAGTGATGACAGTGAAATAGGAAAGGCCAGAGCGGTCACCCTGTGTGGTCACTCACTCTGTGCGTTCAGAAGCGGGACTTTGGCAGGAAGCTGGGATTCCTGTTCAGCCAACATTCTGCACATGGGTGTGTGGCTTTGATGGCAGATTCTAGGATTCTAGATTTCTGTGGGAAAGTGGGAAAGAGTTGGTGGGCTTCTTATCTTACCTAGTATGGTGATGGGCCATGAAGATGAGGCAGCAGTTGTTTTTATTTCTTAACCAATGTTCCAGGAAAACGAAGGCAGGTTGTTGAACTAAACTGTTTCTACCCTTCCTTCCATCGGCATCCAGGGGAGCTTACAGCTGGCCCAGTTTGTGACCAAATAATGAGATGGATTAAATGATCTATCCAAACAGTAGAGGGTTGCTTCCTTAAGGGCTCCCGCCCTGCTGTAGATTGTTCTTGTATCCCATGGAGCAGAGAGCCTGTAGGTGGAGCAGGTGCTTAACAAATGCAGGGAAGGAACCTGTCAGAAGCAATGCAAGACTCTGGGTCCCACCCACAGCCTCCACTTCCAGGTGGAGGCCATGCAGCAATTGCAAAGGGCAACACCTGACGTGTCAGAGCCTAGAGAGACCAGGGTGTGCGCCCATCTCCATCCCCCAGCAACCCAAGGAGGTACTGGCACCCCGCCTTTAAGATAAAGACATGGAGGAATGAGCGTGAAATGATTTGTCCCACTTTGCTCCGTTCCTATGAATGAAAAGTCACGATTTGAGCCGTGTTTGCCTGACACTTCCCATCGCATCAAGAGAGGAGAAGCCTCATCTCCACCAAAATGATTATTTCCTCAGCTGCCAGACAGAGCAGCAGGAGCAGATCAGAGTCCTAATTCCAGCAGAGAGCCTGGCTCAAATCGGGCTCCACGTCTTGGTTGTCTAAGTGGCTGGAGGGCACCAGGAGCTGATGCAGGCACCGTGCCGGAGCGACGGGGAGAGGAGTCAGCCTCTGTGGTACTGCAGTCTGGGTGAGTGGAGCCCGAGAGTCATCCTGTCCAGAGCTCTGTAGCCCTGCCAGCTCGAGAGGAGAGGGAAGGACAGAAGTGGCAATGCTTCCCTGCTCCTGCGTCCCCCTGAAATGCTGAAGTGCTCTGCTACTTGAGGTTGGAGGGAGACGAGGATGGACGGGTGTAGAGAGAGAGGGAAGGAACAAAAGAAAGAAGTGGAAGGAATGGAAGGAAGGGAGGGAGAACAGAAGGAAAGGAGGAAAGAAAGAAAAAGAGAGGGAGGGAGGGAAAGGTGGTGAGGCCACCACGGGGACATCTCAGAAGACCGCCAGGGCAAGAAGACAGCGTTGGGGGATCTGAGGCTCATGGCAGAGATGGGGACAGCTGTGGCACAATGACTCGGCCCATCGAGGGGGTCTCTCTGCAGGCACACTACAGGGCGGGGGCCGAAGGATCAGATGCATGATGAGAAAGGCACTTCATGTTACAAGAATAATGGTGTTGAGCCCCTGCCAACAGACCTTCAAGTGTAATTTTGATTAATTACTTGCAGACTGCAGAGAACTTACTCTGTGACCAGACCATTGACAATACCATTCTATTGACACTGCTACCTCATGAAATATGGATTATTTTAGACTATTTCAGAAAGCTCTTCTGCATATAGATACAGGTTACATAGATATGAAGATAAGCATGGCGCACCTGGCTGTATTTTTCTTCTCCACAATCTCACCCCCATGGGTCTTCAATCAATTGTTTTGTCTTGCAGCTGCACCTGTGAACATGATGTTCTATTTCAGGAATCAATCATGTGGTGGAAGAAGAATGGAGTTTCTTAAATATTACAAGAAAACATATATGTGTGTGTGTGTACACACAGATGGGTAGATGGATGTAAAGGATAAAAGTAATTCCCCAAGGAAGTCACCACGATTTATAATTGCATCAGAAGAAAAAGGAAAATATTTGAGGGGTAGGTATTAGATTTAAAAAATAAGTCCATGCACACTGCCTGAGACAGAAAGACCTTAGCAGCACCCTGGCTCAGCCGTTCTCTGTGACGATGAGCTGGCCAAGGGGGACAGGCGCATAGCGCACACAGCAAGTGAGAGGAGCAGCCTGTAGTGGGGCAGGGAAGACTGCACCTGCTGTCTGCTCCCGGCCTCCCTCCGAGAGCTGTGAGACCGGCCACACTTGCCCACCTATGCAATGAGGACTCGGGCCCAAGTGACCTCTGTCTAGCCTCTCACTTTCCTGACCACCTGATGGAAGCGCGTCACCGCTGTTCCTCACTCAGGGCGTTTGTCACCATTAGTAACTCCCATACTGGCCCGTGAGCTTAGTCATTTAGCACGTCTTCCCCAGGGGAGGAGAGGAGGTGACCCCACATGCTCCTAGGTGCTCAGCACGTGGTCCTCAATAGTTTGTGAATGACTGAACAAATTCTAATCGTAGTGGAGGAAGAGACAACGACCTGAACTTCCTAAGTATCAGCTGCTGGAGGATAAAAAACACTACCCGTGGATTTCAATTTTACTCAAATAGATGTGGAGTTTTTTATAAAGTAATTGCCTTTCTGGACCTGACATATAAAACACACTACTAAGTAATTCACACTCATAGTTGTTAAAGCCCCGAGACTTGATGCTTCTCTAGAGTTCAGGGAAAGAATGCCCTGTCGTAAAGCCTGCCCCACATCCACCCCCGTAAAAGTTCTCTATTAGCTATAAAGTACTTTTTTCTAAATGCTGAAACTAGTTACTTACAACTAGTTTTCCTTTTCTTGGTATTTAAAACTACCAGAGCTCAGAAAATAAAAGACCAGTATAAATATGTTGGATATGAAAGCATGCAGGGTTTAAATAGCTCATGTTTAAGGGACACTTTTATCCTATGACATGAAAAGAACTGGCACTGACTCATGACTATGACAGTGAGGAGTCACTTGTTTAGGTATTCATATGACACTTCCTGCATGCCTATGGACTTTGGCTCCAGAAAAACATAGCCCTGTGGTAGGATGGACAGCAATGTGCACGAGGAAACTCTAGGAGCCCTGGAGAGGCCACTTCATCCAGGGCAGAAAAATGTGGCTGTCCCCGATGGTGGAGTCAAACTCAAAGCCGACAAACATTCACAAAGCCCCCAGTCCCTAGGCTAGGGACCAGGAAACGAGGACTTCATCATAACACAATGAATGTTTTATCAGGGGAAGTTTTAAGGATTCAGAATAATTGAGAGGTCTGTTATAAAAGCAAATGTGAGACAGCTGCGGTGGCCCGCACCTGTGATCCCAGCAGCTTGGGAGGCTGAGGCAGGAGGATTGAAAGTTTAAAGCCAGCCTCAGCAACTTAGTGAGGCCCTCAGCAACATAGTGAGACTCTGTCTCAAAATAAAAAAGAAAAATAAAAAGGGCTGGGGATGTGGCTCAGTGGTTAAGCACCTCTGAGTGCAATCTCTGGTACCAAAAAACAAAAGCAAAAAAAGGCAAATTTAACACCTTGGAGAAACTATTCAATGACAGCAACAGCCACTCACCTTGTGCCTCACAGTGTGTTTTAAGGACTGTTTAGAAGCAACTTCCACAGCACTGGGGTTCAGCGTGGACTTCACTTGAAGTAAATTGCCCTCAGGTCATTAAAACTTAAAAGCCCTTCAGCAGAAGTGCCACTATTTCTTTGGAGTATGATGTTTTATTCCTCCTTATGTTTCAGGAAATCTAGAAAATAAATCATCAGTGCAAGAGCAATTTATATGGATTTTCTAAACCCACTCTGCATGGCTATTTGATTTGATGAGAAGCCTACTTTTTCTCAAGGAGCACATGAACTTACCATAGCAGTTATCATGTGCTAAGCACCTACTGCAGGCAAGCGATTTTTTAAATACGATATTACTTAACGTCCCTATTTTTGTGGTATAGTATTTACAGTTGAGGAAACTGAGGCTTAGTAAAGTGAAGTCATATGATACAGGCTGTCACACATCTTGGAACTGGAAAGCTGGGCTCTAAAGTCGATGTTTGTTCTGCTACGCCTCTGCTTGAGTGTGCCACGCCATGTGTTGGAAGCTTGGTCCCTGGTCGAGTGGTATTAAGGGGTGGTGGAACCCTTAGGAAGTGGGGCCAAGTGGGAGGTCTTTAGGTCATGGTGGGCACAACCCTTGGAAGGGACTGGGGCAGTTCTTAAGGAACCCTGGTTATGTCTTGCAAGATGGTTGCTATAAAGGAACACAACTACCTCTCCCCACCCTCTGACTTTCTGTCTGCTTTTGATCTCTTTTGCATGCACACATGATGGCATCTGCTCAGGCTCTCACCAGACGCTCAACTGGTGGAACTACCTGATCAGAGACTTTTAATTTCCAAACTATAAACCAAGTAAGCCTCTTTTCTTTACAAACTCTCAGGTATTAGGTCCAGCAACAGAAAGAGGTCTAATACAGCTTATACAGGCTCTTAGGTATTAGCCCTTCTTTCAAAGTAGAACAAGAGCCTTCTTTCTTACACATGCAAGAAGCATCATTGCACATTGCTTAGCTAGAAAAAAGAGACCTGCTGGACACGTGGTTTCACATTCATTGATGCTTCATTAACTGATGATACCATCCTGGAATCCAGTCCCCAAACTAGTCCTTGTCATTCAGGGAGTCTCAGGATGAAAGGCAGAAGGAAACCACTCCACTTACTGAGTGGCTGCTGTGGCCATAGGGATATCTAATACAGGAATCACCCCACTTCCTAGAGAGAAATGGGGGCTCATGAAAGGCGAAATAACCTGACGACGTCACATGTAAGAGACACAGAATTCCATTTCCAGGGTACAGATGCTGTTGTCCATGATCAGGGAGTCTTGGCAGGGCTTTGTTTTGTCTGAGATTAAAAAAACAAAACAAAGTCTTCTTTGGCTATGGAATGCTAAATAGTGGATCTGAGTGAATTGTATCAATAAATGACCTCTTGATTTTGCTGACTTAAACTCTTTCTCTTTCCTGGACAAATGCAGTTCTGATTTGACCTTGGCTCTTAAACCAGAACCCAACTCTAAGGAAATCAATCAACTGGGAAAAATTGTTTACTGAATTGAGATTGTTTTGTTTATTTAAGAAACCTTTATAAAACACTTCCTATGTGCCTCATCCTATCCTAAACACTTTCGGATTTTAACTAAAAATCATCCTCATAGTAACCCAGTGAGGAGGTTGCACAGTTTTCTCTTTGTACAATTGAGGAAACTGAGGGGTGGAGACATTAAGTAACTGGCTCAAGGTCACACAGCCCAGAAGCAGGCTCTTTAGGCTGTGATCTAAACTACCAAGTGGCACGATCCTTAGACTAAGCCCCATTATTTCTTGGGTAAAGCCTGGGGGTGTGGTTTCTGTGATTTCCTTCTGAGGACACAGAGCCCCCAGGATGGACCCTGTTGTCTCCTTTGTACCTGCTGCTATGTCCAAAGTACTTGCCTCTCATGTATAAAGGGGAAAGAAGAAATCCCTAGCCAGGCTTTGGGGAGGTGAGGAGGGCGCTGTCCATGGGCTGGGTGCTGACCATTCCTGCCCTTCCCTAGGGGGAAGGAGGAAGAGATCACGCATGGACTGAGCTCACCTGTGCACTCAGCCTTCACCACAGTGGGGGACGGTGAGTGCTGTTCATGTCCCAGCTCATTCAGTGCTCATAACTGCCTTACATGGTGGGGACCACTTCCTTTCATTTGTAGATGAAGAAACCAAGAAACTGAAAAATTAATTAGTGCAGAGACATAAAAAATCAAGAGTCAGTGCTGAGATCTGAACCCATACCTGTTCCCTGGAAAACCTGAAGTCTCTGCTTGGTGTCTCCAGCTTCCAGGGGGTAGTAAAGGCATAGGGAACACACCACTTGATTCAGTGTTCACAACCAGCCAGCAAGGCAGCCGTTTCCCCCAGGACAGGGCTTAGGGAGCAGGTTCAGAGCAGCCTGGAGCTTGCCTAAGTCATGTGGTCACTGAGCCAGAGAGGCATGGTGTGAAATTCTGGGCGACTCAAGGACCTCTATGCTTTCCTTTTTTTGGGGGGGGGTTTGTTTGTTTGTTTCGGTGCTGGGGATTGAATCCAGGGGTGTTTAACCATTGAGCTACATCCTTAGGCGTTTTAATTTTCTTTTTATTTTTGAGACAGGGTATGGCTATGTCACTTAGGGCCTTACTAACTTGCCCAGGCTAGCCTCAAACTTGCAATCCTCCTGCCTCAGCCTCCCTAGTTGCTGAGAATACAGGTGTGTGCCCACTTAGCCAGAAGCCATGTGTATATGACATCAAACATCAAAAGGAGAAAAGAGAACCCGATCAGCAATCCAGCAGTCAGAGCTGGATATTTAAGGCGACATGGTTTTCTGTGGCTCACTGCACAGTGGTGTGCCCACCGTCCTCTTGCCCCTCTGAATCCTCTCTCCACCCGTCAGCCCAATCCCGTGGTATGGGAGGTTAATCACGATGGAACACATCAGTCAGCTTCCCCTGAGCACAGGCTTCCTTTGGACTCAGCCAATGAGAGGCACCTGAAGGTGGACTGAGGGTAGAAGAGTGAGGTTGGGTGTTTTGGGGACCCACCTCTGTGGGGTGGGGCTGTTCTCCCACATCCACCACTAACTTGAGACATAGGAGGTATGGGAGGGAGGCAGAACCACTCCCTGTTCTTGCCAGAGAACTTGACTTCTCCCTGCACCCACAGCCTGTGCGGGAAGGCAGTCTGGTCCCCTCCCACTGTCCCTATCTGTCCTATTCCATGGACCATAGTCAGCTACATTCTAAGATGTGGTGCCACAGTGGAGATCCTTTGAGCACCTAGGGCTAAGGCCACTTATTGGAGCCACACAGCCTGCCCCTAGCCAGCTGAGTGCCTTGGGGCCAGTCCCCACTTTCAGGCCTCTGTTTCCCCACTTGTTAAGTGAAGGTAGCACCACTCCCCATTGATGGTGTCGTTCCCATCTCCAGGAGTTCCATGTCAGCACAGTGGGAGGCCAGCCCTGGATGGGCAGAGCCTAGGAAGAGTGTCAGTAAAATGGCACTGTCCCAAAGAAAAACAATGAGAGCCACCTGGATAACTAAGTTTTTAAGAAGCCAGTTAACACTTTGAAAAGAGCCAGGTAATCAGTAACTTAAAAATATTAATAAGAACTTACTTTTTTTACAGCAAGTCTTTGTAAACTGGTATTTTGTACCTACAGCACATCTTAACCCAGTGCAAAAGTTTTAAATTTTATTTAATGAAAAAAATCTGAAGCTGCTTATTTTTTAAAATTTAAATTCAATTGACTAAAATTAAATAACATTAGTTATTTAAAATAGTTCCTCACTAATGCTATCCCCACTTAAAACACACTAGCCACATGTAGCCGATGGCTATTGTATTGAACTGTACTGAGATGAAGAGATTCATGGGAAGAGAAGTTGTCTGTGCTTAACTGAATGAATGTGTTCTTGTCTTATCCCAAAAGTAAGTGCCCAGGGCTTGTGTGTGGCTGCAAGATGTCACTACCATGCCAGACTCCTTCCATCTTTCTGCCTCACCGACTTAGGGTGGCAAAATGAATTCCCTCTTCACCTGCTGAGTACCATTGTTCAGAAGAACTTACCTTATTATTCAGGGATAACTTACCATGTGGAATTTTGCATAGACCACTGTGGTTTTTATAAATGAAAGTTGCTGCTGTTAGTAGGCAGCAGTTTCCAGTGAGAATAGGGAGGGAGGGAGAGCTAAAGGGGTTGATTCTGAGGATAAGGTTTACCAAGTGAGCCTGCACATTCCTGCATTGCTCCATCTGAGAGGAGAAGCAGCTGGCAAGGTTGCCTAAATATGCAAAGTACCCTCCCTCTCTCCCCACTAACAACAAATGAGGGGTTATATATTGCCCTGGCATAAATACAGGGAGAGTAGGGTTAATGGCTGAGATTATTGAGAAGGCTAGTGTCATGTTAGAGAACGAACAACCAACAATAAAAATTAAAAAATAAATAAATAAATATTAAAAAAAAGAACACAAAGTGAATGATATCTACAGTGACAGGGAGTCCACAGATGGTCACTGGTAGGTTCACTTTCGTTTTGGAATACTGTTTTATAATTCAATGATCTTGCAAGAGTACACAACTTCAATTTTATATCTGTTGTTTTTCCACAACCATTTTTATTAGGTTTATCTCTTCATGTTTTAACTAAAGAAAAACACAAGCACAAGCCAGCATTTTTATATGAGACCCGGATGTGTTCACTTTAGCAATGGACTTTAAAAACTTTATCACCTCCTTGGTAGCTGTTCAGATATGGAGGGTAACCTGATACTGCCAGAGATATTTTGTTTCTGATTATTTTGTCAAACTCAGATATGTGCAGTTTTACCGTTAAAAAAAATCTACTAATGCGGATGGAATTGTATTGTGTATCTCTCTGTGCTTCCTGACAAGAAATAGTGGGTTAGGAGATGGACATGGGTATTTTTTACTACTCTGGCAATAATGTTTTACATTTCAACAGTGCTTTTCAAATCACAGCACCAGAGGTGGTGATAACCTGATGCATTGTTGAAATACAGCAAGTGCTTCAGCAGTCCGGCAGCACATATCAACTTTTAGACTAGGAAGCAAAGGATCGGGGTGGCTGCTGCATCAAGGAAAATAATAAAATATATTTCTATGGTGGTTATATCTGAGAGCTCAGAGCAGTTCTCAGGATTTTCTGTGCAAGTCTTCATTGTTCTCATCAGATCTCAATAAAACAGAGAGAGAGAGTAACTGTTGTTAGCTACCCTTTACAAGCTCAGAAATACAGACACAGGTTTGGATCTGGAAAGATCACCAGGTCAGGCAGTGATGGGGTCAAATTTGGGGTCCCTCTCCCCTCTCCTGCCTGGCTCTTCTGTGCCTACCTGGCTGCTGCAGGGCAGCCAGCTAACTCTGGACATGTCAGAAGCTTCTCATTATTATTTTTGTGTGTTTATCTTTGAAACAGAGAAAGGCTTGCCACTAAAAAACACTGCACCTCTCAGCTTTCCTTATTCTCGTGATCTCTCTACTCCTCTGTATCTTTTACTTCTTTTGTTCTCTTTTTTCCTTCTAGTTTTTTGTTTTCCCGTTTGTCTTTACCATATCCCTTTTTCACTCTCTTTGACTTAAGATCACATTTCACTATCCTTCCCCCTGGGGGTGCATCACAGTCCTACTGGGGCTCCTTTTCCTTGGAGTACAAACAGCACAAACCCAGAGGTTATCTGCTGACACTTTCCGGGACATGCGCTTCCAAACTTGGCCACAAGGGGGTGTATGCGCAATACCTGTGGTTTCTTAGTGCTGAACAGAAGGATGGCTCCGGCTCTGGTCAGTCACAAGAGGAGCTGGACTTGCCATGCATCAAATCAGGAGAGGAGGGCACATGAGAGACAAGAGGCTAGGTGTCTCCAGGTGTGTGAGTGACTAGGCCTAAAGGTCTGGTTCCACCCATCCTTAGATTGAGAGTGATATGTAAGTGTGTGTCAGTGCGTGTGTCTGCGTGTGCACATGCGGGAAAAACTGGTGGTTGTGAGCTGTCTGATCTCTGAGTTTCCTTCCATATATAGTTCTGTATTTTGAATGTAAGTTTTCAGAGATTATTGAGCCAAGAGGAAGGAAAGTGAAAAAGCTTTAAAAAGGACTTAGAGCCTATGGCAAGTAGGCTTCAGCTTCAGCTTCAAACTCAGTGATCCTGAGAGATCTCTCCTTGTCCTCTCCCTGTGCCCAGAGATGTGATGGCTAATGCAAGCTTGCACAGCCAGGAAGCAAGATGAATTGAGTTTCTTGGGTCCTTGGCACAGTTGGAATTGGACTTCCCCACCCTGGTGCTGCAGGTGTGGAAGTACTGGAGTCAGGTTTACCAGAGGAATGGGAAGCTTGTGGTGTGAGCAGCAACCTGTAGAGTGAGGAAAACCACCTCATAGGCACATGCCTGGCATTTGGTGTGCCCTCTGACCACTCCTAGTTGTTGCTGCAGTTGGTGACTGACTATGCTTGGTGTCTTTCCCTAAGAGTGTGGGAGACAGAGGCAGCTGGGAATTCTGAAAGACAGCACTGTGGTGGTGGCTGGTTAGGGCTGGGGGTTTGCTGTGGTCCTGAGGTGGCCTGGAGATGATGGGTGAGTTTATTTTGGGAAGTGCCCCTTCTCTTGCAGGGACTGAAAGGCTCCTGCTGACATGGATCTGAGGACAAGGCAGCCTGAGTTCCTTATGGCAGTTTAAGGTCTATAGAGTTCAGGGCAGATACCAAGTATATAGACAGAAACTGCCATGGCCCAGTGTCCTAGGCCTGAACTGGCTTTTATGTTCATGCTACCTCCCCTGTTTCCAGAGCAGACTTCGAACACAGTAGGTGCTCAGTGAGCACTGGTATACTCTGGACAAATCTCTGGCCTGGAAGCCAAGGACCTGCATTTGACTACCAACAGCTGCTCACAAGAAAATCACTTTCCCCAAGACTCAATTTTCTCATTTTCAAGAGGACCACAGGGCTAGAGCCTGCAGGGTGGCAATCTCACACCAGCAGAGTGTGCAGCAAGGCGTGCAGGTGCCCTGCATCTAATGGTTCAGCCAGGTTGGTAGGTGGAGACAATTTCCTGATCATCTCACAGAGACATCCGTCTCCTTCCTCCCTGGAGGACCTAGTATGGGCATTCACAGTGCTGGGCACCTGCCCTTTTGGAAGGTTCTGTGAGAAGGAGGGTCTGGAGCAAAAGATTCAATGCCTTTGCTGTCAGCTTCCTGGTATACAACCCTCCTCCCCAGCTGCTGGCAGGACAACTCTGCCAACTGCTTGCATGGGGGTGGGATGGAGAGCCAGTCTCAAGTGTGCCTGATTGCCACCTGGGAAGGCAGAACTAGGAAGGGAGAGAAGGAGGGAGTTAGCATCAGGCAGTCCTGGGATCACCAGTTGACAGCTGTGGGACATTAAGCAAAATATTAAACTTCTCCCAGCCTTGGTTCCTTGATATGTAAGAGGTGATAAACAGAATCTTTCCTGCAGGATGTCAAGAGAACTGTGTGCAAAGCTGCTAGCCCAGTGCCTGGCACTTAGTAAATGCTTCATAAAAACAGTGATTACTCAAGGTTTGGACTGTCAGGGGGGCAGAAGGTCTAATTGGAAGATGTAGAGGGAGAAGAGCTGTATGAAAAGAGTCTCAGACCAGTGTGCACAGGGGAGAGGCTGAGCATCTGGTCCCCATTTTCCTCTCCTGGGGCTCATCCTATACACTCTCCAACACCCCCCTTCCTCCCTTTCCAAGCAGCTGTCAGGGAATCACACTCTAGAATGCAAGTTCTGTGAGAGTAATATAAGCCAGAGGTATGGCATTCCATTCAGTTGTAAAAGGAGAAAACATTTCCCTGTGAATCTTCCAGCTGCCTTCCTGAACTCCTGGCACAACCTGAGTATTGGAGGTGTACATCTAACACTCTGACCGCAGGCTAATCAACAAAGCTGGCAAGCTGGCACAGCATCAGGGTGGAGCTGGGCAGCAGTCACCCACCCTCCTGCCTTACCAGCCTCTAGGTTCAGGGACAGAAACGGGTGTCCTGAATTCTCCCTTAGTCTGCTGGGATCATGCTCCACATCCAGCAGTTCAGCAGAGAGGATACCACAAGAGATGTTTGCCCAGTGCTTCTGAGAGCTACAGCTGGAGGAAAGATGAGTGCAGATCCCGAGAGCAGACATTAAGAGGAAAAAGAAAAGAACAGCTAAACATTCATTATGTGTTGGATACTGGGGTATTTCATCATGAGTTAACATATTTGATCATTATGACCCTTTTGTTAAAAAGGTTGTCCTCTCCACTTGACACATGAGGGAACTGAGGCACAGGTGACGTAACTTACTCATGAATCAGCTGAGCAGCACCAATCACCATGCATTTAACCTTCTCCTTTGACTTTCTCTGGAAGTTCAGACCAAAGAGATGCATGAGGCTTATTCTTATTAGGGACCTTGAAGTGGCACCTCACCTAGAATCAGGTCAGACCAAGGCTGGAGCAGGGCATCAGGTACTTGAAACGCCACAGCTGGCTGGGGCTGGTGGTGGAATTGAGCACCTTGGACTCCTTAGAGATTCAGAGCACAGGGGCTGTCTCAGTGCCATGAGGTTTGGCCCCAGGCCACTGGCTAGAGCAGCACGCCCCACCTCTTTCCACAAACATTTGTGGTGTCCCCCACACCTGTCTCAAGCACCAGGCATTGGGGACCTTCAACCCCCAAACCCTAAAACTACCTCTGCCCCTGAGATGTTCTTGGTTTAATGAAAGTAGAGAATTTGTAGCTCTCTGTGGAATGACCTCTGTAGGATAGAGACGTGACCAGCTGTACTTGGGAAGTCCTGGAATGCTGTCCAGAGATGACATTGAGGACGGGGGGACTTGAGGTGGGGATTTAAGGGCAAGAAAGAGTCTGCACAGGGACTGTGGAGTCCTTGAGAGGCTGTAGACATTTACTCCACACCCCTCGGAAAAACTGCAGCGGGCTGGGGGAGCCTTTGCTGGCTGTTGGGTGGGTAAGCAGACAGCGACTGAGGACTCCACCACCCACGTGCGGCGTGTCCACTTGGGGACAGTTTGGCGCTGCTCGCCCATCCAAATTCAGGCACAGCTGTTTTGGCGGAAGAGAATGACCACGCGGAGCGAGTCGTGGATGACAAAGGCGCACTGAAGGGCGCGCGCGTTTATGTAACCGACCTCGGCGCCACGGGTCTCAGGAGGATGGCGCTCAGAGCCCGGGCATGGGGGAAGGACGGGGCGTCATTTTCTGGCAAATATCGGTGGACAGCAAAGCGACATAAGTTGGGGAAGTCCAGCGAGCTGTAAAGAGCAGGGTGTCCTCTGTCTTTCCCCAAAGCCGCTGCGGCGAACCCGGGGCTCCCTTCCCGGCTCGGCCCTTGTCCCACCGCCTGGGATCGCTGGCTGGGTGACCTTGGGCGCGCCACCTGACCTCTCCGGGCCTCGGTCTCCCGGCCTGCGTGGCTGGCGAGGCCTTGAGAGTGTCCAGGGGCTCCACGCGCCCACGACCTGGGGCGGGCAGCGGCCTGCGCTCCCCGCCGGCCCAGCCCGCCTTGCAGCCCGGGCGGCCCGCGAGGCGGCGCGCGCCAGGCGGTTGGGCGACAGCGCGCAGGCGCGGCGCAGCGGGCGGGGCGCGGGCGCGGGGCGCTCGCGCGGCGGCTCAGAGTGCGCGGGGCGGCGCGCGGAGCGGGTCGCGGCGGAGCTCGGGGCCGGCGCCGCTGGCAGGCGAGCGGGGCTGCCTGCGTCGGGGTCTCCGCGCGCCGCGCGCCCGGCCCGAGGCCCGCCTGACCGCGCCGGTGCCCGCAGCGCGGGGCGCGTCCCGGAGGCGGCGGCCGCCCGCGCGGGCTCTCGGGCGCCTGGGGACCGGGCTGAGCGGCCGGTGCCCGCCCCGCGCCTCCGCCCGCCCGCCGGGCTCGGCCGCCGCCGCGGCGTCTGGCCGGGTCCGCGCCCCTGGGGCGCGCGCGGGTCGGGCTGCGGGGCCGCGTCCCGGGCCCGGGTGGCCGGCGAGCATGGAGGAGAAGTACCTGCCGGAGCTGATGGCGGAGAAGGACTCGCTGGACCCTTCCTTCACGCACGCCCTGCGCCTGGTGAACCAAGGTGAGGGCGCCGGCTGTCAGCTGCCCGCGGGGCTGCGGGTCGCCTGGGCAGCGGCCGGGGCTGCCGTGCGAGGATTCGGGGCGCCGCGGTGACCCGGTCTCCGGGCATTTGGGCGGGGCCCGGGCGAAGGCGGGACGCCTGGGGGAGAGCCGCGGCGCACCTGGGGCTCGGGGAGGACGCGGGAGGCTGGGGCGTCGGGACAGGACTTGCGGGGAATCTTTGGGGACTCGGGGAGACCCAGGGGAAACTTCTGGGTGGGGGCTCAGTGGGGAGGAGGTTGAATGATCTCATTGGAGGGGAGGGGGGACTCGGAACCGGCGCTCGGCTTGTCTGGGAGCTGGAGAAAGAGCTTCAGGAAAATGGAAGGACGTGAGGGGAGCAGATGCAGAGGAGCGAAGGGAACAGGTGCTTGGGTTGTTAGTGAAGTTTGGGGACCTCGGAAGAGGCTTCGGGTCAGACCTCCCGCGCGGGGGAGGAAAGAGGCCGGGTCCCAGGGGAAGCTCAGTGCCCGGCCCGCCCTCCGGATGGCCCGGCGCAGGTGGCTGCCCTGGCGGGGCAGGCTGCGCTCCCGGGCCGCGCGCTCAGCCGGCTCGCAGGCGGCCCTCGGCGGCGGAGCCACATCGGGCGGCGGGAGCCCTTCTGGGCTTGTCCTCCAGTCTTTGGGAAGCGCCGGGTGGGCGACCTCCTTGGCGGCTGTCTTGGGGTTCAGGCGGAGGAGCCTGTGCCGCCTGTGCCTTTCGCACACTCCGCCACACAGCGCGGTGTGACCGGCTCGGGGAAGCGCCGGAGCACGGGATCCTGGGCTTACGGGGCACGCCTACCGGGACAGGGTTCCTCTGCTCCTGCTCTGGCGCCCTGAATCCTCTGCAGGGATGGACGGTAACTTAGCCTTCCTTGCCGGGGGCAGTCCACTGCTCCTGTATCTGGCATTGCCCTTCAGATGAAGATGGGCTGGCGACACTGGGCTGCTTTTCTCTGGGAAATGACAGAAATATTATCTGGTCAGATCTGTCACCATTTGCATGAATCACTCTGTGCTGTGACAGTCTATGGTTCCCTATTTAAATCAGGGCTTCTGCTCCTATTGTTGGCCCTGCCTTTTTTGTTGTTGGAAGTGAAAGACAAGGCAGACATATTCTTGTATATGGGCACTAGATTTTGAAACTACGACCTCCGGTACCTATGGAAGCCAGTTCTACGAAGTAGAAGTAGCGCTTGAGCTGTTGTTGACTGGTGGGGCTCATGGAGAGACTCTGCCCGTCTCCAACAATTTAAGCATATTTGGATTGTAGAACAGAAATAGGTTCATAGAGCTCTCCCATTTTATTTTCATTGAATGTTTATTCTTATTTCTTTAATAAAATGGGCTTTTGAAAAAAGCAATGGGCACAAGTTCCTGAATTAAGAGAAAAAGAATGTGAGTTTTATTCCCATGCCCTTCTGAGCAGTTCTGCAGTTAGGTTTGTACTCCTTGCTCTTTATGATTTACATATATCTTTTGTTGCCTGCTGGGCTGTCAGCCCTGTGAAAGAAATTTCTTTGTACATTGTGTGAGATCATTAGCATTAAAAATATTCTGGACAGTGGCATCAAGTGCAGTTTTCCTAATAAAGAAGCTGAATCAAAGTTACAGTATGCTCAATTAAGGAACCAGTTTAACTAAAAGTGTAATGAATTTTCTTACTGCAAAAGTCAGCATTATTTTCTGTGCCATGTTGCCACAGTATTTTGTTGGTAATATGGTTCACACTTCTTTTGGTTTCTCTTCTTCTTACTAGTGATAATGGCTTCTACTTACTTTAAACTGATATTGGGGAAATGTTGCCATTTGGTGATTTTGGGGTGTTAGGCTTGATTACCTTACTTTTCATCACAAGTGTAATTCTTGTAAGAAGTGCATCTCTCCCATTTGAAGGGAGAGATGTTCCTGTTAATGCTGTTAATTTAGATGGCTTTGAACTAAATGTTTTCCTTTAAATTCTAGGCCGCTATCCAGAATGCAAAGCTCTGTCATTTAAAATATTAATTATGCTGTTACATAACTCCAAAATTACAAGTGCCTTTCTAAAGCATAGTGTCTGAAGACAGACTTTGAATGTTAGTTAGGAAAGTTTGATTTTATATCTGATGAGCATCCTGTTATTGCCTATATGAAAGTACTTTTATTCTCATTTAGCTGTGTTTTTATGTGTTTTCCCCTAAGGAAAGTCTTTTTTTTTTTTTTTCTCAGAAGTTATTCTTATCCCAGCATTAAATCTTATGCTGGCACTAAAAATCTTGAAGTGCTGATTGGTCAGCCTTCTGAACTTTTATTTTACTGTGTTGTGACATGTAATAGATATATTTAGTTAACATCTCCAAATGGTGACACAAGATTATGTTTGTTTAGTGTTTTAAAATTTCCAAGGCACTTTGACACATGCATCTATTCCATCTCACACTTAACATTTCTGTTAGTCAAGATATTGGTGTCTCCCAGGGAGACAGCTATATAGCTTTAGACTACCCCCAATTTGTTCCCAAACTGTCTTTCTCTGAGGTCATTGTCCTTGTGTCTTCCTCCAAAGACATAATGAAGCACTTTGCCCATGCTAATTAAAAACCCTGTAGAAATCAGTGAAATTAATATGATTGTTCCTGGTAGACTTAACATAAGGTAAATAATGTGTGTCTTTAGGAAAACTTATCCTGAGTTTTAAAAATTTTTTTCTGTACTTGTCTTCTTTGACAAAACAAATGTTCATTAGAGCACAGGATTTTAATATCAGGTCAACAGGCACTTTTAAATTAAAGCCTGCCTGTTACCAGTATTTTTGTTTACAAATCAGCAAATTATGGTAATGAAAATAATAAATTAGATGTAATGCGATAACAAATGAGTTATCCTGTTTTGATAGTCAGTATTCATAAACATCGATCAACTTTGTGGCTAAATTATTTTTTCCTAATAATCTTTACGTAAGACTTGAGCTGGATGATGGATGACATCAAGAGATGTGCTCTTATTCAGTACAGGTTGACCTTTTTACTTTTCCCAGATTCGTGTTTCATGATGGGCATTAGTTACTGATTTTATTTTTATTTCTCAGGATAACTGGTTCTCTTCTACCTCCCTTAAATATTGAATTTGTTTCTCTAACAAAAATTTAATGTTTACCTGATGCTAAAATGGAATCAAAGCAAATAGGTTTTGGTATTCTGTGTCCACTGCCTGACTCCCAGGGCACCCCTGGCCCAGGTGCCTATAGGGTGAATTGACATTGTGTCTCTTGCTAAGGAGGTTCATTGGAGATGAGAATATTGTTGCGTAGGAGTATTGTCTGCTAGTAGGAGTTGTGCTGACTCTTACTAAAAAACATCTGAAGAAATGTCTATGCATTGTAATTTAATCCAACTCTTCAGTATTGGTTTGGATGGTTTTCAGTCCAAGCCAAGTAACCATTAAATAAGATGACATAACACTGTTTTAATTATCTGATGTAATATATGGTTGGTGGCTCATTCCCTGCCAAGTCACATTTAGTTTTGGTTACAGGAGGAAGTGTGGTCTGTTTTTGTTCAGATTCATAAAGTTCTTTCAAAATAAGTGTTTTTTTTTTTTTTCCTTACATCTCAAGTGCTAGGGTGCTTAGCATTACCTAGGATATATGTGGGGCATTCAGATGTATAAAGGGGAAATGTATAAACATAGGAATGCACATGCTATAAGACACAGTGGCTTAACATTTTATTTTGGGAGATCCCTTTGGAAAACAATTTTGATTTGCCTGAATGTTGTCAGCCTCGTAAAGCAAGGAGAATCTCCCAATTGTGTTTGAGTGGGATGCCTTCATGCTATGATGTGTGATTCTGTGCTGCATCCAGAGGGGGATGTGGTTAGATGTTAATTGTTTTTCTTCTGTTATCAGTTTTATATTTTTAATTTTTTGCTATGTTTTTGTAAGAAAATAGATATGATGACTCAGTTTTAGGTAGTCCATTTCTGAGTTTTATATAGTGTATTATTAGTGATTGTGAGTTACAATGTTTTGGCATTTGGACATAAATTATGTGTTTATGGATAGCTTTCCATGCTGGGCTTTTGTGCTGGTCCTGGAGGTAGAGAGGGAAAGCAGTCTCTGCTTCTGAGAAAGTGTCGTCCTCTCTGTGAGAGAGGAGAGCTTCACGTTTATAGGTACTCTCTTTCCTAAGGAATATCGTATTAATCCTTTAATTGTTTATATGAGAAATTGGTGTGATGTGGGAATTCTTGTTAAATTCTGTGTTGAATTTTTTTTTTATGTCCGTCAAATTGCCCTTCTGAAATATTTAGTGACCAGATAATTTGTATTTAACTGAGATAGTTTATGGACATTTCTGAGCACTTTTCTAACCCTGTCATGTTTCTAATCTTAATACTTGTAACAGCCCAGAATGGAGAGGCGTTTGGCCAGCGTTTCAGTGGTAGAAAACAAGACTGACATTAGAGTGACATGCCCAAGGTGGCGTGCTTATAAAACGTCAGCGCACAGGTGCAGTCTCTGTTGTCATTTCCCTGTGCCGTCCGACCCAGGGAGGTCTACATGTGAAGTTACTAGTCAGATCTTGGTGATGGAGTTAGCCACAGGAGGAGAATGAAAACCTTGGGCGCTTTATGATGAGCAGTTTGTTCTTTGCTCCGTGGTCTTGCCAGATTGCAAGGTAAATGATACAGCATCCATATTTATACTTAGCTCCTCACATTGCTGCTTTTCTTCTGACCACTTCCTTTTCTCTGTAATGGGTTGCACTGCCTATTTTCTGGTGTCGCCTGGCACCCAGGGCTTAAGTCTCCTGTGGTACAGTTCTTGACACACTGTTTGGATCTCTCTGTCTGCACTGGGAGGAAGCGCCTGGCCTAACATTTCTGTGTGAAAGCCTAGTCTTGTGAATGGAACTCCAGTCTTCATTCCTCTGTTGTTCTTAATTGTCACAAACATAGGGGAATTAGAGTCTATATGGGATTCAGCAATCAGTCAAGAGCCTTATGCCAGAACATTTTAGAGCACCGGAACTGGGGCTGGAATGTAGTATTTAACGGCTGTGCACATATATCAGTGAAAGGATTTGAGTGAAAGGCACTTAACTGTGGTACAACCATAGGGGTCCTTTTCTATAAGATAATGAGAAGATATTGTCAGACCTGTTTATTTACTTTTATTCTTTAAACAATTTTTAAAAAAATTGTTTTAATTATACCTTTATTCTTTCTTGAGGAACTTGTTAAGCCATTGCCCTCTAGTACAATTAGCTCTTCTTCCCTTTTAACCCCATAGTGAAATTTTATTTATCCATGTATTTATTTATTTGACAGAGTAAAGCCAGATTTTGGAAGCCCTTGTCACATGCTAAGTAAGACTTTTTATGAATTGAAGGAGTTAATCTGCAATGTCAGATGCTAAACAGAAACCCAAAGCCAGAGAAACAATTGAAATTGGAAGTTTAATGCCAAGGGCAATTTGGATATCAAAAGACCCCTTTGCTTGTTATCCAGTCCCCACTGAGTAAAGAGAGAATGGCTTCCATTTTTTAGTAAAAGTAAAAGTAGGGTCTTTCTCAGCATTGGGGATAATGATTATAATAAAAGCTATCACAGGGAGGGCCTCTCCTGTGCTAGGTGTTGTCTTGCAAGGTAGGTGGCTTCAGTTCCTGCCAGCTTCCTTTATTTATTTTTTTTTTCAAATGAGGCATCTAAGGCTCAGAAATGTAAGGTAACTTGCTTAGTCAAGGTGCACAGCTTAGTCAAGGTGCACAGTAGTCAGGCTGAGATTTTAAATCAATTCTAGAGTGTTCTGATAGGATACTTTAACAAAAGAGATGAAAGGACTTTACTCAACATTGTTTGTTTTTAAATGAAAGTTTCATTGTAGTAGAAAGCCATTAGGAATTTCCACAGTTCATGATGAATCTTTAAAAAAGGTTTCTGAAAATGTGTTTTACCAAAAAGGCAAGCTCACTGTTTTTCCTGTGCTCTCCAGCAATATTTTTCAGTCTTCAGTGGGCCTGCCAGGTAATGGTTTTTAATTATGTATGTATTTCAGTGGTCAAAGAGAAAAATAGAAAAACATCCTGTATAGAATGTTTGTGAGTGAAATTCTTGCTAAGGATCTGTTTACCTTGAGGGAATCTCTCAGAGGCACAGAACCCTTTGTAGTTTAATACCTTATCACGGAAATGGTTGAGAGTATATCAGAGATTTATAGTCAGTTTATGGTATATTTAGAAATTCTCCATCCTCTGAAAATAGTCTCAAAAAACTGTCAACATACAAGAACAAATAATTCCTGCAAATAATGGTTTTTGGCTCTCTAGAAGGGACATTAGGCTTAAATGTACTTGCTTTATAATTGCTAATAATATTAGCTACCATTTATCAAGAGCTTTGCATGCTCTATGTATAGTCTTTCATTTAATTCTTTCAGCACTCTTAAAAGTGTAAATCATTTTATCTTATTTTGCAGATGAGAGAACTAAGGTCAGAAAGATCAAATAATTCACCCAACATCACACAGCTAGCAAGGGGTGAACCAGGATTCAGATCCTCACCTGCTTAACTTTATGCAATATACCTGTGAGCACCAGGTAGTGGTGGAAACTTTCTGGTTTCATGTGTTTGGTTTTTGTGGGGAATTCTGATAACACAGTTCTTCAGGTTAACTTCTTAGTAATGGACTGGTGAGCAGTAGAGATTGCATATTGTACAGAGGGACAGACCCTAGCCTGGCAAGGGACAGAAACTTTTTGACCAGGGCCCATATGGAGAATCTGGGGAATGGAATTCACTTGGGGGAACAGCCTTGCTTAACAAGGAATAAATTGTAAGAAGTGCCACGTAATTGTAGGAGGTGACAACTTTCTAGTCTGTGCAAGTTAGTTTCTTGGAGCCTTAGTTTTACCATGAGTAAGATTGAGGGTCTGGTGTCTATTTCTGAGGCTGCTTTTCTGACATATGCACAGCATCCAACACATCATAGGTATTTAGTGAACATTACTTGCTATTTTATAGAGTGTTAGGAGTATTGGCACCACTTTCCAGACATAAAGTGTATTTTAATAATACAGAAATCATCTAGTTGTAATTCTTGGAGTAATTTTATGATGTTAGAATAATTTTATTTTCCTATCCTGGAAATATTGAAGAACAAATCCCTTATTTAGGAAGTTTGTTTCATTTATATCAAAATGAGCAGCATCACTGATTGATTTTTATTATCCCGCTAAAGAGACAGCACCTGAAGCTTCAATTAGCAAGTGGAGTTTCATCAGCAGTTTTGTGACTACAGAGCTCAAAGCCTGTCTGGACACTTAGCAGCCTCTACAAGCACAGGGTGTCTTACTCTGAATTTTTAAGCTGTAAATTTCTATACTTTTTTTTAAAAAAATATTTCTTTATTTTTCACCAATCAGCCTCTGCTACTCTTTGAGGGATTTTAAAGGTGTGCCTGGCAATTATTGATGGTTTTCCTTAATTTGATAAAGGGGGTGAGTATGAGACAGCAACCTTTTGAACTTTCTTTTTGGTATAAGACTTACACTTGGGGTCACTGTTGGCTTGAGTGCCCACTGAGAAATTCCTCCAAAGGAGAGGAGAAGGGGACTTTGGCATGCTTTCCTCCTCTGCTTGCCATGCTGTTCACGCCCGGTGCTCTGCCTTTCCTCCACTAGATGGCGCTCCTCATAGCCAGGAGACCCTCTCCATCCACTGCAGGAGCTGCTCCTGTATAGAAGCTGATCCTGATCAGCCAGCTTGCCTTGTGTTGAGTTTCCATGCATTGTACTCATCTTTCATATTAGTTGTGGAAAGCCATGACATTTTTATTTTGTAAGTACTGACTTGAGTTCCTGAGATGTGCTGTGCACTGTTCCTTTTCACCCATTTCTGCAGTTTAATTCTTGTGACAGTCATGTGAAGTTACTTTTGTTGTTTTCATTCTATTGATAAAGAAATGGTGCTTAGAGGGTTATATAACTTGTTCAAGGCCATGGAGCTAACTTAGAGGGGTCACTGTTACCTAAAGAAAAAACATTCTCAAAGATGTTAGGGTAGTCTAACTTATGGCTACCAGCTTTGTAATATGATTTTTGGAGGGAAAATTATAATACTCACTGTTAATTTGCATTAGACTGTATGTCAAAATCTTTTGTTTGTTTAAGGGTGCAACAGTAGTAACAAAAGTTTTGTCAGCTGGTGTGGAAAGCCCTGCTTCCTGCCTTCTGTTGTCTGCTGACTTGACTGCTAGTGGGCTAAAGGACTTGTCTGTGTCTAAACCAGGAAAAAGTTTGGATAGAGCCATCATTCTGTTTGCATTCATTTTTTACCAGGGAAGAAGAAGGGATCACTGGATCAAGAGTCCACAGGACTTTAAAAGTTTCATTCATTTATGCAACTGTTACTTGTTGAACTTGAATATTTAACACTTCCAACTTTAACTGTCACTTTACTTCTTCATCAGTGACTTTACTTCTCTAAGCTGCTTTCCCACCGCTGCACATGGCACTGATGCCCACCTCATGGCTTGCCATTGAGGTGAAGTGACACTGATATCTAATGAGAATATGAGATTATCACACATTTCTCTTCCTCATGTCCTCTTTTATATCTCAATTTCATACTTCAGCTCATGGTTATCTACCAGTGCCATAGATTATCTGTTTTGTTTTTCTCTTCTTTTTAGGCTTGGTTTCTCTACCATCTATGCCTCCTCTGTCCTCTGTACTTTGTTTTCAGTTCGAGTGACTCAGAATACAAACAAATCTAACACTTAGAAACATCCCTTTTACCATTTGCTTGCCTACTATGTGCAAGCCATGGTTAATTGAAAATGATACTGAACTCAGATTCAGACTCTTTACTAAAAAAGAATAATAATACAGTTATATGATAGAAAACATGAGTTTGTATTTCAGCTCTGCCACGTCTTGGCATCGTGATGTTGGTTGCATTAACCCTTTTCAGCCTGTTTCATGTCTGCAAAATAGTGATAAAAAGTTAGTTTTAACAAAGAGTGCATTCCTTTGGATTTTCATGCCATTCAGTGGTGTGCAGGGTAGTTTGGTGACATGCCTGGCATGTAATGGCTACGTGGTGAAGAGCTGCTGCTGTTGTTTTCTTCAGCATGTTTTATCAAAAAAAACCGTGATCCAGCAGTGGACACAAACATGCCTGCAGGACAGTTTTAAGAGTGTTAAGTGCCGAGCTACAAGAGACGTGGAGAGTGGGGGCTCAGAGTGGGCTCTGGGCCTGTCAGGAGCAAGATGGCTTTCTTCTTCAGCGAGAGTCACCTGGAGGCAGAACTTCTGCAGGGCAGCAGCAGGTCACTCGCTGCCTCCTGCAGAACCCTGGCTTTGTCTCTCCTGTCTCCATGACTCTTCAAGGTCCTGCTTCTTGTGGTGTATTGTAGGTATTCATCTGTTTCCTTCCTTCCCTCCCACTTTTAAGACCTTTATTCTGTATTTCTTCTTGGTGTTGATTTTTGGGGGGAAGTGGAACCAGGGATTGAACCCAGGGGCTCTTAACCACTGAGCCACATCCCTAGCCTTTTCATTTTTTATTTTGAGACAGGGTCTCACTGAGTTTCTGAGGGCCTCACTAAATTGCTGAGGCTGGTTTGAACTCGTGATCCTCCTGCCTCAGCCTCCCTAGCTGCTGGGATTACAGGAGTGTGCCATTGCACTTGGAGGCATTGAAAGTCTTATAATTTTAAACTTAGAGAAGAATCAGAAGAGCAGTGCTCAGCACCCCTCACAGCCGTCTGTCGGATTTGCCAGTTTACACGGCCACATCTGCCTTGGCATCCCTCAGTGTGTGTGTGTATTCTCATGACTTGGGTGAGAGGAGGGAACAAGTATTAGGTTTCTTTACCCACTACGTACTTACATACCACAGTGTTTATTTCCTAAAACTAAGGGCCTTTTTCTTCATAACCACAGTGTGACTATCAAATTAAGAAGTTGAGCAGCAACAAAGCACCATTAGGTACTGTCCGCATGCCGAGGTTACCTGCCATTCCCTGCCCTTTCAGGTCCAGTGCAGGCCACGTGTTGTACGCAGTTGTCAGGTCCCCTTGGGTTTCCGTGAACGACCTCTGTTGTCCTTTGCCTTCCATGGCAGGCATTTCAGAAGAACCCAGGCCAGGTTTTGTGGCATGTCTCTCGGGTCGGGTGGTCTGATGTCTCCTGTTCTGCACTCTGGGCAGGGATGCTGCAGAGGAGATGGTCCTTCTCAGAACACCTACCAGGGCACATGGTGTCAGTGTCACTTCTCCTGTTAGTGGTGGTCAGTTTGGTCAGTTGGTCACTGTGGTGCCAGAATAGCTCCACTCTAAAGTAGCTGGTTTCTTTAGTGGTGAATTAGCACTTTCTTGGAGAGATATCTTGAGACAGAGAAAACTCTGTTCCTCGTTAAAGTCTCTCACAAATCCTATCAGCTCTTAGTCACCGCTCCTTCCCTGAAACATCGCAGTTTCTAACTCATTCATTTCACCTCCCTTCATTTTTACTGGTTGGCTTTCTGCTGACAGGAGACCTCTTTCTCTTTTCTCTACTCTCTCTCCTTCCTTCCCTTCCTCCTGTTTATCGATCACCTGTCTTGTGTGTATTAGGAATTCATGGATCCTCGTTTTAATTCAATGGGTTATAATCCTTTATTATCACTATATAAGTGGATGCTCAGATTGTCCCAGATTTGGCCACTGGGGCCTTTCCCTGGCTCCTGGGTTCTTTGACAGGATCACCTCACACACTTGAGCACAGTTAGTCTTCTGGATGAATGGGTTCTGCATCTGTGCATTCAACCAACAGTAGATCCAAAGTACTTGGGGAAAAATTAGGTCTTTATTAAACATGTACAGACTTTATTTTTATTTTCTGAACAACAAAGTATGACAATATCTATGTAATATTTACATTTTATGAGGTTTTGTAAGTAACAGAGATGATTTAAAGGATGTGGGAGGTTGCACAGGTCCTGTGTAAATACAGACGCCGTCTTATACAAGAACTGAGTGTCTGCGGAGTCTGGTATCTTGGGGCAGTTCAGGAAGCCATCTTTAAGGATACCAGCGAGTTCTGTATTTTTAATTTCTCAGATTTTGTTTTGCTTTCTAAGAGCATTTTGTTCCAGGGCTCTCTGCTCTGCCCAGGCTCTAGAGTCAACTCTTTCTTCCTCGGTGGACGCCAGGTTATTTTACAATGGAATATTGTTTATACACAAGGTCTGGGCGGCTGGAGTATGTCTGATTCCAGGCTGTTTATTCGGATGTCAGATAGCAGGGGTATGACTGGCAGGTCTTCTCTGTCTCTGTGCTCAGCTCTTAGCCTAGAGGTTAAGGAGTAAATATTCTGGGGGTGTACACCGTATTCAGTATCTACCTGTATAGTGGAAAATGAGCTGTAGACAGTATGTAAATGAATGAGTGTTTGTGTTCTGACAAAATTTGAACCTAAACAAGCAGCATGCTGGCTTTGGCCCTGACTGAGCCTGCCTATCCCACCCTGCTCTCAGAGACTAAGAACCAGGTTTGAGTACCAAATTGGTAAAATTTTGTTTTATCAGTGCTGTCTACAATAGGGGCATAATAAAAATACTATAATGGTAATTATGAGCTCTTTCTAGTATGGACCATTCATTTATCTTTTAAAGGTGTTTTGGTCGTCAGTTTCTTGTGACTTGTCATTTTACTAAGGTCCTTATTTATAAGATGAAAATCTTTTAAAAGTATAATATGCAAAGTGATAATGAGAAGAAAATAAGTTCATAAACTCACGAAGGCATTTTTGTTGCCCCTTGTTCGGAATGCCTGTCTGGAGGAAGAGCTGTGTGTGCAGACTGGCACCTCCCCCTCCTGGGGTCTGGTATCAGGCGCTTTCCTGCAGCCTCAGCTGGAAGACCGGGCTCCAGCATCAGTCAAGTGACTGTGTGAAAAATGTCAAAATCATACTCCTTTTATTGTCACAGGATAGATTTGTTTCTTCATGATTTTTCTCATGTAATTTCTTGCTCTAACTTATTCAGAAAAGGACTCCTTTACAGCAGTGGCAGATGGATTTCATCAGGAAGTACTCCTGTTCTCAGAGAAGAGTGTCCCTGGGAATGGCCACCTCTTGGTGATGCCTGCTACCAGCCCTTGAGGTGCTGATGGACACGGACAAAGAAACCAAGACCTGGTGCGTTGCAGCAGATGGCTGCAGTGCCGCGTCAAGATGCAGTTGTGCAGCTGTGCCAGCTCGGGGTCTCCTGTGATTCAAAAGCAAGTTAGGCTTTTAATGGTCACTTATATATATTTTCTTTAATTCCAAAAATGTGGGGCTGTTTGAAACTTTTGGTGAGCAGTGTTTCTGTGTGTCACGGGCTGTGGTGCATACTGGAGACAGCAGGATGCGTCTTTGGCCCTTCCTCTAAAATCCAGAGAAGTGGTCTCAAAGGTCTGTGTGGCAGGACAATTCATGTTCCTGGGGGGAGAGAGAGCAGGCTCCTTCTTCTGCTTGGATTTTGTCTTCTAGGTCTTGAGGTGCCTTATGAAATTTTGCCTTGTTTGGTAAGTTTTACTGTTTTTTTTTTTAATTTTTACTATTTAATTTTGAAAACAGGGAAGTTGCAAAACTTGCTGGTAATAATGATTTATGTAGACAAAGCACAGGCATGTGCCATAAATTTCACATCAGCCTTTCCTCAGCAGAACCCAAGCAGGCTACACAGGTGCCCCACGTGGCTTGGTGCACTGGATGCCACCCACACAAATCACAGCAAGTGTGGCTGGACTGAGGGAGCAACACAAGGACCCCAGGGGTCTTGTGTTTATGTAAAGTACTAAGGAACTTATTCTTCAGCATCTGTCTCCCTCTGAGAGACATGGAGAAAGGAGTTTCTCCACTTTTGAACACAAGGCTTACCACTTAGTATACCCCTAATTCAGGCAAGAGGGACTTGAATTCCCCACCCTGTATTTATGCAGTCTACAATAATTTAGAACGGGGCAAGAAGAAAGAAGTTACGTAATTTGGTAATGCTCTGTAGGATTCTGGATGGTTCTGTCAGAGCTTCCTTTTCTGCCCTGGGCAGGGTCCCCATCCTCAAATGGTGTGTGACTTGGGTGATGAGCTCAGCAGGCTTCAGGTCCTTTGCCTGCACACATCAGGGGATATGTGCAAAGTGCCTGACATATTGTTCAGTACTCAAAAGCTGGTCACTTCCTTTCCCCAGGGCATTAGGCCAGAGGACACATGTTTGCTTCCCTCCTCTTGGAGCCCAGCACAGAGCACTGGCCACAGAGCGGATGCTCCTCAGGTGCTTGGGCACTTGGAAGAGTGCATATGAATTCCCCACTTGTCCGCACAGTTTTACTCCCAATAAAAGGGCTGGTGGCAGAAAGGAGTTTTGTGCGGTCGAGAGTGAGCCCTAAGGTGGAAGGGAGCATGATCTGTGGTTACGACTTCAGATTCCTGGGGTGCCTCTGGGAGGATAGCTTTAGGGTGGATGTTTCTCCAGGCCCCTCAGACTGGAGCAGTGTTGGGCTCTTGGTGAGGACCACGTGCTCATCCTGGGTAGTGCTGGAACACAGGGCTGGGTTAAAGTGTTCTCAGCATGAAGCAGCCAAATTAAAAGACATTTTTATTGCAGAGTGGTAAGTGCTGTCACAAAGACAAGCCCACAGGGTTCTATGGCCCTGCTTAAGAGCTGTGCGCTATTCCGATTGGGGGAGGAAGGGGGACTTAGGAATGACTCCTGATGTCGTAGTGAAACACCCTGGGCACCAGAGTGATGCAGCTGTGATCTGAGGAGGTTCACTTCTCAGAGCCCCTCTCCCAGCATTGCTGAGACTGCAGGACTGTGGGTCCTGGGGCAGAATGTGTGGTGCCTGTGCTGCTCTTGTCCACCTCTGCATTCCCAGGGCCTGGTGCAGTGCCGTCCTCTTGGCCTCCATCTTTGCATTTGTCCCACTCCACCATGGTGCTTTGCTGGGAGCTGCTTCTCCCATGGAAACCCCGGCCCCCGACAGGCTGGAACTTTGACTTGTAATCTTTGGTTCACTCTGCAGTGCTTAGTACTTAGAGTCAGCCTGGGAGTTAGTGGGCACTCCCCCAGTGTTTGTGGAACGAATAGCAAGTTAATCTAAGTTTCTTCCTTTGGATTAGGGCAATGAATTCATTCTCTTTGGATGGTTTGGTGAAGCAAAACTGAAAAAGAATATTTGCTTTTTATTTGGGTTTCCAATCTATTGACTTTGAGGAGAGATCTGCCATTCTCAGACAAGTGTGCTGGGCTGTGGATCTGAGCCCCAAACTTTGTGGGTGGTCACCCCTGCTGCCTCTCTGAGCTCCCACGTCCTAGCTCGTAAAGCAGGCATGATTCCAACTACCTCCCAGAACTGTGGTGAGCATTTAGCAACATGCTTAAAGACATTAACCACATTCTCAGCTCCTGAGAGCTGGACTTGGACGGGCTGCTAGATCTCCTGTGCCCAGAACTACATAGATGCTCAGTATTTGTTGAATGAGCAATGTATGTGAGGGCACCTTCGTTTGGAGTATAAGGTGAAAGCAGGAAGAGGTTGAGAAATGGGCAAGAGAAGTAGGCAGGAGCCAGAATGCAAAGGGCCTTGTGGATGGCTAAGGAGTGAGAGTGTAGTTTAGGATCTGGAAACATGGTTGAAGAGTGCAGTGAAGGGGACTGATATGGTCAGCTTTGGGTTTTTGAAATATCATTTGGGATTCTGAACAATCAGGTTGAAAAGGTTTTAAAATGTGTGAGTTCAGATACATATGTGGTCTTTCTAGAATTTACTTTCACTGAAAGGCACCATCCTGTATTTGAAGCCCTGGTTAAGGATGAGCTCACCCAGGGAGCACATGGGGTCAAAAGAGAAAAGTTCAAGGGAAAGAATCCTTGCAGCCATATGAACGTTGAAGTGTTTGTTGGGCAAAGGAAAAGAAATCCTTAGTCATTTTTTTAGTGAGTTAAGTGACTTCATAAAGAGTGTGTGACCCCAGCGTGGTAGCACACACCTGGACTCCCAGGTACTTGGGAGACTGAGGCAAGAGGATTGCAAGTTTGAGGCAGCCTCAGCAATTTAGCAAAACCCTGTCTCAATTTAGTAAAATAGGAAGTGCGGGGATGTGGCTCAGTGATAAAGTGCTGGTGTAGCATGCACAAGGCCCTGGGTTCAGTCCTTAGTACTGCAAAATAAAAAGCAATTGAACAAAAGTATGTGACCCTGCCAGTGTAAATTACACTAAAAATTGTTTGTTTTTAAAAGTTTTTTTCTTTCTCTTTTGCTGATATATTTCTCTTTTTAAGTAGGAAACTTGAATTTTATGATTCCAGTTATGCTGAGGCAAAGTAGGATCTCTGCATGCTCTTTTTTTTATCATGATTATCCAGTCACATAAATTGTGCAGTTAGTGGGTTTCACTGTGATGTTTCCATGCACATATATACTCTGCACCGAACTGCATCCACCCTCTATTTCTTCCCCATCCTTTGATACAAAGAGCTCAGGATATGGGGGAGACTTCTCATGGGCTTAATGGCTTCTGACAGCTTCTCTTCACCAGTGACCACAGGCCTTCCAGTCTGACTTGGAGTTGGGTTCACACATTCCTGGACACTAAAATGACATGCTCTGTGGCTGCTGGTCCTCACTAGCGTGTCCCTGGAGAAATTGATTCGTTCCTTGTGAATGTTGTTGATTGGTTGGTTGCATCTCAGCTGATTGTGTTGGCCCCATATCTCCAGGTCCTGGAACAAGGGCCGTGTCATGATTGACACTGACAGTGTGTATAGAGTGTAGGGACAGCATTCTAGGCTGGTAGACACTTGTCATTGTCGAAGGTCTTTTGGCTGCAAGCCTTTTGAAGTTCAATTGCAGCAGAAGACTCCGCAGCTCCCTTCAGGTAGGGCTCAGCGAGGGAGCAGAACCCACTGTCTGCTTCACGCTGCTGCTCTCTAGGGTTGCTTCCCTGTTCTAGGTCACTTTTCAGAAGATAGCTTTTTAGCCTCTTGTCTACTCTGATGTGGAAGCCACTCTGTAGTATCCTGGCCCAGCGTGTGGTGGTCTAGAAGCGTCCATGAGTGTGTCTTTAGTTCCTTCTTATTTGTGGTGATGTTAGGTTTTGGGGAGGAGGGGAACAGCAGGGATTCTTGATGTCTTTAATAGACTTGACCAAATTACTGATGAGTTTTTAGTTCCTTTGCCTTTAGACCATAGGAGTTAGTAAATTGTTAGTTCAGAGTTCACAGTCTCATAGTTCATTTAATGCAGTTTCAGGTTGACAGTTTCTGCTTGAAAAGGTTGTAAAAGATGCCTTTTCAGGCTACTTTTGCCATCTGTTTGAGAAACATCAATAATAAACTTTTCTACCTACCTTGACTTGGAGTCCTTACTCAGAAATTACTGGTCTTAACTGTTTTCACATTCATATAAAGAAAACAGTATGTTTTTGATTAATCAAAGTCATGATATTCAGAATAGATTCCGAACTTCAGACTTTGCTTTGAGTCCTTTAATGGTCATTTTGTGCTGCTATATCAAAATATTTGAGACTGAATAACCTATGAAGTAAAGAGATATATGGCTCATGACTCTGGTAGCTGGAGAACCTAAGCAGCCTGGTGCCAGCATCCTGCTGAGGATCTCTTGACGATGTCACACAACATGGGGAAGTAGAGAGGGAATCCACTACAGGCCGAGGGCTAAGTGCTTGCGGTGGCCTTGCTTTAGAACGGACCACGCTTAGCTTAAGAGAACTAATAAAATCGCAGTGCGCCGAGTGCACTCCAGAGAGGTGGTGTGAATCCCTTCGTAGTGGAGCCCATGATCTAGTCAATCATCTTCCACTACCCCGCTACCAAGAAAAAAAGAAAAAGGTTTCTACAACATCAGTACTCCCACATTGGGGCCTAAGTTCTAGAACTTGAGCCTTTGGAAGACAAAAACATACCCAAGATGCAATAAACCTGACTTGTAGTGTGCTTCAAGCTGCCTGATGTCCATGTGGGTGTCTCATGTAGCTTCTGATAACCCATAGTATCAGGAAATTCTGGGCTGTAATTATTTAACACTGTTGTTCCAGAATGTTTATGACTCAGTTTATATATCATATTACATCCTCTAAGTTGTTTATGGCAAAGACCTGGAATCAAGCACCGTTAAGAAAAAAAAAAAATCACACCTTAATTTCAGTTGAGTAAGAAGTGATCTTCTCAAGAAGATCAAGCATCGATCCAGAGGGAACATTTCTTTTTTTAAAAAAAATTTTCATATTCAGATGTTCTTTGATACCCATTAAAATAAATGGAACTGAAGTCAGGTGTGTGGTGCATACTTGTAATCCCAGTGACTCAGGAGGCTGAGACAGGAATATGGCAAGTTTGAGGCCAGCCTGGGCAACTTAGTGAGACCCTGTCTCAAAATAAAAAAATAAAAAGGGATGGAGATGAAACTCAGTAGTAGAGCACTCCTGAGTTCAATCCCCAGTCCCAATACAAATAAATAAATAAGAGACTAAAATGCTGGGAGAGCGACTGGTTTCTTTGCACACCATCACAAATTGTCTCAAGTCTAGTAGCTTTATCATCTTATAGTCCGGGATGTAAGAAGTCTGCGGAGCATCAAGGTGCAGACACAGCTCTGTTCCTCTCTGGAGGCTCTGGGGAGCATTTTCCCTGGGCTCTCCCTGCTTCTGGAAGCTGCCCACAGGAGTGGGCCTGTGGCCCTTCCTCTCTGCAGAGCTGAAATGCCGACTGCTGCGTCCTTCCTGGGCTGCACCTCTCTATTCCGTCTGCTCTTTCTCTCCCATTTTTGAGGTCCAGTGACTACCCTGGGCTCACCTGGGTAATTCTGGATGATCTTTCCATCTCAGGGCCAGCTGGCCAGCAGGTTTAGCTCCTTTCTGCCCTGCAACTTGATATTCCTGGGCTCTGGGGGTTAGGGCACACATGTCTTTGAGGGGAGCCATTGTTCTGCTGATCACAGAGCAGAACCTGTGTTTGTCCAGTGTCTGCTGTATCTGCAGCCTGGTTTTGGAGATTTTCTTGCGCTATGATATTTCAAATTATACATCAGGGGTCTTGGAGACATTAAATGATTTGTCACTGTCACATAATCACTACTAATAATGAGCTATGATTTGTGGAGTTTTTGCTGAGCATCATACACTGTGCCAGGGGGTTTATAGACTGTGTTTTTTTCCAATCCTCAGTATAGCCCTCTGAGGTGAATGACGTAAACTTCATTTACAGATGAGAAAACAGGCTCTCCTGGAAGGTGTGACTGGCCTGATGTCACTGGGCTAGCTTGTAACCGAATATGTGGACACGATCAGTCCCATTTCCAGATCCACATTCTTTCTGTTAAATTACAGGGGATTAAGAGGTAATTTCTCTTGCCTCCTATTTCACAGTGAGGTTTTGTCTGGATAATGTTCTGAGTATCTGTCAGAGAATTTGTTGAAGGGCTAAAGTGTCAGGTAGTTTATCAGCCAACTGGGTTGCTTTTCTCCTTTTTTCCTACCCTTTATCATTTCTTCTTTTTGTTTTTAAATTTTTTTTAGTTGTCAATGGATCTTTATTTATTTATATGTGGTGCTGAGAATCAAACCCTATGCTTCACACATATTAGACAAGAACTCTACTACTGAGCTATGACCCCAGCCGCCATTCTATTTTTTAGATGCTGATAGACCATATCAGCCTTAGTGAATATTTATACTGCTTATCCTTAGTTACTGCTCTTGTTTTCCCCCCAAATATTCTCATCTACTCTTAATGTGCTGCTGTCTATGAAGAGTAAATCGGCATCCTTAACTTCAAGGAGAATCTCATCTATGAAATACTGAAAGTTGAAAGCTTGCCTGACAAACCAGCTCTCCATTTCTGCCCTGCTCTCTGTGTGGTGCTGGGGCATGGCACTTGGCTTTCTCAGCCCTTTTAGGTAACATCACTGTCTCCACTGAGTAGACGGGACCCTGAGCATCAGAAGTGCTAAGACTTCCTCAGGCTACCTAGTGTAAAGATGGCTGAGAACTTCAGTTTGTATTCATTTTGCTTTAAAGCTGTGTGGTTCGTGGCTTTAATAATTTCTTACATTAAATGGGTAAACAAGCTATAAAAAGAATAAGATGGTAGATGGCATTTAAAGATGACTGTAGATCAAGGGTTGGAAGTCAGGAACTGTTTGCCAGGTGACTTACACCAGTGGTCAGTAAAGTGGAAGTTGAGGAGAGGATGATTGTGTTAGGCTGTGGCAGTAAGCTGTGACTTACAAAGGAGAAGACATTGTGTACTGATGTTCACGTCTCTTGTCCTGGGATATTCCACCATAAGAAATAAAACATACAGTGATGACATTGGTAGCTACTATTTATTGCACATAAAATTCCAAAATCTGTTTTTCTGTTTTTAGTACAATATTTTATTTAATCTGTGCCACAGGTTTATTCAGAGAGATATCAATACTCCCATTTTATGAATGAAGCTTTAGGGTTTACTAATATGCAGCAGATCAAATTAAAACCAAGCTGTTTTGACCTCAAGACTTGTGTTCTTTAGCCCTGAAGGGTGTCTCTTATTTTCTGATTTGGGCTTGTTCATGTTTTGGTGATTTCCCCCCTCCCGTAGCATTTTAGACATCAAGACCTTCTCTTCTCTCCTCCTGTCTGTAACCCCCATCCCAAATAAAAGAAGGACCAAACTTGGTGGGTTTCTGTACTGCAGTGTTGTATTTACTAGTTAAGTATCTCAGCCCTGGCCCAGGTCTGCAAGATGTTGTTGTTTTTATGGGCCAGCTCTTCTTTTACAGGTAAGCATGTGGCACAATGGTCAGACCTGTCTGATAACACCTTCTGAAGCCAGTGATTGTTGTGGTTGGCTTGCGGTGCAGCAGGAAGCCCAGCAGCATCTGAGGGATGGCAGGGTGGCGGGGAAGGCAGTTCCTGGTGGGTCTGAGCTGCTGTGCTGGCTGAGGTTGCCTTGCTGTTAGTGGTAAAGCGCTGTCCAGGCTGCTGGGTAGAGGGATTATCTGTACTTTGGTTCCTTTGAAACTAGTCAGTCTTTGGAAGTGAGTAGTCTGCAGCACTGAGTTGGAGCCACATTCTGAGTTCAGCCACTGCTTGGCTTTTCCTATGTGACTGTGCCTGCCCTGCCTCTGCCACCCTCCTGCACTTGCCTCATGCTGCCTCCAGAGCTGGGCGTGTTCTTCCAGACGCCCGAGGCCTCGGAATAGTGGACGTGTGAAGACGTCACGGCAAGCTCACTCGCTCCATACCCGGAGCTGCCAGGATTCTGACTCCGGGCCTGACTGGACACTTGTAGACATATTTTGGGGCATAAATGTGGGACTGCAGTTTGTGTTGATGTAAGACGACTTTGAATGTCCACTGTTTGGGGAAGATGGTACTGCAGGTGATTAAGAATGGGGCTTAAAACGGTCTCATCATCCCCACTTTATTAGCTGTGTGTCCTGATGCATATAACTTTAGCCCTCCTTGTCTTAATTTCCTCATTTGAGGTAAAATGTGGCCTGTAGTAAAAATAATCACCTCAAAGTGTTGCTGTGAAGCACTCACTGACACCAGGAGGTAGCAGTCAGTACAGTCAGCCATCACCACTGTCCTCCGGTTGGGATTTGTTCATGCTGTGCTGGGAGCCTGAAGACGGTAACATGCAGTTGGTTCCTGACTGGAGAAACTCCAGTCACTGGGGAGTGTGCACAAGACTTGCATGTGCGGGTAGAAAGTGCCGTGTGCACCACACCCCTGCCCTCCTCCTCCGCTGCCCTCTGTGCTCAGCTCACTTCTCCTCAGGAAGGACTCTGTGGTCATCTGACATATAATCCATTAATCATCTGTCCCCAGAGACCATACACTCTATGGAAACAGTGCTTTCTTATTGCTGTGTCCCCAGTAACTGAAACAGTGACCCACATGTAAGAGGTGTTTTAAAAGACACTGCGTGAGGCAATGCTGACAGTGCTCTGGGTCACTGAGGAGAAGACTGGAGAGCTCCTGAGGGCGAGTGGGCTGCTCACCTTGGACTGTCTGCAGCGAGAAGAGCAGAGGGAGAGACACAAGTCTGGCAGGCCTGAGGGGAAGGGTTGTGCCTGCCCACAAAGATCCTGTGGGGGCTCATTTACACAGAGCTTGCAGGAACTCTTTGTTTTGGTCTCTTTTTATCAATCTTATATTTCATCTAGACTCTTGCTTTGCTTTTTGCAGGAAACTTATTTTTTAAAAATGGAAGATTTCATATAATAGCTTCAACTTTTTGCATAAATTGATTTTTAAAATACCAGGTATTGCTTGGAGCTATATTTAAGCATAAATAGGATGAAATAGTGATAAAGATAATGCAGATGATGGTGATGGTATTTACAGGCACTTTATAGGGCTTCCACCAGAGTGCTCTCGCATGGTATTGTACTTGACCCTCTTAATGCACTATTTGGTATTTGGGATTGATTGGCATCTCTTGTTTCTATATATTTTTCATTTTGCCTAAGCCTTGAAAACACATAGTTTAGGACTGAGGGTATAGCTCAGAGGTAGGGCACTTACTTCATTAAAGACCTTGGCTCCTCTTTGTTATGACTTAGCTAGGCCTGGGTCCAGAAGATACAGAATAGCACCCTGGGTATTAGGCCTGAACCCTCTTAGTTTTCTGAGAGGGGTGGTACTCATGGGCAGGGGGTGCTCTCAGCCTGACTCCCTCAAGGACTGAGAAGCAGAATTGAAAACAGGTCAATGGAGTGGTGGTCTGTGAGCCCAAGTCCCTTTCCAGGACCGTCTGCAAACCTTTGTTTTCCTTTCTTCAGGCACGATCCCTTCTCCAGATGGAAGCTCTATGAGGACACAAACCTTGTGTTATTTACTTTTGATCCCAGGCTACCAAAACATTGCTGGACATGCCCCAAATACTCAACAAACCTTTTGTGTGAAAGAACTAAATAGGTCTGATTTTATTTATAGTAGTCCATTTTCCTTGACCCTTAATGAGTTCCTGTTTGTGGATAGAGGGAAGATGAGGGAGGTTTACTGACATCTCCAAAAATCAGAGCTTTGCTAGGAGGCAGGGCAGATATTGTCTTCATTTTCTAAATGAGAAGACGAGGGTTCAGAGAGGCAGGTAAGTGGCAGAAATGCTTTCAGAACCCAGGTCTATAGAATGCTTCTTCATCTTCATCAGAAAGGACTATTAGTAGTTGTCGTTTCCATGAAATCTGTGCATGTTTAGATATGCAGGGCTTGTATGTCCTCTTCCAGATGCTTTCAATGCATTAACACAGTTTGAATAACAATGGTAGTGTTTATCTATGTGGCATGCATTGATCTAAAATTGGTGTACTTAATTGTGACAGAAATTGACTTGCAGAAATACCATTATCAGATCTGACCAAACATGAATCATACTTAACACAATTACTTATTTTCAGAAGTGTCTCTGATGAGGAAGAATCAAAGTGGCTTCTCTTCTACTTTTTGGGTTTTGGGTTTTGGGTTTTGTTTTTTTTCTTTTTCTTTTTTTGTGTGGTACTGGAGACTGAACCCAAGGGAGCTCTATCATTGGGCTACAGCCCTAGTCTTTTTTTGTTTTTGTTTTTGTTTTTTTAAGACAGGTTTTTGCTAAGAATTGAGACTGGATTCTAATTTGCAGATTTTCTGCCTTAGTCTCCCAAATAGTTGGGGCTTTGATTTTGAACCTTTCCACCTTTTTTCACTTTGACATCATTTGCCAATGGTCATTAACATATTTGTTATTAATATTTAAGATCGAAGAGGGTCAATGTTGTCTTTCTCTTTCTCCATTTCCTAACACATAGTGGGCTTTAGATGTCTGTGGAATAAATTTATCACTTGCACATCATGTTAAGCATAATGATAGATAGAGGAGAGAGGAATAAGACGATACCCTCCGCTTTCAAGATGCAATTAGACATGAAAAAGACACTAGGCAAGTAAAGTGTTATTCATGTGACACTGTCCTGGTGGGAATGGGCCTAAGTGCTAGAAGAGCCTTTGAAAGTGTGCCTTGCAGGTCTCTCTGTGGCACAATGGAGATCAAGTTCTAGACTTCAGTGGGATTAAGAGAGGAAAGATCACAGCCCTGCAAAGTCATGGAGCCTGACAGACCATGGTGGATCCCAGAATTATGAGAACTTTCACTCTTTAAAAGTTAGAGTTAAAGGATTTGAACATTAGTGGACCTTAGTGTACATGGTAGTGCTTCAAAACTCATTTTAAAAACTCTGTGTTCACATATTATCTTGAATTTGTCATACGTTTTCAGAAATTGTTAGTGTGTGTGCATAGGTAGATACACACATGTGTAGGCTGTCAATCTTCAGAAGGGACATGTCTCTGTGGCATATGAATAGGTTTACATAGAAGTTGAGTATGTGGTTCTAGATTATATCATGGTTATTTGTATTTGATTTTAAAGTTATTTACATTTATGTGCATATATATATATATATATTTGTTTTTAACCTATTCACATGCTGATGTTGCTCTGTGATGAAGGGGAGATTAGTACCATATTGGTCTCAGAAACAGAATTAAAGAGGTAATAAAAAGTTTTTATATCATTTAATTTGTTCTTACCCAATTATTGAACAAATAGCTCTATCAGGTATAGATGACAGGCTTCTGAAGGACCCAGTTTATTTCCATTAATGAGCTGTTAAAAGAACTTTCTTATTTTGAATAGATACTGTAGCCTGGCAGAGATAAGAAATTTGGAGGCCTACTCCAAATTCAGCTTATTAGGAAAAACACTCTTTTTTGGGGGGGTGGGGGGAGGGTACGGGGAATTGAACTCAGGGACACTCAACCACTGAGCCACATCCCCAGCCCTATTTTATATTTTATTTAGAGACAGGGTCTCACGGAGTTGCTTAGTGCCTCAATAAGTTGCTGAGGCTGGCTTTGAACTCGTGACCCTCCTGTCTTAGCCTCCTGAGTCACTGGGATTACAGGTGTGTGCCACTGTGCCCGACTAGGAAAAACACTTTTAACAACAGCTTAATTTATACCTTTAGCTGTACAAGTTTATATTTGGATTGAGCATCTAGAGATGAAAGTTTAGGATAGCAAATCTTATCAGACTCCTAGCAGGTGCCCTTTTGAAGTCATGCTATTCTCAACATCGGGTATAGTTGAGAAGTATACCAAGAAGAAAAAGCAGAATTAATATTTATAGTATGGGTTTCTTTATGTGATTGGAAGCCTAGCTATTGCCAGAAACAAAAAGAGCTTATGTTCAATTTGAGACTACTCAAAGTCTCGTTTTGCACAGTGTATCGGTATAAAGTAGGTGGAAAAGGACACGTCTTGATTGTTACTGTGGACTCAGCATACTCGGAGTTCCTGCTCAGAGCTGACGCTTAATAAACATCTCTGAGCGTTCATGCCCAGCAAACCCTGTGTTTAGAACCCAGCACGTGATTGCTAGCTTTGTCTTCCTGCTTACCCATCCCCTGTTTGGCAGAGGGAAGTTCCTGTAGTGGGGTCTCTGTGGTTCCAAAGCCACTTTTTCGTGTTTGCCCGCTGCTTGTGCATATTAAAGCTTGGAACCAGGTTTTATCCTCAAGTTTAAAATTCAGTAGGAAACAGTAGGATGATATAGTGTGGACAATATTAACAGCTATATTTTCTGACTTAATATAAAATATTATTTCAGATAAAACTAATAAATGAAAAGAATAATAATATGACTTATAAAAAAAGAAACTAAAAGTTTCTCTTTGAACTTTAAGCACAATTTTCTTTCAGTTTCTGAAGCTTCCATATGTGATATGAATCATAAGACCAGTTTCTGATTTTTTGGTTTTTTTTTGGTAATTAATGGGACACTGTAAGGGTTAGATGACCAAAGCATAGGGGACAGAAGTTTTAATAGGGAGTTATGGAGCAACATGCTTGTAAAATGTTTCTGGCCAGATCTGAAGCTGCTCTGGGTAGAACTTCCAGTCTGCATTGGGTACTCCGTTTCTAAATTTATAATACATTTAATTTAGAAACTAGGAATTCTTATCTGGCATTATTTTCTTCAACTCTGCCTGTTTATATGTCATAGTCTGAGTGTGTGTGTGTTTGTTAAATAGAGATTTAGGTGTCTGTATCTTTGTGCTGCTGAGAATGAGAATTTTACCTTCTTGCTTATTTAATTTTGGTACATTGATGGGTTAATACCAAGGCTTTTGATTCCCTCTGCTGCTTTTCCCCAGTAGTCTGTGAGCTCTTGGAGTTTTGGGTTTTTGAGTGTGTATCTCTATGTCTCTCTAGTTTCCTGTTACCTTTATTTAGAGGAAGATTAATAGGCAATATCTGCAATTTTATTTTATATCTCTAAGTATGTCTATTTGTGTGTGTATGATCCCTATTCTCTGACCACAATTAATGTGCCTAAGAGTAGATCTCTTTAGACTTTAAGGAAAACAAACATCCTCTTCTCATCAAAAAAAGAAAAGAGATGAAGAAAATAATCTGAAATTTGTGCATTCTGTTAGATAAGCTTTATTCCATTTGGCTAAATAAGTAGTACTTGTTAAAGGCAAACATTTTTATTATGTGTGTGTGTATGTGTGAGAGAGAACTTCAGTTTGAATTTTTTTTTAAATTATTTCTTTTTAGTTATGATACAACACCAGGTTACACCTTGACATGATCACTAAAGCATGGAGCCCAACCCACTCCCATTTCATTTTGAACTTAAGGTAGAAGGAAACTGCATTAGTTTATAAAGCTGAGGTCCATAGAGCCCCATCAGATAAGGGGCACTCGTTGCCCTGGTTGGTAAGTCAGGGAGAACTGACAGGGTTGCAGGAGTAGATTAGTGCTGTAGATCAATGTGGGCCATGAACCCTCACAACCAACCTGATGCTTTCTAAGAAGGTATTGTTTTTGCATTTTTGTCTGTGTTAACATTCTTATTGATGATGCAAAAGCCAATGGCAGGTAAAACTTATGGACCCTTAGCAGAAATCAAGGCACTAAGTAATTATATTTTTCACTCCAAGGTGCTGATAGCTTAAAAAAAAAAAAAAAAAAAAAAAACGGCTCGGGAGGATGAGGCAGGAGGATCATGAGTTCAAAGCCAGCCTCAGCAAAAAAACAAGGCACTAAGCAACTCGGTGAGATCCTGTCTCTAAATAAAATACAAATTAGATTAGGGCTGGGGATGTGGCCTAGTGGTTGAGTTCCCCTGAGTTCAATTCCCGGTGCCCAAAACACAAAAACAAAGAGAAAAACAAAGCTGGTTTCACTTAAGAAAATCCTTGATAGAACAGTTGAAATCATTGATGTTATTGCATGTAACTCTTTCAGTGCATTTAAAATTTTTTTTTCCCATGGCAGAAAGGGAAGTCCATATAGCTTGCATTCGGGATGCCATGGTAGTTAGTTGTCTCAAGGAAAGTATCAACTACAATGCTGGTAATTATTTGCCAGCAGCTAAGGATTCTTCTAATACAGTACTTGTGAGATAATGGATATGAAAGCAATTTGAGTAATAAATGATGCTGATCAGATACCAGGATTAGTGGCACTAGAAATGTGCATTGTAGGGCTTGGCTCCACTTCATTCATTCATATATATATATATATATATATATATATATATATATATATAATTTTTTTTTTTTGCTGAACTTTGTGTATCTTAAAGCAAAATGCATTTTACATTTACTTCATGACAGTAATTAAAATACTTGTGTATTTGTGGAATTTATCCACTTTGGAGCTTTATGTCTAGAGAAAAAGTTAAGATGTGTTGAAGAAGATGGGAAGCAGAAAGGGAATAGAGATCAGTTTCCACTTCGGGCTAGTGTTCCATGCTAAGGACCAGATTCCTTGGTTCACATGTACATACCAAGTGCTCGGCGCTGGTGTTGAAATGCCTCCTTTCCTTCTGGAATTGCCTTTGGATCTTTGCCAGAATCAGTCTAGTTCTGGTCACTCTTCTGTTGCCCTCTATGTGCCACTTTGTATTGATCACTGACTTCATGGTCAGGCCCTGACATTTGGTAGTGTGACTCACATAAGTTCTTTTGCATATGCATATATATTTTGGAAGCAGCTTATGCCTTTCTATAAAAATCTATTGGGCCTTTAGGGGTTGCAAAACATTTATGAATCAATTCTTGGAGAATTGTTATTTTAAAATTATTGAGTTTTCTGATTCATGGACAGTGTTATATATCACTGTTTACTCAGGTCTTTGAAGCTTTGGCCAGCAGTGTTTAGCAGTTTTCAGTGTATAGGTTTTGCACATATTTTGTTAAATTTATCATCATTTTTTATTTTTGATACTGTTGAAATGTTATTTTTTAAGTTTCACTTTCTAATTTCTTATTGTTACTACAAAGAAATTTACATGATTGTTGTCTAGTACCCTTATTATATCCAGCACCTTCTCCCCTCTTGCTATTTTTCGTGGCTTTGTGACAGATTCGTTGTGATTTTCTACATTTATCTGTGGTTGAGGACAGTTTTTCTTCTCTGATCTGAATAACTTTTTTGTTTCTTTGTTACCTTTTACAGTGCTGCTCAGGACCTGCAGAGAGTAGATGTGGAAGAGGATGTTTCTGTCTGTTGCTGACCATTAAGGTCACTCAGTGCGTCACCATTAGTTGTGAGGTTGTTATAGATCTTTCATAGATGTACTCTATCAGCTGAGGAAGTTTCCTTTTCTCCTGTTTTGCTGGGAGTTTTAAAATATAATGAACTCTTACTATTTTAAAATGCTATTCTGTATCTATTCAGATGACCTTACTATTTTGTTTTAGTTTGTTAATATAGTGAACTGCATTGAATTGTTTTCAAATGGTAATGAACTTAGCTTACAGGAATAATCCACACGTGGTGACCATGCATCACCCTATTTGGATATTACAAGATTCCGTTTGCTAGAATTTTGTTTAGGACTTTTTCATCATGTTCATAAGGAATGCTGGTGGATAGTTTTCTTGTAAACTCTTTGATTTGGTGTTAGGCTAACGAAACAAGCTGGGATTGCTCACCTTCTCTCTTCTGGGACACTGTGTGGAACTGGTGTGCTTCTGCCCTCCACGACTGGTGGAAGTCACCGGCGAAGTTATGTTGGCCTAAGATTTTCTTTAAGAGTTTTTAAACTGTAAATTCTGGTATTAATTAAAAATAGAGGGTTGTTTATGCCATCTTTTTCTACTTGTGTGGCCTTTGGTATTTTTTTTTTAATGAAGAAAATTATGTCTCCCCTGAATTCCTTAATTTATTGGTGTGAAAATGTCAATACTATTCTTTTTTTAAAAAATATTTATTTTTTACTGTTATTCTTATAATGAACATAAGATAAATGTATTGCTTTCCTCTTATTCTGATATAAAGACCTATGTTTTCTTGATAAATCTGGCTTTATTGATCTTTAACCAGCTTTTGGTTTTATTGGTTTTTCTCTATTTTTTATGTTTATAATTCCATTGATAGCTGCTCTTTTTTCTTGTGCCTAGTTTGCTCTTTGCTAGTTTCTTCAACTGAAAGCTTTAATTATTGTATGGAGACCTTTCTTCTTTCTAATACATTATTTGTATTGGTGAAGGATCCTGAGCGAGTTCCTCTTTTGTGAGTGGAGTATGTGCATGGGCTTGGAGGTTCCTTTCTTCCCCAGTGGATCAGCGGGCCGTGTTCTCATACCTACCACCAGAGCTCCCTTAAGTAACCTTCCACTTTGAGTTTGCTTCCTTCTTTCTGCTGGAACCAGGGAAGATGGAGGAAGGCATTGGTGAGGACTGATTATTCTGCCCAAATGGCAGTTGGTTTTTGCTTTGTATAAGAGAGGGCCTGGGATACAAGTAGAATTTTTGTTCATTCCGTCTCCCATTGGCATCTAATGTACTACCTCAACGAGCTCTCTTTATTCTCCTGCTCCCTCCCCAATATTACTGTGATCATCCAAGTGGGGGCTTGTGGAAAATAATTGATGAGTGAGCTTGTCAAGGACACATTCAATGTCAAAGAATGTGTTAAAATTTTAGCTGTTTTGTTCACATCTATGCTAGGCTAAAGGTGAAGTATTAACTACATCCCTGCTGTCTTTGGGGAGACATATTGCCCTCAGGAGCTCAGTTCACCTTGTTTTGTGACCTCAGAAATTGGATGGGCTCAAAAAATATTTTGTAGATATCTAATGTTTTTTATTGCCAAGGGGCAAGCAATACTCTCTTGTTGTTTTCTGGATTCTAAGTAGAGGTTGAATATCAGTCTACTAAACTTTTAAGAACCAGAAGTTAATACTTTAGCTGACTTAAAGTAGTGGAGGTACATCATGGAGGACTTGAGTTTGGCACACCACATGAGTCAGGTGAGATGGTCTGAATTCGTGCCAATGAAGAGCAGATTTACTCCTTGTCTGCCGTAGAATATGTTGGCCTTTTGCGATTCTTATGCCATTGGTCATATAATTTCATGACCTTTTTCTTGACAAGTCTGTTTGTTCTACCAAAATCTGAATTTATTAAGGACAGGAGTGGTCTTGATCATGTTCCCATGGCTGCAAGATGGTGGGGCACCTGGTGCAGCCACTGGAGCTAGGTAAATAGATGACTAAAGGGTGAGAAGAGCAGCTTTGGAAGCTAATGTCCACCTCCAAGGAGATGCTTAGAGAGAATGTGGAGATGATTCTCTGAGAGGCAGAAGTATAAGTGCAGATGTGTGACATTTTTTTTTTAACATTTTGCAAAGTATAGTTTAAGGAAGTCAAAATTCCCTGTGACCTGTAAGTATGTGCTAAAGTGAAATGAGTGAAAAATAGTCTTTGCAGAGGGGCGGAGGGCCACACAAGGCATTTAACCTTGAGCAAGGGGCCCATTTAACTGCAGATAGAGAACTGTATGGACAGGAGGGGGTAGTAGAGGGCAGAAATAGGAAGAAACTGTAGAGGAATGGGCAGGCCCTGAGATAAATAAGTGCATACATACCTAGAACCTGGCAAATAGAACGATAATAAATTAAAGAAAGCTCTTTAGAAACATCTTTTAAAACAAGCACCTGGTTTGGTCAGAAAGTAAGTATCCACCCTGAACCTGGGGAGGATGGGTAATGCTCAGGCGAGTGACTGGCTTGGTACTTAAATCCACATTTTGTCTGCTGCCGTGTCGTAAAGTACCTGAACTCAAAGTGCCGGAGTCAGTGTGTGGTTGATTGGCACAGTTCTGTGGCTGGCAGGACTCACTCAGAAGTTCTCACGTGGAGTCTTGGATGAACGACAGTCCGTGTCTGGAGGCCCACCTGGCTCACGCCCGTGGCTGCCAGGCGATGCTGGCTGTCAGTGGCTGGCAACTCAGCTAGGGCCAAGCTGGAGTTGTGGGCCAGTTGCCTGCCTATAGCCTCATCTTGGCTTGGGCTTCTTAGAGCCACAGGCAGATGCTTTCCAGAGGGATTGGCCTGGGAGCGGGCACTTGAAGAGGCTAGGTGGGAATGAAGTGCTTCTTAAGACCTTGTCTGGAAAAAGTCCCATGATGCCACTGTCAACACATTCTGAGATGATAAAATGGGAACCAGCCCTGCACATTTGCACTAAGTCAACATGACACGATTGTGACTTCTTCCCTTTCTTTATGCTACCCTGGGCTCTGAAGTGAGACCAGATCGAAAGGAAAGTGAATCAGAAGCCCTCATATCTTGGGAGAAGCAACAGAGAAATTGTAGCCATCTTTATTATTTGAATTGTGATGAACTCAGATGAGGTTTTCCTCTTTTCTCAGCCACCCTGGCCTTTAGAGCACAGTGGGTTTTCCAGTTCTATATTCCATACTTTACTCCTAGGCTTAGCTCTGAGTGCCATTTGGGGGCTTCAGAATATCAACTGATCTGAAAACTGTAGATACACCAGAAATCTCCTCAGGTCCTGTAGGTAGTTTTAGAAGAATATTTCTGGGGAGGAGGGAGGTATTACATCAACACCCGCCTTGTACATGTCTTTTCTCTTTCTTATTGCTACATTTTCATGGGTATTTTCAAGCCTTCCAGGGTTTGTAAATGTTGACTTTCTGCATGAATTCACCTGTTACCTTTTAACATAAGCCTCTCTTGTGGCCTGTTACTAGTAGAAAGTGACATACCTGAGAGCTTTTCTTCTTGGCAGGAAGGGGATTCACAGGCCTAGCTTGTAGGGTCATCAGGACAAATAAAGTACCATAACAAAATAAATCAAGAGTCTGTTTTATGTAAATGCATCTAGAGCAGCAGGAAGTGATCAGTGTGTGCTCTGTGTCCAGTACCATGCTTCGCTGCCGCTCTTTATGCACCAAACTTAATTTTTTCAGTAACTGTGAGAAATAAATAATATTTTCTCCCCTTTTACTGATGAGGAAAGTTTGAACCAAATGTGCAAGTTGCTTTTGTGAGATCATACAGCTAGAAATTGGACATTGTTTTTGTACTTTCCCGTCTGACTTCTCAAGAATGTTTCCTTATTCTGCTAATAACTAGAGCACTATCAGGGGGTTTATATGTGGTGATAAAACAGCAAGCAGTCCTGACTGTTGGCACCAAATCATCATGGCATGATTACATTGTACTTCCTTGGCTTTACACTGCCTGGGAAAACGTGGTGTGTAGTTTGATTCTTGTGCTTATTATTCATTTAAGGATATTTCATGATCTGCATGAAAGGAATGGATAGTAGGGGAAACCAGTTATTTCTACCTGTATTGCACTGCTCCCCAGGATTGAAGCTGTCTTGCAGAAGACACACTTTCTGTGGGGAACTGTTGGGTGGCAGGTAGGAGAGTCTTGGCCATAGTTATCCTTGCTTAGGGGTCGCCCCTTAGTCGTGCACCACCCTTCTGGGGTGTTCTTGCTGGCACCGCTGACCACCTGGTTCCAGTGGAGGAAGCCTTGCCACGCCCGTTTTGGCCTGAAGTGCATGAGTTGCGTCCTCCTGCTTATTCTTTTCACACGCAGTTCACCCTCCTGTCAGCATTCTCCACCCTTGGTCTGCTCCCTGATGTCCAACCTCCTTGCTCTACTTGATCACCAGAACTGTGCTTTTCTTTTTTCTGGATGAATCCTAGTTCCATGTCAGTCACTGACAATATTGAAAGGAATTCGATTAATGGACAGATGCAAATGGCTTTCAAATATTGGTCAAGGGTTAGCTGTTATTTTTTTTTTAATATACACACACAGAGTAATCATGATTAGTCAACTAAAATATGTGGAGTTTGTGCTCTAAAGCACACAGGATATGGAAGTAAAGAGACTGATCTGCTTTTGAGGCTCAAGTACTTGTTGTGAATGCTATCAAAGCATTGGACTAGTAGTGTACCAGTCCTGGACAGAGCTGAGTAGTATGGTTTTTACATTTTTTAAAAAATTTCATTATTATATATTTGGGTTAAGTCTATTTTAAGTGGTTTTTCTCATTATATGTACTCTAAGAATTGATTTGCTCTCCATATTTCTCTTACCCTACAATCACAGGCACTTTTGGTGTTCGTTCTAGTGGGCAAGCATCTGATCATACAGGTGAAAGGTGGAAAATAGTTAAGAACGCAGGAGAGGGGCTAGGGATGTGGCTCAAGCAGTAGCGCGCTCGCCTGGCATGCGTGCGGCCCGGGTTCGATCCTCAGCACCACATACAAACAAAGATGTTGTGTCCGCCAAAAACTAAGAAATAAATATTAAAAAAAATTCTTTCTCTTTCTCTCTCTCTCTCTCTCTCTCTCTCTCCAAAAAAAAAAAAAAAAAAAAAAAGAACGCAGGAGATAGATGGTATTTATGGGACTTATTTTCAGGATCTTCCTCTCTCTTCCTTTCCATGGTACCTCCTTTCTTTCTCTTTTTTCCCCCACTTCAAAGTGCATACATAAAATGTTATGACAATATTAATAGTTAATACCCGTATGTACTAGCTAGCAGGCATTGTATATATGCTACTGTTTTAGTTCCTTGAAACAGTCCTGTATGTTAGACATTATAATCTGTATTTTGTCAATAAAAAAAAAGAAGCTTCAGAGATTGAGTAGTTTGGTTAAAGTCATGAAGCTGCTAAGTAACAGGGCTGTGATTTAAATTTACTTCTGCCTATTCTTAATCTTTCTAGTGATTCATCTTATTGTTATTAAAACTAGTAACTTTCAGACCCAGCTATATGTATTTGTGTTCTTTTATCTATACAAAATATAGATTGCAACTCTTTTCTCATCTGGAACCTGATCTCTCAATATAGTTTCCTTTTTTTGAAGATATTAAATCTTAGGTATGGAATATAGCCAGCGGGTTTTTTTTTGTTATATTATCTTCATTTCTTAGTTTCTTCGTATTGTAATTTTTAATTTATTAATTTTCACTCTAGAAACATCAGCTTGTTTTATATTCATTTATCAAATTTATTTTCTCTTTCTGAATTGTAAACTTTGTCAGGAAGAGATTTGCTCTGAATGTATATTTGATCAAAGAGATTTTGTATTAAGTAGCAGTGAAAGATTAATTTTTAACAATTTCACTTTCCTTTTATGTGGTCCTCCTTAGGCTGGAGTTTCTTACCCCTTCTACCAAAAAATTGAAATGAAGCAGAAAAGTACTTGCTTTGTTACATTTAGGGTAACATTTACCATCAGTCCTGTCATGGAGATAATATTATATAATGGCTACAATTAAAACCTTCACAATTTTTAAATAGGAAATCATATTCTCCAGGGAGAGTTAGAGCAGCATTAATCTGAGTACAAGATCTGCCTCTTACTAAGTGCCACAGACAGCTACTCACCTTATTCTCAGTATCTCAGTTATGACCTTTGTAGAATGGTGTGAAAATGGTATCCCAAAGGGATGAGAGGATGGATGGGAAGAAGGCCTGTAGGATAGAGGACCTGGCGTGACCTCTCTCTTGTCCAGTCTCGGGTAGATTCCATTTAAGCTCTCTCTGCCTGTTGGGTGCAAAATATGTTTGCATTTCCCTGAATCCTGTGTTAAAATGCTCTTGTTCATGAGAACAATCCTTCAGGTAAGCATTGGCCATCTCTGAAAGAGGAAAGGCAGAGTTAAGAGGACACACTGGGAATTAGGAGTCTGAGCAAGGAGGGGAAACGGGAGGACTACAAGGGAACAGTGAAAGCAGACTTTTCTGTGGGAGCCAAGGGTCCCACACTCCAGTGGAGCACTGGCCTTTCACCTGGCAATGTCAGTGTCCAGGTGGTTGGGCCAGCAGTTGCCAACCTTTAGAGCACTCTTCACCAGCTAAAGAAAACCCCGCACTGGGCTGGGTGCTACTCAGCAGTGGAGTGCTTGCTTAGCACATGTGAGTCCTGGGTTCCATCCCTAGAATGGCAGAGAAGGAAAAGGAAGGGGAGAAGGAAAAGGAAGGGGAGAAGGCGGGCGGGAGAGGCGAGCAACCCCACATTCCACTGTGAATTTTGTGCCTGTGTTTGTGCAGTTTACATCTGATGCTCTCCTAATGGCCAGCTCTGGGCAGCCAGTTGATAGGAGCTGTAATGGTGTCTATTTGCACCTCTCTCTAACCTCCTGAGAAGCGAGGAGAACGTGGCTCATGGGTATGATGCTGTGAATTCTAACTGCATCCAAATGAGTTCTACTCCTTCCGCAGAGAAGCCCAGCTAGCCAGTGCACTCCTCTCACACTTTTGGCTCACACAACTCTCCCGGCCCTGAGACACGTCCTTTCATGTTTCACCTTGCTCTTCAGACCTTGGCAGGTAGCATCCCACATTTACAACTCCTGTTCCCACCTTTTTCATGGGTAGGGTTTGTAATGCCAAGAAGGATAACCTGTCTTTCAGATGGAAGATGCTCTTCACTTCCACTTCTACAAATTGGTTTTGCATGAGCACAGCTGCTCTTTGGAAACTGAGACAAAACATGAAACAGAGCATGAGGAGCAGACCAGCCACTTCCTGAATGATGTCTTTGTTGGAAATGTTTTCTGAGGTTTTTACCCAATTCATATGCATGTATTTGTAATGCACTTTCATGTGTATTATCTGTGATATGTATGTATATGTATCTATGTATGTATATGTATATAAGCATGTAATATTCATGCCTTTAAACAAATATTGTATGTATACACACATGCAAATAAAGACGAGATTCTTTCTTGTTTTTTAAAAAGAAAATCATGTTCTATATTTTCTGATACTACATCTCATTTTGGAATTGAGGAAAGTACACTACTGATCTCAGAAAATCACTGCAACTGCTGACAGGCTGTCTTAGCCCCAAGAGGATTTCAGAATGAGATGAATGTTTACTAGAGTAGCCAGGGAGAGAAAACTTGGGTCATCATGAGGTGTTGTAAGCCAGGACATGGTAGTCTGATTATAATTATTTATTTATTTATTTTTATTTTTAAAGAGGTTGGAAATAATAGTGGAGCAGTTCCTGCGTGACAGAAACTGCACTTCCTGTTGTGAGTTCTTTGTTTCCAAAGAGTAGAAACCACTTTGGCTAAAGGAATGAAACTTGGCTATCTTAGCAGGGAGGTTTGAAATAGGCAGAAATAAGGGCCACTTGGAAGAGGAGTTGTCCACCCCACCCTTTCCTTAGAAGGCAGCTGGCTGGCCACTGTACACCCTTGGCTGGCTGTGCATGGGATGAGGTGGGAAGCCTAGTAAATATCAACTAGTAAGTGCCACAAACCTTGTGATTTAGTTAAGGTTCCTTGTCAAGTGCATGGCGAAACAGAAAGGAACTCTTGTGATGGTTTCAAGATATTTTTTCTGTACTCGAATATTTATTTAATGCTCACTACACTCAAGGCACTCACCTGAGAACAGAGTAAGACAATCTAGATGATTTATGGTAAATGCTACAAAGTAGCATGGGGTGAACGCTTTTGAAAAATGAGTAACATGACTAGCTAGGAATGAGTAGAAGTATGTATTATATATCTTGTATTAAATATTCCCACACAAGGACGTAATAGCCATAAAAATATGGATCTTTAATCAGATATAGGTTTGGTACCTATTTCTTTCACTTATTAGCTTGATAGTCAAGAAGAGACCCTCCCTGCATTTTTCTGCCTCCATATATATATATATATATATATATATATATATACATATATATATATATATTAGGACTGTTTGTTGTCTCCTATGAGTTTTGTAATATTTCGTTTGTACTTAATGTTCCAATTTATACTTTGCATTGTAAGTCTGCACCTGTGGTCTTGACTGCATACACATTTTTTGAGATAGGCCAGTGTAGTAGTTATATAGTAACTGCTCTTTTGAGCCCAGGCTGCCTTCCTGTGCATCTGTGTGTCCATTTTCCACCTCATCAAGGTGCTGCCTGGAATCAGTATGGTTCAGGAATGTTGATGTTGAGAGCGTGTTGTGGGGACTCAGTACATTCTTGTTAAACAAAAGAATCAGTGTCTGTACTGTACTTCATGGCACCTCTTTCTGCTGGTCACATGCCTTTTTCACATGCCTTTCTGTTCTTTAACTGCATTCTAGATATATGCTGAGGAAACTTCCAGCCATTGGAGGTAATTTTAATTTAAATCGCTCATAATGAAGTAAAACTAAAACTTCTGTTCTGTGCTCACACTGGCCATGTTTCTTGTGCTCAGTGACCATGTGTGGCTAGTGACCACTATTTTGAACTGCCCTGTAGAGTACATTTATGTCACCACAGATAGTTCTGGACAGTGCTGGTGCAAATGGCTTTGATTGCAATCTGGTAGATGATTCCAGAAGCAATTTTCTGTGGACAGTGTGCATATGTCATTCTCTCAGTTGCTTCAGCACAGCTTTGCTTGTCCAGCTTGCCACCATGACTGGTCGTGGAGGGAGCAGGCCTCTTTCTCTGAGAGCTCTGAGCTTGTGAGACCTAGCCATGCTGTCTCTGCCAGTGCAAGGCTGTGCGCTGTGTCCTAGTTGACTCTGGTTGCAGAACTTCCCTGCAAGCACAGTTCTTTCTATAATGTCCTGGGGTTGTTCAGGTTCCCTTCCTGAGACCCGAGCTGGGGCCACACAGACATTCGAGGATTTCTTTGAAGTTCTCAACATTATCTGTACATGGTCTCATTTAATTTCCACTTCACCTAGAGTGAGGTAGAAGATGATTGCCATATTACGCTTAATGAAACTGACATTCACAGAAGTTAAATAACTCACCAAACACACCTTTGAGAGGAGTGAGTTATAACAAAAGCATCTAGAACCTTCCATCTTCAAGACATATTTCTGATTTTACCGTGCTGATGTCCTTATCAGTGATAGGACTATATAGTTGGTTGGTTTTCTGAGTTCCAGAAAATTTGGACTTACTATGATTCTTCCTTAACCTATGTCTGGGATTTTTATTGTCAATTCTAATTAGACTAGTGTTTAAAGTTTTAATTAAATTTTTATTGACCTTTTTATGTATTCTTTTCTTATTAATATGAAGAAACACGGGGTGCAGGAAGTTAGAGTTAGTTTGTGTGGTTTCTGGGCTTTGCACTTGAGGTATACTCCATTAAGCCTCATGGCTTTGCGAGGTAGGTATCAGCATGCTGAACGAGAGTCAAGGTGCCCAAGAGCCCTCTGACTTTTCTTTTTGTTTCAGTGTTATACTGTAAGTTTCTGGTCTGTGATTTGAACACACATTTTTATTAACTTCAAATCTTGTAAAATTAAGCTTCTTTTCCATATTTTCATTAATTTATATTACTGCAGGTGTCAAGAAGCCAGACAGTTGTGCTTGTCTGGAGGCTATAGGTTAATATGCTGTTCTGGGAATGCCACGAGCAAAAACAGGGGACAAAACACAAGATTTAACATTCACTTAGGGCTATTTTTGAATTTTCCTCTAGCAGCTTAATTTTACATTCATCTTATGCTTCTGTTTTGGCTTCATCCGCTCCTGAGCTTGAGATGGAAGAATTTAAAGGACTTGGCTGTTGGAGCATTTGTATGTAATACCTGCAGTACAGTTTCTTTGTCAGAGGCATAATTAACAATATGATTTGTACATCTACTGCCTTCTGGTATTCACAACTCAGTTTGTAAACTTAATTAGCTTCTTGGAATAGCAAATGTTTTGAAGATGATAAACACTTTTCCTTTGAATAATGTGTTGAATGGTTATATATTTATAGAAATTTACTCCATGCTTCTCAAATCAGAATGCCGATAGGTAAGCTTCTAAAGGTAAACATCACCTGCAGTTGCATATTCCCAGATTATATTGTCTTCCTGTGCTTTTCACAGGGGAAATCAGAAATTTAGCTTAGATAATTTAGCCTCCAGGAATATTCATTATGGATCCATTGTGTAGAGAACACCCGTGCCACCTGTGCTAGTGTCACTACATGGTCACCATTTTCCCAGACTGCTGGTGATCACTGTGATAGATGGTGGGGTGGAGTGGGTGACAAGCAGACGCACCACTGCAGCAACACTTCGGCTGGCTCTACTCCTGTGCCTCCAAAGTGTGGTTGAGATTGAGGACTCAGTAGGAAAGTACTCTCAGCTGCTCAGAGAGATGCTGCAAAAACAGGCTGTCTGCCCAGGAACACCTGTCTGGCCTTATTACCATTAATAAATCCTAGGACTAAACACATTGTTATTTAGTGTTTCAAGCAGTACTGGACTAGAAGAAACAAATCAGAAGGGCCTTGATGTTATTAGATTAGTGACTCCTGTCCTGCAGGGTGGAAGGGTCACACAGTTTGGGGGCTTCCTCCCCTTTTTAGGCAGAGGGAAACTAAGCTCATCAAGGCAAAGTGCTTTTCCAGCTGTTTTCTCTTGGTTCTCTCCTGCTTGAACTCAGTCTGCCCTTCCCAAGCCTATGTCCTCTCTGACACTCTAGTGTTCTGACTGTGGACATTGGGACCCTTGAGTGCCCTCCACAGTGCATAGCATTGTGCCTGCCACAAAACATAAGACCTTCCTTCTATGGATTTCCTCAGGAATTTACCAAGAGGGAAGATCAGTCAGGTAGACAGAATCAGGTAAACAGAAATCACACTAGCTGGGAGGATTTAACATAAAGGATTGGTTAGATAGGTGCTGGGTGACTGAGGGATGCTAAGTCTTTAAAATATATATATAAAAAAAAAAAGTGCCGCAGGACTGTAGAAAACCATCCTCCTTGACTAGGGGAACTAGTACTTTGCAGAAAATGTTCTACCACCCACTTAGCATTGTTACCTTAGGAACTTGAAGAGAGACCTTAAGGGCTAGGACTAAAACCTCTGAGCAAAAGGGTCCTGCCTTGCTGAGGCGGTACCATGATTGTAGTCTGGAAATATGGGGCAAAATCCGGAAGTTAGAATCATGGTTTTTCTATGCTGCCAGGAACTGGAAACAAAACAGGAAGGAACCAGTCCATCAGTCTTCCCCGCCCTAGCATTTCCATTGTCAGAACCTGAGGGAGACTGGGCTGGAAAACAGGTGTCAGAATCCCGCCAGCATTCTAGAGCACAGTGTAGAAGGGTAGGTATGGAGCTAAGTGACCGTGGTTTCATAACTGGTGGAGGTGTTGGTTTGTGGCCATGAAAGATACAGGTGACTTCCATTTTTGTTTATTCAAACCCTGGCTATTAAATGTTTATCAGGTCTCATGGTGCCTCCCACGAAGAATATCACCATTTATTCACTCATTCACTCAACAAGTATCTTTTGAGTGCATATTCTGTTCAGGATACAGAACCAGGTGCTGGACTTCCGGTGATGAAAACAGCTTTATATGTCTAAGAACAGGTCAGTGAGACAGATGATGAAGATGTGGGTAAAGCTCAGGGTTGAAAGGAACCTTCCGATTTGGCCATTCCTGCCAGACTGTGCTGGTCAGGGCTCTACTGATGAATAACCAGGTCCAGCTCTGGCAAATCCTGTTACATATGGGAACCTTCATCTGTATAATTTGAGTAGGAGCTCCTTTTTCTGTGCTTTCTTCCTTTTGGTCCTAATTTTGCCCTGGGTTTTCACTGTCTAAATTTATTCCCATGTTACATGATGTACAGAAATATTTGTGTCTGTCATTTCTCCTTTAAGATAATCCTTTTCAGTGATTTTGGCTGCTTTGCTAGACAGGGCTGATCAACTTTTTCTATCATTACCTCCTCTCCAGAGCCTTTGTAGACTTTATTCCCTCACTGTCATTCCTTTAGTTCTTCCCCTTAAGAAAAAATAGCAATACCTCAGACAGTGTGTGTCTTTAGCTTTTGGAGAGCCGGCAATGATGGTCGCTGCAATTATCAGTAAATTCTTAAAACTGATCTCATGGAGTTCTCTGGATTCCTGGCCATGTTTTTAATCTTAGCGAGTCATCTTGGTTGGCCATTCATTCGGAGCACAGATCCAGTTACCCCACCTTCCGTGTTTAAGACAAGGACATAAAAGACAGTCAGCTGTCCACCTAAGGTATTTATTGTTAGCATGAGTAGAATCAAACCTCTGCAGGAGTCTTTGGTTCTGTCTCATTTGCCCAGACAGGCCATGTGGCACTGTTCTGTCAACCAACTTGTGGCCTCTGTATTCAGCCTAAAAGTAAGTCCATTGTCAGTAGATCTGAGAAGTGGAACTCCTACTGTCTTGTGGAACCCCTAGTGTGCACACTCACTGAACTAACTATTCCACTGTGGAAGGACATGGTGGAAACAACTGAGTGCCACTGACTGGCCTTGGTGTAATTATTTTTTTTATAGCATCCCTAAATAACTTCAGTGTATGACTTGGTTTAGAATGTGGAGATCTGTACCTAACTTGACAACATCCCTTAAAGAGCCCCTTCCCCACCCCATGAGCATGTCCACTGTGAGAGCGAGCCTCTAAAGCATAAACTAAGCGACATAAAGTATGACTGGGGATGACCTAGTAGGGTAGCTCTCCTGGCTTTAATTTGACATGGGAAGATAGCCTTAATTTTCATTATGTAAGTCTGCGCTGAGACATTTCATGTCCTCAGAGGCTGTGACTATTAAATATGAATATATTTTTCATCCAAGTCTTAATTTTACATCACGATTAAATCTGAGTGATAGGATGTATGTTCCTGCTGCAATTGCATTTTGCCTTTAACAAATGTCTTATGCCTGCTTGGCAGTTTTCAGGTGACAAGGAAGAACACTGAGTAGGAGGGAAATATGGTATTTTTAGGCATTTGTGTATGTTTACCATTAAGCTGTGTTTCTGGTTGAGATTTTTAGCTGTTTTTATTGTGCTGGCGTATGGCCAGAGATGTGTTCTTTGGGATGTTCTTGCAGTCCTTGATCATGCTGTTTTTCTTTATTTTTTTAGTGACCCTTCTAAATAATCACACAGAAATACGTCTTGGTGTTTCGAACTCCCCGTGCCACCCATTTGGTCTTTCTCTTTGCTGTATAAATAGGGACTGATTATGAAACCAACCTAAAAATGTTTGGCAATTCTACTTGGATATTGTTTTAAGTAGTGTGCTACAGTATTATTGTACATCTAACCAATAGAAAATGTTCATTTACAATCTTATTGGATATGAAAGTAATAAAGAGTCGAATGCTCCTGTCCTCCGGCTGCCGTAGAACTCTGTGAGTGCAGCCATGATTCTCAGTGTGGTGATGCCCGCGGGATGGAGGAGGGGCACACTGAGGAAATGGGCTTGATAATGAGTGCAGCCTGAACAGAGCTCATTTCTCCTTGGGTCATTACTTCACCTAATCATAAAACCTTTTTAAATTCAAATCCTGGCAGGGCTCTAATTGGTGACCTCTGGAGCCTGATAATTGTATAAGATAACTGGTCTTTTGCATTATATTAATTGTGTTTTCAATTAAAAGTGAGAAATGTGATTTAACCCTTAGGTATAATTAAAAAGTGCATTTTCTGTTTTTTGGTCTCTAATAGTTACCTTATCCTCTCTTCCCAGTAGTTACTGACTTAAGTCCTATTAGCATGAATTAACTTAGTGCCTTGGTTACTTCATTTCATGTGTGGGTTTGCAGGATATTAATTTGAGCAGGGCATTGGATTTTTAAGGAACAATCATCAGTCATTTGGAATAGCCAAGGGATTGTTTTCTTTAGGAACACAAATGTCCCGTCCTTTTTATTCCTGATGTCTAGGTCTGTCTTCCTGCTTGTCCTTTTGTGTTATTTAAGTAGACACTTTACCAGTCTTCCCAAGTGTTTCAGTAAATATTAATTTCAGAACATTTCTTACTACCAGGTGAAAATGGGCCAATGGAAGAAGAATGTGCTAGTGTTCACCATTGGGACCCATAAAGCATAGGTAAACCTGAGTTCAGTCATTCCTCCTCCTCCTCACCATGTGCATATAACCTGCTCTTTTTTCACTCACAGTGTTTTTAACTTCCTCCTTTGGTTCTGTTGCACTTCTCAGCAAACAGTATATGCAGTGGCTCATCCCTATAGATGTCCTTATACTTATTGGAGGTGATGCTTAACCTATTTTGTTTACTTGTTGGTTGGAAAGTTTCCTTTTGTCTTAGAGTCAACATTTTGTTGGCTGATAACTTGGGAAACAAGCAAAACTTTGAGTCAGATAATCCTGAGTCCAGCTTTGAGTCCTGTCACTTATTAGGTATAAGAAAATTGGAGCTGATACTTTTGTCCTGTCTAAGAAATTACAAGGACTGAGTATATGTAGAGCCTACAGTGTACCTCTAGAATACTGTACTTACTTATTAATTAGATTTCTTCTGCCAGTTTTAAGGAGCATCTCATCTCTGATTTCTAGTTTTTGGTTTTGTTTTAAAATGCCAACAAACTTTTAAAATTTGTTTATATTAAAATGGTTAGAATTCAGCTCCAGAATTTAGTGACCTGCTCATTGCTGAAGGCCTTAGAGTATTTGCCCTTGTTCAGGGGTCACATTCATATTTCGCTGAGGCTTCAGATGACCACATCATATCTTGATGTTCTGCCATGGTATCTGTTGTTTGGTGAATAACTGTATATAGTTAGGAGAAATTAAGGTGATGGTACAAAAAGAAGACTTAAGTGTTAGCAAGGAAGTGGGGAATGGAAACCTTGGCACTCTGTTGGAGGAATAGAAATTAGTATAGCCACTATGAAAAGCAGAAAATTAAAAATAGCACTACCATGTGACCTAGTACTTCCCCACTGCTTGCTGTTTATCTGAAGGAAGTGAGGTCAGCAGGTGAGAGAGGTGGCTGCAGGCTACTGTTTGTTGCATGACTGTTAATAGCAACTAGGATTTGGGCTCACACATCCATCAACAGATGAGTGTGTGAAGAGAATGTGTGGTGTGTACTCAGGGGGCCCCAGACCTGAGGACAGGATCCTGAGTGGCTGGAGGGCAGCATGGTAGAGATGCTTGTGGACCCAGGAAAGGGTCCCTCCCAGCTGAGCATCATCCCCACTACCTGGGTGAGGACCTCGCAGTCTGGTCTGGGTTACTTTTTCCTGTAGTGCCTAAGGCCCTGGAGGCATCTCTGCAAATGGCTGAGTAGTTAATTTTTTTTTTGAGAGAATACATAAGCCAGTACAAATTAGATATTTTAATAAGTGAACAGTAATAACAACCTATATTTTCATTATGTGTTACAATTTTCAAAGCATTTTGACAGACATTTGTTTTAGTATTTGTAATAACTTTGTGAGTTTTTTTCCAAATATTATAATAATCCAAAGCACTTTTTCTTTTCCTAACTCAAAATTAAGATCCCACTTATACAGTAATACCAAGAAAATGGAAGTACCATGGACTTAAGGAATCAGATAAACACAGGTTAGAATCCTAGGTCCTGGTAGATGTGGGAATGTAGCCAAGTTACTGAGTGTCTTTAAGTGGGCACTTACTTCCTGAGCAATGAAGATTTTATCTGCCTGGTGGCACCATGCAGGGATTAATACCTGAACATAGTCATTGAATAAGTTCTAGCTGCAAATACCATTGCTATATCTTTATTAATTATTCATAATGGGTACAACTAATCAATTAATTTCATCCTCCTCTGCTTATTCCTTATCCTCTTTCTTGAAGGAATTTGCCATGTACTTATGTGTGTTTCAATATGTTGTATGCATAGTTAAAGGCATCTTGTATAATGATATACCCCGTGTTTATGAAAATAGTTTACTTTCAGAATTCTTAATATTTAGAGTATTATTTTGTTCTCCTTTGATGGTGTGTGTATATGTGTGTTGTGTGTGTGTGTGTGTGTTTATGTATTTATGATGAGCTTATTCTTATTAGACACTGATATGCCTCTCTCCTCTGCTGGGCCATTTACTTCTGCTTAGGTACACTGTTTGCAAGATTATGAGCTTAATGATTCAAATCTAGTTTGGATAGGTTTTAGTGTATTTGTCTCTGGTTTGAATGTAATAGGGTTAGGTTTGAATTGCTTATATGAAACAATTTCTTAGTGAAAGCATTTGTCATGTTGAAAGTTTAAAAATCTCTTTCATACCAGCAGCTACAGGAGCATTTTAGTAGTCTGTCAAATAAATTTATAAAGGTTATGAATGCTGTTTATATATCTTTTGGGATCTATTCTAATCCACAGCTGGACTGTTGCAGATTTTGATATGACATGCCACATGGAGGTATTACCATTCACTTTATTGTAGTGAATGGCTAAGCCCTGCCTTTTCTTAAAGCTGAGAAGAGCCAAAGTACCTGGTGAAGGGGCTCTGCATCAGGAGGGCCCTCACACTGGTGCTTCATGGTGCAGGCTGGTCTCCATCAGTCAACCATCCTTTTCTGGACCTTTTATGAATTTTATTCAGTGTTTCTTTAGGAAAACAACTTATGGCTTCTAGAAGAGCACTTTTCAGCAGTGAGGAGCAGCTCTTTATAAACGTTATGCAGTTGTTCCAATTATTTTAAAGCATTCTTAATAATTATTGACTTACTTAACCTAGGTTCCTTCCTATGTCAGTGCTAGGACCTCTATTTACTTGTCCTTAGTTTTCCTCCCTGTTGGCCTGACTGACACCCCCCTTCTCCTTTGAGTCTGTCCAGTCTTTCTGCAGGAGCCCAGAACTTGGGGTCAAAAAATCAATTCATGTTTAAGCCTATTCATTTACTGACTTTGTAAGTGAAAATTTTATCATTACTACTGCCCGATTTTTTTCCATCTTGTCTTGATAACAAGAGTAAAGGGGGGAAAAGGTAGATTATAATAGCTTCGTAAAACTCTAGTTATTAACTGTGCAGACGAGTGAATGTGAACTAGTGTTGCAGAGGACTATTTATGTTCCTGAAGCCTGGCAGTTTTCATTCCTTATATTTGAGGAATTTAGCACATATTTCAGATTTACCAGCTTTTAAAGTAATTTTTAAATTCTGGACCTCTTAGTCCCTTTTCTGCAGCACTCTGTACATAATATTTCATTTGTTTATGTGGTTCACATTCTGTATTCTATTTCAGCAGCTAGTATAATTCCTGCATGTATCAGAACTCACTCTTTTTTTGGGGGTAGATACCAGCATTTCCCCATCACGGGAAACCCCATTGTATTTAAATATCAAAATGTTTTATATCTAACTTTCAAACATATCTGTTCTTTAAGTGAGACATGAATGTCAGGTAAATTCTCCATCATAATTTCAATGAAAGGGTGATGAAGAACTTGAATGAATTATCCAAAGAGAGTGAAACTTTTATAGATTTTTCTCCCAACAATGTGTAAATATAAGCCTGGCTAGCTTAGTATAAATTTTTGTTTTATTTAGTTTTAGTATTTAAAAAAATTCTTTAAAACTTAAAAAAAGTTTAATTTAAATGCAGATCAAAACTACACTGAAATTTCATCTTATTCCAGTCAGACTGGCATCTGTCAAGAATACCAACAGTAATAAATGCTAGAGAGGATGTGGAGGAAAAGGAACGCCCCTGTTGATGGGATTGTAAATTAGCACAACTACTTTGGAAATCAGTTTGGAGGTTCTTAAAATGACCAGGAATAAAACCACCAAATGACTTAGCTATACCACTCCTCAGTATTTATCCTACAGAATTAAATTCAACCTAGTGTAGAGATAAATGAATATCCTTGTTAAAGCAGCACAATTCACAATGGAACCAGCCTATATGTCTGTCATTGGATGAATGGATAAAGAAGATATGGTATATGTATGCAATGGAGTTTTATTCAGCCCAAAATAAGAATGAAATTCTGTATTTGCAGGAAAATGGATGGAACTTGAGAATATAACATTAATTGAAATAAACCATATTGAGAAGATCAAGGGTCATACGTTTTCTTTTAAATATGGAAGCTGGAAAGGAAAAAGGAAAAGAAAGGGGTATGTGTGTATGTGTATGTGGTGGGGAATCTCAGGGAAATCAGGGGAGATCAGTAGGGTAGAGGAAAGGAACCCTGGGGGGAGGAAACGCTTGGGAATGATTTTGGCCCAATTCTGTTGTTATATCACGTGCCTTTACAGATGTGTAACAGAGAATCCCATCATTATGAACAATTATACTGAACCAATTAAAAATATGAAAAATACCAGAAAACAAATGTACTAGTTATTAATGTGAAATTGTTGATTGAATAGTGTCTATAAACCAAGTTTTTTTAATCTTTAAGAAATTTTTTTAGTTATAGGTGGACACAATATCTTTTTTTGTTTGTTTATTTACTTTTATGTGGTACTGAGGATTGACCCAGTGCAAAGCAGGTGGCTACAAGCCCAGCCCTAAAATAACTTTTGATCAGTTTTGGCTTCAATAACTGAAAGGCCCAAGGGCCTGAGGAAAGTAGAGCAGCCTTAATTCAGACCAGGGCTGGTTGACTGCTGTGGCAGGGCGTGGGTTCATTGCCTTGCGGTGCCTTAGGAACAGTAAATCATACCCTCAGACTCAAATCATTTTTAAAAAATAAATCTTAAGTAATGAATATTAATCCCCAGATTAATTCAAAGCTTATTTAAGCCAAAACAGTGATTTGTAAAATAGCTATGTGTGTATAAAGAGACAAAAGGTATTTGTTTTAGATATTCTTTTATTTTCCTCTTTAAAATCATAGGTATGCTCAAACATTAATATAAGGTAGAATATATAATTTTTCTAATTTTTACAACTTGCCTGTGTGACTATTTATTACTTCAAATGTTAAATGTCACTAATGTATAAAAGGAGTATTTTAAATTCTGATTTTATGGAATTAAATGTTAAATTGAGCATCTATTGTGATTTCTAGATTTTTAAAAATTTCTTTGTCATTTGAAAAGAAAATAGGCAGTTAAAACTATTTTGATGGAAGTCCACACACACATTAATCTTTTTTTTTTTTTTTTCCCTGAAGAAGTAGTTTTGGTGTTCCTAATTTCATTGACTCTTTTAGCTGTACCCAAAGTATTTCCAAGGATTGAATAAGTAGATAATGAAAGATGGGATTTACTTTCTTTTACTAATTAAGCTGAAGTCATGAATTATTATAATTGCCAAAGCAACTGATGTGTGACTTATTGCTCTTTATTGAGAAAAACAAAAAAACAAATTTGGCTCATTTATACCATTATTTCTATAGTTTTCAGACTCTGGGTATTTGTTTATAGACAATCCTGAGATCATATATGTGGATCAACCAGTGTGTGCATGTATCTGTGACTGTGTGCATACACTCCCTCAGTGTGGGTACGGATGATGGGCTGAAATACAAGGAGCACTTCCCGTCATAGTGCTTCAGATTCTTACCACGTGCAGGCATGTACTCTCATAGAAGAAAACATCAGTAAGTTAAGTGTGCTTTTCTTTTTCTGCGCATGTTGTTGCTGTGCTTTCTGCAGCGAACACACAGTGAGTGTCAAGAAAACAGGAGCTGCCGATTAGGTGGCTGTGGCCCTTGCTGGGCAGGCTTCTCTTTCTTCCGACCCTTTCCTCCTCCCCTTCCTCAGGCACCCTCCACTGCCTCAGGTTGGTGTGTGCTGTGAGGACCCACAGAACTCAGGAGGACTGCTGGGTGACCGTGGCTGCAGTTTGTCAAGCAGAGAGTCTCTTTGAGCTTCCCTGATTCACAAAAGATCCTAGCATTTTAGAAGCAAGTCCTAGATACTCTGGTTTTACACATTAAGAAGCCGAGTCCCAAGAGGTGTCCTGTTATAGAATCATTCTAGGACTGGGATCCCGAAATGTTTATGTCTTTTGAATCATAACAATTTTTTTTTTTATCATAGACAACAACTAGGTACAACAGTGGGTGTAGCGACCTTCCCCTAGTGGTTTTATGAGGCGCGTTGGCTTCTTAGTGGTGATGGAAGTCCCAAATCTGGAGCCTCCAGCTTTTAACAGGTCCTCCACTTCTCCCAGGCTGCCCATGGCAATCTTATGTTCCTTACACTACAAAGCAGTGCGGGAGACTGCGGTGGCACACTGTGTTCCGCGTCAGACAGAACTGGGGTGTAAGTCCTGCCTTTGCTTCAGTCACCCAGTGGCACTTAACCATGGAGCCACATCTCCAGACTTTGTTTATATTTTATTTTAGAGACAGGGTCTCATTGAGTTGTTTAGGGCCTCACTAAGTTGCTAAGGCTGGCTTTGAACTCACAACCCTCCTGCCTCAGCCTCCTGAGCTGCTGGGATTACAGGTGTGTGCCACCTCTCCTGGCTGCCTTGGTCAAGTCACCTCTCTGAACCTCTTGTCCTGAGGATGGAATAATGTCAAGAGTCTGAGGTGCCTGGTCCAGGGATGATATGTGTGGATTTCTGAACTGCTTCTAGCTTAATAAGCAAAATGGATCAATTTAAGAACCACTTTGTTCAGTTGATGCCACCCTTGGGTTCTTCTCCAGCAGGCCATGGCCCTTCTTTGCACCTGGTGTTTTGCAGTTGTAGCTTGGAGGTGGCAGTCCATACCCTCATTTCAGCAGTGGCCGGAGCATCTGATGGGTGCCTCTTGTACAACCACCTGCTCCAGGCCGTGGGGTGAATGAAGAGTGTACTGACATATTTTAGGCTCTGAAACTTGCACATAGAAAGTCACTGGTAGTTGATGTTTGTTGAAGGAAGACAGATCCCACTGAGAAGTCTGTTCTGGTGGGAGAGGTATGATGTTCTCTCTTACATAAGGGCAGCGTAGAGTTGAACGTGATGCGCTTTGTGAGCCTCAACCTGGGAAAGAAAGAGCCACTCTTACATTCTTGCTGCTCCACTGAGGAAAAACTCATTTGCTCAGACAAAGTGAGATTTACTGAGATGAGTGTTGGAAGAGCATGGAGGTGCAGTCTTCAGAGTGCCACATAGAACACTGCCTGCAGTTGCTTGCCCTGTGAGGAGGTCAGGCTGGGCCTTGAGTGCCATCGCAGAGTGAGCCCTTGAAGGCCCACGCTTCAGAAGCCAGGCAAGTCTGCTGTAGAAACGGAAAGCCAGTTTGCAGTGCTGACTTGAGATCACGTCTGCCTTTTCCTTGTTTGATCAGCTTCTCTCTGAATTCCAGAAGGCCCCAGGGGTGTCTTTATTGTTTTGTGTTTGTTATCTAGCCTGCTATTCCCCTCTATTAGCACGGGCAGTGGGGATTGACTTTGTAGAACCTCTGTATATGAATGTCTTCTATTTGTGAGGATTCATTGATAACATAGGCAATGTGTCATTACTTGAAAAATCATGGGGATCTAAGAGTCTACATTTTTGCACTTGATTTCATGTCACTTCATTGAACCATAAATTCCATCCTCTGCCATTCTGGGTCATGTGCTTCATGGTTATCTTTTTGCCTCTGCAGAAATAGAAAAGTTTCAAAAAGGAGAAGGCAAGGATGAAGAAAAGTACATTGACGTGGTGATTAATAAGAACATGAAGCTGGGACAGAAGGTGTTGATTCCTGTAAAACAGTTTCCTAAGGTAAGACCCTGAGGTCTACGCTGCAGATGCATTGACTCAACCCGGGGAGTGGGTGGTTGGTTTATATGCTGTTGGGTGTTTTCTAGAGATGTTTCTCTCAACACCCCCCATGTATATATAATTAGAAACTTGTTTTTAAGTTAATAAGTAGTGTAACAGCAAACTTAGCGGGTTCAGTGGTTCTCTCCTTTCTGTTTGACTCTTGTGTGAGTTGTGGAGCCCCCAAGGAAATTACCTATGAGTCCTGCTGTCAGCGTGGGCAGTGTGAGGTCAGACTTGTTTTCTCATTGGCAATATGAAGTTGGACAGTGAGAACTTAAAATGATCATCCCTGTTAAATGCTTAGAATAAGGCTTAGTGCATATATGTTCAAAATGTCATGTATTCTATTGTTATTTTAATTTCTTCTGTTTTGTCTTTTTCTATACATGATTGGTGCATGCTGTTGCACTTGTCAGTAATTTTTTTTTTGTTGTTGTTGCTGAGTATTACCACAGTTTTATCTTGTCTGTTTGCCTAGATAGTTTTCACTTTGGATTGTTAAAAGTTGAATTGCTGTGGGCATTTCTATATAAATAATTTTGAGACACATTTTCTCACTTCTCCTGGGTAAAGTACCGGTGTCATCACTTCTGTGTATTTATTTTTGAAAGACACGTGCTTTTTTTTTTCCTCCTTAAGTGGCCATAACTTGTCACATGTCTACAAATAAAGCATGCAAGTTGTGATTGCCCTATATTATCAAAAAAATTTGGTGCTGTCATTTTAAAATTTATTTGAGTTATTTTTATGGTATGTCAGTATCCTTTTTTAATGTCAACTTGCAACTCATAATTTTGTGCAATTTTTCATATACTAATTGACCATTCACATATCTTCTTTTGTGAGGTTTATACCTTTTACCTGTTTGTAAATGAGTTGTGTGTCTTTATCACTGATTGGTAGGAGTTTTGTACATAACACAGAGATTAGTCTTTTGTTAGATATGCTCTTTGCACATGTTTGGCTCAGTCTGTGGCTTGTCTATTGTTTCTTTGATGGCTTTGTGATAAGCCCACATTCTCAATTTTGATTGGGCCAGATTCATCAGTATTTTCTTTTATGGTTATTGCCTTCTGTGCACTGAAAAATCTTTGCAAACCTTATGGAAATATTAGAGTTCTTGGGAAGTTATGAATATATTCTGTGTTTTCTCTGAAAGCTTTTTATCATTTAGCTCTTACTGTTTTGTGATGCATTTCAGATGAATTTTTGTATATGATATGACATAGAGTTTTGCTGTGGTTTGAATGCATCTTCCAAAAATTCATGGGCTGGGAATTTAATCGCTCCGTTCATAATTAATGGTGTTTGGAGATAAGGTCTTTGGGAGGTAGTCAGGGTTAGATTAGTGTATGAGGGTGGGGCACCTTGATGGCATTGAGTAACTGTATAATAAGTGACATCCAAAATGTCTTGCTCCATGTTATGAGGCAGCAAGAAGGCCCTCACTGAATTCCAAGCAGATGCTGATACCATACTCTTTGACTTTCCAGTCTCCAGAACTATTAGCCAAAAAAAAACACTTCAGTTTTTTTTTTATGAATTACCCAGTTTTGGTTATTTTATTATATCAACAGAAAATGTATTAAGACAAAGGTCAGTTTCTTTTTTTTTTTTTTTTGGTACCAGAGATTGACGCCACGAGTGCTTAACCACTGAGCCACATCCTCAGCCCTTTTTATTTTTATTTTAGTTTTGAGACAGGGTCTTGCTAAGTTGCTGAGGCTGGCTTTGAACTTGCAATCCTCCTGCTTCAGCCTCCAGAGTCACTGGGATTATAGGTGTGTACTGCTGCTCCTGGCTCAGGTTCATTTTTTCCCACGTGAGCATCTATTTTTCTCAGAACTGCTTATTGAAAGGTGTTGTCTCTCCTCTAATTTTTTAGCACCTTTGATGGTAATCAGATGGCTGAGTAAATGAAGGTGTATTTCTGAGCTTTTTATTCTGATTTATTTTCTGTATCTTTGTGTAGTGAGGCCTGAAAGTTAGATAATGTAGTGCTCCTCCAATTGTGTCCTCCTTTTTCATGATTGCTTAGCTACTGTAGGTCCTTTATAGTTCAAAACAAAGTTAAGAATCCATTTGTTAATTTCAACAAAATGACTTACTGGGATTATGATTGCAGTTGCAATGAGTCTGTTGAGCATTTTCCTGAATATGGCATATGTCTTCATTTATTTAGATATTCTTTATTTTCTACTGACAGCATTGTAGAGTATGAGTACTTGTAGGATATGGGTTCTTGTAGGGTGTGGGTCTTACATGTTATGTTAAACTTACCCTAGTTATTTTATGTTTTGACACTATTGAATAATGAATATTTTCAAATTTTCATTTTCCAAGTGTTTGTTTCTAATATAAAATTTAGCACATTGTCAATATGAGCTGCTTTGTGAAATCATTAGTCTTTTTAGATTTTTGTAGACTTCTTATGATTTCTGTGTACGTAATCATATCATCTGCTTTATAAGTTTAATTCTTCCATTACAATTTTTATGCCTTTATATTTATTTTGCTGACAGTAATGTATTGGCTGGCATCTCCAGTGTGACGCTGAGTACATGGTGACAGAGGAGCCCTTCCCTCATTCCCAGTGGAGGAGGAGGGCTCCTAGTATTATTTTTTTTTTTTAAATGTCTCTTTCCTACTCCTTCCTCCCTCTTCCCCCTTTGCCCTTTTGCTTCCTCATTGGGGCTCCTAGTATTTTGTCATCAGATTGACACCAGCTGCATGCTTTCCACTGCCAGTCATTGGGTGGAAGTCCCCTGCTGTTCCTCTCTGAGCCTTTTGTCTGACTGGATGGTGAGGTTTCCTGACTGTTTTTCTGCGCTGTCAAAGGCACACAGGTGTAGCTTCCTTTTACTGAGGGAGTCTTGGTCGTGATCTTCTGGGTGGCCTTTGTGCCTCTCCTTGGACACTGCTCGGCAGCAGCATGTTGTCCTTACGTGGTGCTGATCCCTGGCATCTGAGTCCTGCCTGGCATGGGCCTAAGGCCTTCTGTGACAGTCTTGGGACTAGTGTTAGGTTGGTCACATAAACTGAGGGAAGAAGTGTTCTTTTCCTTTTTTTTCAGACAAGGTATGTCATATTGTGGTTTTTTCCCTCAAACCGTTTGATAGATGTCACCAGTGAAGCCACCTGGAATTTGATGACGTATTCAGTGCTTTTGATTGATAGAACACTAGTCAGATTTTCTCTTTCAATTTTTGTGCAAATTTTATTTATTTATTTATTTTTATTGGTTGTTCACAACAAAATTTTATTTTTTTAATGGATCTCTCAGATCTTCACAAGATTTTGGCTGTTGTTTCTTCAAATATGTCTTCTGACCCCTTTTCTCTCCTTCTGTCTAGAAAACTTTAATTATACACATATTTGAACTTTTGATGAGAACACTTGGGTTTCTGGGCCTCTGTTTCTTTATTGATTTTGTTTTTTATTTTTATATTTTGGTTCTTCAGGTTGGATGATTTCTATTGCTGCTCTGCTGCTCATCTTTTATTTATTCAGTTTTGCTGTACTGTAGTGAACCCAGGCCCTCCCACACGCTGGGGGAGAGCTCTGTTACCTCCAGTAGCATTGTTACAAATTTTACATTGAGACAGAGTCTCACTAGGTTGACTAGGCGGGCCTTGAACTTGAGATCCTTGTGCCTTAAGGCCCCCAAGCGACTGGGATTATAGGCATGTGCCCACTTCCTACTGCTAGATCTTAAGCTTGTTTTTTTTTTTTTTTCATAAGTTATGTTCATTTTGTTATTAAATCTATCAGTGAAGTTTTTTATGTCATGTGTCATAATTATTGTTTCATAATTTTCTATTTCAGTATTGATATTTTATTGGGGGGGTATGAGAAGTGAAGGAGACATTTTCCTTCTGTTTGAAATTTTGTTTTTTCATTTATTGCAAGTTTGCCTTTATTTTACTGAGTACAGTTAAAATAGGTGCTTAAATGTCTGTCCTTCAGTTCTGAAGTCCAGGCCGTGTTGGTTTTATGAGGCATTGACGTTCTCTTGCCTTGACAGGGAGCCTTTCTGTTCTCGTTCTTCACATTCTACTCATTTTGGATTGCGTTACTGGATTTTATGAATGTATACTGTGGGAACCCTGGATTTTGTTTTATTTCTCTGAAGGATGTAGGTATCTTTGTTTTAACATCTACTTAACTTTGTTAAGCTGTGTTTCGACTTTGTTTTTTGGTAGGAATTCAAATCTCTCCTTAGTCTGACTTTTGCATTTAATTTTTGACATACATAATTCTGGGGTCAGCTGGAGATTTTAATCAGTTTTCTGTACCAAATTTGGGAATCCTCAACTCTGTTTCTTTTCTAGGATTTCTTCCTCAAATTTTAGCATTATGGTTGCTTTGAACCCTGCTACTCAGTCTTTTTTAAAAAGCTCAAAAATTAGTTTGTCCTAGGATGTTTGTTTTCAGTCTTGACTCTCAGAATCTGCCTTATTTTTGACCACTCCAGGCTTCCGATTGTTGGCTTTAATATTGTGTTTGGAGCCTAAGAGTTTACAGTGGACACTTCTAGGTAAGGGTGAGTCATCACCCTCCCCTACAGAACTGAGTATGTACTTTTTTGTAAACAGAAAACTAGTGATGAACATTTTATAGAGTCATTATTAAACAAAGTATGGCCCATGGGAACTTTTGCAAATTGATTCTTTATGCTCAGTAGGTTCTGTATGTTCATTGTGCAGTAGGTAGAAACATCTTCAGATAGAGCCCCTCTTTAATTGGGTTATTCTACTAGATGATGATTAATCTGAAATTAATACTTTGTTGTATTTAAGCTACTATATGAAATAAAGTAGATGAATACAGTGTGTGAAATAAAAAATGCAGTTTTCCAGTGTTGACCTTGATGTAGTAGAGGACGACACATCATCATCTCTGTGTTTAGAATCTCAGAGGCCATGTGAGCACTGGCGGTATCTGGGGCAGTTTGCTTCGGAGCCACTGCTTTCAGAATACTGAAGAAGGACAGTTTGGTGAAGGACCATAAGACATGCACATTTCAAGCCTGCTTTGTGGCTCTGAGTTCCTGGGGAAGCATTCCTGCTGTGTCAGTTGGCAGGCTGGGCTAGTGGAGGCTGCACCGGCCTATGCAGTGGCTCATGGAATGCAGCTTGCTGTGGTGTCCATGCTGTCCATGTTCAGCTGCCAGGGAGGAGAGAACTGCTACTTGTAATATTCCATTAAAGAATGATTTTCATGCATTAAATAATTTCTCTCTCTCTCTCTCTCTCTCTCTCTCTCTCTCTCTCTTTTTTTTTTTTTTTTTTGGGTACCAGGGATTGAACTCAGGGGCACTTACCTACTGAGCCACATCCCCATACCCTGCTCTTTTTATTATTTTTTAAATTTTGAGACAGGATCTCACTAAGTTGTTGAGGCAGATTTTCAATTTGCAGTCCTCCTGCCTCAGCCTCCGGAGCCGCTGGCTGGGATTACAGGCATATGCCACCACTCCTGGGGAACAATTTCTTTTAAGGAACCATCAGTAGGATAGTGTTAACATATGGATTGTTCAGTGCTCAAAGCTGAGAGTGCATTTGCTCTCTTATGTATCTGAGCTTGTAAGGTGTGAAACTCACAGTGAGCACAGGCACTCTGTTCTGGAGTCTTTTTTTATTTTTTCCAGTTTCTAAACCGTGGGAATTGTTTCTCGTAGTTTTCCTGATAATAAACCCTGATCTCTGTGCTGAGCAGTGTCTAGATGAAACAGAGTCCCGTAGATGCCATGTCAACCTTGGGTGCAGGTCTCTGTGAGGAACTCAGGGGCACTGCGGTCAGGTTTTTGTTTGTGCTTCATTTGCTGTTCATTCATCCATGTGTCTGTCTGTCCAAGCACATACCCGATGGTGATGAGGATCTTGCTTGGCCAGGCGTCATCGTAGACAAACCAGTGTGATTAAGATTCAGTCTTTGGTCTCAAGAAACTCGCAGTTTTGTGGGGGATGTGAACAGTAATTATAGAGTGTTCTGGAAGGTCAGGGAGGAAGATCGTTTTGACCTTCTGGAAGAGTGCTGCTCGGAGGAGGCCGTCTCTGAAGAGGCCAGCTGGGTCATGGCCGGAGGAAGACGGGGAGAAGCTGAGGAATTCCTCACAACAGAGGAGCACCATATGTGTGCCAGAGCTATTGGAGACATTAAAACCATTTCCTTTGGCTAAACAGAGGAGTTTCAGTAAAATATCAGGTTTTAATAAATGCCACACGTAAAAGTGTTAAGAGAGTATGAGGGGGCCTGTCAATGGAGGTGCAAGGTTAGAGTGGAGAGTGGTACATCTCTTGGAGGATGTGTGGGTTCTCCAGGTCAGTAGTTGAACCGTTTCAGGAGAAGCAGTGGCACCCAAGTGACATATTGACCATTGTAGAAGCTGAGGTGTGACATTAAATGTCACGGGCTCTGTGTATGATGCTCTGTAAGAACATGTACAAAGTGGCCGCCTTGTGCTTGGAGCAAGTGTTCCAAGATGTTCTGGAGAAGCCTAAAAATACATGTAGTGCCAAACTTCTTATAAAGGGCACCATTAGAAAGATGTTTTTCGTGTGTGTATGTGTGTGTGTGTGTATACACATATTCATACATACCTGTGATAAAGTTTAATTTACAAATTAAGTACAGAGAATAATTGTAATAGCTAGTGGAATAGAATAATCATACAATATACCGTGATAAAAGTTACTTAAGACTTACTAATTGTTTATTTCTGGACTTTTCCTGTTACTGTTTTGGTTCAGGATTGATTATGGGCACCTGAACTCTCAGCAAGAGAAACTGAGGATAAATGGGTGGTATTATATGTTATCAAGTGGAAAAAAAGAAAAAGGAAGGCGTGTGAGTCAGCTTTCATTGTTGTGACCAAAATGCCTGCCACAAACACCTTCGAGGAGGAATGATTTATTTTTGTTTCTGGTTACAGATGTCCTAGTCCATAGCAGGCTGGCTCCATTGCTGTGGGCCTGAGGTGAGGGAGAGCATCACAAGGAAGAAGGTGGCAGAGGAAAGCTGCTCAGCTCCTGGCAGCCAGGACGGGGCAGGCTGGGGAGAGGGGAGGAAGGAACCAGGGGAAGAAAGAGTCCAGTGTCCCCAGTGACCTACTTCCTGAAGCCGTGCCCCATCCACTACAGTTTCTACCTCCTCCCAGGATTGTAGTCACATTATTAATCCATTCAGTTGGCTAATCCACTGGAGAGTTAGAGCCCCCGACCCACTCATTTCCCAAGAGCCCATCTATGGAAATTGCTGCTTTGAAGACTAAGTCTTTAACACATTAACTTTTGGGGGACACTTACTATCTAAACCATATCAGAAGGCATAAAACAGAAAATTTTCTGGAAAAACCTTTCAGACTCTTTTTAAGAGCAGTTATCTTCTGGAGATTTATTTTATGCAGGATTTTCTACTTTACATGTTTCTGCACTTCAGTTTCTAAACAGTTAATGAGTACAAATTTAGAATTAAAAAAAAGGTTTTTATTTTGGGGGCAGAAGCTATGTGAATGTGTAATTTGAGATGTTGTAGTGTGGTTATGGTTTTCAAGGTTTAGTGTAGAATTCTGAGTTAAAAGCTGTAGGTTTGATATAGTTTATTACATTTCTTGATGATTTGGTGGTAGTTCTCAATACTTCTGAGCATCCTGGTATCCTCTGTGTGTAGCAGCTTTGTCTTGACTAGCCTGGTTCCCTGCATCAAGTTTTCCTGCGGTGTGAGTGCTGAAATGTAGTGTGTTTTGGCTTTTGGGCTAAAGATCACGAGAACAGAAAGAAGTGCTTTTGGAACCCATTTGCTCCTGGAGTGTCAGGATTGCTTTTTTTTTTTTTTTAATAGTTGTCTTGCGTTTTTTTTCTTTTCTAGCATGTTACAGACAATTTAAAATCCATAAATTTGCTACTTGGTGGAAACCTATTCCATGGAAATCATGAGCTTAAAGGGTCCCTATGATAATAGATATTTCATGGACATATAGGTGTGTTAAAATGCCCTTTTTATAGCTACTGCTTGATTTCAGATACATAATTTTTTTCCCAAGGATTTGTGTGCAAATGATCATTATTTTAAGTGTTCATTTGCTAATTTGTTTATGTGGGGACACATGACAAGAGTGGCTCTACTGCTGAGCTGTACCCCAGGCCCCCATGTGGGGTCACAGCATGACATAGCAGACAATGAGTGATTGAATCAGGCCACTTAACAGTGCATCACCTCAAATATTTACATTTATTTATGGTAAGAACATTTAAAATCCTTCCATTTAGCTAATTTGAAATACACATTATTAGCTGTGATACATTCTGTGGAATAAATCACAAAAACTTATTGCCCCTGCCTAACCAAAGCTTTTCCGTTTTTGGTCAGCATCTCTCTTCCTTGTCTACCTTCCCCCGACTCCAGCCATGCTCTGTAAGATCCATGGTACTCGTTCTGAGTCGAATTTGTCCGCATTGCATACCCATGTGTTTCATTAGAATGATATCCTCCAGTCTCATTCCCGTTGTCACAGGCAGCTGGATTTCCTGCTTCTTTAATGCTGTGTAGTATTTCATTCTGCACAGATATCAGGTTTTTGAAACTTTTTTGGTGGGTGAGGGGTGTTTTGATTGTTTGCATATCTTGGTTGCTGTGGACAAGGCTGCAGTGGGTGTGTGCTGGCAGACACCGTTTCCTTCCTTCAGATGTGCACTTTGGTGGAATTGTTTTAGATATAAAGAGCAGTAATCTGTTTCTTTCAGTTCTAGAAGCTGGGAGGCCCAAGGTCCAGGAGCCAGCTTCTGGTGTCTGGGGAGGACTCTGCTGCTGTTGCATTTTCCTGGCAGAGGTAGAAGGGGGACACTGACTTCACTCCCTCCGGCCCTGTAAAATGGCACTACCACACTCTGGCACTTGCTCTATGGGGCCCCACCTCTTACCAACACCACAGTGCCAGGCACACATTCAAACCGCAGCAGCTGGCCGTTAGGGGTCTGGAAACTTGTTGGTGTCAGGGAAGCCCAATTCAAAAAGCAATTACCTAAGATACTTAAATGTATTTTTGTCAGTCACATGGAGTCATTTGGAGTGTCTTTCCTCATGTTCACTAAATCTAGGCATCCTGGGGTGAAGTAGGAAGGCCATCCTGAGTGAGAGGAGTTCAGGGACACTCTTGGCCCACAGTGGCCGCTGTTTTAAAATGCATGGCCCCTTCCACTTTAGCTCTCCACTTATTTTGGCAGCCTACAGGGGGTAGCAGGAACTGGGGCCGGGGTAATGTCAGTCGCTATGGGAGGAGGCATCTTCAGAAATTGATTTGTTTCCTTCTCAGAAGTCTTTCAGCTCCTAGGTTCTTGTACATATGATGCCTATCATAATAATGAGAAAGTTGTTTTCCATAAATTGGATCACATTTGAGAAATATTTTGGTAGTATTTCAAATATTACTTTATACTTTTGAGTTTTCCCCATCAGAAGTCACCTTCAGAACTTAGATTTGTAAAGCGGAATCCCCAAAGAGCCATTTAACAAGGCACTCCTGAAAGAATCTACTCACATTCTTTTGGAGATTTATTATTATTGTTGCAATAATTTTTCTGAACTAAATGAGAAATTACAAAATTTGCCGATATACAATCTTCCTATATGTCCCATAGAGACTTCTTATATTCAAAAACCCACAAATTCTCCATAGATGATTACAACGAACTAAATTTAGGAATTACTAACTTCTTTGGTAAATATTGTTGTATATAAACTGTAGATATGTTTTGTTTACTTGTTGGGGAAGGGTAGAGAATTTGTCTCAGAGTAAGTTGTTAAGCCCACATTACTGGCTTAAATACGTTTAAGTGTTGCTATACATTTATTTTGGCTCTTGACCTCATAAATACCACCTGAGTAGATTTACTGAAATTTACATATCTGTGCTGGCATTGGAGATAGGAAATATGGACAGAACTTAGTCCTTCTTGTCATGGTTTGAATGTGTACCCCCAAATTCATGTTAATGGTGATGGGAGTCGGGGCCTTGGGGAGTCGGTTTGGATTAGATGAGGTCAGGTGGCATAAGGGCTTCCTGAGAAGAGGAGGCAGGACCTGAGCTGGTGCTCCGATTGGGTCAAGTACTTCTGGTACCATGTCATGCCGCAGCCAGCAGGAAGCCTGCCTCCAGATGCCGAACATATGCTGATGCTACGCTTTTGGACTTCCCAACCTCCAGAACCATGAGCCAGTAAACATGCATTCTTTATAAATCACCCCTGCTCGGGTTATGCTGGTGTAGCAACAGAAAATGTATCAAAACACCTCTCAGTCTTTTGGAAGAAAAGGAGAGAAATTCATACCATGGACTAGACTGAACTTTTGTCAGAACAAATAACTGATATGTAAAGCAAGGGCCACACCCTGTAAAGGGCACTCCAGCAGCTTGGTGGCAGAGTGGACAGAGTCTGGTTGGTTTAGGTCTAGCCTGACTTAATGTGGTGTTCAGCTCTTCTGTGGACCTACTGTGTGTGTCTCCTTTCCCATTACACACACCACTACTGGACACTTCTGTCTGGATGCCCTCAGGCATGGCAGAGTGGATGTGTCTGAACTTCTCGCCTGCTCTTCTAGCCCATCGAGATCCTTTCCTGTGCTTCTTCCCTCAGTAAGTGACGAGCAGCACAGTATACTCGAGTGTCTGTCCAGAAACAAGGACATCATGGTTTTGCCTCCTTGCTGCTCCCTGCTGTCCTTCAGAGAACATGCATGGGCTTCCTACATGGACTCCAGGCTCTGTGCGTCCCTTGTCACATTGCCAGAGAACACTTTGATACCTCACCCAGTCTATTGTAGGAGCCTCTTTCATATACAAATTTTTTGCCTTTGGTTTTAACTCATCCAATTCATTCTCCATATTCTTCCTCAGACTGTTGTCATCTGGGATTTTCTGGATTAACAATTTCAATTTTTTTGTCTTCCTTCTTTCTCCACTGGCATATCCATCCTTGAGCAAATGGAGGTGAAAACAAAGAAGATTGTGTATTACTTGGAGTGTGTGTCTGTCTGTCTGTTTTGCCCATATAATCTCTCTTGGAAAAAGGTGCTTGTCTACTTGATTAATTTTTAAAATTGATAATGTCTATATTACTTGGCCTCTTCACCACTTAGAAACACACAGCATGCTAAAATTACACTCAAGGGAGGAACTCTTAATTTCAGCCACTAATAAAACTTAGTGATTTGTGATGGGAAAATTAATACATTTAATAAATAATAGTATTTATGTATAGTTTTAATATATACAGTAATCTCTGCAGCAAAGAAAATAAATGGAAACTTTATTGAATAGTGCTATTTGGGGGAAATGATTTTAATTCCACAAGCTTTTACTGAGAAACCCTTATATAGGGAAAATAATGAATCATATGTATCTGTTTATTTCCAGAGAATTAATCAACTTACCCGGGAAACCATGAGTTAGTTACTAAGTTATATAAGGTAAAGATTGAATTAGAGTAAGAGAGGTAGGCAGGCAGAATTTAGGGAAGTGAGGAGAGTTATTTCTAGAGAAAGAATCCTAGGTGTAATCATAAATACGTTGAGAACACTCTTCTCACTGGGAACTGTGTCTTTACACCCATCTGTTAAGTGGGGAGTCTCTTGCCTTGGTTGGAGGTGGTGCTCTATTAACTTGTGATTGAAGGGGTATAGGATTTTAGACGGAAGACAGACAGACAGATGTGCTTGTATACACAGGGTCACACTGAAGGAGCAAGGCCAGTATGGCGAGAAGACTAATGTAAGGCCCAGGAACATTTGAAGTTGTAACTTAGTGAAGGGAACATTTACTCCTGCCCTTGCTGTGGAATGCACTGATGAACCTGCTTCCCTCTGGTCTCCTTCCTTTCTCACAAGTTCTTAGTTCTTAAATTAGTTTGCAATATATACTTTATACTGTAACCAATATGTATATTTTTAAATTCTTAGCCAGTCATGGTGGCATATGCCTGTAATCCCAGGGACTTGGGAGGCTGAGGCTGGAAGATCACAAATTTGAGGCCAGCCTCAGCACCTTAGCAAGACCCTGTCTCAAAATAAAAGGGTAGGGGATGTGGCTCATTGGTAAAGCATTCCTGGGTTCAATGCACAATACTAGAAACATTTAAAAAAAAATTATACACTCTCTTTTGTTTTTATCAACTGACTTCAGACCATCTATAGAGAAATTTAATACTATCTAATACATTACTCCATTATTTTACAGTTGTTTTGGATGACTTTTTAAACATATTTTCACACATATTTCTTTAATTCATTTTTAATTGTAGGATGCATTTTAACATTTCTCTTCATGAACACTGTGTTGAAATCCTTAAGTCAGGAAATATTGCATAGGTTTTTTTTTTCAATTTGTATTAGGGTGTTCTAATTATAAATAATGTTGAGGTTCATCATTCTGTTCATCAAGCATGGAATATAATTTGCTCCAATTCAGTACCCAGTACTTACCCTTTCCTCCTCTCTCCCCCTGTTCTCTTTCCTCTACTCCATTGTTTCTTCTTCTGTTTATTTTAGTTTAATTTTTCTGTGAATGCAGTACAGATATACATAAAGTTGAAATTCATTCTGGTATATGCATATTTGTACATAGAATAAATCTGACCCAACAATCCTATCATTCCTTCCTTTACTCACCCCTCTCCCTTGATTCATATACTCTGCTCCACTCATCTCTTTTCTATTTTCATGAAATTCACCCCATCCCCTGTGTCTCCCCTCTACACCCTAATTTGGTCTAGCTTCCTTGTATATGAGAAACCATTCAAACCTTGACTTCTTGCATTGGCTTATTTCACTTAGCATAATATTTTCCAGTTCCATCCAATTACCACCAAATGTCATAATTCATTTTATGGCTGAATAAAACACCATTGTGTGTATATAAACCACAATTTTCTGAAATCTTTCATCTGTTGACAGGCATCTGGGAAGGTTCCATAACTTGGCTGTTGTAAATTGTGCTGCTGTACACATTGAGGCAGCTCTGTGACTGTAGTGTAAGGATTTTAAATCTTTTGAATATATACCAAGGGGTGAGATAGATGGATCATATGGTGGTTCCATGCTTAGGTTTTGATAAATTCCCATACTTTCCATAGGGGTTATACTAATTTGCACAGTGTTCCACCAACAATGTATAATAAGTATACCTTTTCTCCACATCCTCTCCAGCATTTGTAATTATTTCTTATTTTTGATAATTGCCATTCTGACTGGAATGAGATGAAATCTCAATGTAGTTTTTGATTTGCAATATCCCAATTGCCAGAGATGTTCAATGTTTTTTTAATATATTTGTTAGCCATATGTATTTCTTCTTTTGAGAAGTGTCGCTCATTCTTTTGCTCATTTATTTATTGAGTTATTTTGGTTTTGGTGTTGCGCTTTTTGAGTTCTTCATATATTCTGGATATTAATCCCCTGTCTGACTACCAGGTAGCAAAGATCACTTATTCTGTATTTTTGTTTCCTTTGATGTACATATATGTATATATTTTAAATTTGTTGGTGTCCTACTTGTTGATTTCTGTTTTTGTTTCTTTCACATTAGGAGTCTTGTTAAATCATTGCTTCTGCCAATATATTGGCTTGCTGAGCCTACATGTTCTTCTTAGCAGTTATATAGTTTCTGGTCTAATTCCTAGGTTTTGATCCATTTTGACTTGACTTTGTTCAGGATGAGAGAGAGGAATCAATTTTCATTCTCATCAGTATATCCATTTCCCACCACCATTTGTTAAAAAGGCTGTCTTTTAAAGTCCATGTATATTTTGGGCATCTTTGTCAGGTATCAGATGACTGTGTCCGTGTGGGTGTGTCTCTGTGTCTTCCTGTCTATTCTGGTGTCAGTGGCATGCTGTTTTTGTTAGTATAGCTCTACAGCATTATTTGAGGTCCAGTATCATCATGCTTTCAGCATTACTCTTTTTGCTCCAAAATGCTTTTGCTATTCTGAGTCTCTGATTCTTCCAAATGAATTTTAGAACTTTTTTTTTTTGTTTGTTTGTCTCTAGTTCTGTCAGAAACATCTTTGGTGCTTTAATGGGAATTTCATTGAATCTATATATTGCATTTGATATTATGTTCATTTTGATAGTATTAATTCTGTCTGTGAAAATACTTGGGAATTTTTTTCCCATTTTTTAAAGTCTTCTTCAATTTATTTCTTCAGTATTTTGTTGTATCAGTTTTTCACCTGATTCATTAGATTATTTTCTAGTATTTTACTTAATTTTTTTGAGATTATTGTGATGGGGATGGTTTTCCTAATTTCTTTTTTGGTAGATTCTTTTTTGGTAGTATGGGAAAGATTTATTTATATATAAAAATAGATTTATTTATGTGGATCATATATCCTTCTACTTTGCTAAATTGTTTATCTTCTAAAAGTCTTCTGGTAGAGTTTGTAAAGTCTTCTAAGTAAAAGATCATATCATCAGCAAACAGGTAATTTGACTTCTTTGCCTATTTGTATCCCTTTAATTTCCTTCTCTTGCCTGATTGTTCTCACTAGAGTTTCATGGACTCTGTTAAATAGTAGTGGTGAGAGTCAACATCCTTATCTTGTTCATGATTTTAGAGGAAATGCTTTCAGTTTTTCTCCATTAAGTATGATGTTGGCCTTAGGTTTGTCATTATATATATGAATATAGATAGATTGCCTTTGCATGGTGGAGATAAGTTCCTTCTATCTGTAGTTTCTCTAGTGTTTTCAATGGGTGCTGGACTTTTTCAAATGCATATTCTGCATCTATTTATGTCATCATGTGATTTTTTTTCCTACTTATATGATGAATTGTGTTGATTGATTTCTTTATGTTAAATCATCCTGGCCTCTCTGAGATGAAAGCCACTTGATCATGGTGTACTATCTTCTTTATGTGTTGTTGAATGTAATTTGCCAATTTTTTATTAAGTATTTTTACATTTGTGTTCATCAGTGATAACTGGTCTGAAGTTTTCTTTCCTTGATGTCTTTGAATTGTATTGGTATTTGGGTGACTGACTTCATAAAATGAATTTGTGTTCCCTCCTTTTCTATATCATGGAATAATTTGAGGAGGATGGACATTATTTCTTCTTTAACAATCTGCTAGAACTTGGGTGAGGATTTATCTGGTCCTTGGATTTTTTTGTGGGTAGGCTTTTAATGATTGTTTCAATTTCATTACTTGACATTGGTCTTTTTAAGTTTTCTGTATTGTGCTGGTTCATCCCAAGTAGGACATATGTCTAGGAATTTAGTATTTTCTGGCTTATTAGAATATAAATTTTCAAAGAAGTTTCTAATGATCCTCTGGATTTCAGAAGTAGCTGTGTTGATATCTTCTTTTTTCATTTCTAATTTTGTTGATTTAGGTTAAGTTATGTTTTTCTTTTAGATAGTTTGGATAAGGCTTTATCTGTCTTGTTTATTTTTTCAAAGAACCAACTCTGTTTCACTGGTCCTTTGTACTTTTTTTTTGTTTTCAATTCCATTGATTATAGTCCATTTTTAATTATCAGTATTAGTTCTTCATTTTCTAGGGTCTTTAGTTGTAACATTAGGTTTATTTATTTAGTATCTTTCTATTGTTAGTGTAAAGACTCAGTGCTATAACTCTCCTCTTAGAAATGCCTATATACTGATCCCTGAGATTTTATTTCTAAGAATTTTTTTATTTCTCTTCTAATTAATTCTGTCATCTATTCCTCATTCAAAAGTGTGTTATATAATGTCCAGGTGCTATAATGCTTTTTGTCATTAATTTCTACTTTTATTTCATTATGATTTGATAGGACACAGGGATTATCTTTCCCTTTCTCTTTCTCCTCTCTCTATTTTGTGTTTGTTAAGATTGTGCTCTAAAACATGATCTATTTTAGAGACAGTTCCATGTGTCACTGAGAATAAAGTGAATTCTGTTGTTAGTGAATGAAATATTATAAAGATATCTGTTAGGTCATACAGACATAAAGTAAATAAAAACCTATGTAATGGTGAGAGAAGTGTGTTGAAATCAGCAAATATTATTGTGGTCTATTTGATTTTTTATATTGAGAAGAAATTGTTTTATGTAGGTAAATGCACTGTTCTTTAGGGCATAAATATATATAATCATTATAGCTTGTTTTTAGATGATTGATCTTCTTTGTCTCTTCTGATTAATTTTAGCACAGAGTCTACTTTTCTGCTGTAAGAGTAGCTACCCCTGCTTGCTTTTTGTTTCCATGTGCATGATATATTGTTTCCCATTCCTTCACCTTCAGGCTATGGATGTTTTTGCCTGTAACGTGAAGCTTTGGTAAAGGAGATGCAGTTGAGTCTTGTTTTTAAATCTAATATGCCAATCTATGCCTTTTGATTAACATTTAGATCATTTGCATTCATTGTGGTTTTAGAAAGTTGATTTTTCTGACATTTCGATTTATTTCTAATGCTTAATTCTGGCTTGATTCTCCTTTAATTCACTGTTGTTCCAGTTCACTTCATTCCTGTGCTGGTTTTTGTTTTATTTTTCATTTCTTCTACCTGAAATATTTTTTTACATGAAATATTTCATTGAGTATGTTTTGTAGTACAAGCATAGTTGTTATGAATTCTTAGTTTATGTTTATCATGGTAAGTTTTAATTTCCATTGTAATTCCGAAGGATAGTTTTGCTGGGTATAATTATTATTATCATCATCATCATTATCACCATCATCATCACCCATCATCATCATCAACATCATCTTGGTTTTGACACCTGTTTTTTGTCAGTGCTGACTTTTAAGGTCTGAATTAATAAATTTTTTGAAATTTGAATTGGCTTACTTCTAAATGTGACCTTCCAGTTTTCTCTTTTACCTTTTAAAATTCTATTCTCTTTATGTATATTAGGCATTTTCATTATAGTGAGTCTTGCAGAGGATCTTTTTATAAAAAAGAAAATATTTATTTTTTAGTTGTAGTTGGACACGATATCTTTATTTGATTTATTTTTATGTGGTGCTGAGGATCGAACCCGGGGCCTAGCACATGCTAGGCGAGCTCTCTACCACTGAGCCACAATCCCAGCCCAAGGATCTTTCTTGATCTTACCTATTTAGTGTTCATTATGCCTCTTGTGTTTGGATTTCCATCTAATTCCAAGATCTGGAAAATATTATATTATTTCATTGATAAAAATTTTGCATTCCCATAGTGTATATTTCAGAGTCATCTACTACCCCAGTGATTTGTTCGTTTGGTCTCTTAATGTTATCCTGGGTTTCTTGAACATTGTGGTCATAGTCTCTTACAATCTTTTCTTTATGATTAACTTATTTTCAAGATTATATGATTTGCTTCAGGGCCTGAGAATCTATCTTTAAAGTGGTTGAATCTATTGGTGATGCTTTTCATTGAATTTTAATTTAACTTATTGAGTAATTCATATTCAGCACTTCTGTTTGGTACTTTTTAAAAAATCTCTCTTTATTCAAATGATATATATATATATATATATATATATATATATATATATATATATTATATGATAATTGGTGACATTTTCTTTTAGCTCATTGAACATTTTAACTATGAACTTTCTAAATTTTTTCTCCAACATTTACTTCCTCCACTGTGGTGTCAATGGGGTCAATATTTGCTGTGTTGGGGGTTGTTTTTGGTCTTTTCACTTGGTATTGCATACTGTTTGTATGTTTATCCATCTCTTGGGATGATTATCACTTCTTCTTTATGCAGCAGACTTGGTACTGAGCTTCTTAAGTGCCGTGATTGGGTGAATATCCAGGTATTGATACTTTTCATGCAGTCTGTGCTCTCTACTATTCCCATTATCTGTCTCACTTAGAGAAAAGACTCTAAACTCTCTTTACTACAATCATTTCAAAGCAAAGCCACATACTATTCAGTCTTAGGGAAAATCAAAAACTTGTTGATTCTGTTCTCCATAGTTCCTTTAGTCTAGGTATAAACTTGGAATAATGTTCTGCAATAGGTTGAAGAGTTAGTTTAGATATAAAAAATTGCCATAACATTAAATAGGAACTGAAAAGGGGAAAAGAGAAATTTTGGGCAAAAGAAGAGAGATGAAAAGGTGAAAAAACTAATACACACCAGGGTAAAATGAAGAAGATGGATGAGGGCGGGGTTCAGGCAGTAGTGGGTAATGTGAGAGGAGACAGGAGGAAAGAGGAGCATGTGTAAGCCAGGCTAGGAAAACAAACACAGCATGATTTCATTTCATGCTTTAAAACATTACAAGAAATACAAGTAAATGGGTTCAGAGCACAGTATTGAATGCTAGGGTAACAACTATGGAATAAAAATGGAGAGTAATATATACACAATCACAGTTGACAGTAGAGCTATTTAGAGTAAGCCATGCCAAGTTGAAGAAAATTCTTACTGAGTCTCGGTTTGGATTTCATCGGGATTTGGAGCCTTCAGCTTTGGGTCCCTCCAAAAGCCTTTAGAAGATGTCCGTCACTCTTCACCTTTGGGTCCCCCCAACAACTGCCCTGATTGTTGTGGACTTCCCAACAGCTGGTTCTAGGTCAGTCAGCCCAGGGGCCTGAGGCTGGATACTCTCAGGCATGTGCTGTGTCTGTTGGCTGTTTCTGTGGTGTGCAGAAGCACAGGATGTAGACTCCGGACTATCACTCTGACTATACTTGCTCCTTCCACAGGGTCCTCTTCAGAGTGGCAGAGAGCCTGGTGGCTGTCTGTGAGGGTGGGACCTGTGGTTGTGGACTGTCTGTGGGTGGTGTGTGGTGCCAAAACATTCTCCCTTCCCACCCAGATCACTGCGACTGGGAACGCGCCTCAGCGGGTCTGCCTTGTGGAACTCCCCGTGCTCCAGCTTGTGGGTCCTAGGCACCTCTCCTGGCTGTTGCCTGGAGGAGCCTGAGTGCAGGTTCAGAATGTGAGCAGAGGTGTCTGGAGAAGGTCTCAGGGCAGTCTGATGGGGAGGGCGCTGCAGGGAAGGAGCCGCACATGAACTTAAGCAATTGATTTTGTTCTTTTTTTAATGTAAATTTCTGCCATTGTTAAAATTCATATCAATGTGGAACATATTAGCTGTGACCAAATACAAAGAGAATGAAGCCACTGCATCTGTGTTTTAATCCAGACTGACCCTGGTGCCACGCAGCCCCCTGGGTGTGTGTCTCCTGCTCTTCCCTAGTCTCTGCTCCTCCGTTCTCCTCCACTCAGTCCAGCCTTGTCACTGTGTTGCTCAGAAGGTCCTCTGTGTGGAGGGCTTTTGCCTTCACCTTGCAGGGAAACTCTGTTTCCAGATCCTGGCATGGGCACCACTCCTGATCGCCTCACAGAGGCCAGCTTTCTGTAACTGTCCCTGCAGTCCGGGGGTCCTGCACTCTGTAGTTGCTTCCCTTCTCTAGTTAGCAGGCATTGTTACTGCAAAGCACGTTTTACTTATCATCTGCCTCCTCTCACTACAGCTCACATAGGTCCTAAGAACAAGTTCTTGCCTTTGTTTCTACTCAGCTCCTAGAGCATATTCCCCCTATGACTGTAATGACACTTGCTGAGGGCTGTGCACTGGCCTGAGGAGAGTTCTGTTGAATTTGTTAATATTACAAAGAATAAAATGAAACAGTTGTTGCTTTTGTAGACTAAGGCTTTTTATTTTATTTTTTTCAGGAGGGAGGCAGAATGGATGGGTCCAGGGGAACATCAGCAGTGGTGCTTTCCTCTGGCCCACCAGCTCACAGGGAAGGGTTTCAGTATGCTTCCTGATCTTCCCTGGAGCATCTGCAGCTCAAGGGAGTCCTGCAGAGAACACCTTAAAAATGCTGCAGCGATGTGATTCTGCAATCTGTATTTAGGGTAAAAATGGGAGTTCATAACCCACTTGATTCTAATGTATGAAATATGATATGTCAAGAGCTTTGTAATGTTGTGAACAACCAATAAAAAAAAAATGGTGCAGCCCTCCTAATTCAGGGCCTTTAGGACTTCATGCTTTCACGCTAGCCCCGCAGGATATCTTTTGGAGATATGTGGGGTTAGTATTTGCCCTAGGACTTAGCATTAATTTGTATTCTATGTAGCCTTTTTTGGTTTGTTTGTTTTACTGTTTTGAGGTGGGAGTGACTTGACATTCTTTCCAGCCCTTTACATCTGAACTGAATGTCTGTTCCTGGAGCAGGGTGGTTTTGAAAAACTGAAAACAGTCTGGAATGGCTTAAGTCAGAGGCAGGAGTGGTGACTGGAAGGTGAGCAAGCTTGCTCAGGGAGGGCTTCAGCGCCAGAACAGGACATCAGAGGGCAGGACAGACATGGTCTAAGCCAAGAGTAAGGTCAGCCTTGTGTTTCAGAAAGACCTCTGCTGGTAGAAGGAGACAGCAATGATGCAGAGAGGACTCTACAGTGGTCTGCCGGAAAGGAGGTGGTGGCCTGGACTAGGGTGGTGGTGTAGGGAAGAGAAAAATGGATAATTTTTAGTGATAATTCATAGGTAAACTTGTTAAGATTTAAACCAGTTAGTTCACTGAGCATGAATTAGTAGCCTTCCTGCCAGGTGTTAGAGTAGAGCCATGAACATGGAAGGCCAGGCCATTGCTCCGAGAGGACGTTGGTCTGGGTATGAGTTACTGTGTGGAGGGCACCTTTGCTGGCCGCTGAACTCTGGAAGAACAGATTTGAAGCTGGGGTGGAGAGGGTTACATTTTGCCTTGGGTGTTTAACTAGTTAGAGATCAGTAAAACATCCCTTTGTTCCACTATTAGCTTTTTTTTTTTTTTATTGTTGGTCGTTCAAAACGTTACATAGTTCTTAATACATCATATTTCACAGTTTGATTCAAGTGGGTTTTTGATGAGCACCCAGTTAAGGGAAAGGGGAATCTTTTAGTGAAGACCATGCCATGTTCTTCAGGTTGAGTTGTTTGTGAAATGACAGCTTAACTTAATTGTTCCCCAGGGAACATTGTCAAGCCACAAATAGAGTTTAGCTCAATTAAGAATAGTTCAGAAAGGCACTTGGTCTTTGCCAATGAAAAATATCACAATCACGGCTTATATATACAGGGCAGTCTGATTTTGTAGTGAAATTCAAATATGCTTATAGTTGTTAGTTTACTGTTTTTGAAATGACTAAAAAAATTTTCTATTTACAATTTTAGTTTTGTTGTGTATGATTATATTGTTTAGTAATTGGCATCTGGAGAAAACCATTGGTCTTAGAAATGATAACATTTCACTTTCAATACAGATGAACAAATGAAATTATTAGTAAATGCATATTGACTAATGGAGTGATGAATTTACTTAGACACATGAAATTATTTATAAAAATGAATGTTGAAATGTATTAAGTTGTTACAATCTATCTTGCAGATATAGTTGTCAAATACATAAATCTGGAATTAAATAAGGAGAGCCTTTATTTGAAAGGATTATTGCTAGAACATAGAGAGGATCTCTGCACTCGGCGAAGGAGGTTAATACAGTGGGAGACCTGACTGAGGGTGAGACTATAGGGCACCTCTCAGAGGCAAGCAGACAGGGCTTTTATGGGGAGAAGTGAAGGAGGCTGCCAGGTGTGGGCAGGCCGGATGAATGGATAGCTGAGGCAGGATGCAGCAGCAGTCAGTCTTTTATCCTGAACTTGGCCCTTTTTCCAAGGGGCTTTTCAGCTGGCTCAAGTTGTGGGTAAATCATAGTTCAGGGAACTGGGCAGAGAAGCCAAACTAAAGTTTAGTCAAGCCACAGAATATAGCTTTTTCTGTATCTACTTTTCTGTGGGACAAAGAATAGGAATTTAGAGGGTCTGTGTCTCACCTTGTCATAAGTAAATCCATGGCTGTGAGTCCCATCATCTGGGGAAGAGGTCTTTTGCAGTAAGCTGTTTCCAGGAACACAAAGAGCTCTCTGAACCATCATTGCTGTACAGACTGAATTCAGGTGACATTCAGCACATTGCCTGATGTTTTCATCTCCCCAGCAACCTGAAGTCTAATGGCTTTCACAAGCCACCACACCAGTAAATGTGGTGAAACTGAGGCCTGTAACTACTACGTGCTCCTTGGTTAGAGGGAGAACATATCCCAGCGACTTGCTCAGAAGTCCAGAGCAACGGGCCCTGAGGAGGGCTTGCAGGACCCATGGCTGGGGAGATGACACCTAAAGAGTTTAGAATATTCTCTTGGTCCAACTATTGCTTATGACTTTTCTTGAGAATGCTGACTGTGGCTACCTCAAGGGATTTTGTAAAGTTTTTTATTCTCAAGGTTTTTTGTTAGTTTGGTTTTTGGTTTTAGATGTTCCTTTGTTTTGCAGTATTGGCCATTATACCCTGCTGCTCTCTGTCACTGAGTTCCATTTCCAGGGTCTTGCTAAGTTGATTAGGCTGCCTTCAAACTTGGAAGCCTCCTGCCTTAGCCTCTTAGGTCTCTGGGTTTACAGGCTTGCTTCACAGACCAAGTTTAATCTTGTTTTTTTTTTTGTTTGTTTGTTTGTTTTATTTTGTTTTGTTTTTAACTATATTAGGGTATTTTATAGAATCCACTGAGGAACTGAACTTATGAACCAAGAGGACAGTAGTGAGAGCTTCCAATCTAATAGGAGGTGACCCTTATTGGTGAGTCTTCTGTGGGCACAGCTGGCATTTTATACAGGGCCCTGCTCCCTTGTGCAGGGCAGCTCATCATTTCTGATGTGTGACATCAAGGCCTTTGCTGTGGTGTACACTAAATCCCAATAGCGACCCCAGTTGTTGTTAGCCAGACAAACTTACTTATTCGCAAATGCCCAAGGGAGGTGATGCAACCTGTAGCTTGAGGGATGAGTGAGCAGTTGAGTACATTGCCATCAGTGTGGCCCAGCTCAGAGGACGTGGGCACAGTAAGATCCCTTCAATAGATGAATGGATAAAAAAAAATGTGACATATATACACAATGGATATTACTCAGCAATAAAAGAGAATAAAATCATAGCATTTGCAGGTAAATGGTTGGAGTTAGAGAAGATAATGCTAAGTGTAGTTGGCCAATTCCCAAAAAACAAATGCCAAATGTTTTCTTTGATGTAAGGAGGCTGATTCATAGTGTGGTAGGGAGGGGGAGCATGGGAGGATTAGATGAATTCTAGATAGGGCAGAGGGGTTGGAGGGAAAAAGAGAGGGCATGGGATAATTAATGATGGTGGAAAGTGATGATCATTACTATCCAGAGTACATGTATGAAGACACAAATTAGTGTGAATATACTATATATACAAACAGAGATATGAATAATTGTGCTCTATATGTGTAATAAGAATTGTAATGCATTCTGCTATCTTATATTAATAAAAAATTTACATAAAAAATCTGAGTCTCAGAATCCCAAGCATCCAAGTAGACATCGAGTCCTTGGCCCACCTGAGTGGCTTGGGCCTGGTCCTTTTGGTTGGTGTGCTGGCTCCCTAAGTAGCTTTATGGATGGAGGGAAGTCAGCTCAGTATAAGGTGGTGTCTTCAGAGAAGATTCCACATGTCCACAGTAGTTAAATTCATTGGTCTGTTACATTTTAAGTTTAGATAATCTGGTGGCTATTCTTGTAGGTATTTTTTTTTATATATTTTCTTACTTAGTTCATACAACAAACATCCATGGTACATACATGATCCCTGTGCTGAAGACTGAAGATCTGAGGTTTAGAGCTCCAGCTGACACACAGTGTAGGGTTGAGTAGAGATAAGAACAAAGAAAGGATTAATGTTTCTGATAGTGAAAGTTCTCATTTAGGTTTTTTTTTTTTTTTTTTTTTTTTTTTTTTTGTAAACAAAGGCTAGTAGTTAAATGAAGAAAGAAATCCTAAGGGTTTATAAAATCATATAAAATGATTTTATGTCTTTAATACATAGATTCCTATGGCTTTTTTATTATGTAAAAAATTTATTACAGCAACAAATGAAATACAGTTGACTCATCATTAGTTTTATACTTAGCCCAATGTTCTCCCTACTCTCTGCTCCATCAGTATATAACTTTATTCATCAAAACTTTTGTAGACATCTTGATAATGGCCCAAACTGGAGGACAATCAATTCTTGAAAGGTGTTTTTTAAAAATTAATTTATTTGTCCGTAGTAAAACCCTAACAGTTGTTTGTATTAATGGGGTGGTACCAGGTGATACATTGATACATGTATACATTGTATAATGTTCAAGTCAGGTTAAATGTATCTCCTCAAACACTTATTGTTTGTTTATGGTTATAAACAAAATATCCTTTATTCTAAACATGCATCACACCAGGTGCAGTGTTGGTGTCACATACCTATACTCCCAGCTGCTCGGGAATCTGAAGCAGGAAGATTGTGAGTTCAAAGCCAGCTTCAGGAACTTAGCAAGGCCCTAAGCAGGTCAATTAGTCCCTATATTTAAATAAAATATAGAAAAGGGCTGGGGATGTGGCTCAGTGGTTAAGCGTCACTGGTTTCAATCCCTGGTAGCAAAAAAAAAAAAAAAAAAAAAAAAAAAATCACATAGTCTTGTTCTTAACTTAGTTAACCAGTAAATAATGAACCTTTCCCATCCCTTGGCCTTTGTTCCTCAGTAGTGACCTCATGAAGCATTGTCTTTCTGTTCCTGGCTTGTTTTACCTAACAAAATGTACTTCTTTCCATCCATGTTGACGAAACAGTGGCATTTCCTTCTTTGTGAGGGCCCATTGGTATTTCTTTGTATAAATGCACCGCATTTATCCGCTCATCAGTTGATGCACACTTGGGTTGTCGTCAACAGTGCTGCAGTGAACATGGAAGCACACATGTCTTTTCTGAATACTGATTTCATTTCCTTTGGATATGAACCAGTAGGGGATCTTATGTGGTTTATTTTCAGCATTTTAAGAACCTTCAGTACCCCGTGGCTGTACCAGTTTGCATTTTCACCAACAGTATGCAGTGTTATTTTTACCAAAGTGGGTTAATTTGACTTTGATTAGTGATGTTGAAATTTTTTCATTTTCTTATTAGCCATTTTTATGTGTTTTTTTTAAGAAATATTTTCTAATCAGGTGTTTTTGCCATTGAGTTTTTTGAGTTCCTTATATATTCTGGGTATTAACCCTTATCAGAGGTATAGTTTGCAAATATTTTCTCCAGTCCTTTAGTTTGTCTCTGCATTCTGATCATCAATCATCGTTTTCCTTACTCCGCAGAAGGTTTCTGATATAATCCATTTGGTATTTTGCTTTGTTTCCTGTGCCCATTTTAACATCCCGAAGCTTTTCCTTGTTTTCATGTAATGCTGTCCAAGTTCCAGGTCTTCCACTCCAGTCTTTAGTCCATCTGAGTTGGTTTTGTAGCTGTAAAGGGTAGGGGTCTAGTTTCTTCCTTCTGCAGCTAGATACCCGACTTTCCCAGCACCAATTATTAGAAAGACTGTCCTTCCTCTGTTGGGTGGGGTTTGCACCTTGGTGAAGACCAGCTGGCTGGAGATGTGGGTTTACTGCTAGCCTCATTGTTCTGTTCACTTTGTTCCTATTTCTGCCTTTATGCCATAGCCATGCTGTTGGATTGCTATAGCTTTGTAGTAAATTTTGAAGACGGTAATGTCATACATCATGTTTTTGTTCTTTTTGCTCAAGATGGCTTTGGCTGTTTGGCTATTTGGGGATCTTTGAAGTTTCATACAAGTTTGGGGATTTTTTTTTCCTTTTTCTGTGCAGAATGTCATTGGTGTTTTAACAGGAATGCAGGAATCTGTAGATTGCTCTGGTGCTACGGACATTTTAACAATATGGTTTCTTCCAATCCATAAACAGGATGAACTTTTGGTTTTATGTGCCTTCTACAGTTTCTTTCATCAATGTTTTGTAGTTTCATTATAGAGATCATTCACTTCTTTGATCAAATTCATTCTTAGGAATTTTATTTATTTATTGTACCTATTATAAATGAGATTGCTTTCTTGATTTCTATCTCAGATAATTGTCTGTTGGCTTAGGGCAATGCTACTGATTTTTGTATAGTGGTTTTGTGTCCTACAACTTTGCTAAATCCTTTTTATTCTAATAGTTTTTTGGTGGATTCTTTGGGATTTGCTCCATAAGATCATGTCATTTACAAACAGTGGCAGTTTGACTCTTTCTTTCTCTTGCCTTGTTGCTCTGGCTAGGATTTCCATGCAATGTTAAATGAAAGTGGCAAAAGTGAACCTCCTTGTCTTATTGCAGATCTTAGAGAGAAATTGTTTAGCTTTTTTTTTCAATCCAGTGTAAGGTTAGCTTCTTATGCATGGCCTCTGTTACGCTGAGAGATAATCTTCCTGCACCTGGTTTCTGCAATGATTTTATCGTGAACAATGTTGAATTTCATTGAATGCCTTTCTGCATCTTTGAGATGGTCATAAGGCTCTATCCTTCATTCTGTTGATGTGGTATATCATGTTTACTGATTTCTGTATGTTCAACCAGAATCCTATGTTTTTTCAAGTTACCTGGATTAAATCATACTGTTTTGTATATACCAGTTTCTTCATTATCAACTTAGATGTGTAGACTGAATGTTTTCTAATGCCTCTTAATTTTTATCAGTTAATAAAGTTTGGCCATTTAGGACATAATGTGAATATGACTATATAATCACAGAAATTTATTTTTACTCCATTCTTGAACCTTCTAAAATTAATATGAATGAATAAAAAAGATGAATCTGTGAAGATGGAAAGGACAAGTGAGACAACAAAAGATAAGGTCAGTAAAATTTTGGTACCTGCAAACCTGTGGTAGATGGTCACGTCTCACAATGATAGAGAACTGGGTGCCCTCAGCTTGCGGTGTGCAGCCCTAGAGCATGCTCCCTGTTTGGGGGAACCTTGCAGAGACTCAGGAACTTTAGATTTCAGTCTACAAGGTGGATTTAGAGGACAGCACTGGAACAAGGAGTGCTGCCAGACATCTTCCCATCTCTGAAGCCAGCTGTCTGCCCTTCCACACCCTATAAAGGACAGAGTGGGTTTCCTGAAGAGGTTGAGGAAGAGAAGGACAGAGGGCTTAGGTGAGATGTCACGGAGAGTGCAGGGGGATGGCATCCTTCATAGCTTGCAGGCTGAAGGATGGCTTCCCAGGATCTGGCAGCCAGGTAAATGCCTCCTCTCAGAAGACTGGGGGATCCCCTTCAGTGAAATGCATTATCCAGGACAGGGAAGTGTAGCTATTGTGACTCATGCTGCTATGAACATCGATGTAGCAGTGTCCCTGTAGCATGCTCTTTTTAGGTCTTTAGGGAATAGACCGAGAAGGGGAATAGCTGGGTCAAATGGTGGTTCCATTCCCAGCTTTCCGAGGTATCTCCATACTGCTTTCCAAATTGGCCGCACCAATTTGCAGTCCCACCAGCAATGTACAAGTGTACCCTTTTCTCCACATCCTCGCCAGCACTTGTTGTTGTTTGACTTCATAGTGGCTGCCAATCTTACTGGAGTGAGATGGTATCTTAGGGTGGTTTTGATTTGCATTTCTCTGACTGCTAGAGATGGTGAGCATTTTTTCATGTACTTATTGATTGATTGTATACCCTCCTCTGAGAAGTGTCTGTTCAGGTCCTTGGCCCATTTGTTGATTGGGTTATTTGTTTTCTTATTGTTTAATTTTTTGAGTTCTTTGTATACTCTGGATATTAGGCCTCTATCTGAAGTGTGAGGAAGTGAGGGGAAAGGAGAAAAAAAAAACGAGAGAGAGAAATAAACTACTGTAGATGGGGTAGAGAGAGAAGATGGGAAGGCAGGGGAGGGGAGGGGGGATAGTAGAGGATAGGAAGGGCAGCAGAATACAACAGACACTAGTATGGCAGTATGTAAAAACGTGGATGTGTAACCGATGTGATTCTGCATGCTGTATACGGGGTAAAAGTGGGAGTTCATAACCCACTTGAATCTAAAGTATGAAATATGATATGTCAAGAGCTATGTAATGTTTTGAACAACTAATAATAAAAAAATAAATAAAAAGAACCTACAGAGTAAAATTGTATTGAGTAATTGAGTGAATAAAGCATTGAAAGGGGTAAAAAAAATTTTTATGTGAAGGTTAAAAACATATATTTGAATTTTGGTTGAAAATAAAAAAACTAAAAGTAGGTAAGGAAAAATAGCATTTTGATTTTTTAAAGTATTAATTAATTTCAAGAAAATTATTTCAAGTGTCATAATTAGATATACTGGGGAACTATTTTTTAAATATTTTTTGAAAACAAAACACAACAGTGGCATAGGTCATTGAAGAAGTGGCAACTGTATTTGAGTTTACAATCAAGAATCTTGCAACAGGAACAGTTTTCTCCTGATAAACAGATTGAGTTTCTATTTGGGACCCAGAAGCATTTGTGATTTACCTTGATTATAGTAAAGTATTTAAAATTTTTATGTAATTCCTAATAAAAATTATTTTATTCAAGATATATTGAGTAAAGCTGGGTGTGGTGACTCATGCCTATAATCCTAGCAACTCTAGAGGCTGAGACAGAGGATTGCAAGCTCATGGCCAGCCTCTTAGTGAGGCCCTAAGAAATTTAGCAAGACCCTGTCTCAAAATTAAAAAAAAAAAAAAAAAAATTGAATAAAAAGGGCTAGGACTGTGCCTCACTGGTAAAGCACCCCTCAGTTAAATCCCTGGTATAATAAAAACAGTAAGTTCATTTATCATTCAGCATGTATTTATCTGCCAAGTATTGTTCTAAGGGAAATTGATTGATTTATATTGGCACACTTAGTCCTCAGAACAGCCCTAGGAGGATAAGTCAGTCTTGTTGTCATTCCTATATTTCCCATGAGGGAACTGACACAGACAGGTTTAGGTGACCTGCCCAGGGTTACTCAGCTGGTAAGTGGAAAAGCCAGTTTTAAGGCATAACATTTTAACCTCAGAGGTTATCCTCTTAATTTATTTCTACTCTGCTTGTTAAGTAAACTGTAGGCAACGACGTTGAATAAATTGCCCACCTTCTCATATCTAGTTATTTTGGAAGAGATTAATGGATTTTGTTGTAAAGCTTCTGTTGCCACTGAATGCCTAAGAACTCATCTAGATGCATCCACACATTGGTTGGATAACTGAATTTATATAGTGACCAGGCTAGTGCATATCACAGTGAATCTGATATCATTTTCTTCGTCTGCATTCCTAGCACTGTTCATCTCTGAAAGTCAGGATAGTGATTCAGAAATTCTGGGGAATTAAGTCCATTCACAATTTATGAAATAAAGGCATCACTTAAAGCGATGGACATAAATTATATCCCTTAAAATTTTACAGTTTTCAGTACCACTTTATATGGTTTGTAGACAACATCACAGTATGATGCACATAGTAGGAAGTAAGTACTGGTTATTAATGAGTGATATGTCACATACTATATAGTGTTTCCTAATGTTCAAGTTTGGTAATTGCTTTAAGATATGAATGTTACAAATATGGTTGGTTGATTTGTTTTTCCTAGTTCAACTTTGTGGGGAAACTTTTGGGTCCTCGTGGCAATTCTCTGAAGCGTTTACAAGAAGAAACTTTGACAAAAATGTCCATCCTGGGAAAAGGCTCCATGAGAGACAAGTCAAAGGTAATGTGCATCATATACAGTGGCCACTTTCCTAGGCAGGTGTCACGGGCCTTTAGATCATCCATCGTGTTAATACCTGGTCTGCAATAGCTAACCAGGGGTCTCAGCTGGAACTATATGAAAATTTTATGTGACGTGATTTGTGATGCTCTTTAGAAAGTGAAGTCACTCTGTCCAATTTAAAAATAGGTGGTATCTTAAACCTGTATTTGTAACAATGATAATGCTTTTTTTTTTTTTTTATTCAAGAGTACTATGTCACCTTGAAGGTAGTATGATAGCACTAGAATTACCATGAAGAGAAATAAATGTTACCTGTGGTCTGTCCATCACTGCAGCTTAGACTGGTTCCTTTAGGACTTTTTCACAGTCACATACTGCATAATGATGTTTTGTTAATGATGAACCACACATGTGACAGTGGTCCTATGAGATTATATTCCCTAGTGATATTGTGGTTGTCTTTGTGCATTTGCATAAGGAAAAAGTCTAACCATGCATTTCTAAGAATTTACCCCTGGGCTAAGTAATGCATGAGTTTAGTTAAGTATAGTTGAGTCTATAGTGTATATAGCTTTCTTTTTTTCTTTTTGACCTTTAATTGATATCCTATGTATTTTATGAAGTCACTAAAATTGATTTGAATTGTTTCTATTATTGTTTACTATTCTAAAACATAATTGTTCTCAACAAACCTAAAAGTTACTGAGTTATTTTTATTGATCGCTTTCTTAAAAATTTGAAAGGTATTTCCACAGACCATAATCTGTGCCACTTACATTGATCTCTCTTGTCACTTGTTTTCTTCTGATTAAAAGATTTATATTACCAAGAACCAAATCCACATTCCACGATCACCTACCATGAAATGTCAGGCAATGAGAGAATTAGATGTGAAAGGTTTTTAGATGAAATCCAGTCTCTTCACACACACACACACAAAGTCCATCTAAAGTAATAGTTTTTATAATAACTACAGCCACTATGTGCTTTTTGAACAGCCACTGAGGGTCAGGCACAGCATGAGACATTTTATATATGTATATATCAGTCTTTGTTTGCTTTGGGAAAAATATAAGAAGACAACATTTTTCTTATTTCACATATAAAAAAACAAAGAGAACTCAAGTTATTATCTAGCTTAATCAGAGACATTCATTATATTATTTGCCTCACAGGTAATAAAACCATGTTCTTCTGACTCCATTATGCCAGTTTTTCCACCACAGTAATGGAAAATGTGTCAGACCCATGGGAAAACAGTTTAATGAACTCTAGATAGGGCAAAGGGGAAAGGGGGAGAGAGGAGAAGGGAGCAGGTGTAGGAATAGCAAAGACGCTGGAATGTGATGGCCATCTTACCCTGAGTACATGTATGAAGACACCAAGGATGTGACTCTACTTTCGTGTACAGCCAAAGATATGAAAAATTGTGCTCATTATCTGTAACATGATTGTAATGCATTCTGTTGTCATGTATAACAAATTAAAATTAAAAATTAAAAAAAAAATTAACAGTTCAAGGAAATGACCAATAGTTTGTAGATACTTTTTTTTAGATTCATAAGGAGAGTGTTTTCACTATTGTTAAACTTCTACCTCATTAAACTTCTCAAGATTTTAGGGGAAAAAAAAGTAAAGATTCCCAGACATATTTAGGGTAGAAACTAAAAAAAGAAAAAATTGTTTGGAATGATCCTAATGCATGCCTAAGCTTTCTTCACTATTCACTGGGCCTTGCTGTCCTGAATGATGGTACTGCAATTCCCCTAAATCATCTTTTGTTGCAGTAGGAGAAAATGTAACCATATTTTGGCCAGTTTATGAGAAAATGTGTATGTCTTATAGGAAAACACTCCACACTTGCTGGTACCCTGATTCAGTTCCCAGCGAGGCCGTCTGGTCATGAGTATATAACATGAGCAGCGAAGCCCGTAGACCTGGGAGTCCATTGTTCCACATTTTTGTGGTTGAGGGACATCTGTGTCAGAAGCACTATTTTGTGTGAAGTGAGGGAGGTGAATCTTTATCTAGATTGTAGGTCCAATTTACAGTTAGTACCTGGCTATTCCCATACAAATGGGACCCTAAACATTTTCAGCTTGCTGTCAGGATTTAGTGGTCCTTTCAATTATGTTGTCATATCAAGGGCTGTGGCTCTTCTGTGCTGTTGGCATATAGAGCACTCCGTAATGTCAGTAGCCAGTCATCCTTAAAAAGACAGTTGGTAGTGAAATAGTATATAAACACCATCCCTGTCTCTGTGATCCCTTTGTTTATGAATACCCTGAACAGTACTGAGATGGATCGAAAGTGAAACACTTGAGCATATGCCAAGTGAGTCCTCTAGAGTGTGTGGTCACTGAGGACCAGCTCTGCATCTGCTTGGGACACCCTGTTTTTACACATTGGACCTCTTTTCCACATCACCTATCACTCATTTGTTAATCCCTTCATTTCTGTGTTTTTGACCACATGGGTCACCAGATCAAAAAGAGGATTCCATTAGCTGATCATTCTTAACTCCATCAAGACACCCAGCAACGAGAGGAATAGCATATATTGTGGATTTACAGTCCACTCTGCCCACTGTCAATGGACCAGGACCAGAAATCCATCTGTCTCTTGACTTCACACTCCCCACTCTGACCTGTGGCCCTTGGTGAAGCAACATTTGGTCAGACTCAGTTCTGTTAATACTCACACTGTCTATTTGTTCTCATTATATACTTACTCTAGTAAAAAGTTTCAGACCTTGTTGGGAAGACTAGGAAGAAGTGTCACTCACTAGGAGATGTGGCAGTTACTAGTACCACATCTAGTGGCTCTGGATTTAACTCAGTTATTCTTTTCTGGAACCATGGAGCAAGAGTATGGTAGGTAGGAGCTTATTGCAGGCCAGGAGGTAGTAAGGAGTAGTGGGAATGAAGCCTGGGAATGGCCCTCTCCCTTCAAGGACTGTCCCTTCTGTTCAGGCAGTGTAGGAAGAGCCTTACCAGATACGCTTCTGCTGTGTGGAGCTCTGTGGGTTCTTAGGCTTTGGATGGTCTAATCTCACAGAAGAGAAGAGACTGGTCCTTGTGTCGTATTTCACATTATGCAAGATTGGACTCTACAGTGAGGGCTCCGTCAGCCTTCAGCTATGAGTACTAAGACCTTCTAAGATTTTCCTGATCTTAGAATGATAAAATAAAGCCCTGTAGTAGTCAGTTTTCCATCACTATAGCAAATACTTTAAATTATCACCTTAAAAATAGGAAAAGTTTATTTTGGGCTCACAGTTTTGGAGGTATCAGTCCATGATTGGCCCTGTTCATTTGGGCTCTGTGACCAGACACACATCATGACTAGTGGTGGTAGCAGAGAAAAACCACTCACCTCGAGGCCAGGAAAACAGAGTAGTAGGGGCTGTGTTCTCTTCTGTCCTTTAAGCATACACACAGTATCCTGAAGGTGTCCAACCAGGCCCACCTCCTGAAGGTTCCACTGCTTCTCAGTAGCTTCTCCCTGGACACTAAGTCTTGGACGCACAGGCTTTTGGGGACACTTAAGATCCAAATCATAGCAAGCCCAAGTCTCTTATTTCCTCCTTTAAACTCTTGAATACAGAAAGAAACATCCCACTTCACTCCACCCCAGCACTTTTTCCTCTGGCCTGTCACACTCTACGGTTGCACATATTTCAGCCTTTGAAAGCATTTCACTGAATATGACCACAGGGCTTAAGTAACAGGTGTACTACTTAAATGGATATTACCAGTATTCCGTCTGCTATATTATAATGAGATACTTACTGCTTAGACTCTTCAATATTGATTTCAGTTGGTCCTTTTTACTGGTTTAATTTTCATTTGCAGAAATTAGATTCACTTAATAATATGTTTATTTCTAATGAGAATCACATTACTATCAAAATCTCATTCTAAAGTATCTCATCCCTTTACATTCTCAGAGTGATCACTATTTTAAAAAGTCTAAGCAGAACTTAATTTATTTCCCTCTTTTATTTATTTTGCTACATTGATAAAAATTGAATGAGTCTCAATGGACAGGCTTCAGCTGACTGTGTAGCCTGAGAGCACAGCAGTGCTGGGGTCTGTTGGGATTCTGTCTGTGCCAAGCATCCTGCTGGATGTTCTGCCCACATCACCTGCTGTACTTCTCCATGTCCACTTACTGGAGGCTGATCTGCTAGGCAGGATTCTCAGGGTTTTTTTTTGTGTGTGTTTGCTCCTTATTTTAACAACCCTGTGAGATAGATACTACACTATGCTTACCCCCATTTAAAGTCACTCCTGTCAGATGAGGAAAAGTGACTGACCAGCATCATACAGTAAATGATGTATTTGGGCTTTAAATGCAGGTCTTTACAGAGTCTGTGTTCTTCCCTAAACAATACCCTGCTTTCTGTCCACAGAACGGTCTGTGAGAACTCTTTACTGTGGGATTGAGGAATGAATATAGTTTTAAGACATCCTTCCTGTTACAGCTTGAGTGTGTGACAAAAACGAGAATATAAAACCAACAGTTATAATCTCTAATTAAATCATTTTTTGCTATCATATTAGGAAAAGATAATTTTTTTCCCAGAAGTTTGTGTTAGGAGAAATGAACTGCAGTGGACAGAATCCAAGTTTTGAAGTTGGAGCTATGAAACAGAAGAGTTTCTGGTCAAATGTTTGGAATGTTCTGATTAAAACAACCAAGAGTTGACATAAAGGAATAGGGTCTTCATAAACTGAAGACAGATTTCCAAGGAAGTGTTTTGAATATTATGGTAGCTTATATTTATTCTCCATTTTTTTCAACTTCAAATTCAGTTTCCATAAAATGGGAAGGAAACTAGAATGAATGAGTGCCCACTGTATATAATGCAATGTATTAGACAGTACACATACTATCTTCTTTCTACAGGCATTTATATAATGGTATCCTTGTGTTCTCAATGGCTCTACATTGATGTACAAGTGTTACCACCACCAAACTCATTTTGTGAATTAGGTGTTGGATTACATATAATCTGTCTAACCTCACCTAGCTGGTGACTAGGATAGCAAAGATTCAGGAGCATCTGATTAAATCTCATGTCTTTTTTCATATTCTAGTTTTCAATCTTTGTTTTCTTCATAATAATTTAAATTAGTTAAGCAAAGTTAAAACCTTAAAAGGCAGAATCAAGGAATAAAATCATGTTCCTCTAGCATTTGCATCATTGGCCCCTGAGCTCCTGTTGGAATTAAAAGGAACTGTTGCAGAAACTCCTGGGATTCTCTTATGGGATAGATTTTTTTTTGAAAAAAAGATACACTAAAGAAAGACTAATGGAAGACACAGATTCTAGAAATCTGGAAGTGTAATTCTAGAATCAGGAACTGTAATAGACAGTTAGGAAAAGGTGGGTAATAGAACCAAATCAGTAGTCCCTTAAACAGCTGTTCCTCCACCTTAATATTCCTTGAACTTCATTATGTAAACGAAAATTTAAGCAAATATTCTCATAATTGTATAAAATTTTAAAAGTTTTCAAATCTTGTCTTAGTATAAAATTGCATTTCATACATTTTACTATTTTTTTCTCATCGTACCTGGCATGGAGATGAATGTGCACATGAATTCAGAATGAATGCTAATGTTTAGCCATTCACTCAGCAAACACTTGTTGAACACCTCCCGGTTCTACACACTTTTCTAGACATGAGAAATTCATCATCAGACAATCAGTCATGGTTTCTGTCCCATAGGTATCACCTTCTAGGGAGGGGAGGAAGAAAGGAATGAAGAAACATCAAGGCTTCGAGATGCTGTGGGGCACAGAGCACAGCCAGGGTGGAAGGGAGTGGGAGTCCAGCCAGGTTGAGGAACACGGAGAAGGCCTGGGCTGGGTCCTGGGGTGGCAGGATCAGATTTGCAGTGTAAAGGTTCTGTCTTGGGGACAGTGTTTACTGTTAAGTGAATCTTCTGTGACAGCCACGTGCTGATAAGCTGTGGGAGTTTTCACCTTTTTTTCCTTTTATAATGACACATTTTTAAACCTGATATTCTTTCTTCAGGAAGAAGAATTGAGGAAAAGTGGAGAAGCAAAGTACTTCCACCTCAATGATGATCTCCACGTCCTCATTGAAGTCTTTGCCCCACCAGCAGAAGCCTATGCCCGGATGGGCCATGCCTTGGAAGAAATCAAAAAGTTCCTCATTCCTGTTAGTACAAATTTTATTGATGATTCACTGGTACTTTGAAGTTGTTTCTTTATTATAGTCCTTGATAATTCTTGCCAGTGGTTGTTATTTGCATTGCTCTTTATCTGTTAAAAAGCTTCAAACTGTTCATGTCAAGTAGGTGCCTTTGTGAATTACTTGGGATTCTCTCTTCTTTATATGTGGGCTAGGGCATTTGAGAGAACAGCACTGCTAAGTTTATATGGCTGGAGAGTGTGAAGAGCACAGCCACTAGTTCAGGGGTAACCACTCCAAGCTGTAAGCTTTTATATGACCCTGAGACCACCTCCCAAGGGCACTGTTCTCCCCAGGTCCATTGGTGCCTTCCACGACATAGCCTTGTGCTGGTGTTGGGCCTGTAAACATGAATAAAAGTAGCCTCTGCACTCAAGGAATATGTAGTTTAGGGGAGGCAGAAACACCCACAGATAATGCCAGCACATGGCAAATATGATGACAGATGTGACCACAGTGAGCAGATGGCAAGCACACTGTGCACATGTGTAGCTGGCTTTGGCCAGGCGTTTCCTCTCCTGTGAACAATTGGTAGTCTGTTTTAACCCTCAGACACCCTCACATTGCTAGTAAAGTCATTCTTTAAAGAGAATACATCTCTACCTTTGTTGCAAACGTTAATGTCTTTCATGTGATTTGTATCTCAGTGATGAAGAGAACTTTTGTGTAATTTGCATGCTCATGATTGAAAAACAGAACAAAACAGAAAAAACCTCCACAAAACTAGAGCATTTGACATTTTGTCTCTCCAGACAATTTATTTTGGAAAAGCTTGACACATCTGCTGAACAGTTTACTGGGTTGGACTGGGTCCTCAGTGATCCTGAGCTGGTAGATTGACTTATGTACTGAGGCGTATGAATTGTGATGATGCCATTTGTGAGGAAAAGAAGGATTGCATTTATAGAGGAAGACTGTTTTAAGTCCTGATTGTTTTCAGAAGGTCATGATATGAAGTTCCATTCTTTAATAACCTGGAACCTGAAAATGATTATTCTGCCTAGTTCCCACAAGCAAATATGACAGCTTATTTCTTCATTTAGTTTATGAACAGTGCTTACTTTGTGTAGACACATGTGAACTGATAAAGACATGATCTGATCTCTGCCCTGATAGAGTTTATAGTGTGATGAGAAAAGAGGCATTAATCATGTATTCATATAAATGACTGTAAAACACAACTATGGCAAGACTGTGACCTTGCTGGGAAAGAGGTGGCAGAGCTGTCTACAATAAACCTTCCATCTTATGACCTTTGCAGTCTTCCGCCAAGACATGGGGTCTGATTTCCCTACCGTGAATCTGGGCTGGCCAAACTAAGTCTTTGTCTAACTCAAGATTGCAAAGGTTTTCTGCAGGCTTCTTCTAAATGTTTTATAGTGTTTATAGTGTTGTTTCATTTGAAATTATAGTCTCTTTTGAATTACTTTTTGTTTTTGAATATTGTGTGAGGTTGTGATCTAAATTTGTGTTTTTTCATATAGATATCCAGTTGTCCTAGCACCAGACAGTGTAAAGACTATCCTTTTCCTCACTGCATGGCCTTGGTACCATTATTGAAAATAAACTAAAAATAAAGTAAGGGTTTATTTCTGGATTCTCACTTCTGTTCCTTTGACTTACCCTCCTATCCTTACTACAGCAGCCTACTCTTTTTTTTTTTTTTTCAGGCCTGGGGATTTAACCTAGAGGTGCTCTACTGCTGAGCTACATTCCTAGTCCATTCTTTCGTATTTTATTTTGAGACAGGGTCTTGCTGAGATGCCCAGGCTGACCTCAAATTTATGGTCTTCCTGCCTCATCCTCCTGAGCCACTGGGGTTACAGGAGTGCACCACCATTCCCAGCTCTACAATAGCTTACATTATAGTTTACTTTATACTTTTAGTAAATCTGGAATCATATGTTCTCCATCTTTTTTCTTCTGTATCAAATTTGTTTTGGATATTCTGGCTCCTTTGTATTTCCATATATAATTTAGGATCAGTTTGTCAATTTCCATAAAAAGGCGTAGTGTGATTTTAATAGAGGCTGTATTCAAACTGTAGATCAAGTTATCTTTAATTCTTCAGATTCATGAATATGAAACTTTTCTCCACATTTTTTTAAAGATTGTGTTAATCAGCTTTTCCTTGTCGGGACAAGTACCTGAGAAAACAACTCAGAGGAGGACAGACTTGTTTTGGCTCGGGATTGCAGTCCTTTCTTGGCTGCCTCCAGTGCTTTGTGCCTGAGGCAAGGCAGAATATCATTATGAAGGTGTGGAGCAGAGGCCAGCTGCTCACCTCTCAGTGGCCAGGAAGAGAAAGCGGCCAGGGAGGGAAATACTCTCCCAGGGCATGCTCCTGCCACCTACCTCCTCCTGGTAGGCCCAGTGGCAGTTCCAGCCGCCTCCCAGTAATGCCATCAGCTAAGAAACCCTCAGTGGATGAATCTCCTGTTCAGAGCCTTGGGGACCTAATCATGTCCCAAGAGCCCAACTCTAAGCACTGCTGGTTGGGGACCAGACCTTCAATACATGAACCTTTGGACAACATTCCGAATCTGAACCATAATAAATGTATTATTCAATATCTGAGCAATATTTTGATTTTCAGGGTACCAGACTTGCATTTATTTTGTAAAATTAATTTCTAAATGTTATGTGTGTTTTGAAGCTTCTTTGAGTAGAATTGTTCTTCTCCTCCTTTTTTCTTTTTTTTTTTTTTTTGGTGAGGGGATACCAGGGATTGAACCCAGGGTCACTTAACCACTGAGCCAAAATATCAGCTCTTTTTTATTTTTTAGTTTCAGACAGAGTCTTATTTAGTTGCTTAGGTCTTTGATAAGTTGCTGAGGCTGACCTTGAACTTGTGATCCTTCTGTGCCTTATAGTCTGCCAAGTGGCTGGGATTAAAGGCTTATGCTGCCATGCCTGGCAGTAGAATTGTTCCTAGATTTGATTTTCAGATGGTCACTTATGTTGATTTTTTAAATAATTTTTTTAATTTTATTTTTTAGTTGTAGTTGGACACAATACCTTTATTTTATTTTTATTTATTTTTATGTGGTGCTGAGGATCAAACCCAGCTTCTCTAACATACTAGGCGAGTGCTTATGAGCCACAGCCTAGTATGTTAGATACTAGGCTAACATGTTAGATACTAGTATGTTCACAGCCCTGAAATGCAGTTGATTTTTACATTTTGATCTTCCATCTTATGACCTTGTTGAACATGTTTATTAGATCAAGTGCATTGTTTTATAATACAAACATTAGCATGATTAAATGAAATCCTAATTAACACAATTATTAGGATTTCTTGACATACAGAATCCTGTCATCTGATAATGAAGATGGTTTTACTTTTCCTCTAAAGGCATATACAGGATATGTGCCTTTAGTAGTTCCCTTCCCTTTCCTTTTCATCCCCTGAACTGGAACCTTTCGTCTTTTCACTGACTAGAACCTTCTATGAGATAATATTGCTGAAATCAAAAGGAGAGCATTCAGCCTTTCAGCATTAACTGCCAGATTTTTATTGCTATTCTTTATCATGTTAAAGAACTTCTTTTTTATTCCTAGTTCTTGAGTTTTTAATCCTGAATAAATGTTGTAAACAGGGGTGTTGAATTTTGCCAAATGCTTCATCCTCCCATTGAGATGGTCACAAGTTTTCCCCTCTTTCATTTCTATCACTAATTATATATTACATTATTGACTTTTATATGTGAATCCAAACTTGCCTTTCACTTGGTCATGATGTATAATTCTCCTTGTTTATTTGTTGCTGAATATAGTTGACCAATAGTTTGTTAAGGACTTTTGCATCTATAATCATGAAGAAGACATGGTGTAGAATAGTTTTTCTTTTATTTATGTTTTTTTTTTTACATTCTTACATTAACCCAAACATTTGCAATTTCTGATATTTAAATAGTACTATTTCTTTTGAACCTGAAGGGCTTCTTTTTGCATTTCTTGTAAACTGGATCTGCTAGCAAAAATTTTTGTTTTGTTTTTCTGAGAACAGCTTTATTCCACCTATTTTGCCAACAGCAGGTTGTGTAATTCTAGTTGAAAGTTTCCCCAGCACTTGGAATGTGCCTCTTTGTGGCCTTCTGGCTCTGTTACTTTGGATGAGAGAGTCACTAACCATTTAATTGTTTCTGCACATGATCTCTTGTTATCTCTTGCTGCTGTCAAGATTTTGTGGTCTTGGTTTTCAGTAACTGGATTTTGATATATACATTTATTCTACTTTTAGGCTAGGTTTTTGGATCTATTGATTTATGACTTTCTTTAAATGAGGGAATCTTTTAGTCTCTCCCTCCTGTCCACCTGGGCTTCCTTTGACGTGGCTGTTGGCACAGCTGCTGCTGGCTCCTAAGTCTCAGGTTGGCTTCTCTTCCCCTGTCTTCTCTGTGTTCTAGACAGGACCATTCTGATTGACAGTCTTCAGGTTCACCAGTGTAACTGTCTCACATCTGCCTTGAGCTCCTCTGTTAAGTGCCATTGACTGCACTTGGCTTTCTTCTCTTCATTTGTACATCCACTATCTGGCCCTCTCCAAGATGGTTTCTTAATAGTGGTCCCACAGAGTGAGCCACATGTTCCATGTCTCTTATTTATTTATTTTGAAAACTGGACTTTACACAACATATTGTGGCAAATTTGAATTCAGATTTGTTTACTTCCCAGAGCTTGTTATTGCTTCTATTTTGTGGTCCATTTCTTTAATAATTTAGTTGGACCAAGGTATGGTGGTCCATGCCTGTAATCCCAGTTATTTAGGAGACTGGGAAAGGAGAATCACAAGTTCAAGGCCAGCCTCAGCCACAAGTAAGACCCTTAGTAACTTAGAGAGTGAGACCCTGCCTCAGAATTGACCAAAAGGGTTGGCAATGTAGCTCAGTGGTAAAGCACTACTGGATTAAATCCCCAGTACCAAAAAAAAATTTTTTTTTTTTTTTAGTTGAACTAATTCAGTGTCGTCTGTCTCTTGTAATCCTTTTTCTTTCTGCACGTATTTTTAAGCCTATTCTGTCAGGAGTGTCTATATTGCTTAGTGGTCAGCCAGTGATCTACTAGGGATGAATGCCCAGGCAGGAATGCCATAGACTCTTCCTCTTGTTACCTTCATGTTAGCTGTTTTTCATGAGTAAATTTATTTCTTTTCAGTTTGTTGTATACCTTCCATGAGGCTCCAGACTCTGTTTTTTCCCCCACAATTCTGTCAGTTTTTCTTATTCCTTTTTTGTTGTTTTACTCCTGGGGGTTGAACCCATGGGCACTTAAGCACTGAACCACATCTCCAACCACTTTTTTTTTTTAATGTTTTATTTAGAGGCAGGGTCTCACTGAGTTGCTTAGGGCTTCACTAAGTTGCTGAGGCTGGCTTTGAATTTGCTCTTCTTCTGCCCAGGACCCCTGAGCCAGTGGGATTTCGGGATATGCCCCCCACCACTCTTGACTGTTACTGGTGTTTGCAGGGGGGCTGTGCTGGGCCCCTACTTTTCCAGAAGTCCCATGTCCAGTCTGTACCTGACGTTTTAGACTTAGGTAGTGTTCACCTTTTGTCCTTATGAACATAAGCCGTTTTATTTAATTATTTTTAATATTTATATAATATCATAATGCACATTTCATTATTTAGCTACACCTCCAAATTATAAATGTTCCCATGGTCTCTTATGGATTATAATGTAAACAGTGATCCCTACATTAACCTTAAATACTGTCATATTTTAGAAAATGTATCTGAAATGTAAAGGCTTAAACAGAGAACCCACTGAATTTCAATAAGTTTCTTTTAATGATTTAATTTAAAAACATTTTTCCAGTCTCCACATTAACATATAGTTAAATAGATTCTAAATTCACTGAGGAGGAAAATCCTACATGTGTGTGTGTGTGTGTGTGTGTGTGTGTGTGTATGATTAGAATTGTGGTACCTTTGCTCTTTACAGTTGATGAAAATGTTGATGGTTTTGTTTTTCAATGGGGAAATTAGCCTGTAAGCCATCATGCATGATTTGGTTTCTTTATTAATTTAAAAGCATTATTTCTAAGACCAAGAAAATTGTAATAACAATGACACCATTATAGTGACCTCACCCTTACTTAAAGCAGTGCTTCGTTTTTACTGTTAAATTTTTTACTGTGTTTTGGGACAGGGAGTCAGCCGTATTCTTTTTTCCTATCTGTGTTTAGCTGCATGTGACCAAATATCAAATTTCTCAACAGTTTTTAACTGCACAAGTACCTAGCTCAAATATCTACATTTTATTTATGTGATTTGCAAATAATTTATTAATCTTTAGCTATTTTAGAATCATTAGGAACATATTAATGGGCTTCTGATAGAGAAGTTGAAATTACAATCGAAAGATTCAGAGGACTTCTGAGACCGGGGAAGAGTTTCTATTTACAGTAAATTATAGAGCCCCTAATCCTAAACTCTTTATGCTAATCAAAATAACTTGAATTAGTTGTCATTTGTTTTTGCAAGTATTAGATTTCAACCTCCCTTTTGATTGATGTTCATATTAGTTTTCTTATTTCATAATGCCTTCTACAAGTTTCACATTTTTTTGCATTAAACTTTTGAATAGTAATGAAGAGACAGTGTGTTTTTGTTATAATTCTACTAAATATCTTTCAGATTTTTAATTCAAAATTATAAATAATTCAGGAAAAACTCTCCTCTGAACCTTCTGTTCATGCACAAATATCCTTATATTTCTTCTGTCTTGAAATTCTCCCTTCCTCCCTGCAAGCTCTGAACCTTACTCTTCTTTTTATAGCCATGCTACTTAGGAGGAACTTCTTCTCTGTGCTGTGATTTGTACTTACTCTTTATTCCACTGAAATGGATTCAAACTTCACCTTTCCCCAGAACTACAACTTCTGATGTTACTAGTGGCTTTATTATTAGTAAATTCTACACACTTGGATGAGTGAGGGAATGTGAATGCTATACTCACTTCCTGTGACTTTGTATTATCTCCTTGTCATTCAGTTTCTTAACAAACTTTTGCTGTCTACTGAGAAAACTAACTTCTTGTGTTTGCGTCTAACAATTCTATAATTTTAGCCCTCACCTTTAGGTATCTGACCCATTTTGGTCTAATTTTTACATATGATGTTGAAGGAAGGGTCCTGTCCCACTTTATTTATTTATTTATTTTTGATTTGGATATCAAGTTGCTACAACACCATTTGTAAAACAGACTACTTGAAAATTAGTTCACTGCAACTTATGTATGAACTTGCATTTCCATTCCATTGATGCTTATGTCTATACCACCACCACACAGTTTTTATTGCTTATAGCTTTGTAGTTAAGTCTTACAATAGGAAAACATACATTTATACAATTTTGCTTTTTATTTTAAAGATTGTTCTTGCTATTTCTGTTCTCCTAATTTTACTCAACTTTTTCGTTTTTGTAAGTAGTCAGCTGGTATTATTTCCTTTATTGAAAAGATCAGTTTAGAAAAAATGGTCATTGTAACAACCCTGAGTCTATCTAGGAGCATTGGATATCATTCCATTTATTTATATCTTTGAAGTTTGTTTTAATAGTGTTTTATAGTTTTCAATGTACACATCTTTTATTCATTTACTCCCAAGTGTGTTATTGTTTTGATGTTATTGTAAATGGAATTGTTTTTCTAATTTCTATTTTTTGATTATTCGTTGCTGATCTAAAGACATGGAAGTTATTTTCATATATTGATCTTGTATTCTGTAGCCTTGCTAAAACTCATTGATTAGCTGGCTCTGTTAATTGTGTGTGTGTGTGTGTGTGTGTGTGTGTGTGTTATTCCTTAGTATTTTCTGTATACAGATTTAAGCCATTTCTGAACAGAATATTTTTTAGTTTCTCCTTTCCAGTCTGAATGCTGTTTGTTTTTGTTGTATAATTGTTCTGGCCAGAACCTCAAGTAAAATGGTAAGAGAAGTCCTCTTGGTCTCATTCCTGACCTTATGATGAAATTTTTCATCCTTTGCTTTTTAAGTAAGATTTTAACTGTGGGTTTTCGTATTTGAGTGTTTTTAATATTAAAGAGTGATGGACTTTTCTTACAGTTGTCTTCTCTATCTGTTGAGATGATGTGGTTTTGTCCTTATTTTTGTGAACTTACATTAACTGATTTTCAAATGTTCAGTGAACTTTGCACTTCTGGGATAAATTAATTTGGTTCTTTTATATGATTTTTTTTACTGGATTTGGCTTTGTATTTTTTGATAACTTTATCATCTATATTGATAAACGTTTGTAGTTTTTGTTTATTGCTGAGAGTCTCTCTGAATTGCTGAGGTGTCCTTGAACTTTGATCCTCCTGCCTCAGCCTCCCCAGTTGCTGGGATTACAGGTGTCTGCCACCATGTCTGGCTTCCCCTTGTCACTCCTGATGTTCAGGTGATACCCCATTTTCATTTCTCATTTCAGAAACCTGAGTCGTCTTTTATCGTTGGTTAATATAGCTAAAAGTTCATCATTTTATTTATTAATCTTATAAACAAGTCAACTTTTGAGTTTTTTTTTATTTTACTCTCATTTTTTGTTTATTCTGCTCTAATTTTTATTATTTTTCTTATTTTGTGTTTGTTTTTATTTCATATTTAGTAAAGGTGAAAGCTTAGGTTATTGATTTGAAATCTTGTATTTTTAACATAATCATTTAAAGCTATAAATTTCCTTCATAGTACTGCTTTAGATACCCTTATATGTCTTAATATGCTCTGTTTTCATTAGTATTTGTCTCAGAATATTTTCTAATTTTTCTTTTCATTTCTAGTTTGATCTAATGATTATTAAGTTACTTTTAATTAAGTTCTTTACGAGGATGGAAATCCCTGCTTGTTGTTAGTGGTAGATTTTTTCCCACCCTTTCACTTTCAGTCTGTGGATGTCTTTTCCTGTGAGATGAATCTCTTGAAGCCAACATACTGTTGGATCTTTTTTAAAATTACGTTCTTTAATTTCTTCATATTTGTGAATTCCCCAAATTTCTTTCTTCAGTGGATTCTAATTTATTCCATATCAGCAGAAAATATACTTTGAATGATTTTAGACCTTTGAAAATTATTGAGGCCTATGAGATGTCCTGGCTTAGAGTCTGTCTTTGGAACTATTCCATTTGTACTTAAGCACATGCTTCATCTGTGGGCACAGTGTTTTATCTACTGTGTTTTCAAACCTATGTTATTTGTACTCACTAATACTAGACTAATCTTTACAGTTTACAAACCTAAATATGCAAATTACCTCCTTAAAATCATTAAGGACTTCTCAGTACCCTTCTGAACGTTCCAAGTTGCCTCTAAATCGACTTAAAGCCTCATATGATTTTGTGTCTGCTCTCCCTTTCCCTTTAGTGTTTTCATATTTCATCCAAATAGTACTCACAACACTCTTGATTTCCTGTATTTAATGTTGCTTGAGCCTTTAATCATTTTGTCCTTTGCTGTGGCCCTTCTGGCTTAGTCCTCACTCATCTGAGATAACACCTCTTGTAGAGAGTCCACTCTTCTAGCAACAGCGCCTTCAGTGAGCTTTCTTTTTCCACTTTTGGCCCTGAACTTCCTTTATTGTAAAACACGAGAGAGACAATTTGACGTATTTGTACATGTTACTGTTGGCTCTTGTGTGGAGTGAGGGCGGTCAGGAAGAGGGAGGGATCAAGGCTGACTCCCATTGAGCATTTGATAGTCATGTAAGGTGAAATCAAAGTGCAGGTTTTCAGGAATAAGATTATGTATCACATTTTCAAAATGCCGACTCTGGCAGCTCCTGCAGTATCCCAGGGGAAATGTACAAAGGAATGTGCACCAGAGAAGCTGCCATGTTGGGTGTGTCTTTCTCCTTTGCTGGAGTGAGTTCCTTGGCTGTAGGACAGTGGCTGACTCCTCTTTCTTTTCCTGTCCCTGAGGCGCCTCAGATGCTCACTGACCACTAGCGGAGTTGAGCTGTAAGGAGCAGAGCCACCAGACAGTGATTTTGGTGCTTTCACCTTATCCTGGGCGTTTCACCTGGAAACCATGCCGAGGGAAAGGAAAGATGGTTGATTGCAGGAAATTTTAGCTTGGGGAAAAGTACTGTGTTTTTCTCTTTTCCCTTCTTAGAGAAATTCATTAATATGTTTTAATTTTAAGAAATTCATATCTTGTTTTGTGAATTCAACTATTTTCCCAATCTTTTTTATTGATATTTTTCACTATTTGCACTAAGCACTTTAGAATTTTTAACATGAGACAGATTATGCCGTCTTCTCTTTCCTGTGTAGGACTACAATGATGAAATCAGACAAGCCCAGCTCCAGGAATTAACATATTTGAATGGTGGTTCAGAAAATGCAGATGTCCCAGTGGTTAGGGGGAAACCCACCCTACGGACAAGAGGTGTGCCAGCCCCAGCGATTACCAGGTAGGTGTTTATTAATTGGCTTACTTTTCCTTAAGGTTTGCGAGCCTTGGCAACAGTTTCAACGTGTTTTATCTTAGTAGCCAGAAACCCCTCTATCAGTATATCTGTAGGAAGCCACTGCTCAGACTTTGAAAGTGAATTCACCTTGGAGGGAGATATTCCTAGGCTTAACTGTTATCACCTTATCACTTACCACCTGATCACTTCAGGCAAATTATTACTCACTCTAAGGATCATTCTTTAAAACGACAGTTTTTTGATGTGTAAGTAATATCATCGATATGCAGATTGGAGCCATGGCTCCTTGTGCCTTGCCCTGATCCTCCCCCTTCTGGAGCCTAGTTCTTGGACACACCTCCAGTGCTCAGACATGTCCAGCATCCAGTGGGTGTCCTAAGGTCTGTTGTCAGTTTGCTCTTTACAAGTGCTATAGCATGTGCGAAATCCTTGGGCTGAACCAGACACACATGTATTGATTGCTTGTTTGTTTGTTGTTTCTGTCTTTGTTTTGTGATTACATTTGTTTGTTTGTTTGTTTGTTTTGGTACCAGGGATTGAACCCAGGGTCACTTAGCCACTCAATCACATCCCCAGCCTCCCTACTCCTTTTTAAAATTGTTTTTTATTTTTAAATTTTGAGACAGGGTCTTGTTAAGTTGCTTAAGGCCCCACTAAGTTGCTGAGGGTGGCCTTGAATTTGTAATCTTCTAGCCTCACTCCCAAGATGCTAGGATTACAGGTATATGCCACTATCGGCTATGATTACGTCTAAGAGGAAATGTTTTAAAGAGAATCAAAAATTTGATATGACTTTCTCAATTTCATTTGGAAATTATTTTTAGTTTTCCCATTTTTGTTCTGAAAGAAATCAGTGGAATAAAGAAATAGAGTTTTCTTTTAATCATGTGACTATATAGATTTTTTTTCAGGTAGAAGTTTGGATAAAACTATTAAATATATTGTTCTTATAAATCTCCAAGTTCCTCTGGGAGAACAAGAAGTTCCTTCTTCTATTGAGAGTTGCCAGCTGTAGCAATGTCAGAGCAGGTGTGTGCTGCTATGATATCAAGTCAGCAATAGGCCTGGAGCCTGTGGGATTTCTGTGTCAAAAAGAGGTTTAATTGATGATTTCATGGAATGGTACACGTAGGTACTCGGCAAACCCTAACTGCCTCTTTAATTTCTATTTCTTCCAACATTAAATTTACCTAAAATCATAAGAAGTTACTTATGTACTATATTAGTTTACTGCTAGCTGCTATGACAAATTACCACAAATTTGGTGACTGAAAATTAAAAAAATACAAAAATGTATTCTCTTGTAGCTATGGAAGCCACATGACTAAAACCAGTTATCATTTGTTCAAAGGCAGGGTGTTGGCAGGGCTGTGTTCCCTCTAGAGGCTCTGAGGGCAAGTTCTTTTCTTGCTCCTTCAGTTTCTGGTGACCCCAGCATGCCTGGATCTGTGGCCACATCACAATGATCCCTCCCACTTCTTCACACTGCCTTCTCTTTCCTGACCTCCCTCTGCTGATTTTATAGGATTCATGTGGTTATATAGGGTAGTCCCAGGCAGGATAATGCAGGGAGACCTCCATCTCAAGATCCTTCTTCAGCTGCAAGGGCCCTTTTTCTGATTCAGGTAACCTGTGCAGGTCACCAGGATGGGGATCACATAGTGGTTAATTGCCTGATATTATTTAGCATACAGGTTTGACTCCTTAGTCTCAACTTTGTTATGATGTAAGCTTGCACGTTTTCCCAAAATACGTAACGTGTCAAATAATATATGTAAACATTCTCAATGTCTGAAGACTTGTACCTTCCCTCTGCCACTGTCTTTGCTTGTTTGTCCAGGTGTGGAGCATGTGGTTTGTGCTCATGGGCTAGGAGCTTTCCCTTTGGGAGTGGCACACACATAACGCCCTGCCAAGCAACTGTCTCTGCATCCCTGCAAGGTAGTCAAACTCACATCATTCATCGTATTCAAATCTTCTCAAAAGAGAACAGAAAATACATGTAGAAGCATACAAGGAGAGACAGCCTTCCAGACTTGACACTTACACAATGCCAGCATTCTTTTCTTTTTATTGACATAGGAAGGTAGGCAGGTAGGTAGGTAGGTAGGTACAGAGATAGTCTCTGAGCATAGAACTCCTCAGTCCGGGACTGACCACATTTACAATGGTGATCCCATTAGACCGTAATGCAGCTGGAAAAAGCCTGGAGCTATCAATGTAGTAGCCATGGTAACAGGATAATGTGACTCACTGCTCATCTGTCTGTGGCAGTGCTAATCTAAACAACCTTATTGCATTGCCAGTTCTACACGGAGGCTTGTTGTAGGTCCTACCATCCAGGTTCGTGTGAGTGCACTCTTCAGTGTGTAGACACTGACACAACCCTCTACACATGAATTCCTCAGAATGCATCTGTCATTAAGTGATGATGTGACTGTATGTAGTTGGGTAGATGTTTCTATATCTAAGGGTCTCTATAGAAGCTCTCATTTTCATGATGTGTAGCTTGTTGAAGTAAGTAGTAAAAATGTTAAAAATGTTCTGTGGCCAGGCACAGTGGTGCACAGCTGTTACCCAGCAATTTGGGAGACTGAGGCAGGAGGATCTCAAGTTTGAGGTGCGATTGGGCAACTTAGTGAGATCCTCAGAAACTTGGTGAGAGACTCTCTCAAAATAAAGGAACAAAAAGGGTTGAAGATGTAGCTCAGCAGCAATAAACTGTCCCTGAGTTCAAGCTCAAGTACCAAAAAAATTAAAATTAAAAAATAATCTGTTTCAATATTTATATCTCTCTGTGTTTATATACATATACAGTAAAATCAACCAGTGTTACTTGTCTCACTTAGGTTGTTTTTGTCCATTCCTTTTTCAAAATGCAAGTGCAGAATGGTATCCTCACCAGAGTCGCCGTGGAGTGTGTCAGCCTCAGGCAACCTCTGTGCCTGAAGACAGGTCCTAAGTTAGTTGTCACTTTCTGTCAAGTTGAAAATATCAAGAGCTGACGCCACAAGAGCTTTTTTCATTTTGGAATGCAAGCCTGGGGAAATGCCTTTCACCTGCCCACGTGGGAAACCATTTCCTTGATGGTGGCCTTACCTTGCTTGTGTTTAAAGCTGCTAAAATTCCTGATGAGACTCGTTTCACCTTCACGTCTCAGACCCTGGTTTTCAGTTCATGGGGTGCTGGTGGGTAGAGCTGGCCTTAAAGGGGTTCGTGTACTTAAGACACCCCACATTTGCTTGAAACCATGTGGCTCGTGCGCTTGGCACCCTCAGGACACACTCTGTGCTTCCATTTTTCCATTTGATTCTGGTCTTCCTTGGTTCCAAACATTTTAAATTCCCTGTTTTTAAAGTTTATTTTCTTAAAAGGGACATTTAAAGCCCCTGTGTATTTTTTTGCTCAAAATCTGTCTCCAAGTCACTCTTTGTTGATTATTTTGCCCTGTTTCCTGTGCCTCCAACCCACTCTGGGCTCCAAGCTCTGCCTCGGGAAGCTTGTGCTGCACCCTCACAGGTCTCTGTTTACCTGATTTCTTTTGTCTGCAATTGTTTTTCTTCCCTCTGCTCCTCTCAAGTGTTTAAATCCTACTTACCTTTTCTTCCCAACCTGGAACTTACCTTAACAAGCGCAGAGCACCTGCTGTGGGTTATGCATTTTTCTAAGCATTTCAGAGGTGTTAACTCCTTAGGCCTCCTGATGATCTTTGAGGTGGCATGGGTTTGCTAACACCACCAGACAAGGAAAGGGAGGCCAGAGAGGTCAGTTGTTTGCCAGAGGTCACACAGCTTGTGATTGGCAAAGACAGCCTCTAAGCGAGGCCCTCTGGTTCCACAATCCAACCTGCTCCCCTGGGTGTGATCCTTCCCTTGTGTTTTTCGCCTGGAGGAAAATACTTTTCCTCCCTCCATTCTCCCACCACTTTTTCTGTAGAGCTTTGATTCTGGCACTGTTGTTATGTTTTCATTATGGCACATGTTAATACCAACTATGATGAAGAGGAAATCACGTGTGTAACTTGCAAAAATGTGGTCCATCCTATAGAATAAGAAAATAAAATATGTTGATGTTGAAATTAGGGTAGAAAATCTCATATAGACTCCTCGGGAAAGGTAAGTACGTGTTGTGACATTCTGTAGAATTTGTGGATTGGTCTTTAGTTTATACTTTGTATTTCCTGTGGCCAAAGCTGGGTACAGAGTTCATGGTACCTAAATGTCAAAAACATTGACAATAGAGAAACAAACAAATAACAAATATACACCATCAAAGCCTAGCACTTTCTAATCCTGAGATGTATGAAGAATCTTCTGGAGATACTCATAAACGAGTCTTCCTATGACTTAAAATTTCTGGAGGTGGGCGAAGTACTGGAGTTTGCCAATGAGCTGTATCCCCTGTTGTTTTTATTTTTTGTTTTGAGACAGGATTGCCAAGTTGCTTAGGGCCTTGCTAAGTTGCTGAGGCTAACCTTGAACTTGCAATCCTCCTGTCTCAGCCTGCCAAGTTGCTGGGATTATGGGTTTGCACCCCTGCACCAGACTTTTAAAAAATTTATTTTCAATAAAGTTCTTCATATCCACTTCCTCATTAAGTCATTTTGATTTTACATGTAAAATAAACCTCGATTTTATTTTTCTGTAATCACCTTTGCCATCCTTCCTAATCTAACCTACACTAGTCCTCTATTTTTTATTTACAGTCATAATGACCATTTCATATTAAATTTGATTATATCTTGTCCTCACTTAAAATATGAGGACAATTTTAAATGTCCTCATGTTCCAGCTATGAGAAAATTCACATTTTCTGGTCTGTACTTGAATGATCCGGCCGCTCTTCTCCCTCCCTGTGTCTCATTCCACTTTTTTACTCTCCTTGCTCCGGTCACGCTGGTCTCCTCCTGTTCTGTAAACAGGCCCTGCTCACTCTTCCCACGTCTTTGCTCTCTCTTCCTTCTCCCTGGCAGGCTTGCTTGCCAGTGGTCTGGCTCCGTCCTCAGCACCGTGTTCCCTTGTTAAAGAAGGCTTTGGTGGTCTGCTTTGGTAGCCATCTCAACACCCTGTCTCAGTCACTTTGTAGCATTTTATTCACTTGGGTTATTCCTTATTAAAATGTTAATCTGCAAAAGCCATTGTGTCCCTCAGACCTGGCATGTGATAATCGCTTAGTAAATGAGAAGATACAGTAGCACTTTTCTGTACGCTTTCTGATCGAGTGTTGGCCATTTTAAATATCCTTTCGTTAGTGCAGTTCTTGTTCTGTTTATGACCGATTGCCTGGGCATGGGCCTTGTGGGAGTGTTCACGTAGATGTCGCTGCTTGGGAATTTCGTGGTGGAATGTTTTTACTGCATGCAGTCTTCACGAGTGGGCCCACCGTTCACTTTAGCATGCGTTTCTGATTCAGGGTGTAAACAATTGAAAATTAAATCCCACAGTGAAAGGTAACACAAGTCTCTAGTGAAACCTTCTCACTTGAGTTCCAAATAAGAGCACTGAACTTCTGCCTCAGTATGGGCCACCAGGAGGCTTCTTTGCCCACTGCGTGCCTGGCAGTGCCTCCTGACTCCTTCCCTGCTCCAGCACGCAGGTGGGATGGAGTGCCCTGGGTGCAGCCATGGGCAGTGTCACAGGCTCCCCCCGCAGGCCGTGCGTGCTGCCCTGTGCTCTCCTGCTCGTGTGGCGGTTGGCACCAGGTGGCTTTGCACCCTCAGGGATTCTCCCTCTTGTTTCTCCCTGAGAAACCCCTGGTTGGTTGTGTGTCCTCCCTGGTGTAACTGTGGCATATGTCTTGGCCCCTGGCTCTGCTACCTGTTTTCAGGCAGTTTGGAAATCTCAGTTTCCTTGTCCAGAGATCAGCAAGGTGAGGCTTACCTCGTGTTGGAGTGACATTTGGGTCTTGGCATGACATCAAACTGAAGTCATGGCCTCCCTAGAAGTCACAGTGGCCTGCTCTTTCTATGAACCGGAGTCTGTGTCTCCATCTCTTTGATGTGACCATGTTGTGCTGGATTGCCCAAGTAGCTGGATTTCCTTTGGGTGGATATTTGCTTCTTATTTGTTTTGGTTCTTTCTTTTCTATGATTTCCTTTTTACCTTTTATGGAAATATAGAAGGGTAATTTGTTTCATCCATGAACATATGTGAAGAATAGACTCTCAGAAAATATAATAAGTGCTGCTAATCTGACCTCTCATTTGCAGGGGAAGAGGAGGAGTCACCGCCCGGCCAGTTGGTGTTGGTGTGCCCCGTGGCACTCCAGCTCCCAGAGGAGTGCTGTCTACGCGGGGGCCAGTGAATCGGGGAAGAGGCCTTCTCACTCCCAGGGCAAGAGGGGTGCCCCCCACTGGGTACAGACCTCCACCACCACCCCCGACACAAGAGACCTACGGAGAGTATGTGAGTGGCAGTGTTAAATGACAGCTTTGTTGGTCAGGATGACTCGGTCTAGACATGGCTCTGGATGGCATAGCTAAGTGGAGACCCTCACCTTATTTAGTTCTTGAATACTGTGCTTTAGTGCAGCAAACATTCATGGAGGCTGAGTAGGCCCCTGGTACTAGAGACACAGACACAGCCTGGCCTGTGCCTCATCCTAAGCCTGGGAAGGAACTGAGTGTGGGAGCTGCAGCACTTGTGTCCAGCAGAGGGGTCCTCAGCCCTGACCTAAGTTCAGGGTAAAAGGCCTTCCTATTCCACCGTGAATGTGCCTCTGAGCAGGTCAGTCATTAGAAAGAATATTGCCCAAAGACTCTGCAATGGTCCTGCCCTCAGGTCTCCCTTAGGTGTCTGCTAGTTAGAGACTCAGTTGTTTTCCATGAAGAAAACAAAAATTCCCTATTTTTAAAATTGATGCAAATCAATTTTTAACTTATTTATCTGTTAATTCTTTATTGTAGTTCATAGCCTTAACATAAGAGAAAAAAAAAATATAACCATGAAAAAATATATCTATGAAAAGCAAGGAAACAGGAAAGACTATTTTTGGTACTGGGGATTAAACTCAGGTTCACATAACCAAGGAGCCATGTCCCCACCCTTTTTATTTTTTATTTTGAGACAGGGTCTTGTTGAATTGTGTGGGCTGGCCTCTAACTTGCAATCTTGCCTCAGCCTCCCCAGGAGCTGGGATTACAAACATGAGCCACCATGCCTAATAGGAATTCTTAAAGAATATACACCCCTTGGGATTCTTATTGTAGCATCCTAGTTTCTCATACATACATGGAAAACAGGAACTAGATGGATGGCTGGTATCGTTAATTGAAGTTATTGAAGGGAGACGCTGAGAAGTGGGGTCACTGAGAACCAAGTCGTGATAGGCAGATTCTCCATTTTGACTCTTTGTAGATCTCTTCCTAGGTCCTTAGCACCTTTTACATGGTTTCCAGAAAGTTTTAGTAATTCCCTGGCCTCCAACAACCTCTTGAGCTTTATCTGTAACCAATTTGTCTTGCACACACTGAAGGTATTATAATTCCCCAAACATGCTACGTCCTCCTAGGCCTCCAGATCTGGCTCATGCTGCCTGCTCAGCCTGGAAGAAATTCTCCTAGGGCTGGGGATGTGGCTCAAGCGGTAGCGCGCTCGCCTGGCATGTGCGGGGCGCTGGGTTCGATCCTCAGCAGCACATAAAAATAAAAAATAAAGATGTTATATCCACCGGAAACTAAAAAAATAAATATTAAAAAATTCTCTCTCTCTCTCTCTCTCTCTCTCTCTCTCTCTCTCTCTCTCTCTCTCTCTCTTTCTCTCTAAAAAAAAAAAAATTCTATTCTGACTGTCTCTTCTTTCTCCTTCTAGACTTAGGCCAGCTGTTGCTAGAGAAATTCAAAAGTGGTAGTAGCTAGCCTACTGGGCATTACGACGGTTATTACATGATGTCTCTCTCATACCTAGACTGAACTTCTGGTAGTGCAGGGGTGGATAGCTTTTATTTCTTTATACTTAACAGACATCATACTGAGAGCTCAGTGACTTATATTTAACAAAGTCTGTAATACACAGTTTCATCATTTTGTTATTCAGTTGCAGAAGAATGGGGTCCCTAACTCTTCTCTTTTTATATCCTACAATTGAACATGTTCTTCCTAATATTCTTATCTGACAGTAATCATATTTCACATTTTCCCCCAGATTTTGAGTTTCCAAAAGCAGTAAGTGCTTTTGATAGAGGGCTGCTGCTCTCTGAGCCCCTCAGGCAGACCCGTTGTCATCTTGGCTTGGCTGTTTCTTCCTACAGGGCAACTTCCTGGTAGCAGATAGAAGTGTAGCAGGTAGTAGAAGTGTCTGGAAGCCAGACTGGGCCACATTTTGCCATGAATTTGGTGTGAGGCAATTTGATTGAACATGTGGCTTCCTACTTCACGTATTGCAGAAGGAATAGCGTTGCCTTCTTTACATGGATTAACTGACCCTTCTACTCAGTGAGGACTCCTGGATATCTCATATTCCCTGTCTTAGCCTCTGCACTCAGTTTATAAATAAATTAAATGAATAAATTCAAAGTTTTATTGTCCAGGAAAGGAAAAGCAAATGAAACTCAAAAAGATTTGGTTTTGCTGTTGATTTAAAATATCTCAGATTTTTAAATATTTGTTCTCTTATTTGCAGGATTAGGGACTGCACTCAGGGAATTGGGCATACTAGGCAAATTCTCTACCACTGAGCCACATCCCCAGGTTTTTTCATTTTATTTTAAGACAGGTCTCGATGAGTTGCTCAGGTTGGCCATGAACTTGTATCCTCCTGCCCCAGCCTCCTGAACAGTTAGGATGACAGGCTTGCACTACCATGCCTCATGGTTTTTTTGTCCATTTATTTATTTATTTTGGATAAATAATAGGAAAGACCTTGAAAAAATTGAATTGCAAAATATTCTCCTGAGTTGCTGTGCTCCCCTTCCCATCTGCTACCAGGGAGTTGCCCTGAAGAAGAGCACTTGAGCTGAGCAGACAAAGAGCTCTGAACAAGGAAGTCCTCATGTTTTGAGTCCTGAACTCACAGCTGACACTTCTAGGCACTGATTGTCAGTGCACCTGCAATTTCAGCTTAGGGCCCGCATTCTTGCTGCCCCACCTTGGTGTCCCTTGACACAGGCCGCCGTATCACCCCTCCTTACCTTACTTTGGCTGGTATGCAACAGGGGCAGTTTCACAAGCTCACACAACTGACAGTGTTTGCCGCACTTTAAACCATGGTGTTCACTTTTCCATGTGTGCTTTAGGTGGCATTGTGGGACACAGAAGGCAGACACTATCACAGCCCTCACTGGTGGGTGAACCTCTGCCACGGGGGTTCTGATGGTGAACATTATCACTGACGCACTCAGGGTAGTGCCTGGTATTCCTGAGAACACTTTTTGAGATTAATATCCAAGAAGAAGGGTTTTCACCATTCAGTCTAGCGTTTTGTCAGCCCTCGTGCACAGTTGTGAAAGCTTCAGGAGCTGAACACTGTATCTTAGGAACTTGTGTCAGGAGTAGACAGACCCCTCACCCCACTCACAGTTGCCTGCCCTCAGCAACATCGTTTGTCCCCTGTACCCTGCTGGCTTCATCTTCCTCTCCTGACCAAACTTTGTTAGGATTTCTTCCTCCCAGCCCCTCTAAGACGGCTTCTCAGTCTCTGGCATACCTCCAGACATTGGTCTAAACTGTTTGAACTCCTAGAGGTACTGACACAACACACTTAGCTTTGCCACCTGGGAAGGTGGATGAGGGGCAGGAATAAGACTTAGAAAAGTATTTATTTTGTTGCTATGTTTTCTGTGGATAGGGTGGGTATGCAAAAAGAAACCAATTTGGAAAGCCAAGGAACCTAGCCAGGCATGGTGGCACACACCTGTAATCCCAGCAACTCAGGAGGCTGAGGCAGGAGGATCATAAATTTGAGGGCAGCCTCAGCAATTTAATGAGACCCTGTCTCAAAATATAAAATAAAAAGGGATAGAGGTGCACCCAGTGGTTAAGTGCCCCAGGGTCCAATCCCCAGTACCACGAGAAAAACAAAAGGATCCTATGACACAAAGAAGTGACTATACCAAGTGGTTGGTAATAAAAGAGAATAAAATCATGGCATTTTCAGGGAAATGGATGGCGCTGGAGAAGATAATGCTAAGTGAAGTTAGTCAATCCCAAAAAAACAAATGCCGAATGTTTTCTCTGATTTAAGGAGGCTGACTCATAATGGGGTAGGGAGGAGGAGCACGGGAGGAATTAGTGAACTCTAGCTAAGGAGAGAAAGGCTGCAGGGGATTAGCAAGGATGGTGGAATGTGGTGGACATCATTATCCAAAGAACATGTCTGAAGACACGAATTGGTGTCAATGTACTTTATATACAACCAGAGATATGAAAAGTTGTGCTGTATACGTGTAATAAGAATTGTAATGCATTCTGCTGTCATTTTTTTAATCAATAAAAAAAGAATTTAGGAAAGTATTACACTGAACCAGACTCATCATAAATTAGATTCTAAACTCTGTTAGGGTGGAGCCTTCTCCCCGCATCACCATTTCGTTTACAACAGCTAATACAATGTCCAGGACATTGTTTAAGCTAGGAATTCTTGAATTGCAAGGGACACAGAGAACACCGAACCATGTAGGTCTTCAGTGGGTGTTTGTGAGGGAAGGAAGGATGGAGCACCCTCAGCTCTGAGCTTTACCGCGGCTACTGCAGAGCTGGCCAGGTGCCTGCTGTGCGAGTCCCTTGTCCTCCCAGTGTCTTCTGTGCAGAGTCCAGCTGGGTGGCGAGTCACTGCACTTGCCCGTTCTCTAGAGCATTGGTTCGAGTCCCTCATCAACCAGCTCACCAGCTCTGAGCAGTTCCTGGCCCACTAGTAATGTTCTCAGGGTAAGCAGCCTTATACAGAGACTTAGTACATCTTCCTCATGAGGGTCACCAGGATTCTCTGCTTAAACTACCTTAATTAAGTACATAGATGAGAGAACTATTAGAAAGAAGGGGATGGGATTAGGACTAAAAAACAACAACAACAAAGAATTATCACTACACATATCAGCAAAAATAAAAATAACATTTTCACTATTTAAGAATTTCAGCCAGTAGTACATGCCCGTAATCCCAATTACTTGGGAGGCTGTAGCAGGAGGATCACAAGTTCAAGGCCAGCTTGAGCAGCTTAGCAAGACTCTGTCTCAGAAGTAAAATTAAGAAGAAAAAAGGACTGAAATGTAGCTCAGTTGGTGAGTTACATTTATTTTGTCTCACATAGCGTGTGCCAGGCCCTGAGTTTGATCCCAGGATCACATTGAAAACCAATAAATTTCAGCGCATCCTCGTCTCTGAGAAGGGCTTGTCATTTCTTTGTAACTCAGAAATGCAAATTTTAATAATGTCTTTGAGGCTGGGGGCTTAGTTCTGCATAACTGTGGCAGGCTCTAAGTTAGATTTTAACTCCAGCACTGCCAAAAAAGAGGTTCTTGAACTACATTCATAGTAGTAAAAATTTTACGTCTATAGAACATGTATAATTATATTTCACAACTCCATTTGCTGTCCTTTTAAACATTGATATAACATCTGTCCAAAGCCATTATTTCCAAAATAAAAGATGAAAAATAAATCTCATAGTTGCTTATTTAAAACAGAAAAGTGGGGAAGGAATTCTGTTCTTTGAACTCATGGAACAAGTGCTACTTTGTGAGAAAGTGTGCATGTCGGGGCTGAAGATCCTGCTCTTCACATCACCCCTCCTGAAGTGGAAAGCATCCTTGTGCAGGCCTAGGCCCAGGAAAGACACAGCTGACAGGATGCGTTCTTCTTTTTGGCAAATAGTTAACAACCACTGAAAGCAAGTGCTTCCTTAGCCCAGCTGAGATGTCTGGCCATTCGCAGGCAGTGGGCCTTTGGAAGGTGAACTGATTTTTCTCAAAGTAAGTTGTAGAGATATGTGATCCTTCATAATGTCATCTGAACTAGTCATTTTGTATCAGTCACTGTCACGAAAGACTCCCTGAGTGCTGGTCATGGAGAAGAACACCGATTGGCAGATAAGTGTATCTGACCATGGGATGCTTGTTCTAAGAGTGTTTGGCTTCCACAGTACTCACTTGACTAGAGCAGGCTAACCATTGCAAGACCAAATCCTCTTCTTGTGAGCACTTGTCATCTAAAAGTAAGAAAACGAGGTAATTCAGCATGATTGGTTTTTTTTTTCCCCCAAAAGAAGAAAATAGGCAATGGATGTGTTTTTTAATCATTCAAGTACAAATTGGGGCCTGTGGTCTACTTTTAACTTAGAAAAATTGGACATAATTACAGTAACTCATCTCTCTTTGAGAACAAGAAGCATCCATTTCCCAAAATGACATTGATTTATTACTTAAATACAGATAATTAGATAACTGGAAATTAGATAACTGGAAAATTAGTGTAGCCCAGAATGCATTCACTAAGAGTACTTTCAGAGTTAAACAGTGGTGGAATTATATAGAAAGACACATGTATAGATGTCTAAAGCGGAACAGTTTTTGGTGCATTCTATAGGGTCAGCATGTAAAACAGATGTGCAATCAGAGTACATGTGTGTCCCTCCAACACTCTCCTCATAGCTGTATTCACGTCTCTGAAGAACCCTGTCAGTCAGTTAAATCTCAAACTGCAGAGGTGGGATCTTCGGGATAGCTCTAGTTGTCAATCACAGGAGGGCAGAAAGTGTGGGAGCTTGTGTGGTGAGAAGGAGCAGAGGCCAAGATGCCAAAGAAGGTCAAGAAAGACTGCATGAGAGGAATGGAAGTGTCCTGTGACCTCGGTACATGTGGAAACTCTAGGTGCCCGGTGCTTATATATGTGATTAGGTTGCTGCAGGTGTCTGAGGTCACAGGCAAAGGGGCCCAGAGTATACATTTCCGGCAGCATCTAGAATCTCACACAAGCCCTTTTTAGCACACACACACCCCATTTTGAAAGGTGATTTTGATATCATTTTCAGTGTAATTTTTCTGTTTTTTACAACCCAAACATGCATGCTAGTAATGACTACAAGGAGAACTCCAGTTTTCTCTCTACTCCTCTCCTACCCTCAGCACTTACACAGGAGCAGGACTTACTTCCATACTTTGTCTCTCTCCGGGTGCTCTTGGAATTCTCTGAATTGCCTCTCTTACTTTGTCCATGATTGTGAGCCAGCTATGCTGTTAACATAGACTAGACATGTTTGGGTGTGCCTTTCCACATTGTCAGAATTTATTGAATAATAATAAATTCACAAGCTACATTCCTTTCCTTCACTTTAATTCACTAAAAATGCGAATGGTTCCCTTGGCATCATGACTGAGGCAACTGCAAGTTCTTTTATCTCATTCCAGTCATAAGCACTGGTGTCTGTAACTTTCAAGCTGAGCGTTGTGTCTTACACGCTGGAGTGTGCGTTACAGAGAATCCAGGAGAGGGCTTCAAGAGGCAGCACTGGGAGCAAAGGCAGAGAGCAGGCAGAAGAGCAGGGTCACTGCGGTGGTCACTGAGGTCAGCCAGGGGAGGCTTTCAGGCTCACAGCCATTCAGGGCATGGAGTTCGTTCTGCAGGAACTGGCCTGTTTGGGGGTACTCAGCTGCTTCTGAGGCTCACTTCTCTCCAGTCAGGCAGACCTTCAGTGTGACGACTGGTCTGCTGGGTCCTCCTGTGGACTCTCATCCAAAACACCTTCACAGAGTGCGCTAATAAATGAGAGACAGTATACTTAGTTAAGAGGCTGTCATTCTGAGAGTCACAGTGCATGGTTTCTGATGGTTCTCTTCAGGGTGACATGTTCATTATCTAGATTCATACATTCTTAACACAAATTATTTAGCCTTTGGGGGCTTTAGTTTTTTCGAGCTCAGTAGGTCTGCAGGTTATATTCGACGAAGTTCTTTCCAACTTGAAAATTCTGTAATGGATTGAGTGTTTTCTGCTGAAACTGTGAATCTAAGGATGGTTTTTATACCAAAAACTATTTTAATCAAATAGAAACCTTGTTATTGAGAAGAACATCATAGAATAAACAAAGAGAGCATTTTAATAATGATAGAAACAGGTAAGAGTGACTATTGTCATGATAAGGGCTTCAGGGAGGCAGAAGAGACCCACACTGGGACTTCTAGGCTCTTGATATGCCCCACGAAAGAGTTTAAAGACACCTTGGTATGAGGAGCAGACAGAGCTTCATCATAAAGGGACGGTACACCCTTGAGAATGGACTTCATCTAGGTTCACAGAGTCACGGACCACTGGGGACAGAAGCAGAGATCTGAGCCTTGTGCACCCGGAGCAGGTGTACCTCCCTGTGCCTTCTGGCTTCATGATACCTAGGCACTGTGAGAGGAGTCACCAGGGGAGCTTTGCCTGTGGGAACACAGGGGCCATCACTGCCTCCATTGTGACTCCGAAATGTTGGTGACAAGGGACATGGGAGGTGGCCTTCAGGGAAAACCAAGTGTCGTTTTTAAATGTGTGTGTTATTCTTTCATGTGGGTTTTGTGTAGACTCAGTGAGTTCATAATCCTCCTTGTTCTTTTTTACAAACGCAGAGCTCACCTGAAGTTTTAATTATATGACCAGTTCAGGGATTTTTATAAAGATGAGGGCTGTACCCCCAGCTGATTTTCCCAGTACAGTGACTACTGGCATAATTTTTGACAGTTAACTAATCTCTAAACTGCTTCAATTATCTTGTTTTCCATAGTGAGAAATTTAATTAAAACAGTGCAGATTGTGAAAAGGTTATTTATGAAAATGCATTTTAAATGTGAATTGAAAAGCCTAGAGACACCTTTTTATTTTAGATAAAAAAGATGAAGGTTTTATAATTTTTTACTTTCACTTTACCAAAAGCAAGGGGAAGAGCAGCAGGATGTAGTTTACTGGAAATGTCTACCAAGAGCCTCATGAGTCAATCCTTTTCCTAAATTTCTTGAATGGTTGACTTATTTGGGGAATAATTCAAATAAACTGTAGGAAATAATTCCATATTTTAAATATATGAGTATAAAGGTGCTTCCCCACCCCCACCCCTTTCACCTTAAGCAAAATCAACATCAAAAAGTGTCTCATGTAGGGAGGGAGTGCAGGGCTCTAAAATGACATTGTCACTGCAGCATGGAAACACTGTCTGCCCTCACGATCAGGTTCCCCATTTCCATCTAGCCAGGTGGCAGTGGTGCATTTAAGCTAATGTGACAGTGGCTCACATCCATCAGGTAAATCAGACCTGGGCATGCAGGGGCACTTGAGAACCTCTAGTGGCATAATTTTTGGTTTTCTGCAGGAACCAGGCATCCTGATTTTATCATTTTTCTTTTGCATTTAAATAGTATTCACAGAACTCAGTCTCTGACCTCAAGTGAAACAGAGTCTAGAGAGGAACAGAGTCAGGGAAGGAAAGATCGTCCCCCCCATCCTGCCCCGCGTTCTTAGCAGGGGGTGGACCTATGTAACTAAAGAAGAGCAGTGGACTTCAATAGCATGTCTTCTTCTTGTCTCCATAGGAAATACCCAGGGATGAGCGACTGTTGAAGAGGTGGCTTATATATAGCACTTCAATAAGCAACAGTGCATTTTTAAGAAGCAACCAGACAAAAGAGAAGGACTTTGAGTCTTGAGAGCAGCAACTTGGGGCAAGGCAAATAAGTGGGAGTAGAGTGATGTAAATTCCTCTGGTGCCATCTCAGGCTCAAAAGGCTCTGAGTTGTCTTTAGTGATAACCTTTGTCCCTGCTGATAGAGAGAGGAGGGACACGTGTAGACTCATGTCTAACTTCCAGATGGGGTAGGGCAGAGAGGTTTGCTCAGATCTTTTTGTTCTCATTTGCCCTCAGCTCAAAATAATTCTTATGCTAATGTGGTGACATATGTGGTCTCCTGCCATGGTCTTCCCCCTTCCTCTGGATCCTCTGAAGAGCCCCCTGTCAATTTTAGGTGGGTGGTCCATTTTCTGGATCCAGGTGTACATGTCTTCTTCAGAGTACTTGTCTTAGAACAATGTAGTTACTCCTTGTCTCATCGCTTCCCCTTGGATTTTAAGTCATTGATGGTATAGGGTATGTCTTTTTATCTGCAGGGCCCAATGTATAAGAAGAACTCAAGTGTTAGATGTCTCAATACAGAGGCAGAACCCACTGAACCTTCAAGATAAGAACCCATGTAATTGAGTTACTTGCAAAGAATACTTAGAGGGACCAAAGAACATGTGCCATTGAACCCAGCAGGTGAGAGGACTGTGGCACTGAGGCAGAAAGGGCTGGTGGGATGTCCCCCGTGGACACTCACAAGTGCACACCCATGGAAGGCTCTGCTGCACTGCAGCCCACCGGGAGAATGTTGGTAGTTGTAAATTATTGATGAGACATTATCATCTTTATCCTTACACATTTATTTTTATTTATTTATAGGTAGATTGGAGTGTGAGGTACATAAAAGGACATGGACTCTTAAAAGATCCTTAGGGACTATCGTGGTTTAAAATGAACAAAGTAAAATGAAGCAGTAAGATGCAGGCACCTAGCTGTGTTGTGCAGTAGCGAGGAAGGCCCGCTGGCCAGCAGTGTGTCTTTGTGGCTTGGCACGACATGGAAGTCACTGCAGCACAGGCCTAAGTCTGCTCCATGTAGACAAGCTGTTCCTGGTGGTAACGGGCAGATTGGAGATTCACACTGACTCTTTTCAAGTCTTTGCCCTGCCTTTAATTGCTGTATAACCTCAATCAAATTGCATAACTGTTCAGTGCCTCAGTTTCTAGTCTACAAATGGGAACATCAGTACTTATCTCATGGGGTTGTTATGAAGTTAAATGAATTGACATATGGAAAGCACTTAGAATAGTACCTGACCCATAAAAGTAATAAAGGAGTATTTTTGTTATCATTGGCTCAGCAATCTAATTCTGCATGCTGGGGTGTAGCTTAGAGGTACACTGCTTACCTAGCATGTGTGAGACCCTGGGTTCGATTCCTAATGCAACAAAAATATTTAAAAAGTAAAACCAGAAATCTAATTTTGTTTACCAGTGGAGCTCTGTCTTTCAAGGAGAATCCTTACTGGTCCTCAGATGTTAGCATGTGAAAAGCATGACATCAGGGACTATTCACACCCCACCTGACAGAAGGGCTGGTACTGGAGAGAGGATTTTAATCTGTATTAAGAGAGGATTTGGCTGGGGGAAAGCCCAGGAGGCTCTCCATACACTATGTAAGAAAACAGTTCACACAGCACTTGGGCAGAGTGCGTGTCTGCCGCCCTCTCTTACAGGCCAGCACACCCTTTCCCAGGGCCTCGCAGAGCTGCACATGTGTCGGGGCACTTGTATCAGCGTGGGGTGGCCAAAATGTCTTTCAATGGTAGAAGGGATATAAAACATCACAGACAGCAAGTTTTAAAGCAGTGAGGAAAAAGCAGTTGTTTCTGTATGTAATAGCAAGTATGGATCCCACAAACAAGGTTGAATGAGAGAGAGCTGACATCAGAACAGTGGGTACTCTGGTTCCATTTACATGAAACTGAAAGGCAAGTAGAACTCACCAGTGCTATCGCAGGATAGTGCTTACTTTTGGAAGCAGATATTAACAGGAAAGATGCAAGAAGTGCTATGGGGACTGTCAATGGTCTATTCTTGATCCTGGTGTTAGCCACACCTGTGGTAACCAGCCATGCTCACTTGGTGAAAATCTCTTAAGCTGTGAGCTTCACGTTCATACCTGTTTCTGACTTATTTTATGCTTGAATAAGAAGGTTGACAAAATGATCACTTTGTAAGTAAAAGAATTATTCTGGTAGACCAGATACTCTCATTTTGTACACAGGGCTGCCTTTGGACATCAGGCTTGTTTCTCTTTTGAACCCTGATTGAGAAAGGTGGCTATGGGTCTCTCAGTTCCTAAAGAAGGTAGCAGAGAAGCTGAAGATAGTCTTGGAAGAAATTTAGAGCTCAGGAAAGTGGAAAAGAAAAATGTCCTTTAAGGTCCAGCAAGTTTGGTATAAGTGGCTGATGTCCCCTAGGCTTTGGGTTGGAACCCAAAATGCTATACTCTCAGAGGAAGCCACTCATCTGCTCCATCTCTCTGTTCTGTATGGGATGAGGGGTAGTCTAGAATTGTTGATTTATCTGATACTCAGAAAATACATATAAATTTACTCTAGTGAAATACAACTACATGGATCTCAAAATAATTTCATGCATAGTTTTAAACAATCCAAAATTATAGGCACGTAAGAAATCACAGTGACATGGGAAAGAGTTCTTACTTAGAATCATTAATGGATGATTTTTTAATTATTAAAATAGCTTGGTGTATATGTTTATAGTCACTAATGGTATTCATAATTTATACTACATTGGCAAAGAAAAGAAAAAGAATAGAAAACCATAGTAGAATCAAATAGTAACTAATCTTTTTAACTATGCATATCATAAGTAAGAAAGTTAAAAATAGGATAGATTGTTTAAGCAGAGATTATAAAATATAGAAAAAAAAATAAACATTTTCTCCAGAGGTTGAAGCAGGAGGATCTCAAGTTTGAGTCCAACCTCAGGAACCTGACAAAATACCCTATCTCCAAACAAAAAATAAAGAGTTCTTGGGATGTAGCTTAATGGTAAAGTGCCCCTAGGTTCAGTTCTCAGTATGATAAAAGACAAAAGGCAGACATTTTGAACTGAAAAATTGAGAAAAAAGAAAACTAAATTGATGAGTATAATAGCAGATTAGACACAGATGAAGAAATAAATAGTTTACTCTTTTTTGTCTGTTGATCTTCCCACAACCATTTGAAACATACATTTTGATTCCCATTTTGAAATTGTAAAATTGTGGTTTAGAGAGGTTAGTGACCTTTCTCAAAGTTGTGCAGCTAGTAAGTGGCAGAGTTGGACTTAGGCTACAGTCACCTACTCCAAAGAATGACGTGAAGCAGTGACATTCGTTCAGAATCCACTAGTCCATTCCTAACAGCCATAATAAGCTCCTGGGCATATGATTCAGTAAAATTAACCATGTTGAATTAGAGTGACATGGGAAAGAGTTCTTACTTAGAAACATTAATGGATGATGTTTTAATTATTAAAATAGCTTGGTGTATATGTTTATAGTCACTAATGATATTCATAATTTATACTACATTGACAAAGATGATATTACACAGAACCCCAGCTAAAATAAATTTCTGAAGACTTTTTTAGCTTTTTGTTTTGTAAACTCAAAATAATACTTATAAGACTTAACTAAGCTTTTAACAGTGTATTGTATATGAAAACTTATTACATTTTGAAATAACCACTTATTACCCTAATTAAGGTGAAGTTTTATATCACATAGCATGATTACCTCTTTTTAAAAGTATTCAACACTGAAATCACATTTTTATATATGACTTTAAAATACATGAAAATGATTTTCCCTTGGTTTAGTTATTGTGCTTGATTTTTCTTGTGACTAAAATAGAGTTAAATAGGTCACGATGTTTCCTTCATCCCAGAAGAGCTCTTCTTTTCAATTCAGGATTTCTCTGGTCATGGACTGGTTTCAGTTTTATGGTCAGGGATGGCACCTGAAGACTCTACGTGGGTTAGAATATGTCTGCCCTTCCTGTAGCATGGCATCCGCCCTCTGTCCAGGTTACCACTGCCAGTTCAGTATCATTTCTAAGCTGAAAACTTAGATGTGTAGCTTCCTCTTAAGCTTGGTCCTTGTAATAAGGTGAGAACCCGTAGTACTAATTCCTAGTGCACGAGTATTCTATATTTTGTGTGTGGCAGCATAGAGGAGTAGTATTAGGGATGGAACCCAGGGCACTTTACAACAAAGTTTTTTTTATTATTATTTTTTAATTTGAAATCAGGTCTTGCTTATTTGCCTAGACTGGTCAGCAACTTGTGATCATTCTACCTTGGCCTTCTGGGTCACTGGGGTTACAGGTGTGTGCCACTACATCTTGCTATTCAGTTTTTTGGGGGGCGGGGGTTACCAGGGACTGAACTCAGGAGCACTCAATCACTGAGCCACATCCCCAGCCCTATTTTGTATTTTATTTAAAGACAGGGTCTCACTGAGTTGCTTAGCTCCTTGCTTTCACCTTAGTCTGGCTTTGAACTTGCGATCCTCCTGCCTCAGCTTCCTGAGCCGCTGGGATTATAGGCGTGCCCCACCATATCTGGTTATTCACTACTTTTAATAATGTTGTTGATTTTCAGAAAGAGAACACAGAGTTCTGCAGGGAAATTTTTTTCCTCGGGGAAGAGAATGTAAGATTGATATTTAATGTTTCATAGGAGAGATCTCCTTACCAAAATGTACAGTATTTTAATAAGTGCTGCTCTTATGTAGTAGTTCCTTACTTCACAATCATCTCCAAGAATTATCTCCTGCCATTGGGTTGTTAATTAGTTTTTCTCTTCATTCATTCAAGAGACATGACTATGTGCTTCCTGTGTGCCAGACAGAGGAGCACAGTCTGGTCTCTACCCCCTTAAGGACCTGGAGTAGTGAGATGGAAACAATGCATAAAACAACTGCAGGTGCCATGGAATGCACATTGCCAGTTATTAGGTGGGCACAAAGAAGGGGACTAATTCAACTTTGAGTCCTGGTTGGCTGAAATAAGATGATGAGGGAGGGCAGACAGGTGCAAAAGAGGTGGGTCGAGGCACTCAGAGCTGTCCAGGCCTTGTGCAAGGTGCTGTGTCCTGGCATGCAGGCAGCAGAGCTGACATGGGCCCTGGGTAGTCAGAAACAAAAGAGACGATTTTTTTCTTATTTTATAACATTTTAAAAATTCCTCTTTAGATTCTTCCATGGCTAATGGAGGAATTTTAAAAAATAGAGTATTGTTATAATTTAACATATAACCAAGTGAAATAATAAAATACAGTATAGAAGGGGATGTTAAAAGATTTAGTTCAAAAACTCATCTAAGTTTAGAATCTGTTCTTCAAGAAGCCTGCCAGAGCCTGGCATGGGAACTGACTTCATTTCACTGCGGACACTGCTCCAGTATGCTAAAAGATTTTCTTTACACTGGAAATCTAGAGTCACTTCTCACATTTCCATATGTTCTCTTGGAGAACTCCTGGTTATGATGTGGTGACCGATCTACCTGTCATACGCCTCAGCTTCCTTTTTGCCAAGTGGCCTGTGCCTCTTCAGTTCACGTGCTGCTTCCCGAGGTACTTGCCCTGTCTGGCCAGTGGATTTTTAGGGATGAAGCTCAAATGAGAACCTTCAGTTCTGTCATAGCTTCTTAGTGCCCCCAGACAGGCTGTGGCACCTGCATGATGCCAGCAGTGGACCTGACACATGTTTTGCCTTCCCGTGCTGTGTGCACCTGGCTGGCTTGTGGCCCACCTCCCAGGAGGCAGTGTGTTGTGTCTGATCATGCTCAGTGAGACTGCACGCCTGTCTTCACCGTGTCCTCTCCACCCAGTCCTCCTCCTCTGTCTTGAGGATTTTTTTTTTTTTTTTTTGCTTCTCCAGAGCTCTAGCCATCCCTCACGTGATGGAAACAGGAAACTGGGCATGTCAGTTATGGTAAGCTGCCCACTCAGGTTCCTCTGGAAAAAGCCTACAGAGCTGCCTTGCTGTCGGGATGCAGGCAGTCCTTTTTGCCACCACCTGCCCCCTGCACTTCTGGAACTGTGTCTTGAACCCGTGAGCAAGGCACTGCTCAGGATCCATGGCACAACCGAGGCCCTTCTGTAAGCACAGAACCAGCTCTTGCTGCCTCACCACCCCTCTATCCTTCCAACCAGCCCAAAAGTCTACGTTTTACCTCCTAAATCTCTCACACCCATCCCTTCCTCTTCATGCCCAAGGCGAATCATTGGGTTCATTTGGGATTATCAGGCTCATTAGTGTCCTTGAGAGCTTCTCCCTTGGACCATCATGGCATCCCAGCTGGCACATGGGCCATCTGGTGCTTCCCCCTCTGAACATCCCTCCAGCTCTTCTATCACAGTGAAGTCTGAACTTGTTGCTCTGTGCTCAAACTATCTGCTCTTTTTCTCCTGGCTCCTATAAGGTAAATACCAGGTTCCTACACTTCTCTTAGTCTTGCCCTGTTCTCGGCCAGTGACTTCATCTCCTGCCTTGCAGTAACAACAGTAGAAAGTCAAGAAAAACTTCCTCCATCCCCTGCCTAGACACTTACATTTATTTGCAGTCAGCTAGCTTTTGTTCCTTTTCTCCTTTCACAGTTCTTCTTAATGCTTCCCTAAATTTCTCCTGTGTTGTCCTTTGAACAAATAATACTTGTTATAATGGAAGGGATTGCAAAATATTCACCCCCCATGGCCAGTCCAACTGCAAAATCATGATGAAAGAAATCCGGTGAAAACTGCAGATTAATCTTTTAATAAAAAATACTTTCAGGGACTGGGGTTGTGGCTCAGCGGTAGAGCACTCACCTAGCACGTACCGGGATGCTGGCTTCGATCCTCAGCACCACATAAAAATGAAATAAAAGGGTACTTTGTTCAACTACAACTAAAAAACAAACAAAAAAAGCAAATTCAACAAGTGTCTATATCTGTTCACAAGTAATCAATAAACTGAAGTAAATAAATTTAAAAAATACTTTCAATATAAAATACTGAAGTTAGTAAGTCAGTGACTTAAATCAAAATTTTAAACAAATTGTTGGCATTATAGCAGATTCATTGAGCAGATAATAAATGATTTAACTGTAGAGTTAAAATCATGTAGTGCTTAGTATTTTAATGAATTTTTGAAATTATAGTCATTTACAGTCTTATTTCTTTTAATAAGCATATTTCCAAACTACCAACAAATTACTGAAGAAGCCATCATCTACACACTTTGCCAGCCTGAATGCTAGATGCAGTGACCTCCTTGGAAGTTTGCCTTCTAGATGCCCTTTCTGCTCCAGGCCCACATACCATTGAGAGAAATTTCTAAAACACAAGTGAATTATGTCCTTGAGAATCCAGACCTGCCTTCTTTAAGTGGTCCTTCATGGCATTGTCTGTGGTTTCTCTTCTTCCTCCTCTCGTCCACTTGTGTCTCACCACGTACCTATGACAAGCTGTGTACCTCCATGTTTGAGAAGGGTTTGCTCTGTACCACCATGTTTCACACCGGCTGTTCCTTCTGCTTAACTTTAATCTTTAATGACTTCCCCTGCGGCTTTTGCTTTCTGTACTTTGAATTAAACTCTAGCGTTGACGTTTCTAGGAAATTTTCTTCCCGTGTTCCCCTTCCCCCAGCCAGGCTGGTGTGTCCCACCTCAGTGCTTACCTTTGACATGTTGAATTAGAGTTTTCTCTTTAGTTGTCTGTCATCTCTGTCCCACCCCATCTCATGCCAGAGAATTCACTGACTGTGAAGTTGCTTTCCATCCAGGGTCTGACTGCCAGAAACTGGTGAGGGTGCTACATGAGGACTTCATTTTTTTTTTTTAATAGTAATGTTCCTTTTGTTAGGAGATGCCAAATTTCTTTAATTTTATTAATTTGTCAGAATTCATGTTTACATTTTGCTATAAAATATATTTAACATATGGGCATCAGTTATAAATTATGTCTTAATCCTACAAAGATAGCACTACCCCTTCGCATTAGTATTTGTTTTATAAAATTGGAAGGATTACAGTTTAACTTTCTGTTTAGATATTTATGTTTTCCTAAAGCAAATAATATTTAATAAATGCTTCTTAAAGAGAATATGTGTGATGTTCAAATCAGGACAATTAGCATGTCTATCTCCTCAAACATATATTGAATATTTACATTGTATCCTAAAATCTATACAATTATTGTATCTCAGCTAAATTTTTTTAAAATTTTGAAACTAAGTAAGGTAATCCCTCAAAACTAGTTTTTTGGCTGATACCCTTGCAGCAGTGGGTGCAGATATTCATCTGGGACCTGTAGAGAAATCCAGGGGAGAGGTCTGCATGGGTGACACTGCACTGGAATGAATAATAAAATCAGCTCTCCTTTACAGACTCTTCATATATGTCAGGCATTTTGCTGGAAAGTGTACGCACGCTTAAATATATTTTATATTATATATTTTAAATTATGAATTTTATTCTACTGATCTGTATGTTTCTGCCAATACTACCTTGTATTTTACAAATTTAGTTTATTATAAATTTTGAAAATGGGAAAAATGTAGTCTGTCCTTAAGAATGTTCCATGTACAATTGAGATGAATGCATATTCTGCCTTATATTGAGTGTAGTGTTCTGTAGATGCCTCTCAGCTGTGATTGTTTCTGTTGTTATTCAGAATTGCTAGGTTTTACCTAATGCATTTTAATACTCTTATGTTATTACATATCTGTGCTAATTGTTTTATCTTCTTGATGAGTAAACTTTTCTATCATTTAGAAAATTTAGTGACAATTTTTAATCCTAATATCTGTTCTGTCTGATGTTTAGTATTATAGCTACACAAGCTCTTTTGGGAAGTTAATATTTCCATCGTATATCTTCTTCCACTCTCCTTCTTTCAGCCTGTTTTTATCTTTGAATTCAAAACATGCCTTTTGTAGGCAATGTGTAGTTGGATAATTTTTTCCACGTGCCTTTTAGCTAATCTAATCATACACACACACACACACACACACACACACACACACACACACACTCATACCATATATATATACATACATAGATATAGATATATTTGCTGCAATTACCAATAAGATAGGATTTATATCTGTCATCTTGCTCTTTGTGTTCTGTGTCTTCTTTTTGTAGCCTGTTGATTTCTTTTATGCTAGTTATTGTTTTGTTTTTTATTTGTTTTGTTCTTTTACTGCATCACTTTACTTCCCTTGTTACTTTTCTGAATTTTTGTTTTCTAATTATTTCCTAAACATGCATTGGGGATTATAATTTACATCTGAACTAACAGAATGATGGAGATTTTAGGCTTGTACCAACTTAATTTTTAACACTACATGAAAGCTTGCTTCCGTACACTTCCATTCTCTCCAACAATTGTTTTAGTACTGTCATGCAGTTATATCTTCATACAGGTGTATTTTAAATAAGGTAGAAGAATTATAATAAAAAAAAATTCATTCATATTCTCTTTTCTGTTTACCTAAGTATTTACCTTTTCGAGTATTCTTCGTTTTTTCATGTCAGTGCAAGCTGCTGACTGACCTTGCCTTTTCCTCAAAGGACTCCCTTCAGTATCTTTTTCAAAGCATAGCTGCAGGTGATAAATCTTCTCAATTTAAGATAGCTACATTAAATTCTCATAAATTCAGTCCAAGCATTTGGGGGACAATTTTCATTGAATTTTTTGTAGAAACTATTTTTTCATGTTTCTTCACATCTCGTTTTTGTTGTTGTTTAAAACTGTTCAATATAATTTATCAATTCTAAAATTAAGTTCTTACAGGGTTTCTTATTATTTTTGTTATTAATGCCTTCTCCAAACCGATTTTGTAAAATATTTATCATGTATTGCCTCTGAAGTTTAGTGCACAACTGCTGAGTGGAGGGAGATTTCATTAAATGCATAAAAACTTCCTGATTTTTGCCAAGGGCCTGTGGATATCCATTGGCCCTTGTACCCAGTTCTCCCTACTCAGTCTACAGCTGGCTCTGGCTCAGCCTTCATTTCCTGCTGGTGCTGAATCTCAGCATCAGTCAGGAGAGAGACCTCTGGGTTTTGTCAGGTCTTCCCTGGGTGTGGATGTGGCCTTCTAGATTCTTGGGATCATTGCAGAGCTTTTTAAAGTCTGTGTGGATATTTCATTCCCCTCTTTTACTTTTAAGTTTTTGGATTAGCCTGCTTTTCCACTTCTTCTTCACTGCCATAGACAGCCGACATCTAAAAACAATTGCCTCTGTTTGCTTCAGATACCCCTAGAGGGTAGGCTTTTTTGCACAGCGTGAGCTCTGAGTTGGGTCCCATAAGGACAGTTCTCTGGGTGTCACTTTGGAGGAACTCCAGCCACGCTCCATGTTTTACCCTCCACTGGCCTCCATACTGCTCCCACTCTGGCCTGTGGGTATACAAGGCTCCTCCAAGTGGGGCACAGGTTAGAGCATCATAAAGCTCACTGCTGTTCTCAACAACATTCAGCCATTTGTTAAAAAAAAAAGAAAGAAAGAAAGAAAGAAAATGCTCCCTAAATCTATACAGTCTAATGATTAATTTTCATCATCCTGAAAGTGGTGATCCTGACTTTTTTTTTTTTTTTTTAACTCTTTGCTTTGGTACTTTGGAGCCTCTTACTCTACCATCTGTGCTGAAGTCATTCCTATATTTTATATTTATATATATATATATTTTTTTTTTAAAGAGAGAGAGAGAGAGGAGAGAGAGAGAGAGAGAGAGAGAGAGAGAGAGAATTTTTAATATTTATTTTTTAGTTCTTGGCGGACACAACATCTTTGTTGGTACCCGGGCCGCACGCATGCCAGGCGAGCGTGCTACCGCTTGAGCCACATCCCCAGCCCATTCCTATATTATATTTTACAGTAAAATTAGACATGCATTAGCTGATTTAACTAAAATTAACTAAAAGCATAATGATTTTTTCCAGAAAGTTCTTTGAATGTCTTTGTGCTTCTGTTGTGTTTTAGGACTATGATGATGGATACAGCACTGCATATGATGAGCAGAGTTATGATTCTTATGATAACAGCTACAGTGCACCAGCTCAAAGGTAAGTCAGTCCTCACTACCAGTGCCACAGACACGTGCCCTCCACCTGGGTGTACTCTGGGCCAGTGTCACGGGCAGCTGGTAAGGGTGATTTGACTTGCTGTGTTTTATTTTTATTTCTGATAATCAGAGAATTTTACCAACTAGCATGTGTTGACCCACCCACATTTACTTTTCTGTGAAAGCATTCTTGCTTGGGAAATAAAATTTATTTATTATAAAAATTTGACTTCAGTGTTCAGTGTATTCTGATGAGAAGGAACAGCCTCAAAGGATGTGACTCTTCAGCCATAAGGCTGAAATAATGTGGGAAATGTCCTATCTTTGTGCCTGAAGATGAAGGTGCCTAACATTTTGTTTCCTAGTCATAGAACTTTTTAATTTCTTAGCAGCAATGCTCGTGTTTCCTAACAACTTCAAATTCCCCTTTGTGCCTAGTGAGTATGTTTTGATTGCTTTTATAAAGAAGTATTTACCCAGAAATAAGTATCATCAGAATTAGAATAGGTTTTGTAGTTGCCGCTCCTGGAGACATCCCTTGGTGTTCATTGGTAGGCGAAACCAATGTTTATTCTGTGCAGAACATTTTCCTAAATGCCTAGAAACCTTTTACTTCAAATTTACAATTCTGAGAGGAGGGCAAAGATAGTCATACATAAAACAAAATATTGGTTTACAGTTATTACAAAATATAAATAACATGGACCATGTGGTTATTTTGATGAATGAAAAATTCCCATTTGAACTTACATGATGGCACTCAAGCTGGAAACACCCAGGTTCTCTTACTTGTTCACTGTAATGCTCAAGCAGACAGGGATATTTATAGTTTTTTTTTTTGTTGTTGTTGTTGTTTTTGTGCCCAACAAAGCATTTCCTCTGTAACTTAGGATAATGCCGCAGCCTCGAGGCGGGCTTTGGCCGACAGCTGCTCTTTCTGGTGCAAGTCTGGCATCACATTTGCCCCCTGCAGTGTGCTGGTTAGCAGCCCTCCCAGGGCCTGGCAACCCCTTGGCTGGCACATCATGCGCACTGGAGGAAACACTCCCCACAGCATTGTATCTGAGTATCCAACACCTTTGTAGAGGGTGGGGTGCCCCTCCCATTGTGTAGAGGATGAAAGCAGCACTAAATTAGGTCATTTGCTAAAAATCCACAGTGAGTGCAAAGATGAAATTCTAAGTCAGATCTTTTAACTCAGAGGTTTGTACTCTTGTAAGGTCATCCTCAGATTTTGTTTAATAATGTAAGTATTCACAAGTATTTTAATTTTTGTCTAAATATCCTGGCAAAACAAGTATTCTCCTTCATAACTATGCTACGTGCATAGTGCATTTCTGGTACTATTAAGTTTCATAAAGGATGCAGTCTAGTTCACATGCACATGGCACTCCTGACCGTGGTTCTGTAAGGCATATTCACGCCTGTAGACAAGGAAGCTGAATGACAGAGGGGTTCCAGGACTTGTGACTAAAGCTGAGAAGAGGTAACTAACTCTCTGTGGCTTCCAAGAGCCCCTTCCTAATTCCGCCTCCTTCCTTGCATATCGCCAGGCTCTCCATTAGCCTGTCCCCATGTCCCTCTAGCATTCAGTGCACTGACTTTCAGGTTCAAGTGCATGTCATTGGTTGAACTGTATGTGTGGTTTAAGGACCTGGTGAATTCCAGATGCTATGCTGGTGCTTTATTTGATTTCAGTTTGACCCCCATGAGCTCCAGTCCTGTCCTGTGCAGTAACAAGGATCAGCTGTGGTTGAGAAGCTGAACGCTGAGGGGCAGCATTTAATGAAGTGCATGTGCAGGGCAGGAGTATAGTTCCTCGCGGTGGTCTTTTGTGTTTTGGTATTTGACATAAAGAACCAGGGTTATAGCATTTGCCCTGTTGAGTGCTGTGATCTGTCCAGGAGAGACGCCACAGTGTTAACAGTGAGCGAACAGAGAACAAGACGGAGCCGTGTTTACTCGGGGCCTGTTCTCAAGCATAGAATGTGAAGTGTTTTGCTTAATCCAAATGGCAATAGCAAGAATTAATGCACACGAGGAACCAGGGCTCAGGGAAGTAAATAACTAATCTCAAATGGAAACCGGACCTATAAAGCTCGTGGTCTTTTCACTTAATCTGTGATAATATGGTAACATGGTTAATTATAAGCATCCATTCCCTTTCCTTTGGTCATTCATTCAGTCAGTATTTGTTGAATGTGCATTTTGTGTTAGGCATATGCTTGATGATTGGAGTGTAAAGATTAAGACAGAGACCTTATCCTTGAAAAGCTCACTGGCTAGTAGGAAACAAGTACAAATATTTAAATGCAATATAGTATGGTAATCAGTACTTAAGTTCTGAGGAGAAATTTAGTATTTCCATTAAAAGACAATGCTGAATTCTGACTTGGAATTTGGGGGCATGTCTCTGAGAAGGTGAAAGGATAAGTAGAAGTTCCCAAATGACAAACATAGAAGCGAGTTCCACAGAGCAAGTCTAGGCAGCATAGAGACATGGAATGAAATGTCTTATGTGGGAAGTACTCGTCATTTCATTATGACCAAAGTGTGCCTGCATGGAAGGAGAAGGGGGCATGTTCCCTAGAGCATGTGGGGCCCAGGAGGAGTGGGGAGAGTGAGAGGAGGCCAGAGGGGAAGTGTGCCCTACTCAAGGCTGTCATAAGAGGCCCTGAAGAGTTACATGCAAGCAAATGATGTGCTTAGATTTGAATTTAGATAAATTAACTAGCTGACATTGTAGAGCTTGGACTGGCAGATGTGAGCCTAGAGGCTAAGACCAGTGAAGAAGCGTGTGCATTATAAATTATAAGACCTTTAAGTATCAGAAATGACTCACTAGAAGAAGTTTCCTGCATGATATCTCATCTGCCATTTTAGACCGATCTTTTCAGGCCTGCAGCTTGTCCTACCTGAAGGAGAGGAAATCACGTGGTCATTGCATGCATGAGCAGCACAGAGACCACTGTTGGCGGGGCACTCTGTTCGCTCATTAATCCAATTAATATGTACAATAGACATTGCTCTTTTTTTAAGTTGCATAATTTCCTTGAAATCATTTGCTTATAAGCAAAGGAGCAGCTCTGAAGTAGGTCTGTCGGGCCGTGAGCACACAGCACACAACTCTTCTGTGTAGTGCTCTCGGCTTGATCCAGACAACTGTGTGATAACTGAAGGCAAGTACCCTCATTATGGAGCTGGGTGAAGAAGTGGCTTCCTGTAGTATTATTAGCTTGCTAGTGTTGCCGTAACAAACCGTGCTAAGTCTGGGTGGCTTCAATAACAGAGATTTATTTTCCCATGGTTCTTGAGCTGAGAGGTCCAAAATCAAAGTGTTGGTAGGTATGTTTCTTTGGAGATTTTCTCCTTGGCTTACACACAGTTGCCTTTGCCCAGTGTCCTCACGTTGTCTTTCCTCTTTGTGTGCATTCCTAGCATCTATGTCTATTATCCACATGTTCTCCTACAAGGACTCCAGTCAGAAACTGGGGGTGGTGGCTCACATCTGTAGTCCCAACTGCTGGAGAGACTGAGACTGAGACTGAGACTGAGACAGGAAGAAGGAGGGTTTAAGACCCATCCGGGCAAGATAGACTCTAATCTCAAAAAAAAAAAAAAAAAAAGAGAGAGTGGAATTGGGTTAGAATCCACCCCTAAGGACCTCATTTCAATGTAAATCACCTGTGTAAATGCCTCGCAAATTATCCCTAGTATTTTTGAGTAGGCACTAACAAGGAATTCAGCACCTCTGTCATCTTTAGTCATGGGGTGTTTACTTTGTGACTGGCGCTATTTCATGGACTTCTGTAAATTGTCTCTCTCTTCAGTCCGAACATGTCACTCCATGTCATTAAGTTAAGCGAGGTCATGTTGCTTATAAAAACTCATGAGGCCGAGCAGGGTGCAAATCTGTCTGCCCCAGCGTTCTCCTGAGTGCTCTTTTCCTTCGCCTCCTTTCCCCCTCACCATAGTTTTGATTTCAGTTGCTGCAGCTAATTCCTACTTGCATTTCCCTCATGGTACTAAAGAACCTAATATTTTATGATGCTTTTAAATCTTTTAGGCATTATGCTTTAACCCAAACTGGAAGTTTGGCCTTATCAGACATGGACTGTCTTAATCAAACATAGAATTTCATTCACACTGCATGTTAAAGTTGTAGGCTAAACTAGTGAAATTAAGAGCTTTGTTTTTCCCACTTTATATTAGATCCTTTCAACAGGTAACATTTCCTGCCCCTGCTCTAAGGAATATGCGGTCCAGGGGGTTAAGTGGTAGTTAATACCATGTAATACCCTGTAACACTTGATATCTGTAGTCTTGATTTTGACACTCATTGTCTATAAAATTGGTCTCATACTTTAATAATTCTCCTTGTTCAAAATGTGGAAGTGCCTCCTATGTTATGGGTGTAGTTGAGGACTTCCTAGTTGGTCCTACCTTTTAGAGGCAAGGCTGTTGTGGAGTCACCTGACATCGACTGCTATAGGGCAGCACTGAGCAGATGTTGGCCCTGCACTGTCCCCCGTGGGTTCCAGTAGCATGAATGTGGGGCACCCAGCATATGGCCCAGATACAATGTGTAGCAAGTATAAAGCACACCAGATCCTAGAGACTTCATGTGAAGAAAAAGATAGATGTATCATTAAATAGATGTATTCATTAAAATTGATTTTACCCATTTATTTTTACTGTTTTTAAAATGTGGCTAGTAGAAAGTTTTCAATGACAGATGTGACTGCTATTTTCTCTTAGATAGGACTGGGTTGAATGAGCCCACTTCTGGCACTCCGGCGTAGCAGAGTGCTCCCTAGGCTGGGCACATCCACTCAGAGTAGGCAGATGACCTGCTGGGTACAGAGAAGTGGAGAGTCTCCACTCATGTTCATATTCTTCAGATTTCCATTTTGCTGTTTTATACTCCAAGGTGTCACAGTACCAATCCAGTGCACATAGGCCCTGAAGAGTTACAAGTTCAAAGATATTTTTCTTCCATATAGAGGTATATTATTAACATCTGGAGACGTATTTTTGGCCACAGTGGTTAAGACTCCACAGACATGGTTTCAGACCCCAACTTTAACATTTACTGACTGTAATTTGGGGCAAGCTATCTGACCTTTTTGCTTCAATTTATACAATGTTTACCTATTAGTTTTTTGTTTTATTTTGGGGGGCTATTTGGGGTGCTGAGGATTGAACCTGGGTCTTGTGCATGCTACATAAGCACGGAACCAGTGAGCTACACTCCAGCCTGACTACTGGTTTCTACTTGAGGGTCGACCCAGAGGTTGAAAGAGTTAGGAAAGCCTGTTGTCTGGGAGGTACGTCGCCGCTGTCCTTTCTCTAAATGAGTCAGGTGATGTCAGTAGCACACTGGAAGCTGTGTGAGCCAGCCTTGCCCCCTGCCACAGCTCCTCGTGGCTTCTGCTTCCATTTCAGATCAGATAGCCACACAGAGCATGCATGTCGTGACTCGCAAGGGCTGCGTGAGACCAAGGGGACTGCTTCCCACACATGTGGTCATCTCCATATTTGCTATAAACTGAGAGTTAGGATAACCCACCTGACAGCAGGGAAGGGCTCCCGGATGTCTATTACCTGTAGTGTGGAAGTGGGTTCCTTTCAGAAATGACTTTTTTTTTTTTTGGTTCTGGAGATTGAACCAGGGGTGCTTTACCAATGAGCTACACTCCAGCCCTTTTTGTTTTTTTATTATGAGGCAGGATTTCATTAATTGCTCAGTCTATTCTTAAACTTGTGATCCTCCTGCCACAGCCTTCTGAGTTGCTGGGATTATAGGCTTGTGCCACTACGTTCAGCCAGAATTCACTTTCTAATCATCTCATGACACTGCATGATGTAGAAAGTTTCTTGCAGGTGGTTTTACAAATTTGATGTTTTTTCTCCAAATTTTCAAGTGCCATGTGTTAGAATACAGATGACAGTCTTAACAGAATGATAAAAAATCTACTATAGTTCAGCTGCATTTCCCCATTGATTTTTGTAATGACCTTGATAAGGCTGATATTGTTGTGTAAAATAAAACATTGTTTATCTGATTTCACACATTTAGTGAGTAACAAGACGTTGACACACTTACTGTGAATAGGAATATAAAGGTCTTTACAATATTGGAATTGTTCTAATACACACTGGTTCAAACATAGTCATTGACTACTTTCTATGGATACACAGCTTCAGTGGATAAGGAGGAGCAAGTGATAAATGTCCTCAGCCCTCAGGGCCCTCCCTGGCCTTCCTTCCTGACTGAACCTTCATGATAGCATGGCTTTGACACCTGGAAAGGGCCTATAAATGCATCCATTTCATTCTAAACTCGGTGGCATTAGCTTGCATTCGATGTTTTCTTTGAATTTCTAGGAACACTCACAATATTTTAGTCTGTTTTTGAGTAATTGTAAAGTCTCCAAAGCAGTGTTTGGCTCGTATAATGATCATAAAGTAAGTAGAAAGTGTCCAACGTCCCTGAGGGCATGTGGGTGTGATTCATGAGCTGCTGGACTGGTTTACTTCTACGCCATGTGTTTCCCTTAGCACTCTGGGGCTCCACGGGATCTCTAAGGATGTTGTCCTTCTAAATTACATCTATGTGGTTTTCATGAAAAATACTTTTTTGTTGTTTATTTTTTTCTCTCCTCCCCCACCCCACATTTTTTATCGGTCCATTACAGTTGTACATACTGATGGGATTTTTCGTTACCTATTTATACATGCACACAATACAATTTGGTCAATATCACTCCGTAGCCCTTCGCCCCATGAAAATATTTTAAATTCCTGAAAAAACAATAGCTATTATGTAGGAGAATTTATTAAGCTTGTGGAACTTAGTGCCCAGCTATCTCATGTCCTTTATATGTGTTATCTGCAGTTTTCATAATGACCCTGCCTGGCTGGTTTTTTCCTATGAGAAAACTGAGAATTGAGAGTTTTAACAGCTTTCTCAAGAGTACACAACAGAAAAGTACTTGAGTCTGTGTTTTTTGATTAGCCACTTAAGAAAAATTTTTATATTTTAAAATCATTGACTTGTTTTGTGACAAAGCAACACCATTTTTTGGATAAAGTTCCTTTATACAAATAGAATAGAGTAATGGAAGTTGTCAGTAGCTGAGAATACTCTGGGTGTATTTTCAGACGGGTCCAGGAGAGCAATGAGACAGAGATCAGTGTCACCACGTGCCGCTCTCTCCTTTTTGGCTGTTTCTGTTGGCAGCTGCAGCGCTGTGGATCCAATTAGGTCTTCCCAAGAGCTTGCCTATGGAGGTCTAAAGATAACTGGGATTTTCTACTTTGGAAGTGATGACCTATTGTGTTACTGAAGATGTTACTGTTTAAACATTAGTAAAACTGTCTTTTGGAAAATAATACTCTTTGTATTAGGGATTAGCTGTTTAGGACTTTTAAAAGCAGTATATATTGATTTGGTCTAGATTAAAACTTTTGTCAATCATCCTTGTAAAATTTTTGTCAAGTCAACTTTTTTTCCCCTTCTCGTGAGCCAGCCCAGGGCTTCACACATTCCGACCACACACTGTACCACAGGGGCATCCCCAGCCCATCAAACGTACTTTTACAGAATCTGATCATTTGGATCTTTGGCAGCTGGCTGCACAACTACTGAAGGAACTTCTTGACACAAGCTGAGCCTTATAAGCTATCAACAAACATATTTCTAACACAATACTAGTTAGTGTCAAAAAGCAGAGATACCACCGAATTATACCATAGACCTATAAATTCCTTCTCAGTAGAAAAACTATAGAAAGTAAAAATAGAGGTCAGTGGTGAAAACCTGACGCTTCGTTGCTTTAAGGAAGAAAGCTTCCAATAACGCTGTCAAAGCATGGCAAGAAGACTCTGTTGGTACCCTTGTGAGGGATGTAGGGACCTGACAATGGAGACAGATTGGCTCAAGTGCGAGTACAACATGGGCACGAGGGAATTCACAACCAGGAACCCGGGGATGTCCATGGATGGAAATGTCACAGTGCACAGGATCCAGTCTAATGACTCGGGAGGACTAGTATTGAGGGCAGACCAGGCCAGCATGCGGTCCCTGCGGAGGATGGGTACAGGGAGCCAACCCTGTCAGAGGTGTGGAGTGCTGATACTGAGGTTATGAGGAACTCTGCAGATGGGCTTAGGAGATGCTGAGGACTGACGGTGGAAAGTGAAGGAGCAGCCTAAAGCTGATGTTAACAGTCTTTATTACCCTGCACTGACCATCTCCTGTAATGTATCAGTCACTTTAAGAATGAAGTGTCTCCTCTGCTTTTGATTTTAACCCTAAGAGGTATATATTAATATCACATTTTATTCTTGAGAAAATACGGAGTAAACAAGTTGCTCGAGTTACACATTTAGTGACACTCTGGACTTCAAGCTTCTCTTTCTTTCCTTTATGCTAGTGTTTTTCTTCTGTTTGCAAGGGTTCAGGGTGGGGCAAGGTGAGGATACTAGGAATGCACCCAGGTATGCTTTACCTCTGAACTTCATCCCCAATTCTTTTCATTTATTTTTTGTTTTGAGATAGGGTCTCACCAAGGTGTTGAGAATCTAAGTTGCTGAGGCCAACCTTGAGTTTGCAATCTTCCTGTCAGCCTCCTGAGTTGCTGGGATTGCAGGCAAACCTGCTACGGCAGTGTGTTCCAAAGAGCAGTACACATATCACTGCTGTCTCACAATGTGATTTTAGATGTACACAGTCACTTCTTTTAAAATGTCAGACTTTTTATTGAAAAAGTGAATTTCATTTTTAAGTATGTGATTTTATGAATATTATTGCTATAACTGAATCATAGTAAATTTATTAAAAGTAAAGAAAGTCAGAATAGAGAGTAATATTCAGACATGGATGGCAGAGGTCCTACGAGTGGTCCACGAACGCTGAGGTTTGTCGAACACCACACCCAGATGAGGGACTGCTGCTTCTCCTGAAAGCTTACTAAATCAATTTGAGGACCACCCTGTGCCCCCACCATGACACTTGATACTCTATTGTCCTGGAATTCATCAAAGAAACCTTGTAGCTTCATCAGGGAATCCCTTAGAATTAGGCTTGTGGAAAAGAAAGGGATTTTTTTTCAAGACTTGTTAATAAATGTTGACGGAATCAAATGTCTGTGAGTACTCACCGGGTGCTCTCATGCCTGTCCTTTCATTTAATTTCCAGTCCCTTGGTAGGACTGTCAGTCCTTAGTGTTATGATTAAGGAAGGTGATGAACTTGTACTTGACCAAAGCCCCGCAGTTGAGAAGAGGTGGGCTTCGTGACCAGCTGTCCTCCCTGTTCTTCTGCTTCACTTGAAGGCAAGCAGTAAAACATGCAGAATTGGGATGCTCTCAGTGTAGGGAGCACCAGAAGTGCTGGCCTGGCCACACGGATTCTGTGTTGGATCTCCAGGCGTGTCCAGGAGCACCGACGGACGGGCGGAGGCAGGCTAGTGGCAATACGTCAGCTTCTGCTGCTGTCGGCTCACCCCTCAATGTTCCTGAGGAGACATGAGATCTATCACTGAGGCATTGTCAAGTAATGGCAGTGTATGAAAACAGCGTCCACCGGGGGATGTACTACATCACTTGGATTTAGCGCTGCCATCTGCTTAATAGCATGGAGAAGACTACAGTGGCACTTGTGATCATCCACTCACAGCAGTGACAGATGCCGTGCAGAGTGAGCACCAGGAAGAGAGGCTTGTTAGCAATTGCAGATTGTGTGACAGGGTTTCTGAGAAGAGTGCATTTGTTGGTGACCAAACCCTGGTTTAAGGTCTAAAATAAAGTTCACTCAATACGTCTCTCCATGTTTTCTTCCTCTATGTTTGAAGCCTTCTTAAAATGTGTATTGTTTTCTAAAACAATTTTCCTAACAATTTTTTTGTTGGTGAAATAATTATTTTATTTGTAACTTTTTAAAGAATTTCTGATGCTTCAACATGGGTGGCATGACAGAGAAAACAGTGGTGATAAACCCATGCAAAACTGAATTCGAAGCCTTGTCCCATTAGTTCATTGGCTGATGATTTTTTTTTAACTCAAGTTATACATTTTTTTTATTTGTTCTTTTCAGATATACATGACAATATGATTTTAATCAGGTCACTTGAGTCTCTCCTCATCTGTAGAGTGGTAACAATAATATTTGACATGCAAAATTGTGATTGAGGTGGCAAATGTCATGAACATAATAGCACACGCTTTCCCAGCCCTTCACAGCCTCTTCAGGTTGATTCTATTATCATGGCATGTTACTGGTGAGGAAATTGAGGCCTGGAGCCTCCTCAGCACTCTGCTACACTACCTCTGAGTAACTCTTGCTGCAAGAGGTCAGCTGTTGAACCTAGAAACTACTCGTCTTTCCTGAGAAAGATTTCAGTTCAAAAAAATCCCAACCAATAATCTGAAGAAATGTATTTATAACATGTCATTTTGATCCTTATTTGTGAAACAAAAAGTGGTCAAAGGCTCATTTAGATTAATTTGGTCAGCCAGGCACAATGGCACGAGCTTGTGATCCCAGCCACTAGGGAGACTGAGGCAGGAAGATCACAAAGCCCGGGCAGCTTGGCAAGGCCCTATCTCAAAATTAAAAATTAAAAAGCTACATCCCCAGGGGTAACGTACCCTTGCATCCAGTCCCCAGTAGTAATGAATTATTTAGAGTCCCGAGATGTGTTGGAAGCATAGATTTGATGTAAAGCCTGAAGTTACTTTTGAGGGATGGTCTGTGATAGAGAACACCAGTGCTTGAAGGTTTTAGTCTGTTCATACCTCCTGTATTGAACTCACAACTATAGAAACGGAAATAGCTCTGACATGGTACAGATTGTATTTTCCCCTCTTACTTTCCATTGTGAAGGGACATTTCTTTTGGAAGATGATGAGTGAGTTTACCTCAGAGGCCTTAACAATGTCTCTAACCTGTGACTCAGTGTTTCCACCGGAAGTGGCTGAACTCACAGTACTACAGTAAGTACATTTAAGAGCTTTTGAAGATTTGAGGGCAAGAGAAATAGATGTTGGAACTATTTTCTTATTTACCTTTGAGTAAATTGTGATGTAATCAATTAAAAGGGGTAATGCGATTTAGGGAAAAGTAATTCTCGGGCATGTTGAATTGGGGATGTCTATGGAATTGTAACAATTACATTAAATGATTGATGTGGAAATGTTTGATACTGATAAGTGGCTATCCAAATAGTAGCTGTTATTCTATCCCCATTTTTCTCATTAGTTACCAATATAGTATCATGGTTAAATTTTTACCTCCAACTTTTTAATGTAACCAAGTTGTATATTTATTTTTTGCTATTCTCTTGTTAGTGTCCAAAAGTATATGTACCCAATGTTTTTACCCAGTTGATCTCCTAGAAATGAGGATAGGATGCTCAGTCTCCCAGGTATACATAATGAGTTAGAATGAAAATGCACACACTTAGGAGTCAGGCAGACCAGACCTCTCCAGTTAGTAGCTGTGCTTGTGATATTTCACTAACCCTCAGATTCCCATCTATACTATGGGAACAGTAGCATGCCTATTACCTCATAGGATGTGTGTGAGGCTTAAATGAGAGAATACAGTTGAGCAGCTGAGAACAGAGGCTGGCACATCACACAAGCATCGGTGGTGTCTGGGGTCACTCACCTGTAACTGCTGGACAGTTGCTTGGTGCTTAGCAGTAGTGACGGTGGCGGGATGCACCCACCTTGTCTGATCATGCTCCACTGTGTGTTTAAAAGCAGTAATGGTTTCTACTTTTAAGTTGGTCACTTCTTTTTCTAATGCTTTTGTTTCGTGTTCTATAAAGGATCAAAGAGTAGACATATATATGGGAAAGTCAGGAATCAGTCATCAAAATGTCCCCATGTTCCTTAAACCTTACGACTTAGAAGGGGTGCTATACAACATAAAGATGAATCCTTGTTGATTAGAAAGTTTGCAAAATAGAATATTTCTCAAATCCAGTTGCAATCTTTTTAATTGGATGTAGTCTTAGGTATTGCTGAATTTTAGAGACATTTAATGTAAAAATCACAAAGAACACATGTAGATATATAGCCTGATAAAGCATTTTAGGTATTGGAAAAACTTAGCCATAGCATTAGAAATAAAAGAGTCTCTGAGTTATGGCTGAATTGAGGCTTAGTTAATAGAAATGCAGAGTTTGGCCTGTCTGAGCTGGTCTGCCTGGATCAGAATCACAGGTCAGCCTTCCGACTATAGTGTCACTGTGGGCAACTCACTTCGCCTGGGTTGTAAACTGGCATGGTGATAATAGTGACTGCATCATAGGTTGTTATGCATTTTAAGGAGTTCATACACAGAACTCCTTAAAATTACAGAATGGGGCCTCACTTACTGTAGATGCTGTAATTAATAGCTGTCATTCAAGTTCTGAGATCTTCATCTAAAACCCCCCTAGGTAAAAGTCTTAGATTCAGAATGTGGAGACAGTTGGCACATATCTACGGTAATACAACTTCAGTGGAGACTGTTTGTGCCTCTTCTCTAAGACAGTGATTGCCCCTTGGATGATTTGCAGTGTCGTCATGGAAAATTGGACTGTAAAAGGATGCAAGTATGTGTGGTGATTTCAAAAACGGGGGTTGGGGGCAAGGAGAATGGCATGCAGTCTTGGGGTGTTATCCTGTGTAACAATATTACTAACACAAAAAATTCATGGACCCTCCTGTTATTTTCCTCACATACCTTTTTTATTTGTTATTTATTTATTTAGTAAGTGCTTGGAAACTGAACCCAGGGTGCATTACTACTAAGCCACATGCTTTTTAAATTTTTTATTTGGAGACAGGGTTCACTAAGTTCCTGAGGGTCTCCCTCGAACTTGAGACTTCCCTGCCTCAACCTTCCAAGTCACTGGGACTACAGGCATGTGCTATTGCACTTGGCTTACATGCCATTGTAAAAGTTAATATGGCTTTTAGAATTTCCCAGCGTGGTTTGCACAGGTCACAGGCTTTCCTGTGTATTTCAGACCTTGCCAGATTGCTTGCAGCAGAGCTGTAGTTCCTAGGGTTGGTGGTTACATCATCCAAACCCCTCCTGATTCTGCTCACCTCACATCCCCTCCACCACCATGTTGCACAAGCCTGTCTTTACTCTGAACTTGCTGCTACTCTCCAGTAGGACCTACTAGATGACTGAGAATGTGTCCTCTTTGAGTAAAGATTCCCTCAGTGACAGGGTGCCTTCTGTACTAAATTCTGTCCCCAACACCTAGTATAGTACTGACCAGGAAAGCAATTGTGTTTCAGTTGAATTGATGATTTCTGGATCTGCATTTGTCTTTGAAGCCTCTGTGGGAAGCTACAGGGAGAAGTGTGGCAGATTGAAAAGCAGGTGTCCTCCTTGTGACTACATGAAAACTTTTGCAGCCTTTAAAGCATCCTGTACTTTTTAATTTTCAAGCTGTATCTTGATCAGCTATCTGTAGAGTTTATTAAACTCCACAGTAATTTTGATAGGCAGTGAGGGTTGAGAACCATTCCTCTTGACTAGTAAGTACTTTATAAATGAGGGAACATATATAAAGCCTAGCAGATAGTTGCTAAATATTTGTTTTCCAAAAAACAATATATACATTATTGGCATTTCTATAGTGTCTTCCATTCATTGGTTCAGTTGGCAACTTACAGAATACCTACTGTGTACCAAAAATTATCCTAGTTGCTTAAGAAGTATTGATAAACAAATAGGAAAACGATCCCTGTCCTAAGGAAGCTTCAGTTCTGATTCGGACACTTGTAATTATGTTGGACATGTTCAGCTTCATGGACAGGATGATTTAATATTTGAAGGAGGTTTCAGAGTTTTCCTGAAGGGGACATCTGTGGGCGCAGTGGTCCCTGTAAAGCCCATTGATGGGAGTATGTCTGCAGTATTCTGTCATCCTTAAATTTACAATCTCCTTCTGTTTGAACCCATCATTTCAGGTCTTCTGAGTAGAAATTTTTGTTTCCCTTTAGAATAAATTTTGTAACAATATTTAGTAAAACATCAACTTTCAAAGAATATGTTATAATAATTTTCTACTTGACATTAATACTAGCATGATTGGAAGAGTGTGTGAACTTAAAGTTGTGGCATTGAAGACAACTGACCTGCTCTAGGCCTGTGACCAGTGGCTCTCAAAGTTGTCCTCACCCTGATTCCCAGATCGGTGGATATGTCAGCTTACTTTGTAGATGATACGTTACAGGTGTGTTTAAGTAAGGACATACATTGGGCAGATTATCCTGGAATGTATGAGAGGCCATTTGTAATCATAAAAGTGAGAGAGGAAGTGAGAAGAAAAACTCCCCAAATTCTTCATACTGATATGAAGATACAAAACTGGCCCCTGGTCAGGGAAAAGCCATTCCCTGGCTAAATGGATCTACCAGTACCTTTCACCTGGCTTCTCTTCTATGAATTGAAACCTCTGCTTCTGTAGGGCCCAAAGAGAAATACCCCAGCTTCTTCTCCTCAGTCGGATGAAGCACATGAACTTCAGTTTTCTTGGGCACCCTTTACTTATGTCTTGTGGGGCTGGGTGTCCAGATATGACAGGCCGGGATCCAGGCAGGCTCTCGGGCTTGGCGGCTTGTGACAGCAGAGGAGAGTCAGAAAATAAGTGGCTGTGAAAAAAGGCCCACAGAAATTCAATCCTGTTGGCTTTGAAGATGGAGGGAATGGCCACAGACTGGACAGAACCGTGCTGAGGAGGGCAGAAAAATAGGTTCTTCCTTCTAGCCTCCAGCAAGGCACATGCCAGACTTCTGACCCACAGAACTGAAGATGAGTAATGTGTGTTAAATTGCTAAACTTTATAATTTGTTATAGCAAAACTAGAAAATATAGCGGGGTGCAGTGGCACTCACCTGAGCAACCCCAGCAGCTCAGGAGGCTGGGGCAGGAGGATTGCAGGTTTGTAGCCAGCCTCAGCAAAAGCGAGGCACTAAACAACTCAGTGAGACCCTGTTTCTAAATAAAACAGAAAATAGGGCTGGGGATGTCGCCCAGTGGTTGAGTGCCCCTGAATTCAATCCCCAGTATCCCCTCTCCCGCAAAATAGAGAATAACACAGCTAACAGGCAGAAGAAGAGATACATCCTTCGCAGGTGTAAATGTCTTCTTAAATTCTCTGTTCTTTTTCATAAGATACTTGATATTCAATAAAAATTATGATAAGAAAATGTAATAGTCAACTAAGAAAATAATCAGTAGAACCAGACATCTAGGCATGGTGCTGCCACTTGTAATCCCTGCAGCTTGGGAGGCTGAGGCAGGAGGATCACAAGTTCAAAGCCAGTGCCAGCAACTTAATGAGGCCCTAAGCAAGTTAATGAGATCCCATCTCAAAATAAAAAATAAAAAGGACTGAAAATGTGGGCTCAATACCTGGTACCAAAAAAATTTTTAAAAATTAAAAAGAGTAAAAGAACCAGATAGAGGTAGCCTAGGTACTAGAATTTCCAAGCAAGAATTTAAAAACTGATAAAATGGATATGTTCAAAGATATTACACAATGGCAGACTGAACAAATGGGAGTATTGCTGAGATGGAAATTCTAAAAAATGAACCTAATAGGTGACAAAAGTCGAAAATATATGTTGGAGAAAAGATGGTGTTGGGAAAACTGGAAATCCATAAGTCAAAGAAAGAAATTATATCCCTCTCTCTCAACACTGCACAAATGACACATAAAATGACCAAAGACTTAGTAATTAGAACAGAAACCTGGGGTTGCCAGGAGAAAATGTAGGGTGAACGCATCATCATCTTGGGGCAGGCACCAGCTTCCTCAGCAAGACTTCAGACGCTCAAGAAAAGTCAAGCATCAAGAAGTGGATGCCATCAGATTAAAACCCATACCACAGAGGAAGTGATCAAGAGCGTGAAAGAGAGCCTACAGAAGGGAGAAATCTTTGCCACCTGCTCCTCTGGCAGGGGATTAATATCCAAAATGTATAAAACTCTCAAAAAACACCAAAAAATCCAATCAATAAGAACTAAACAGACATTTCTCAAAAGAAGAAACACAAATGGCCAACAAATTCATGAAAAAACAGTTGACATCTCTGGCAACAGAAGAATGCAAATCAAAGCAACCCTGAGATTTTATTTTATTCCAGTTAGAATGGCAGTTATTAAGAACACAACTAATAATAGGATGTGGGTGACAAGGTGGATTCATACATTTTTTATTGAACTGCAAATTAGTAAAACCACTTTGGAAAGTGGTATGGAGATTACTCATAAAGCTAGGAATGGAGCCACCCATCATATGACCCAGCTCCTTGGTATTTATCCAAATGGTGAAAATCAGCATTATATAGTGATACAGCCACTTTAATGTTTATGGCAGCGTGATTCACCATAACCAAGTTCTGGAATCAGCCCCAATGCCACCAATAGGTGAAAAGATTCAGAAAATGTGGTATGTATGCACAATGGAGTTTTATTCAGCCATGAAGAAGAATGAAATTATGGCATTTGTCAGTAAATGGATAGAATGGAGAACATAATGCTATGTAAAACAAATCAGACTTAGAACATCAAGGGCTGAATGTTTTTTCTCTTATGTGGAAGCTAGAGCAAAATAAGGGAAAGAATGGTGGGATCAGATACCACAAAGTTAGGGAAGGTCCAGTATAGCAGGAGGAGACCAAGAACAAGGAAGAGGGACTGGGGAGAGGAGAAGATATGGAATGAATTCAGCGAAGTCGTTTAATATGCATATATGAATATACTGCAGGGAATTTTATTATATGTGGAAATGACCATTCAAAAATAAATGAGTGAAAGGAAGATGGATAGAGAAATCAGAATAAGGAGAAGAAATGGGGATGGGACTCAAATTCCACATGTGTGGTTTTGTCCAAATGAACCCAACTACTATGTATAACTGTAATGTTGAATAAAAAATGAATTTAAAAGAGCCAAGTGCTAGAGGTGAACAAATCATAATATCAGAGATGAATAATTATTGCATATGGACTTCTTAGCAGATTGTGTGCAGTAGAGGAAGTAATGAAAAAAACAGACAAACAGAAATTATCCAAAAAGATACAGCAAGAGAAAAGGGAACACTGTGTGTGAGCACCTCGAGACAATATAAAATAGTCATAGCTTGTGTCGTTGAAGTCCCATGGTAAGAAGGGAGAAATCTTGGAATAGAAGAAATACATGACCATTTTCCAAAATTAAAACAAATTCACAAATCTCAGATTCCTAAATAGAATGAATACAAAAAAATATATATACCGAGGCCCAACATATGCCAACTGCTTTAAAAGAAAAACACCTAGAAAGAGAACCCTGAGAGCACCTAATGGAAGCAGAGGTGCTCCATGCAGAAGGGTAATAAGAAGGACAGGGGGCTTCTGTCTCAGAGCATTGAGGCCAGCAGACACTGGAAACACTTGTCATCTTAGAATTTTATGTGGAAAAAATATCTTTCAAAGAAGAAAATGAATCAAAGGTTGAAAGGAGGTGCACATCCAGCTGCCCTGCTCTGCCAGGGAGTGATACAAGGTGGAGGCTCGTCCCAGGTGAAGAACACCTGGTGAAGTAAGCACAGAAGACATGAGACCTTTTTAGGAAGTGCTCATATGCATTTATTTATATTTAAACCTCTACAGATTATTATCTGTTGAAAGTAAAAGTGATAGTGATTTATGTGGAATTCATAGAGTAGTATTGATATCAAGGTAGCAGAGGAAGGCCGGGTAAGGCAGTAGAGATGGGGTAATTGACAGCATACTGTTGAAAATTCTTGCAGTGTTTGTTTTTTTAGCATTTAAACATGCATTGAAGACAAGCTGGGTGCAGGGCACATGGCTGAATTCCTGGCAACCCTGGAGGCAGAGGCAGGGGAATCGCAAGTTCAGTGCCAACCTAGGCAACTTAGTGAGACCCTGTCTCAAAACCAAAAATGAAAAGGGTTAGGGATTTAGCCCAGTGAAAGACTGCCCCTGGCTTCAATCCTCAGTAGCAAAAAATAATAATAATAAACATGTATTGAAGATAGAATAAGTTAAAGGTACACATTATAACTTTTAGAGTAAACTCTGAAAAAAATAGAGAATAACTAAAAAAGTCAATAGAAGAGACAAAAATAAAATACTAGCTGGGAATGTGGCTCAGTGGTTGAGTCCTTGCTTGATGTGCATGAGGCTCTGGGTTTGATTCCCAGCACTGAAAAAAATAATTAAATCAAAAATAAAACTCTAAAAAATTATTCAGCTTACCCTCAGCAAAAAATAAGAACAGAAAGAGAAATAGAACAAGACAGAGCAGTGTAGAGCATTAGAGATCTAATATTAAGACAGTAGACTTGGATAAAAATGTATCAGTAATCAGTGGAGTAAAAACCAAAATTGAAAAGCAAATTCTGTCAAACTGAATAAAAGGAAAGAACCATCTAACTACGTATTGTTTAGAAGATAGATACTTGGCTGGGTGCAGTGGTGTATGCCATCCAGTGGTATCCCCTCATCTTTGGACAGAATTGTGAGCCAAAATAAACTTCATTTATCCCTCTCCCAGGCTGTGGTATTGTGTTATTAGTAACTAAAACCAGATTGATAAAATGTGTGTGTACTTATAACCACAAAATTGAGTAAGAGGAAGAGCAAAAGATGCAATATAGACAAATTCACAGTAATAGTTAATTTTTTAAGACCTCTCTGTCAGAGGTTAATAGAAGTGATCAACAAGTGAGCATAGAAAAGAAATAACAAACCATAAGCATAGAGATGTTGAAAGGCACCAGGAGTCCTTTGACCTAATGGCAGTAGACCTCTGCACTCAAGAAAAGAGGAGTGTGTGTCGAGTGTTCATCACGTGGGTAAGAGCTCGGCAGGAAAACGAGTCTCGGCAAATATCTGAGGATCAAAATAACAAGGAAGCACCCGGAGCCCAGGCTGCGGCCTCTGACCCTGCTGTCAGTAGAGGGTGGCTGGTCCCAGGGAGTCGGGAATGGACGAGATGAGCCTGAGGCCTCTCCTGGTGGCAGAGATCAGTGCTAAGGAAAGAAACAAATGCTGAGGGCATGTCACCTCCGCATCGAGCCAACCTAAAGGGCTCCCAGTGGCCACAACCAGAACTTTGGAGTAGCAGCAGCAGCAGTTCTTGATCATCAGTACCAGTCCAGAGTCCATCATCCCAAGTGTTACCGTCTCAACAAAAGCACAGTCCTGAATGATAAAATCCTGGAAACTGAATTCCACCTACTGTGTTCCCGAAAGACTGGGTAAGAGGGCTAGAAATGGCCAGCATTTTCTGTTTGGAGGACAGTGGTCATTTGATTCAGTTGTGTGTTGGTAGCACTGAGCTTGTCTTCAGAAAGCAGCCTTGATGAGAGAATAATAAGAATTCAGCCCAGCTGGGAGACCTTCTGAAACAGACACTTGCTGAGGTAGGTTCCTCATTAGGTAGTGAACTAATCCTGGCTAGAGAGCTGGCTGTCTGAGAGCACAGACTTTTCATATTTGCTACAACATAGGAAAACTTCTGTGCTTCACTGTTATTTCCCATGCTTCACTCTCAGCACTCACGATAGTTTCATAACTGCCAAATTATATAAACCACATACTTGTTGGTTCTGAAAATTCTAGAACTTGTTCTCTTACTTATATATTAATGACTGGAAAAAATACCCTGTAAATGTTTATTTGAAGATTTACTGGACTTTCCCCCCAAAAATGGATTTCACTTGAATCCCCAAACTATAATGATGGATTTAGAATTAGGTGTGATCAATCTAAAAATGAGTTTCAAGTTGTTACCAGTTAAGTCTGTTTTGTCCATTCAGCCCAGGGCTTTCAGCAGAGAATCATTATCTGTCTGCACCGACATTCCAGCCGATGAAGTCCAGGAGCTGTATTGGCTGAGGAAGCCCCTGCAGTTTGTAGGTGGACAAGTTAGTGATGTGCACAGTGGAATGAGAAACACGCAGAGGCCTGCAAGGGACTGCATTTGGGCCAGAAGCTCAGCACAGAAGATGGGAAGAGCTCATGTCAGTTCAGTTTGAATTTTAGAAGAATTTCAAAAGGAGCATGCCACCTAGAAAGAGAATATGAATGTATTCTCTGAAGAAAGCCATGCCCTCAAAGAAAAAGAAAAACCAATAATCCTCATCATGATGCAGTACCTCAAAAATACTTACTGGCCATGAAACCCATACTGGGGCCCACTCTGTGCAGCACCCATACTCCATCCCTGTGATACCGTTTCATATGTTTTTTCTCCTCCACAGAGTTTTGTTTTTCACTTTTTCCCACTGTTTTGAGTTGTCAGCATTAGATCGTGTAACTCACTGTGCCCTGTGCTTCATCTTCACGTCATTTCCATCCCACAAGGACCTTCAGAGAGTTCTCATTCACTCTCTGCATTGTTTGCAAACATGCTCTGGGAAAGTGCACTGCGACAGCGCTGCCTTCATGAGCAAGTGCTGTGGGCGTACGTAAAACATGGAAACCTCCTCCAAAAATGAAGAGATGTCCTTTTTGTAGTTTGTACTTGCGGAATTTCGGGCAGCTGCATTTGCAGCGATGGCCCATCACACATTTTATTCCATCTTTTTGAAGGACTTAGGGTGCCCATTGTGCTCCACCTGTAACTGCAGTTATAAGGCTATGTTACCAACTGTGTTACTAACCATGGAGAGATGTGTCCAAACATTTTGCTTTTTACATATTTCATTCTGTTATGGTTCACCTGCTAATGCGTATTACACCCATGCAAGTGTTAATGTAGTTGAGTGTTGCAAAAAATATGTGTGTTCTCATCACCTGTCTTCCTGTAAACCCAGTGTTCGTCGATTTTTATTTGTTTCTCAAATCCTCCTATAAAAATGCAAATAAATGTCTTTTAAAGAATACTTTCAATTTTTTTTCCACAATTGTAGATTTGGGATTTCGATCCTTGAAGACTCTTTAGACTTTGGGAGAATTCAGACATTAGAGATTTTAATCTTTTAGGATTTCAACATTTGGGATTATGGCACTTGGGGTTTCTGTCTTTTGGAGATTCTGGCCTATTGATTATAATGCAGTTTACAAAATAAATATCCATGAAATTCTGATAAAGATAAACACTTCAGTAAATAAATAGAGGGGTTCTGACAAATCTCTCATGCAGAAGAATTCCAAATAATTTACTTATTCCCTCAAGGAGTATCCTGCATAAATTTTTTGGAGGGTTACTGGGGATTGAACCCAGGAGTACTTTACTACTGAGTTTTGTTTTTTTTTTATTTTTTAAGTTGCTTAGGGCCTCATTAAGTTGCTGAATCTTGCCTCAAACTTGTGATCCTCCTGTCTCAGCCTCCTGATTTTCTGAGATCACAGGTATGTGCCCCACACCCAGCTGGAGAAACTATTTTGAATTTTTCTCACTTTGAGGAATTGGCGCATTTCTCCTTTCAAGGAATATAGTATTTTAAATAGGAAAAAGCAAACATCTCTACAGGGGAGAAGGCTGACAAGCAGAACCTCAGCCAGGGCAGGCTTACCTCAGCACTGGCACTTCCCCTTGGTGACATTCTGCTGATGTATTCTGAGGGACAGGCTGCTTTCTCTAAAGCCTTCCTCCAGAGCTCCCATCAGCTCTGTGGTGTCCTTGGACATCCTAGAACAGGGAAAAACTATTAGATAAAAACTAAAGAAATGAACAGACTTCACATAATAGTAATAGTACAGACTATGATCTTTGACTACATCAGACTAAATTTGAAACTAGTGATACTTGTAGAAAATCTCATGTTTAAGGAATGCACTATTAAATGATCCATGTGTCAAACAATTAATCCCAAGGAAAGTTAGAAAGTATTTTGCTTACTGAGTGGTGGTGTAAGAACGAATGTCTGACTCTGTAGGATACAGCCACGCAGTGCGTAGAAGGGAAATTTCAGCATTCAGTGGGAAAGAGGGAGACATACGATCATGAGTCTGCTTTTCCATCTTAAGTTCCATGGCAGATCAAGTTAAGCCAGTCAGTAGCAGAAACAAGATAATAAAGATAGGACTAGAAGTTAATGAAATAGAAAAGTAACAGGAAAGAAATTCATTAAAGCAAAATTCATTTTAACACATGATTCATTTTAACACACAATTATAATTGATAAATTGAATAAGACTAATCAAAAAAGAAAACGTTCAGATTATCAATATCAGCATCACTGCAGATACCTCTTCCAAGTAGATGTGACAGAGAATGCTGTGAACATCTCTGTGCCTGTGTAACTGTCAACTGAGAAGACGTCAGCTAGTTCCTTTAAAGGCATTGTTCAGTTGTTCATGAAAACCTTCATGAGAAGGAATGGAAAACCTGCGCAATTTAACATCCAGGATGAAGTGGAAGTAGAAAGAAGACTCCTTTGGCTGAAGAAAACTGCAGATCGGACGTCTTTGTTGGTGGCTGGCGGCAGCATCACACCGTCCTTGATGAAATAGAGGAGGGAGACACTCCCTGACTCCTTGACAGGGCCGTCACGACCCAGATGTGGCCAGGAGACAGCCATAGACCTCCAGAGCAGTATCTCTGACAGCCACAGACACAGAACTCCACCAAAGTATCAGATCCAATGCAGTGACGTGTGACAAGTATAAGTCATCATTATCAGGTACAGTTTGCCTCATTAATGAAAGGATTTACATTACAAGAAAGTTAATGCAGTTCACCACATTAAGTAATCACATGCTCATTTGAAGGAGAAAAACATTTGATAAAGCAATGTAGATTAACAATCAGAAATCCGAGCAAACTGATTAATAGGGCAATTTTTCTCCATTTGATAAAAGGCAGCTACAAGAAAATACAGAAACTATGAAAAACGTCCAGCTTGTTCGTATTGCCTAAAGCATTGCGCGCCTTTCTGCCAGGAGTGGGAGCAGGCAGTCTTTGCCCGTACCACCTACATTAAGCATCACTCTGAGAAACACAATCAGTGCAGCAAGGTGAGCAGGACGAAGCCAGAGGCACAGGCAGAGAAGGGGACAGGAGACCCTGTGCTTATGTTCCCAGAACTGAGAATTCACCCTAAGAATGGGATCCTAATGGAATACTCACACTTCATGTATGTATGATATGTCAAATACAGTCTAATGTCATGTGTCCCGAAAAGAACAACAACAGAAAAAGATCCCACCTCAAAAAAAAAAAAAAAAATCCTAAAGGATCTACTGAAAAATTACTGCAATAAGTTAACAGTTACTAATACACAGTCAGTATGAAAGTCAGTTTTTTCTATATTTTAGCAATTAATACCTGGAAGAAAATCTTTGAAAGAGTTCATGTAAATAGCATTGAAAGACATAAAAAAAAAAAATACTTAAGGATTTAAAAAAAAAATACCATGAAATTCATTTAAATTAAATCTTTAGGGACCTTTAGTGAATGACAGAGTTGTGCAACTTACATGATTTTCTTTGGGGACATTTCATCCCTCCTGTTGGCTCCCTTTTCCTAGCCACTGCCCTAAGCAAGGCTTAGCCCCCTTTGTTTCTGGAAGTCTCCTCTTCTAGACGCCTTTGGGCATAGGCATGCACTCACACCACATGGTCTTTTGCTTGAGGTGCGTCCCATTTGGCCTGGTCCTTGGGGCTCATTCCCTCAGCAGCACGGAGCCTTCACTGCTGCGTGACTCTGTTTGGGATGTACCACTTTTGGACAGTGGGCATTGGGCTTGTCTCTGCTTCTTAGCTCTTACTGCATAATGCTGCTATGAATGTCTGTGCGCGCCTCTGTGTGGACATGCCTGTAGATGACTAGGAATTTGAATTGCTGGATCAAATGGTAAACTTGAATTTCCCTTTTTTAAGAAGTGCCCAACTGTTTTCCAAAGTGGATATACTGTTTTACATCCCACTCACAAAATATAAAGATTGCTAGGGATAATTTTAACAAAAGAAGTGCAACTCCTCTGGACGGACAACTGTTAAGACATTGCATATGGAGAACAGTGTGGCAACTAAGTGGAGACAGCCCATGTTTTTGCATTAGAAGATTCAATATTGTTAAAACATCAGTTCTCCCGCTGAATGATCTGTAAAATCATATTTCCAATCAGATTTCAGCCTGCTTTTTGATGGTGGTGGTACTGTTATTGTTGATTAGAAAATGACAAGCTGGTTCTAAAATATTTGGAAATTCAGAGGACCTAGAATATTCAACATAATCTTAATAAAGATGAGCAAAATGGGAATGCTCTGCTGCTTTCCAGAGTTAACAGAACACAGTGATGCAGACACTGAGGTACTTCTAATATAGATAGATAAACTATCAAATGATAGTGACCATTTTACCAGGCAAACCAGAAACACAGACAGCATGTGCAGTGTTCCTGTGGAGGGCTTGACGTGACAGACGGCATCACCCTGGCATGCTTCAGAAGAAGGTGCAAGCAGTGTCTAGAGAAGGATCAGCAGAGGCCATTTGTGTGGTGGGCCTAAACACCATGCCCAAGAGGTCCACACAATTGTCTGCTTCTTATAAACCAGTGTGCTCTCGTACCCGGGACCACATGCCGGTCGAAGCTCGCGCCATCCTGCTCTGAGCCCCAGGAGCCCACTGGCTGCCTACCCTGCTTCCACTTGAACTCTTCCCTATCATTTCTCCATAATGAAGCCAAAACGATTTTTCCTATATGATCATGGTTTCATAATGCCAAACAATTTCCCTTTACCACTGCATTTTTATATTGAAGTGAGTCTTTGATAGATGTCCATCTCCTTCGAATCTGTTCACCACGCCTGGCCCAGTGCTGACAGATAGAGAGCTCAGAAGATGCTTGTGGAGTAAATATGGAGAGGCAGAGCTTTACTTCGTATCATAGATATTCTTGTCTCGATTTCTTGAGGAATTTAAATACAATGCTACGGGTAGTCAAGTTAAAATTATTTTAATTCTGTGTATTTGAAGAGTGGGCCTGAATAATTAGATATGCAAATTGGAACAAGTTAGTTTGCCACAAGATTCCACAGAATTATTGAAAAGTATTTGCTTGCCTAAAATTTTCTTATGAGGATCCTGACATTCCCTTTAAAAAAAAAAAATTCATGAGGCTTTCTTCCAGACTTATTTCACATATGTAAATATTATAGATCACAATCAATGATCTCTTAAAGAATAATAGATATGACCTTGAAACCAAATATCAAATGCATGTATTTATCATAAATCTCCAAAAGGTACTTCAGTATAGCAGATGGAAGGATTGGCTATAAAACCAAATTCAAGATTAATGAGTGATTCGATGAAATGCTGCAAAACAGCTCATAAAACACCAACAGATCATTTCTGAAGCTATTGGAAGAGCCAGAGACTCCAGCGTGGCCAGCATAGGTTCCTTGGCACCCAGCTCAGTTGGACTCGGGAAACAAACCAGACAGACAAGTACACAGGCTCAGTTAAGCTTGACCTTCTCTCCCCCAAAATGTTTTTATACTTTTTGGACTTGAGTTGTATTTATTTCTCCTGAAACTCATTCAGAACAACATCCAAGCCTCCTCCGTCCCTTTCCCAACTTTAGGACTTTCCACAAGACCCGTCTATGCCATCATGTCTTCTCATTGTCCCACCTGAAAATTCTAATATGCAGTGTCAACACTTTGTGCAAGAAATTCTTAGTAAACTTAATTGTGGTGTCTAATGACAATGAAATCATCCTTTGCCAGAAAAAATAAGTTATAATCAGTGGATATCTTTCCATATAAGAAATCTTATTTAGGATAGAGTTTCTGAGAAATTGATTTATCGTTGAAAATAACAGACAATCATAGAAGAAATAATGACGCTTGAACCAAAAGCCAGGTCTGGACTTAAATCCCAGCTCTGTTATTTGTTTGGTGACCTTGAGAAGCTAGTTACCCCTGTGAAACCTTGATTGGAGTAGACAGAGTGTTGCCCACCTTCCTGGGATTCTGTGAAATTGCAGAGTACTGTGTAAACACAAGGAAGCTCTTGCTGTATTTTGCTAGGCGAGTGCCACTAATGGGAGCCCTTACTCTTTAGGCAAATACTGAATGTTGGCAGAATGGAATGGGTGGCATCAATGATCCTGCTGGGGACTTCTACTCTTAATGCCATCATCAATAGCTGTTCTCGAATACAAGCTGGATATGCAGAGGTAGCACACCCACACAGTTTCACTGAAGCCTGACAGCAGTCCTAAGAAAGATGTTATTTTAAAACAGTTTTGCAGATGAGAACATGGACTCAGCTTTGCCTAAGGTAGCCCAGAGTATGTGCTGAGGTGTGCGTGGCTCCAAGGTCTGCTCCCTTTGACTGCTAATTCTGTCCCGTCTGTCTTCTCAGAGGTCACAGTGAGATGGGGAAGCCTGCTTAGGCGAAGGTGAGTATACGAGGGAGGGAGGCAGGCATGGCAGGTGTGTACAGCACAGGCCACACCATGACAGGCACTGTGAAGCCCACACGCCGAGCATCCCCAAGACTGCTTTGCACGGGTGACCATGTGACTGGAGGAAGAAGAAAGGCACATTGTGCACTAGGGAGGTTTTTGTAAATACAACATTCCTTTCTGTTTACTCTGGGTTTTCTCGGAATTTAATAAAAATGCATAGTTTTGTTTTTTTTAAGTATGTAGAACCATTGCAACCTTTTGATGGGAAGTAGTAGCAGGACAGCTATTTTTTGTTCCAATAAGGAAGCATGGTTAGAGGTCTCCATCAGAAAAATACAGTGATACCCAGCACTCTTAGCTCACAGTGCAGTATCTTGTCTTTTAGGACTGGGTTAAATGCTGAGTTAACCTAAAATCAGTCAAGTCAGAAGCCTGTATTTCTTTCCTGCAGCATTATAAGCAGCTCTGGGCCAGTGTGACGACTCTGGGTGGATCCTAGAGTCCCAGCTTCTCCTGCCCCTCTCTGTTCAGGCTCTTCTCAATCACACTGGCTAGTGCTCTCATTGCTGAGTTGGAGTTCAGGTTGGAGGGAAGAGGAAGAGTGGAAAGCCGCACCTCCTCCATGCCTGATCTTCTGCTAGGAAATTTCCTGGAAGTTCACTCCTTAATTTTCCTATGTCTCATTGACTATCTAGTCTGCAAAACAGGCTAAGAAACAGAGTGTTCTGGATTAATGTGTTATCACTGGCACCCTCCCCATCTTGTCAGGGATCTGTTGGTAGGAAGAAGGAGAAAGTGCCTGTTAAATAGGCAACAAATAGCTGTTGCTTGTTCTCCCCTGTTACATATAAAATAGGGTTGTTGTGGGTTTTTTTTATTTTACTAAAATACAATGTACATACAGGAAAGATATTCACACCTCTTTGAAACAAATAGTTCAGCATCTTTACATACACATACACCCACATGTGTACACCCACATAAGGAGGAGAACATTCCCAACTTCAGAAGGTTCTCTATTTTTTTTCTTAGATCCTGATTATGAGATATATTGGTTCCAGTGATCTCCTTTTGTCTCTCTGAATTATATGGCTTTTTGAAAAGTACCCAGACCATATCTCTTCTTAGTCTGAGATTATAGCTACGGATAGTTAAATTAGATGATAGTGAAAAGGAGGTGGAAAGAATCTCTGGTAGGAAGTCAGAGTGAGTCGGCTTTTGTCCTCACTCCACAGCCGCCTTTAGAATCATTTTCTGTCTTTTATTAGCTCGTTCCTTTTTGCCACATCAGACTGAGTGCTTTTCTCTTTCACCTTGGTTTTTCTTTTAGTTGTTATTTTAGACTTCTCTTCCTCCAAGAAACCTCTCCCTGTCCCCTAAAACTGATCCAGGCAGCCCACTTCTGGGTTCCGTGAATTCCAGATCCTCAGCATCATCGTATTCCATTCGCTGGTTCCTCTGGGCTGACTTGCACACAAGACCCATCATGTTTCATCACAAAGACCACACTCCCAAGGCCACCTCGTAGGTACTTTACAAATACCAGTTGAACAGTATTGAATGAAGAGGGGGTGGGTAAGTTCCTGCCATGATCATCTCACAAAAGATAATGTAAGAGGATAGAGTTTCTCTCTTCTTATGTGGTAGAAAGGAGTTTTTCAACCTATGTTTATAAATAGATGTAATAGCTACATTGCACATTTGTTTTAAATATGAATGATAATTTGTGTGGAATACTTAGCAAAATACATGACTCATGAGAGACATGGATAACTGTCACGTGATGTATTAAATCTCCCAAGTTACACATGACCCTGAACTCAAGACAGTGTAGCCTGAAGGCCAGCAGATGGGCCACATGACCTCTCAAGATGAATTTCTTCCCTCTGATGAAGCAAAGTACCAGTAAGTTCTGCACTTTGTCACTGAGGTAAAATTTAGAAGCGATTTATAGTAGAGAGGAAAAGAAAAATTGTAAAAGGCCAATGAGTCTCCAGCTCTCTGGCCAACCTGTGTCCACATTTAAAACACTTTATGGACGAAGTGATTATTAACATCTAAAATTGGGTTTTGCAAAATACTAACAATAGAGTTGAGAATAGGCCAATGAAAGTGTTATGTGTATGTGAACTCATTGAATTATCACTCATTCCTCATCACCCTATCTCAGAAGACATAGCTACAGGAATTACTCATCGAGCAGTAACTGTAAGCCGCATACTTCATTTATTTATCCCTTCTTTTACTTTTTTTATTGATCCCCACTTATATCTGAGACACTTCTGGAAGATGGAACTCAAGATTTAACTGCCTACCCAAATTACACTGCTTTAAAAAGAAAGGAGAGGACTCCAGACTAATTGACCTTTAATCCAAACTCCAGGCTCTTGATCATTAGCTCTACTGGGTGTCTATGATCATAATGGATTCTGTTCATAAAATGCTTTCGTATATAGTCTTACCTGATCCTCCCACAGCCGTTGAAACAGATGGCATGTGAAAGGAGAGTCATCTGTTTGAAGTGCCAGGGGGCAGAGGGCTGGCTGAAATAGGCCCTTTGGAAGGCCTGGACCACATGAGCCCACGCAGTATCTGCACCTGAGTCCTGGAAGTGCTGTGAGAACAGGTGCTATCCCCCATAGAGCACTGTGTCCTCCTGTCCCCCCCCCCACCCCCGTCAGGCTTCTGATGTCACACTGCAGTGCACCTACCCAGATGACGGCTTTGGGGAAGGTTTTGGAAAGGTCTCGAGTGAGACCTGGGAAAGGCAGCATCGTGGCGAGATCCTGGCTGTGATCAGGTAGCAGTGGGCAGACACTGATTTGGGCAGCAGGGGCCCATGTGTTTCGGGACTCAGGCTGCTAAGAGGTGGCCTCCATGAGATGGGGAGCCTCCAGGTGCTGTGTCGCGGAGGATGAGGCATATCTGGTGCAGAGCACGTGCCATTGTCACCAGAGCCCCACAGGGCGGGCGTGTGGAGGAGAGCGGACTGTGCTTCCCTTTCCCTGGGTGTTAGGAAGCTCACTGCCAGGGAGTTTCTTTTTCTCATTTGTGAAATGGGAATTATAAGATCTACTTCAGAGTCATGAGGATATGTGTGCCTAGGTACGTATGTGTGCTTGTGTGTGTACACAGTTTGTCTTTATGCATTTTTACTTACCTGCTATCAGCCATGGTCTGAAAATTTTGAATGAAAAATTGCATAAAAGAACAATTTATGCATTTCAAATTGTGCACTGCTGTGTGTGGTCCAGCCATGCAGCCCTGTCTCCTCCGGCACCTTTGCCTGGTGCCTCCGCACTGTCCATGCTGATGTCACTTTGTGGCTGTCTCTGTTATCAGATCCTCTCTCCTTGTGTCCCAGTGACGCTTTTGGTACCCGAAAATGACCCTGAAATGTGAGAGTAGTGATGCTTGCCTAGAGAAGGCAGGATATGCCCTAGAGAAGACATAAAGCAGCTCCTTTTAGTGAAAAGGTGAGAGTTCAAAAGTAATGAGGAAAAAAAATGCACCTGCTGAGCTTGCTGAACCCCAGCAGGACTGTGCCTCCTACCATGAAACTGTCCCGGAGATAGAGATCCCTGTTACTTTTGCAGCTGCATCCCAAACTGTATGAGAGGTGGCCACAGGTCATGATAATGGTGGTCAGTTAAGCAGGAAAGGGTATACCACAGGGTTTGGAACTAACCGCAGTCCAAGCATCTGATGGGAGCCTCAAAACCCACCCCACAGGTACGGGGGGACCCCCTGTGTGTGCTCACTTTCTCTTATCATAGAACCTAAGAGGCAAGTATACTTCCCTTAGAGAAACATATACAGGAAAACTAATAATAATGCTATAATAAAATTCAGATTTTAATACTCCTTAGTTTTACAAAACAAGGTGGCTATTAATTATTTAAATATATTATCATTTTTCAGTTACTAATTTATAAATGAGAAAGGAAAGGACGTGTTTCTCATCTGTCATTTTAAAATTATTTTATTTCTGAAAAAAATGAGGGATATATTTTTAGTTATAATTTTTAAAGACTTTGCATTTGTAGAATTTTCAATTCACAGCAAAATAAAGAGGAAAATACAGAGAATTCCTTTACATGTCCTGTCCTGCAGTGAACTAGAATTTCTGTTAATTTCTGATTAATTGAGTGGAGAGTGGATATAATTCCTTATTGTTTTAGACCCTACTTTTCATATATTCCTTTGACCAAATCTTATTTTATAGCTTAAGAAACATGGCATAATTATTTTACAGGTTTTCTTCTCTCACCCTGTCCCTGGATGCCTTTATGATGGGTGTTCTAACCAAATGGCACCTCACAGTTACAGCCAGGCTCTCAGTGCCAGTTTGAAAGTTCTGTAACTGGAATTTCAGACCACCCTGCCTGTGCCTAATAAAGACAGGGATCTCCAGGTTGGAGTACAAACCTTTTAAATAGAAAAATATTTAAATATTCCAGTTATAGGCGTACCTTGGAGATAACTGTGGATTTAGTTCCATAGTATCCCAGTAACATGAATACTTCAATAAAGCAGATCATTCAGACTTTTGGTTTCCCGGGCATATAAAAGTTATGTTTACACTATAGTGTACTCTATTCAGTGTGCAGTAGCATCGTGCCTAAAAAAGCAACATACATTCCTTAATTAAAAATACTTTATTGCTAAAAAATGCTGACGATCATTTGAACCATCAGTAAGTCATAATCTTTCAGCTGGTGGAAGCTGCTGGCTGCCCAGGGTGGTGGTTGCTGAGGGGCGGGGTAGCTGTGGCAGTCTCTTCAAATGAGACAGCATGCAGTTTGCATCCACAAGAAGCAGCACCTTACCTGTGGCAGCCATAGCCTTACAAAATGGATTTCTTGAGTAATAAGACTTGAAGTCTTCTTGAAAGAGTGCTCTGTATCACATGATGCTGTTTGATGGCCTAACCATAGTAGAATGTCTCCCCAAATTGGAATTAATATTCCTAAACTCGCCTGCTGCTCTATGAATTAAGTTTCTGTGATATCCTAAGACCTTTGTTGCCATTTCAGCGGTGTTCAAAGCATCTTCACCAGGACTGAATTCGGGAAACCATTCCCTTTGCTTTTTTATCCATAAGAAGCTACTCCTGGTCCGTTAAGTCTTGTCATGAGAGGGCAGCAACTCAGCCGCCTCCCTAGGCCCCTCTTCTCATTCCAGTTCTCTTCACATTTGTCGTCAGTGGTCATCTGAAGTCTTGAGCCCCTCAAAGTCGTCCACCCCTATTAAAATGTCGATATTGTCACCTCCTCCTCGCAGGTGTCCCTAATGGCATTAGAATTCATCAGAGGAATCTCTATGGCAGAACGGTAGCTTTATAAAATGAATTTCTTAAACAATAAGACTTGAAAGCTGAAATCACTCCCTGATCCCTGGGTGCAGGATGGATGCAGTGTTAGCAGACATGAAAACATTAGTCTTGTACCCCTCCACCCCAGGCTCTTAGATGACCAGGTGCATTGTCTGTGAGCAGTCCTACTTTGAACGGAATCTCTCAGTCTCAGGAGTGGACTTAAAGTACTCAGTACACCCCGCTGTAGCAGATGTGCTGTCATCTAGGCTGTGGCGTTCCACAGAGCACAGGCAGAGCAGGTGTAGAGAAATCCTTCAGGGCCCCAGGGTTTGGGGAATGGTCGGTGGGCACTGACTTCCACCTACTGCCTTAGCACCTGGCAAAGCTCAGCCTGTCCTTTGACGCCCTGAAGCCGTCACTGACTTCTCTGCCCCAGTTATGGAGTTCCCAGGTGCATCTCCTGACAGAGGGCTGCTCCCTGTGCCTGGGAAGCGCAGCCACCTCTGCGGACTGCCAGGCCGGAACTCCTGGGTGAGGAGCTGCAGGAAAGGGCTGAGGTGCTCCACCCAGCCTCCTTGAAATCTCTGGAGTATCAGGGAAAAGTGAGAAAGATCCCTGAGAAAAGGGAAGCAGGTAAAACCAGATCGATGAGCAAACAGAATCAGACGAAGCCTCTTCAGGAGGAGGGTGCCGCAGCCACAGCCACAGTGTAGTTGAGGGAAGACAGCTTCACACAGGTGGCCACACCCCAGTGTCATGGCCCGGGGCGTCCTGCTCCCGGCCAGTGAAGAGCTGCCCCTGGGGCAGTGCAGGCAGAGTGTGCCCAGAAGAGAGCTGTGGCCACGCAGGGCCACACCTCACAGGGCACCGCCCTCGAGGGGGAGCCAGGAGCCCCAAATACAGACACGTTACTAACATCTCCCACCCAGTGGTGTACCCTGTCCCTGACCATAGCCACCAGAAAAGGCATTTAAAACAAGGGGTAGCATCCACAGACAAGCAGATGAGAATCTCATGAGCAAGAATTAATATATATCCAGAATTTACAAAGTGTTTAAAAAATTGATACCTCGAGTGAACAGACCTCACAGAAGATTCTAAAAGCAGAAATAAATGACAGACTACAAAAGAAGCCATCCTCCAGATGGATGAGAAGACAGAGCACCTATAAAGGCCCAACCAGTTGGGAACTTGGCTGTGGATGGGGAGCTGGGAGGGAGGGACAGAGGAGCATGGGGAAGGCGGAGCCGGAACTCCAGACAGGAGCCACTGGATTACTAGAACAGGAACACAAAGCTAACTCAGGGAGGAGAGAGGACTTTTACAGAGACATTCATAAACTAAAGAAAGAGAGTTCATCAATCACACTGAAAGGGCATTAGTTTCTGCCAGAAGAGGTGGGACTGCCGTGGGTGCATCTCCCACCCAGTGGTATACTGGGGAGGACAGGGGAGGTGAGAGGAGACCAGTGCTGGGAACAGATTGCCCAGCTTTCTCGTCAAGAGGATAAATGCACCTGACATGGTGCCACACCCCTGTGATCCCAGCCATTCGGGAGGCTTAGCAAGACCCCATCTCAAAAAGAGATGGGAATGGCTCAGTGGTAGAGGACCCCTGGGTTAAATCCCCAGGATCAAACAAACAAAAAAAAAGATAATCCTCTGACTCCTTAACATTCCAGTGAGGAGGCAGCCTGGTTTGGGTGTTAAACAGGCCTGATTGTCCTTATAACCTTGGTCCAATCTATGGAGAGTTCATCTATGGAGAGTCCTCAAACCTCTGAGGGCTTTGTTTTCTTGTGTGTAAAGGAGCTGGAATAATATCCACTTAATAGAATTGTCCTCAGGTTAAATGAAATTCTTGCATATGAAATGTTTGCATTATTAAGATGTTATAGTTATGAACTATAGGTATATTTGTGAACTATATACTAGTGGCTTCTGTGTGTCAGACGAGTTAGTAATATACTAGTGCCTTCTGTGTGTCAGCCGAGTTAGTAATGTGCCTTCTTTAAGAGTTCACAAGACACTTTGCAGTCTGACCCATTTACCTCTCAATGGCTGTCCTCTTTCATTTGCTCAACTACTCTGGTCACCTTGGTTAGAAATCTTCCTCCCTCATACCTTCTTCCTGCCTCCCAGCAGAATCAGACTCTGACCCCAGGCACACCTGGGTGCTGGGCATGCCTCTGCGCTGATGCCTTCATCTGTCCTACTGAAGGGTGTTTGCACACCTTCAGTGGATTCTTGATACCAGAGATCAACACCATATTTTTTTCTGCATCTGCACTTTCCAACACAGTATTTTTTGCACATAGTAAGAACCCAGAAATATTTGCTGAACACATGATGGAACTTTAGCTCAGGACTTCATTATGCTTTTTTATTTTAAGTCTATGCAGCATTCCAAAAGTAACTGCCTTTCAGCCCTCCCATCTTAGTCCATTGAGAATTGGAGGAGAAGGAGATGCCCCTTGTTCAACTTGGCCCACTAATATTTTGTCTTTTCTAAATTGAGACAGGTGCATAGTTTTTCAACAATTATGTTGTATTCCAGTCAGTGTACTAAACAAGTGTTTACTGAGTGTGTCTGTTGTACTCCAGGCTGTTCTGAGGGAGTTGAGGTGTATCTGTGAAAGCAACAGACACAAACCCCTGCCTTAGAGAATACACATCATACACGGATGTATGGTGTGTTTGGAAGGAGGCACATGCAGTGGATCAGGATCACCAGGGTAGGGGACTGTTTCATCCAAGCAGACCTTGCTGAAATAGCATCTTTGGAACACAGGTGAGAAAGGTGAAGTTAGCCGTGCATATATTTGCAGGTTAAAGTGTTCCTGGCAAAGATAACAGCTGGTAATAAGAATGACTACAAACTTGGTGCCCTCAGCACACAAGATAAATTTGTTGTCAACTGAAATGTAGGAAGACTTGAGTGGAGCAGACTTAGGGATAAGGTCAGAGGCTCAGTATAGTTTTGGCCTTGTTAAATTTGAGCTGTTTGTTAGACTTAGAAGTTGAGATATTAAGTAGGCAGTTAGAACATGAATGTAAAGCTCAGGAGAAATACCTAATACAGAAGCCATACATTTGGAGTTTGTGCTGTTTAGGTTTATTTCAAGTCAAAAGATTTGTTACAACACCAAGGAATTTGTGTTGTGAATAACGAAGGAAAAAGCTCCAGGGTCTAAACTCTGGAACACTCCGACTCCAGGGAGAAGAGGAATGAGCAGATGGACTGATTCAGGAAGCCAGTGACAAGGAAAGGAAGCCAAGCGCTGGACTGTCCCGGAGGCCACGTGTCAAAAGGAGTCATCCTGTCTGTCTTAAAATTTCCAAGTAGTCCTGTGCCCTGAGCACTCGGGATTGGTTACCTTGACAAGGGATAGGAAGATTAAGGGGAGGAGTAAGGATGAGATTGCAATGGATTTGAAAGAACAAAATAATATTAGAAACTAAAAGAAAAATCACAGGAAGTAACATACATGAAATTGAAAATTCAAGTTTTTGTTGATGATATGATCCTAGGGTATACTGTGGGAACAGATGGAAACAGGAAGCAAGATCAGTGAACAAGAAGAGTACCTGGGGTTAAGAGGCCTGCCTGCTGGAAGGATCGTCTGCCATATGCCAAACTCTCTAGACTCAGGATGGTGCTGCTGTTGGCAGATTGACAGTTAGGTATTGCCGGAGGCACGCGTCTTGGTGCTCTGGAAGTGGTGGTGGTGTACATGGGTGGGAGGAGGGGAGGGCTTAGTGAGGAGACTGCTCACCCTCCTCTAGGCCCCGAGGTACTTTTGGTTTGGGAGGCGGAGACCTAGATAGGGCTGCCAGGAAGAGTGGTCACTAGAGGTAAATCAAGTTTCCATTGACCAAGAAGATTTCAGAGACGGAATATAAGGATTGGACATTAAGGAGCCATACATTTCAGAGGCATGGAGGAAGAAGTTGCAGAGTTGGGCAGAGGATAAGGATAGCCAGGGGATGTGGAGAACTGCAGGCACGCTGCAGGGAAGTGACCTGATGGTCAGGAGCCCCTGAACTGACATGAATGGGAGTGAGGCGCTTGGTGAGGTTGGTTCCGCTGGCTTTCAAGTAGAAGTTGGTGGGGAGGTGCAGAGAGGTTGGGTAGATGGAGGTCACTGTCAGCAGTTTCTTGTTGACTTTCTGAAGGGGTGATCTTGGGAGGAGGGGATTCGTGCTCAGTTTGTGGTCTTCCTGCTTCCTCCCTGGATAGAGGGACAAGGCCTCGGGAGATGTGGGCTTACTCCCAGTGCTACAGCTTGTACCTGACTCCTTGCAGGAGAGGATCAGAGGGACACATCATCTTCTAATGCTCAGGGCTGTTTCTTAATTCAGGTTGATAGAATCAAGAGCCACTGCAGCCTGCCATCGTGCCGAGCCCTCAGGCTTCCCCTGACCCCTGATCACGTCAGATATGTGGAAGGAGGAAGAAAAGCTTGGGGTATGGCCATAGCACATGTAAGAGAAGGCCACCCTTGACCTCCTGAGGGAGGGGCTGCCCCTCAGTCCCTTTTGATAGAGTTGAGGAGCATTCAGCCTCACTTTCTGTTACCTATTCATACTATTGTAAGGATACCCTTTAATGGAGAGATTTTTAGAGTTTTTTTCTCCTTTGCCATAGCTTGGGTTTTTAGCTTATCCTTGGGAAATAGGACACATCTTTGGTTAATAGACATTTGAGGTGCAGGAAATGAAATGCTGTGGAAGCAATTCAGATGGAACTGACAGGTGGGAGAATGGGGCTCAGCTGCTCCCAGCTTCTTGGCTTGATGACAGTCTTGCAATAAATAATCAGAAACTGGGTGAAATGATAGCAAATGTCAGTTTCAAGTTTTCACTTGTCAAAACTAAGATTGTCTTATCACCGAACCATTGCTAGACCAAATTACACCACCTTTTATCTTCCTGTTCATCAGAAAGCCTGCTTCGCCTCCCCCACTTTTTTATGCTGAGCTCTGGTAAAGCATTTCACAGACAAATTTCCAGTGTATGCAGATGTTCACTACTGCTTACTTCATTTATTAAAGGAGGCTTAGTTATGTCCACAAGTTATTGTTAGACACTTCTGATTATTGATCTCTATAACGTGCTTTTGTAGTTCCAGGTTAAACAGTTGAGAACTTAGTAAAGGAAGTTCTTTTCAGCTTTATGAAGAGGTTATTCTCAAACCTGCAACAGAGATAAAATTCTCAAGCATATCAGTTTTCTTTGCCAAAGGTGCTATTTATGATGTTATTCTGACCTTTGGAAATAATACCAAGCTTTATTTAATTTAGTATTGGGTTTCTAAAAAGCATGAGCCAATTTATTTTCAACAATACTAGATGTTATTTGACTACTTTAGTAACAGATGCTATGGGTGAGCCATGCAGGATGCTGGAGCTGTTAGAGGGTGGGGGCATCTAGATGGCCCCTCACCTGGATGTGTACACACAGGACCTGGTGAGCAGGAGCCACCTTCCCCAGGTGGTCCTGCAGAGGCTGGAGCTTGGACTCAGGTGTCTTGACTGATGTTTACCATCAACATTGTATCAAAAGACTGGACAGAATCTGAATTTCTGTTTTCAGGACAAGAAAAATACTCTATAAAAGCATCCTCATGTTTAAGGCTATGGTGTCTTATGTAGGAAAACCATATTGTTGTTGTTGTTGGATTATCTTTTTTATTTATTTTTTGTTATACATAACGGTAGAATGCGTTTATGCACTTTGATATGTCATACATAGAAGGGATATAATTTCTCATTTTTCTGAATGTACATGTTGCAGAATCACATTGGTCATGCAGTCACATATATACATACAATAATATTGTCTGTTTCATTCCACTCTTTCCTATCCCCACATCTCCTCCCTTCCCCTCACATCATTTCCCTCTACCTAATGTAAGGTAATGCTATTCTTCCCTGGTGCCCCCCTACCCTATTGTCAATTAGCATCTGCATATTAGAGAAAACATTTGGCCTCTGGTTTTGTGGGATTGGCATATTTCGCTTAGCATGATATTCTCCAACTTTAACCATTTACAAATGCCATAAATTCACTCTTCTTCAATGCTGAGTGATATTCCATTGAGTATATATACTACATTTTCTGTATCCATTCGCCTATTGAGGGATGTCTGTGTTGGTTCCATAGTCTAGCTATTGTGGATTGAGCTGCTATAGACATTGATGTGGCTGTGTTCTTGTAGTGTGCTGTTTTTAAGTCCCAAGGAGTGGGATAGCTGGGTCAAATGGTGGTTCCATTCTAAGTTTTCTGAGGAATCTCCATACTGCTTTCCATAATGTTTGCACCAATTTTCAGTCCCACCAGCAATGTATGAGTGTGCCTTTTTCCCCACATCCTCACCAACTTTATTGTTGCCTGTATTCCTGATGATCGCCACTCTTGACGGGAGTGAGGTGAAACCTTAGAGTAGTTTTGATAGGCATTTCTCTAATTGCTAGAGATGTCTGAAAAAAATTTTTCTGCTCTTTTTTTAGTGAGACCCTTTTTTCTCACTTGTGTTTCCTATCCCTAAAGAAAATTAGGACCACAGAAAGGGAGAGGAGGGATTTGGGGCCAGTGAGAACTGATACAAGTTGCTGTAATCAGGCGATACTGTTGGGCTCTGACTTCTGCCCTGAGCATGAGCCCCAGAGGAGCAAAGAAGAAACTTCTGGAAGAGTGACAGGGCAGAGCAGAGGACAGTAGGACATCTCATATGTTGTCCGCCCCAGTGAACAGCAGGCCCCTCCGGCACAGGTCCGGCACAAGGCAGGGGCTCCTTCCCGAGCTGTGGGAGCCGTGTGCCTGAGCCTCAGGGCTGAGTGTGTGAGAACAGATGTTCTCGTGAAGTCAGTGAATGAATGCTGCAACGGGCCCACAGTCCCCCATCATTCTCTTCTCACTTAAGGACGTTGTGTTTGATCATCTGTTGCAATAAAAAGCCTTGAAGTCTTTTTCATCCTAATATTTATTTGGTCAGCAAGTCCTGGCAGTTTGACCTCAAAAATAACTCTCAAGTTCATGTCCTCGTTCACCTCTGTCATTTTTCCACACACAGACCAATCCCTGCTTGTAGATGGAGTGAGGGTCTGTCCAGTAGAGGCGGTGGGCGTGGTGGTGCAGGCCAGGTCCTCTCACACTCCCCTCCTCGCTTCTGAATTTTCTGGGAATGCCACCCTCAATTCAAAGACCATTTTTAAAAAAAAAAAATTCTGTAGCTACATGTGGCTCTGTGGAAAAATTGCACATTGCCACTTAGTATGATAATCAGTGGTAGCGGTGACTCTTCCATGCCTGGGCAGTATTAAAGAGCCAGTGGCACATTCCAGCCAGCTTCGCTTAGGGAGAAGTAGGACTTTGTAGTGTGTTACGTTGTGTGTACTTAATTCACTTGTAAGGATGCAGCTGAACCAGGATAACAAGGTGCGCCCTGTGCTCTGCACCTGGAGGAAGCACACTGTGCCAGGACTATTCAGGACTAGGCACTCTGTCAGCTTACTAGCTCTGTTTGATAGAACTACTCAGACACACAGATACTTCAGCCTGTTTCCAGCCTCTGCTTTCTGTGCGTACTCTTGCTTCTGCCTAGCCAGCCCTTGCGGCACTGCCTCTCTCCCTCCTTCGCCTTGGCCTCTCTTCACCTAAACCCTCCTGGCCTTTCAGAACTTGCCCCAGCACTGCTTTCTCTAAGCCGCTGCCCAGGGCACATTGGAACGGAGGAAGAGCCCCTTCTCTGTGCACCATTCCTCCACACATGCCTGGAAGGGCCTGTGGCAGGCTTGGGGGCTGAGAAAGAGGGAAAGCCTGCTGTCATGGGCGCCGGCCAGCCCTGACCGGGAGGCTTCTCTGCAGGTAGCAGTGGGCCAAAGTCCAAGCAGGAGACAGCCTGGAGGACAGGAGGAGAGTCCTGCTGGCAGAAGACCATTATGTGGGAGGGCTGATCCCCACTCACTGGTAGGAGTCCCATACCGTACATGGTGGTCGGAATTGGAAATCAGTCGTTTACCTGAGAAAGGAAGCATGAGGCAGCAGCAGGTTAGGTTCAACCCAGGGTCAGGGTGTTTGTCATCAAGTAGACTTGGTGTCCTGTTCTCAGTGAGATCCTGGGCTGGGTGCCCAGCCTTCCAGTGGAGGAATATCCTAGCTGTGAGATGGATGGAGATCGTCTGGGGCTGGGATGCTCCCACACTGCCCAGGAGAAGTCGGCATGGAGTGCATCTTCCTAACCTAGCTGTCCCAGGTGTGAAACAACCGGGTTACTTTCCATGTTGAATACTCCTTATTTGTTATTTTGAAGCTGAAACGGTAGAAATGATTGTTTTCCTACAAAACTGAGTAGAAAAGAGTGAAGCCTGGAGATGTGATTGGAAGCTCTTCCTCAGATACCCAGATGCTTATGGTACTTCAGCTTTGTGTATGTGTTTTTGCATACACAGAATGGCAGTGGTGGCAGGCGCTCTCCCTCTTGCTAGCTCAGGGACATCGTAGATCAGAACGTAGATTTTCCTGTACTTGGAACAGATCCTCAGCCTGTGTGACGGCAGATTCATGACCATGTTGCTGTCCTACTGCACATAGTCATTGACACCAGGCACCTTTTGTCCACCATTCTGATGATAATATAATAGCACTGATGAAATAAAACATTTAATCTTGGTCCTTGTTTGTAATATCTTACAAAGGGAAGTGCCCACAATTCACACAGCAGCAAGTTGTAGAGTAGGAAACTAAGGGTCAAAGAAAAACTGGAGCTCTCATCTGTTGGAGATAAGAGGTGCTGGCTGCCTGCCCCACCCCCACAGCACCTAGCACAGGGGACCAGAGCTGTCCACACAACCCAGGCAGCCTATTTGCTGCAGACCCCAACACTTCCAGGGCAAGTACCACCTCTGGTTTCGCATACACTCTGTGTTGATTGACCAGATATCATAGTTAAAATGCCAAACACTTTTATTGGATATTAAAATTTGGGAATTAAGAGAGGGACCTTTGATAATCCTAAGCTCTGTCCTAGGACTGTCATCTCAGGGGGAATTTCTTTTACTTTTCAGCCCTGGTCTTTATTAGTTTTTAGGATACTTCATTGGACATGACTTAAAGCTGCCAGATCATTTTGTGCTAACTGTGTTTTCTTTTGTTTGTGCAGTGGTGCTGATTACTATGATTATGGACACGGACTCAGTGAGGAGACCTATGATTCCTATGGTGAGTAAGGGCCAGGGGAGCAGTATAGAGATAGGGCAGGTGGCTATCAAGGCCTTGGAGATCATAACTCGGGCATGAATCCGGACTTGTCTTGACTGTGGAACCAGGGCCTCCTCACAGTTCCTCTGTGCATATCTATTTTCAGAGGCTCCTTTCGCATTTAAATGTGACATTTAAAGAGAACTAAAGACTTACAGAAAGTTGCATGAATTCAGATTCTGAGCTTAGATTTCTGTAGGGTCCATAGCCACGTGCTGATCCGGTTCCATAGAGTAGTGAACTGAACTGTGGACATTTGGTGTTGTGGGTCTTTTGGAAGTGTCTTTTGCTTCTTGAAATGAAGCCGCTGAGGCTGCATCTCTAAAGTAACTCTCCCACCCCATCTGTATGTTTTCATTCATTCCTAGTTCAAGGCCTCAAAAAATCCCACTGGGAGTTGTTCCTAAAGGTTACAAAAGCTCTGGTCCAGGAAGGAGAGATGAGAGTTATCAAGCTTGTAGGGAAACTCCTCAAGTCCTTCTAATTCAGTGGGAGCTAGTAGAGCTGCTGGGGAATTCTTGTCCTAAGACTCAATATGCAGAAAGATGACAGGTTTAATTAAAAGAATTGGTGGCAGCAACAAAATGATAGTAAGAAGCGCCTTTGCAGCAGGGCAAAGAGATCAGAGAAGCCGGGCTTTCTCGGCTGCAGGGCTCTGAGAAGCTGTACCGGTGCAGGTGAGTCAAAATCCTGGCTAATGGATGTTATGACATTTCTCTGAACGTAACTGAAAAGCCATTTCCAGTGTTCCTTTTGAAGTAGGTTTTGTTGTGTCACCTGCCCAGAGCTGTGGTCACCGCATCTGGGCCTCTTTTGGTTTTTTTTCCTTTCTCTTTCTTTCTTTTCCTTTTTTTCCTTCTTATTTGTAACAAACACTTAAGAGAAATACATTAGCTTGCTGACTGCTGTCTACTTAAATTGATGCGAGTTAGCTTGGGGGAATGACGTTGATTGCATGTTCCTATCAAAAGAAGAGGTCATTTTAAGCATTTTTCTTTCACAGCTTTTTAAATTGGTCTCTGTGGACACATGGCTTTTAAATGGCTGTGTGTTGCAGCAGGAAGTTAACTGTTTGATGCCAAAGGCCTGTAGATAATGTGCTGAGAATCCCGAGGAGGAACAGGTGTTTATTTCCAAGAGAAAAGATCATAGAATGTCTTTGGTTATCCACGAGTGAGTGGGGTTTTGTGGGTGTCGGGCCTGTTCTGAGCCCAGGGGTCCTCTGGAGGCCTACCTCCTACCAGGGCAGCTTTCCTTCAGTCTTTCTATGAAAGGGCCAAAGAGGAGCGAGACTCCCTTTCTCTCCCTCAATCTTCCTGCTCCCATTTCATTCTCCAGTTTTTCTCCTTCTGTTTTCACACATTATCTGTGATCTCTCTCTTCATTTTCACTGTTAAAAGAAGCTCCAGTGATCCTCACCCCTCTGTTTCCCGCTCATAGATGTCTCCGTGTTCGGCCAAGGGCAGTCGCGTCTTGCATGGTTTGTGAGCTGTGGTTGTGGTTGCCGAGGCGGTGGGCAGATCAGGTGCAAGCCCTTTTCCTCCCCAGGTGCTGGTTTTCTAGCGAGATGCTTGTTTTCCAGTGTGTGTGGTTTTCCTAAGGCGAGACCCTGGCGCTGCTTCTATGGGTGCCTCAGAAGTGTGTCTCTTGATTGTGACATCTGCCACTGGTTTAGGGCAAAGTCACATTCTGACAGATGAGGCCACTAGGTCCATGGCAGTGACTAATTGTGACTCATCTTCCCGATTACAGGGCAAGAGGAGTGGACTAACTCAAGACACAAGGCACCTTCATCGAGGACAGCGAAGGGCATCTACAGAGACCAGCCATATGGCAGATACTGATTGTACTGTCTGATGTTGTGAAATAGCCAATCTCCACCCATCCTGTATACTGTTCAAAGTAATTTTTTTCTATGAACAATCCCTTTTTAAATAAATCAAATGCTTAAAATATGAATGGATGGAACTTAAAACTACTTTGTTGAAACATCAACTTGGGCAGGAAAAAAAAGACATGTAAAATTTTGTTATTTCCAGTCTGTATATGAAAAAAAAATAGGTCATCAAAAGGAAAAAAAATAACTTTGATTAACTAGTGTTAAAACAAATAGGTTTACTAAATATGTTAATCCATTCTTTTAACATAAGCCTCACCTTTCATTTTAAAGGTTTCCATAGAATTTAGTTATTTTATCTTTTAGCCATATGCTAGTTTTTTTTTTTCTCTTGCCAACATGCGTAAAAAGGGAAGCCAATTATAAGTGCAAATAATGTGGTATTCTTTTGTAACTCAAGTCTTGAAATGTTCTGTAGTGTTAAGCAAAGTCTCCTCTTGCTTGATACTAAATAAACTTTTGAAAGAAATTTCGTGTGTGTGAGCTAACAATTTCATGTTTTTCTTATTTAAAAAGGCCTTCATAAATAGTTGTAAACAGGGAAAGAATTCCTTTAACAATGCTTGTCATAAAAGGGTCACACTAAATATTGTACAACTTACTTTAAAAAATGGTATAAAATTAAATGTACCATTATATGCTCACCGTAGATCTAAATGCTGTTTAAAGAGTCCAAATGGTATCAAGCTGCTTGAGTGGCACGTTAAAACTACGCAAAACCAAATCTTGTTTAAAAACTGGTTTTAAAATAACTACTGGATTTTCTGGAAAAGATGTGATCAGTTTTCATCTTGTTGAGCGTTTTTTCACTAGTGCAACTTTGGATTTTTTATGAAACTTTTGGTTCCTTAATGAACACCTCGCTCCATGCTGGAAGCAATAAGCACAAAGCTTTTAAAGACATTCTGACTGGACTAATTGAGGTCCACTCGCCAAGGCTGAGGATGTGTAACCCTTAAACGGTCTTCATTTTCAAAGGTAAATAAATCAAATAAGATTTTAATCTCACTTAATTTATCTTAATATAACTAATAAAACCAGGGAGATTACAACTTAGCAAGTTTCAGTATCCATTTTAGAAAGGCTTTAAGATCACCTAAATTCTCATTTTAAAAAGTTTAATTTGTTTTAGTAATCTAAAAAGCCTTAGTTTAGTCAGTTTAATTGGGGCCAATTATTCCCTATTAAATAAATGTAAAACCTCATAACTAGTTATTGTAATACATTATTTGGTTAGTAGTTGAGGGCATTCTTAAAACTGACAGATTTATAAAGTTATTCTTTAAATCATTTGGCTTAAGTTTTTGTTTGTAGATTATATAAAATGTTAATTTTTATTTTCAAGAGGTTTTCTTCTCTTTATTTTGAGTAAAAAGATCTTTTCTTTTGTTAGGAAATATCAGCTGCCTTGGAATATCAGAGGAACCCGTCATGACCTGGAGCAAACCGAGGTAAGAGTCCTTGGCAGCGTGATCCCGAGCTGCAGGGAAGGGCGGTCTTCCCCATGCTGGTTCCCACTGCCACACCAGGGACCTAGCAGATTGACTCTGCAGGCCAGAAAAGAAGCTGCCCGCATCTAAACCAGTCAGGCCCAGGAAGCTGTGTTATAGGCTAAGGAGACTGGAGGCTCAGGCCCTCACAGTATTTAGATATGCAGATCAATTTCTTCAGTAAACATAGCAGACTGGCCAATAACATGAAAAGGTTTTCCATATTATTAAGTTGTACAGAAGCTATTTTTCTAACCTAGTGTATAATATGATCCCAATTTTATTTTTGTACATATATACGCACATGCAAAAAAATCAGATCTGCAGGAAGTTTTTGTCAATAATTATCCTAGTCTCATGAAAGTATGATTCTTTTTATGCTTCTGAATTTTGCAAAAAAATGTATCACTTTCATAGCATGAGTGTTATAAAAGGTGCTTCATAAAATTATTTCAAAATTCTTTAACAGAATCCAGAGATAGTAAAGGAAAGGTTGATAAAGGAAAGGGATTATTAATTTGGTTTTGTCAGATATTCTTGCTTGGTTCTGAACCATCAAAAACACTGTGCAGCCCCTGATCTTGTTGACAGTTTTGCTTTCTAAGTGTTGCTTTTTGGGCTCTGTGATTCCTCCTGCGTGACTCTGGGCAAATCTTGCTAGATTCTGCATCAGTGCAGTAGGAAGGGCGCTTGCATCTCCCATCATCCTTATAAGTCTAAGTGAGGTGATAATGTGAGAGCTGTGTGACTTGAAATGATGCAGCTCAAGGTCACTTGCCAGATGGGATTCACATATTTGATATAAATGAGAAATATATGGGCCAAATTTAACTGAAACAATTAGATGAACTTTCAAATGAAAGTAATCCTCTTCATCATTCTCTTAGACCACAAGAAGTCAGTCATTGTCCTTGTTGGGTTTGGACTTCTCTCCTTGCACAGAAAGGGAATGCAGCCTGTGCCACATCTCCTGAGCCCGGGAAGGGTAGTTTTTATTGTTCTTCATGTTGCTTTAGGAATCGACTTTTATCAAATATTAAATGGAGGCATCTTTTTTGTGTTTTGTACAGTGAAAATACATCTTAGAGATCTGTGGGTCAGAAATATAATCCTGACTGCAATCAAAATAGCATCAGTGCCCTGTTCTTACCTCTGGAGGCCACCTTCATTCCTTGGCTCATGAGCCCTTCCTCCACCCATTGAGCCAGCCAGGACTGATCTGATCCTCTCTTATTGCCACCTCTGTTGTTCCATGAATGTCGGTTTCGTAAATCAGGAATTAGAGATAGGCAGAGGGCCAGTGCCCATCATACATCTCTGTGCTTATTCTCGGTTTTTAGAAGACTTCCCTGCTTCCTCAGCCTGTCATCAGCCCAGGAAGGTCCCAAGCACTGTGGAGTAGGAGCCCTCCCTCCTGCTCTCCTGTGACAGTCTCCTCTGATTTAGAAAAGACTTTTGCCTTGCCTGATTTCTGCCGCAGGAAGACCCTCTGTGGGAGCCAGTCCTCTCGGGTCCCTAGGGGAACATAGAATTCCTCCCAAGTCCCCTTCTCTCTCCTTGCCATTGCTTCCCACCCCAAATCCATTTTTTATCATATGACAGCAATTATTAAATTAAATATGAATTCAATACCAAAGGAGGCATTGGCAATACATAGATGTACAAGAAATGGGACCCTCTATTCACGACCTCATGGAGGTGATGGACTAACAAACCCTATTCCTTTGCTCATAGAAACTACCCCGACCTGAAGGGATCCTCAGCCTGGTGCCCTCTCTTCCCAGGTGTAACCTTCAAAGGTGAAACCACTCTTACAGCCCTCATACCTGGTGACTAGGGGAGCTGAGATTTGTCTGCCTTGACCCAGAGTGCTCGAACTCCACTGTGGGGTCTGGCTGCACTGGCCCCTGTTCAAAGCTTCTTAAGAGGAGGTGCTTTCACTCCCGATAGCTGGCATCCCTGGGAGTCTCTCACACATTGCATCAGCTGACATCATGACTGATAACCGCCCCTCTCTGCCCCTGCCCTGCAGCTGCCCAGGTCCCTTCATGGAGAGTCTTTGGTTTAACTTAGGTTTTTGTTTGTGCTCAAGGAGTTCTGAGTCAGATCAGTGCGTCAGCACTCACTGAGAACATTTGCTGAGTCTCTGCCCTGCTGCAGGTAGTAGGAGTACAGTTAGTAAGTCCTGGTTCCTGTCCTTGAAGGTGCCACAGTCTGCCATGAAACATGTAGGAGGGAGGCGTCCAGTCCACAGGGCTGTGACGGGTACATATTTGGTGCTCTGTAGGTGCATGGAAAAGGGAAGCATACCCCAGGCAGGGTGGTTAGAGGTCCAGAAGGTGCCAAGCAGAGTATTAGAATCCAGGGAGAGAAGATGACCACATGGAGCATTCACATTCCAGCTGTCAGTCATTGGCTTTGTAGCCTGGGTGACTCCACCTCCCTGAACTGCAATTTTCCCAGCCATAGAATGGGCACAGAGGTGGCACCTACTTCAGCATTGCTGTGAAAATTAGAAGCATGCCTGACAACACAAATAAAGGTGTTCGCTTTAATTTGTTGCTCTCCATAAATATTTTTGGAATTAAAACATGGTCATCTAGGGAACTTCAGTTATACTAGATAGAGACAGTAAGATGCTGTAACTGGGTCGACAAGGGACACATAGTGAAGGGTCTCACAGGTCCTGCTAAGAAGCTTAAATAACATGCGGCCGTTGCCTTGTGTAATAATGTTCCCTGTGCCTTGAAGCTTGCCCTGCTCTATTCCTGCAGGCAGAGGCAGTGCCCCCTTAGACTGAGTGCAAACCCATCAGTTACTTTGGTTAGTGGACCTACAGCCCACCTGTCAGTGAGTGACTTGAGAGACAAAGGCAGGGGCCCTAACTCTTCCACCCTCCCAGGGAGAAGACGTGGTCACATGACCAGTGCGATTCCTGATGGCAGCATGCAGTTGACTGACACAGCCTGTGGCCATTGTTACAGTTCAGAAGTCTCACTCCCCCATTTCACCTCAAAGTTAGATGTGCTGGTCACTGTATGGAGACAGGTCCCATATAGAACTGATGATTGAAAGAAAAATCATAGAATTAAAAGTTAACCACACTATAAGTCATTTTATAGAATATATGTGATGAATATAAATAATAAAATGTTACTTTCTTTCTAGGCAAATACTATATACTGTTTATATAGCTGATCAGTGTTTGGGGAATAAAAAGGAATAAATCCATCATTTTATGTAAATTAACGTGTTTCCTTCTTCACTGTTTCTATCTTTGACTGGAAAAGGCTGTGGGTCATTTTCCAATCTGAATTTCACCCTCCCTCATCTAATGGAAACCCCTGTCCAGTTGAGGTTGATTCTGAATCAGCTCCTGTGTCGAGAACCTCAGCTGTCCGTTTCAGTGATTGGCATGCACTACTGACGACGTTGTTTATTGGCTCTTCATGTGATGAGCCTCAGTGGTGTTCAGGACGTGGCTCACAGACCTGGGCTCTGGGTGGAGGCCCTGTGTGCGCTTGCTGCCTGCCTCTCCGGGACTCCTCCCTGTGACCCAGGCCTGCCCCCAAGGAAGGCTCGGCACAGCACTCCGTGCCAGGCATCCTGGGCCTTACCTGTCCTCTCTGGGTCTGGCTAGTCATTTGGCCCATCCACACTTGCAATTGAAACTTGAAACATCCCTCACTCAGAAGCCCCTCCCTGGCCCCTTGTCTCCACATGGAGTCCCAAATCAAGGACCCTCAGAGAGCTGTACGACTTCAACCCCAAGGGTCCTGTCACTGGCTCCATTCCCTCTTCTCCCCTCATCAGAACTTTTATATAATATAATATAAACATACCTTATCATGTGACTGTAAGTAGAGAGTGAAACAGCAATCAAAGTGGTGAAGAAGGTCACTCTGTGAGGTGACACAGTGTCCTGTGGTACAAAGAAATGGACTGGGACGTCTTTGGCCTTACTGTGTCACAGGTTATTAAGTTCTATTATGCATGTGACATTTGACCACTACTGGCAGGATCTATGTGTCTGCTACCTAATAGTTCTGGTGTCTGACACTCAAAACAGGGAGATGGAGAGATGAGCCTCGTGAGGTACCCAGGGCAGCGTTGTGCTGGACTAGACCTCCGCTCTACTTGATTATCTTATTCCTACAGGAAGCAAACATATCTCATTTATTTTGACCTTCAAATCCTTGCATCACACACACACACACACACACACACACACACACACACACACAGTGCTGACCAAGTGCTCCTGGAGGAGGGAAGGAGTGAAAAAGTGGACCTGAAATTCCTAAAACACTAATAGTGGGTACTTCTTGGGATTAGTTTCCTTTCTTAGTGGAAATGACATATTTACTTCTGTAACCATTGACTTTCTCAATAGAAAAAGGAGAAAACCAAAATATGCCCTTTTTTAAGGTAATGCATGTGTTTGAAATTCAAAACCTCCAGAAGAGGTTTTAAACCAAGAAAAATTGCTTTTAATCCCCGCTCACCTCCAGACACCCACAGCTGGCTGTTCATGTCTTTTTTTTTTTTTTCCTTCCTTTTCAGAAATGGTCTATGGGTAGGCAAAGCATGTATGTCTTTTACAGTGCTCAGTACTTATGGCCATCAGAAAACTCCTCTGCTCAGAACTGGGTCCACTACATCTGGCATGGGGCGGGCCCGGTGCCTGTGTGACTGAGCAGGAGAGGCAGGGTGTGAGGTGCAGCACAGGCCCTGTTCTGCGTGTCTCACAGGAAGAGCTCAAGCCCCCACTCTTCCTGGCCCACGCCTCTCCTGGGCCTGTTCACCAGGGGTGAGCACACAGGGGTCAGCAGGGGTGTTGGGAAGACTGGCCTCTGTAGGGGCCGGCTTCCTGCTGAGCTCTGGATGCACCAGGTGAAGGAGACGGAGGAGACCCCCACTGGCACTGCCCTCCACAGTATCTTTGTCACCTTTTCTTCATTTCTGCTTATCTAAATCCTGCTGGTTCTCAAAGGTCTGCCCTCTCTCCTCAGTCAAAATAGCCTCCTGTCTCTGCCTGCATTTACTGACTGACAGCACTCAATTGGGGACTGCCTGATTTTGAGCTGCTAGCTGTGAGTTGTCCTTCCTCCCTCAGTAAGGTCACAAAGGAGTCGGTTACATTTTATAAACCTTAAAGAACAGAGCCACAAGCCATTCAAGAAATATCCATTGATTAATTAAGGATCAATAGATTTACTATACTAGGGGTTTGACTTTTTAAGGTTTTAGTCTTTAAAGTATCAGTTCACATCTGATTCTTCCTAGCAGTACTGCTGCTTTCTGCATGTGGACCCAAGATGTTCATGGTATCTTTGCAGAAATAGAAGGCTAGATGAGGCAGAGATGGTGCAGGGGAAGGGGATGGGCCTGGTCTGAGGAAGGGCAAGATGAAACCGGAATGGTGTTTTGGAAGTTACCATCTTTCCAGCAGCCAGGGAAGAGAAAAACACTAGACATGACTGACGGGCTGTGGGGCTATGGGGTGGTGACCAGGACATGGAATGGCAGTGCTTGGCACCTGGAAACAGTTGCTGGACTACAAGTTCAGGAGACTGAGGGAGGGATGTGCATCTGGAGAGACAGGAAGGGGCTGGTTCTGGGAGCCGTGAACACTGCGACAGGTGGCTGCAGGCCGAGCTTTCTGTGGGCCCCCAGTGTGGTGTCTGGGAACAGGCTGGAAGCAAGCCTAGCAGGGACACTTCTCCATGTGGGGGGATTGATCTTCTGATTGCCACGTGGTTTGCAAAATAATGGAATTTTGCTTTGTATGGTACATAAAAATAAGTCTTCCAGTGTCAGTTAATGAAAGATTTTTATACATGCCTGAAAGTTTAGCCTCTTGACAGATAACAGTGATGGGAGGGCAAGGTGGACTCAGGAGAATTTATTTCATACTTTAATATCTGAGTTTCCATGTGACAGGCATTGCTGTCCCAAGTCAGGCCCCATGCGTCACATGGAGAGTGGTGTGCTCATCACCGTGCTGTGGGTCACCCACTGGTACTCACTGTGAACATGTGTTCTGTGTCCTTAGTTCCAATGATTCTGTTTTGCACTGTTTCCCAAATTTAGCAGAAATAATGTTAAATTTCTCCTTACCTAATTGCTCTGCCTAAATTCTGCAGTTTCTAGACAGCATATAATTATTAGTAGTTTTTCGATGTTTACAAATACATTTTGTTTTCTCTCTTTCAGGAGCTTCCCTTCTATTTCTGGACTGTTTAAGAATAGTCAACTCACCACCGTGCCTACTCAGTAAATGAATCCACTTGGAAACTTGAAAATCGTCCTGATTTATTATGATTTTTGCACAAATATGTGTCCTATTAGATGTTTTTAATGAAATAGTAAGCTTTTTAATTTGTAAGGGCTGGTTTTTTTTTTTTTTAAAAAAAAAAAAAAAGGAAAGGAAATCCTATTTTGTGGTCTCCTCAGAACCAAAAGAAAAGAATGATTTGTATAGTAGTTAATAAAGGCTGCCCTCGGAAGTCTCTCCTGCTTTCATGTAAACACAGAAAGCCGTCTTGTCGTTCCAACACAGCGCAGCCTCGCGCTCGCTCGGGAGAGCTGTGAATAGCCGCCACCCACTGCCCGAGGCGGGAGGCCACACAGACTCCAGACTTGAAAACCATTTGTCCATCTCAGTTATGAGCCAATAAATATGAAAGCATTTGGCCAAAATCTCCTGTCACATGAAAGGTTCATTACAGAGGCTGCTGTGGGAAGCAGAGTGGCGGGGTCAGAGAGGAGCCTGGTTTCCAAGCCTCTCTGGTTTGTTAGGGACACACAGGTCGCATTCCCTGTGGATGGAGTCACTCTGTATGAGCTTTGGGCATTCACTGGTGGGTTGTGGTTTTAATTCAGTGCACCCCAGAGAATCAGCTTGATTTCTCTTGCTGGAGGCTCACTCAACATGCTGCCTGATCTTGGAATTTTGAGAACAGACTTGCGCATTGGTACATTGTCACTTTCTTGCCTCAAAGACCTGGCTCCTCAAAGCTTTCCCTTTTACAGTGAACCACATGGCTACCGTTGGTTAACCACAAGACCACTTGGAATGGTCTTTCTCTTATTGTCTCATGATGCATCCAGAAAGCAGCTCGCTGCCCCTGCAGTCTGCACCCTGAGATTTGCCAGAGGTGCAGTTCTTCTCCTGGGAAGGCTGCCTGTTGGAAGGGGCACCGTCGCTGCCTGCAGTGAGCAGACGGAGAGGGCTGGCTCAGGAGGGCTGTGAGAGCACACAGTGCCCCTTTTGCTTGGATTAACTTTTAATGAAAAGGAACTTTAGGGATGGACTGTTGTGAATGACACCTTTTCACCTGCCCAGTCACTGAAATAGTATCAGCCTATGAGAAAGCCCCTGGACTTGAAGGGCCAGTGCACCAACTGTCTGTCCCCTCCATCTCACTCTTCATACCTGGATTTGGCCCCTTATTTTACTGCCCACATGACTTCATGCATTAAACACACATTTTTCAAGAACCTCTCTTCTGTTGGGGGCTGTCTTGCATAGGAGAGGGAAAACTGAGCACCCAGAGGGAGTCCCTCCTGGGGACACGTACATGCCTGTGGTAGGAAAGGCCATCAGCCTCAAAGGCATGGAGAGCATCAGGACAAACCTAACGGAGGTGGTATAAGGTGACATTTTTAGCAGGAACCTTAAAGAGTGGAGAAGTGAGCTGAGTCCAGACCCTGGCAAGTGCTGAGGTCCTGAGGTAGCAGCGTGCTCAGGAGCTTGAGAAACAGCAAAGCAGCCGGTGCAGGAGGGGTGGATGAGCAGGGACCAAGAAGAGTAAAAGGGAGTGGACATGCTGGCTGCAGCCCAGCGCTCTGGGGATTTTGTGGCCGCTGCTGAGGGATGGAGGAGCTAGACTGAAGAGCAACATGACCCAGGATCACTGGCAGTGGCATGAGAAGAGGCTGTGGTGGAGCAAGGGGGAGAGACCTGTTAAGAGGCCCAGAGGGGTAGGAATCCAGGGTGATGCAGAGGTTTTATTCCAGAGCCACTTAAAATATAGAATTGCCTCTTCCTGAGCAGAAAAGATGATGGGAAGCCGGTGATACATCAAGTGGGAGGTACACATCTGCAGGGTGATTTCTCAATGGGAGATAGAAGTCCGAGAGCCATTAGAATGTTGATGTCCTTTGAAGTTATACTGTGAGTGTGGAGATCAGAGAACATACCCCTGGGATGTTACAGCACTCCCAAGCCAGTGAGATGAAGGGGAACCGAAACAGGACACCAAGTAGGAGCTGCCACAGGGTGAGGACAAGACCAAGGGAGTGCCCTGGGAGGAGGCTCCTGAGGGAAGGGTGTCTAGGGGGAAGGATGTAATCCTCTGCTGTAAGTGGGTCGAGTGAGCAAGGACTGAGATGGCTGGTGGCCTTGACTGACCTCTAGAGTGAAGGATTGGAGCAGAGTGGAGAAGGGGTTGAGAAGAGCTGTTCAGCCAGCTCTCCCAAGGTCCTGCTCTGCAAAGTTTTAGAGGAGGCTGCAGAACTGAGTGTGGGGCCCACACAGCAAGGGGAGGTGCAAGAGGTGGGTGCATGGGACAGAGGTCAGCAGATGGGCATGTTCTGTGCCAGCAGGTCTCCTTGCCCTTAAGGGAAACCTGTTTTAGCTAGTCTCCTTAGGCATTGCTTCAGCAAGGGAAAGGAGGTGCAGCCTGTTGCTGTTGGGGTGTGGATTAGGGGGAAGCTGGTTCTGGTTCCACCCTGGGCTCTTTTGACACTGTTGCTGGTGAGGAGGTCCCTCGTTACTGCTGAGCAGGGCTGCTCTGGCTTCAGGAGCCTCTGCTGATACTGCCCTGACTCCACAGGCACAGTGAAGGCCTAGTAGCCTGCGTATAGCTGAGCAGTGGTAGATAAAAATCCTGTCTCCACTCAGCCTCCCTGAGCCAGCCCCAGAGGGGAGCAGTGGAGCACCTGCATCCCAGCTCCCCACTAGCTTCACTACCACCACAGTGGGTGTCATTGCCACCAAGTGGATATGAAAGTCCTGCCTCTCCACTTAGCCAGAACATTCCTTAGGGCCCAGGAGCTCTGCATAGCTCTTCACATAGACTGCATCTTCCTAGGTACCTCTTACATGCATCCTTTGAGCCAGTCAGGACAAGCCACACACGGAATGAAGATACACTCACAGCTTGCTCGGTTACGTGGAGGGGGGCCAAGGCTCTCCAGCCCGGCAGGGATGCACCCAAAGCTGGAGGAATCAGTCTCTGTGTACCTGTGACCCACCCAAAGCCCCATCACTATCTTGGAACACTCCAAATTTCCAGGGAATTCATGTCATCCTTTATGACACCCCCAGAAGCTCTAACCCACACCCAGCCCATGAGGACATCCATGCGTTGGAGTCACACGCTTACCTGGGCCTGCCACAGGCCCACACCATCATACATTGCTGCTGATCACTGGTTTTCTTGTTTTTCTTCTCTGTCCCACCACTGACCTTCACAGTCTGTGTGCATCCTCTGGTTCTAAGATGACAGAATCATCATCAACTGGTAATTTATTTATTATTGTTCACCTTCTAGGAGACTGCAAAGTCCAGAATCAAGAGAACTGCAGATGTGGTGTCTGGGGGTTCTGTGCTTCCTAAACAGCCCCTTCTGTGTCCTCACATAGTGAAGGGGAACCTCCTCTTGCATCTCATTATAACAGGAACCCCACTACCAAGGGGGTCCTCCTCTTGCTGCTGTCTCCCTGAGTACTGGGCTCCAGGAAATGAGTTTTGAAGGGATATCGACATCCGGGCCACAGCAGCCTTCAAGACAAACTGCCTTAGGCAACTGCATCCCCAGCTCTCAGCTCAGGGCCTCCACCCTGGCAAGTGCTCTTTGAATAGCTGCAGGAACACACAGTCCACCACCTGCAGCTGAGGGTGGGTGAGGAGTTGTTCAGCCAGAAGAAAACTATGGAAAGAGCCTCTGAGTCGCGTCTGAGCCCGGCTTCCTGGCTAAGTTGATTTCGGTCGGTCCAAGAGCACCAGGGTTCCTCCTTGACATCCTCTCTCCTTCTTATTAACAGTTTTCAATCTCCACAGGCTGAAAATAACCACTCCCGTATTTGGACTTAAAGGATCTGAGAGACTCAAATAGTTTTAAAAATAGTAGCTGAAGACTTTTTTCAGTGTCTATTTAACTATATCAGACTCTACAGCCACGTTCAAGGTGACGCCTTCGTGAAGTTGTGGAATTATTGTTGCTACCACACCAAGAGATTGTCTCCTTACTGCAACCTAAGGATTCTGGCCTCAGCGTGACCAGTCTTCTGCAGAGTGGCCAGGCTGCTCTGAGTACGCAGGGGCTCTGGCAGAGCCGTGCTTTGCGGCCCCGCAGCTCCTCCCCGTGTGAATTGCAGTGCACGTGTTCTGGCAGCCCGCACCGGGGCTTCTGAGGGCTTCCCTGAAGGCCCACCTGTCCCCACCCACCTGCCCACAGACAGCACCTAAACAAATGTGTATTGTCAGTGCCCTGCAGCCCCCGGCCGCTCACTCTCACTGTCCTGCCCTGGCCCCCAAATGCTCATCCTCAAAATGTGCTCCTCACTGTAGCTCCTGGAGGTCACAGAGACGGTGTTTCCCAGGGCAGCTCTGGCGTCACTGGTCCCCTGAAGGCTCGTGCCTGGTGTGTGAGCCACCAATGCCATGTGACAGTGATGGCAGACCTCCACAGTTAAGAGAATGAAGGTTTGTTACGGCGTCCACTTCCTTAAGGCCTGGGCCTGGCCAGTCTCAGGGGCGGAGTCGGGCTGTCAGTGGGGCTGCCGTCTGGCCCAGGGCGGGGTGCATCTACAGGGCTCACCCCCATGGCAGCTGCCACAGCTCTCCACACCTTGCCTCAAGGGCTTCTCCAAATCCAACCCCCCTGACCGTCCTCACAGCAGGACAGTGGCCTCCCTAGAGCCACTGGTGTAAGAGCGAGTCCGCGAGTGGGGGACACAAGGCAGAAGGCACAGACTTTCACATCCTGGCTGCAGAAGTGCCTTCCCTCACTTCTGCCAGGAGCAGGAGAAGCACAGCCCTGGGGGCTCTTCCTGGAGGGCAGGAGGGTCCTCCATGCCTCTGTGCCTTAGAGCCCTCACCTACAAATGTGGGTGACGGAGCCACATCCTAGGGACGTGGCAATGTCCCAGGCCTTCAGATGGGGCCTGACGTGGCGACCTCAGTGCTCTTGCTCTGCCACCCTCGGGCACCTCTTCTCCCACCCATCTTCAGTGCAGCCACTCCGCCCCTGCGCAGTCCCCCGCTCCACTGACCCTGGGTCTTCCCATCATGACCTCCTGCCCCTCGTGTTTCAGGGGGAGCTCAGACCTTTCTGCGGGTGGCTGCGGCAGAAGCATCCTTGCGGAGGCTCCTCGGTTCCCAGCCCCTCTCAACCTGGCTGCACTTTCCTTCGCCCTGCGATGGAGTGAACTCCCTGAGGAGCCACCCTTCACCCACTCGCACCCCTTTGCTGCTGTCTAGTTGCCTCCAGGGTCCTGTTCGAGCCCCCTAGTCAGCCCTGCAGGCCCTTCCCTCTGGATCATCTCCCTCTCCCTCTGCTGCTCCCCTGGGCACCTGCATTCCAGTCCCGCTGGACTCGCCTGTGCAAACAGCCTGCTCCTGTCACAACACATGCCGGGTCCACTGCAGTCCGCGTTCCTTGGACCCTTAGAGGTGCGCCTTCCTCCCTGCTCCCCACCGTCTAGAGGGCTGTTCCTCTGCCCTGAGGTGCTTGCCTTGCTTGTCCACCCTGCCCCAGCCAAGCATGTGGAGTCGGCCGTATGCCCCACAGGAGCCTCAGCATCTGTTCGGCAGGTCCCTCCCCTGGCCCAGGTAGGGAGAGCTGGCTGCAGGGTGTGTAAGCAGAAAGGATTTGTATTGATAAGCTCCTTCCAAACCCCACTGAAGCAGGAGCATCCCCCTAGAACCACACTGGGTAGGCCTGAACTTGAAGAAGGCAAAACAGACTCAGGCGAAGCTCCCTCCCCGAAGGCCCCAGGGCTGGCCGCGGAGGTGAGGTGGAGCCGGGACCAGGAGGAGCACCGTGCACTCTTTTGGGGTGTCAACAGCCATGCAGACTAGATGCATTTTTAGAGCACAAAGAAGTACTCTTTTAATAGAAGCAGCTATTTTGACAACAGAAATGATTCCTATGTTCCCTGGATCATTCAGATCATTTTAGAACAGAAAACGTTGAAGCTTTGGGGATGGGTGATGCTTGGACTGCTCTGAATCCCTTTCAAGCTCCCACATGCCCACGGCCAGCACAGGGGGCTGCTTAGGATGCCAGGACAAGATAGTGAGCTTGCCAGCCAAGCCCAGACATCTGCTGTTGGACATTGGAAGTGGAAGTCTGATCTGTTTGGAGGCATTATTTGTGTTTGGATTCTATGGGGATAATAGACAAATAGGAGTGGAGAAATAAAATAGGTACATACATAAGATAAAAACACGTTGGGCATCTGTATGCCACACTGCCAGGGGTTTCTCCAAAGCCACTTCTAAGCCATGTACATTTTAGTAGCTCCATCTTTGTGGTCAGGGTTTTTGTAGACCCAGCAAACACACAGGGCTGCAAGGGGAGATCTGCTCCCTGGCGCTGTGGTGGCTGCTGTGGAAGCCACTGTCTGTCCAGGAGGCAGGGTGGGCAGAGGGCCTCTGGCTGCCGTTCTGCAGAGGGGCTGTCTCCCTCCTCACCCTACTGTGTGCATGGATCCCTTTGGCTTGCCCAGGACTCTTGTCCTTTTGGAAAAACCCCTGTATCCCTCAGAGGTGGCTTTCCGTATCCCATGCTCCTCTCTTGTGGAAGTAGCCCATAGGCCCCACACACACCCCGCCCTGTACTGCCTCCTCCACAGCAAGGTGGCTTCCTGGGTTGAACGCTGTCCCCAGAACCCGCCCTCCCTCTGTGATCTGGGCTGCTCAGCAGCCTTTCCCCCCTCCAGCAGGTGTAGCCCAGAGTCTGCCCCATGGCCACCTGCCTTCGTTGGTATGGCTGGGGCAGCCTTGGCCACTGCACACCATGGGACTCCCAGCCTTCCCTGAGGCTCGAATTCTGCTGGGCTTTGGCTAGGAGTCCTTCTGCTCTCCATCTTTCCTCCTGCTGGCTGTGAGCCCTGACTCCCCGGGCCTGGCCCTCTTTCTGCCTTTCTTTTTCCCAGGATGCCTACCTCCTCTTCTGCTGTTTGCCAGGCTCCTCTAATCAATAGGAGCCACTGGCCACCCCAAGAGCTCTTCTGCCTTAGATTCCAACACCGAGTATGTCTTGGCCCCTGGTGTTCTATCCCCTGGTTCTGCAGAGCCAGGTTGTTTTCAACTTTCATTCTGCATCAGCTAAGCAATGCGGAAGTTCCATCTCTGAGCTCATTTTTTTCATCTATAAAAGGGGCGTGCCTTGCTAATGACTCTAGAACACTGGAGAGACTCTCAGATGGCCAGTGTGGACAGACGGGATGGCACCACTGTGCTTCTCTGTTCACCAACTGCTGCTGGAGCACCTGCTCTGAGCTGGGCAGACTCAGCAGGGCAGAAGCTGGAGCAGAAAAAATCACACACACACACTCTTTCCCAAAACCAGAAATCAAAGAAAGAGCATTTAGATTTCCACTCTAATAGGATGTTTCAGCCGAACAAAACCCGGGACCATCTCAAACCAAACACTGATCTGCTAATTAACTTTCCACCCCAACTTCTAAAACCATGCCCCAGGAAGCATCCCACAGGGTCAAGGGGAGACCAGTGTCCAAGCCCAGGGTCAACTCATTTTTGTAACTGAACAGTGTGCAGACAAGGGACTGCCCCGGACCCCCTGTTTGGACAGGAGCCACCCCTGTGTGTGCTATGGAAAGACAGTCACAGAGCACACGCCTTCAAAAGAGAGGAGGGCAGGGCGGCACGGCCAGGGGGATGCTGGGGATGCGGTGCTGGCTGTGAAGGTCAGGGCGAAGCCACTTGAATTCTGGGCAGGGCGCTGCACTGGGACACTCCAGATTGTGAGGGTCCAGCATTCCCAATGGGCACCACCAGCTATTTCAAATTGGAAAACCTGCTGCAGGCATCACCCCTTGGACCACGCAGGCTTAGTTGAAACAAGCTGTTTCCTTCCATCCTGAATGCCTCCATCTGAACCAAGGAGTGCAGCCACGTTACAGGATAGTTGTTTCCCTCAGGGCCTTTTCCTACCAATCTATTATACCGAACAATTGAGGTCAAATTGTAGCTACTTTAGAAAGAAGTTTCCTTTTTCATTAAACAGTATTAAACAAGGTGTCTATTTTTCTCCTTCCACGTGTGAAAGACTTGTTTCCTTCGGCCCACAGTGTGCTTTAGCTTATTTTCACTGATTGCCCAAAACCCCACACAAACAACTGGATTTATGTCTTCTCCTGATAAAGCAGATAATCTGCACCGGAGGACTGTTTTCTGCATGAGCTGGTCTGCTGGTGGCATCTTGCAGGTGCCCTGCTGTCCTTTATTACCCTCCACCGAATCTACTTCACTAATTTCCTGGGAGCTTTTGGGCCACATTTGTATTTCCATTTGCTTGGGCCCAAGCAGTGAGGCCTTGCTCTATGCTTTCTGTCTTGCAGCACGAAGGTGGAGGGACAACTAGCAAGAAGTCACACCCCAGAGTCTTTTGACTACCACAGCAGGATGGTTCTTTGAACCACTTGCAGAGCACTGCCTCCACCTGGGTCCAGGATTCACCATGAACCTGGGAATAGCTGGGCCTGCAGTGGGGCACTCCAGAACTCAGGTGGTGCTCAGATGTTATTGGTGGGGAAGAGCCTGGGCGGGAAACTGTGAAGAGAGAGGCAAGATGAGGCCTGGAGCCACAGTGTGGTGGCACGCATGCATTCGGGATGGCCTGTCTTCCATCTCCCAGGCATTCAGACCTCCTTCTGCTAAGAGCAGTGCCCTGCAGGTGCTAGTATGTGGGTGTCACATCTCAGTACAGGAGCCACTGGGCAGCACCTCAGGACTGGCTGTACAGGACAGGGCAGGAGGAGATGCTCTGGTGGATGTGACACAGAGTGCCATCATGTGTTAAGCCTGCCACTGCCACCCCACTGGCTCTAACATCCTGCCTCTGTGATTTGGGGCCAGCCCCGTGGCCCTCTAGCCTCAGTCTTCTCAACTGAAAAGTTGGAATATTAGCAGTGACCTAGCAGGGTGTGTGGAAGGAAAGAAAGGAACCTGGGCAGGGCAGGCGCGGGCCCTCACGTGCGCAGGCCAGGGTAGGAGGCACTACCTGTGGTCCAGACCTGTCTCTGAAAAGTGGCCCTGGGTCCCCTCGAGCTGCAGGCAGTCGAGGCAGAAGAGACCTGGTGGAGTGCAGAGAAGCAGGAAGGGAGCGGGGACGGCAGCCTAGCAGCCGCAGGGCAAGTGCGGACGTTTGCTCTGAAATGACTTTCTATCTTTAGATGGCAGCGCTCTGTTTGTGACCTGCTTTGTAAATAGACGCTTCACAGAAATAGATGGAGCCATCCTGGGGGACCAGAGGAGGGGCGGGGCAGAGGAGATAGCAGGGCCTCAGCCTCCTGCCTCTGGAGCACTTGGCCTTGAGTGTAGAGTTGGAGAAAATCAGCTAATGGAGGCGTGTTGTGGGGTGGCAGCCCCGGTCTGTCTCCTTTCCTATGGCCATTTTGAAAACGTCTCTGCACAAAAGCTATTTGCCCAGTTTTGTCAAAATTGCAGTAAATGTAGCCATAAAAGAGGAAAGAAACTGGTCACTTCCATCCCAGCAGGATACACAGAGACCAGGACAGATCCATGAGGAGCAGAAAGGGACCTAGTCTCCTTGGACACCTGCTGAGGGCAGGTGCTGAGCTGGCCACCTGCTGCACACACGGCATAGGCCTTAGGTGTGACCCACAGTAACCCTAGTGGCCTAAACGTGGTCATGTTTGATTCCTGAGGGACCCAACCTTCTGAGATGTTAATGGCCAGTCCAAGATCCCTGGGAGAGTGAATGGAGACTGGAGGCCCCACTGTGTGGCCCCAGGCTGGGATGGGTGCTGCTTCACCTCCTGGGACCCTCTTATTCCTGATGGGCTGCATTATGTGTCCTGTCCCTGGAACTTGTCACCATGGCCAGTGAGGGGAAGTGACAGGTGCCTATGACAAGGCACTTCAGGAAGATGTGCCATCTTTCCTCTCTGCCAGTGGGCAGAGGCCAGGAGGACAAAGCCACATGCTTGGGGGAGCCTGGGTGGCTACCAGGATGTCCACAACCCACTTCAACCAGTGCGAGCGAAAAGGCCTTCATGAGGATTTCTTGCCTGGTTTATCTTTTCCGGCACCTGGGCTCATCAGTGCGCCCTCCATGGTCTGTGGTTAATGACACTGAACAGCTTCTACGAAAGGCCTGGGTGAGCCAGGTCCACCCTGAGTCCCGTCGTCTGGTGGAAACTGGAGGGATTGCTATGAACCCATCCAAACTGATGGCCTGTGGACTCTGGGAGTCTCGGGACCACTCAGCCGAAGGGCTTGGAGCCGGCGGGGGGCAGGGAAACAGGCAGGGCTCCTTCCCCTCTCCACGTCATCTCTGCAGTTCCAGCTCCCCTCCCTCACCTTTCCCAGCACTCGCTGGACCTCTTCAGGCTCAGTCACCCCAGCACCAACCTAACAGGCACTTCAAGGACCCCACCAGAACATCCCTCAGTCACTTGAGGTCCCCAGAGGGTCCCTTAGATGACCCCTTTACACCACGAGCTTGGAGGCTCAGCAGAGGGCCCGCGGTGGATACCCCAGGAGAAGTTCTCAGCCAAGAAGGGATGGCAGCTGCTAGGAGAGTTCATCATGTCCCTTGCCTTTTGCTGCAAAAATTCAGAAGCATGATTACCCAGTTTCTCAGAAGGACCCAGAGAGCTGAGCCCAGGCACCCCCAGCAGACACGGCTAGTGAACACACCTTGTCTCTGCGTTGCTCCTGCCTCGTGCACCCCCAGCTTCTCTGGCCAGACATCCAGCCAACACCTCCCACATCGACTGTGTGTTTCCCAGTCCTTGTCTTAGGATCTGCTTTCAGGTGAACACAAGCCATCGTAGACAGAATAATGCCCCCTAAAGTTGTCCATGTCATAATCTCTAGAAGCTGCAATATTTTGCTTTCACAGCAAAAGGGATTTTGCAGATATAGATGAATTAAGGATTTTTCCATGGAGAAGTCATTTGGGATTATCTTTGTGAGCCAGGGTTATAAACAGGGGTCGCCATAAGAGGAAGGCAATGGAGTCCAGTGCAGAGCAGAGACACAAGGGCAGATCCGGGGCTGCAGTGGTGTGCTGTGATGAAGGAAGGCCACAGCCAGGAAACGCGGCAGCCTCTGGAAGCTGGCAAAGGCTGGGAAACGAACCTCCCCAGAGCCTCAGGAAGCAGCGGAACCCACCAACACCATGATCCTAGATAATGAGACCCGTGTGAATGTCTAGCCTGCAGAACTTTAAGACACAATCACTTTCTTTAAGTCACTAGGCATGTGGTGATTTGTTATAGCAGCAATCGGAAGATAATACACCCATCTGAGACCACACAGGCAGACCTTTGGTGTGAGAGGGAGAGTTCAAGTTCAGGAGTTAGTCTGTCCTGCTTTAAACTTCCTGGCTTTGCCAACTAGCTGGAAGGCAGATGTTCATTACACAACCTCTCTGTTGATTTCCTGACTTGCATTTCATGGTGATTCCTAAAGTTGCTTAAGAGAAGATTCAACAGGAGGTGAATGGCAGGAAGAAGCGAGTGATTTATTTTTCATTTCCCTTGAATTCTAACAACATTTTACATTGTGAGTGAAGAAAACATACCATCTCTGGACCTCTCCAGAGACATGTAGCGTTCCTGTTAGTTACTTAATTGAATTCATAGAAGTTGGTGGATTTTTATCATTTTTAATTTTCTTCTTTTTTGTGCTTTGCCTCACTTAAATGGGCCCTGGAGCATTCTATCAGCCAAGGTACAAAGGACTGACAGTAAAGCTTGGTCTTCACCAGTTAGATCCTTCCAAGTGCAGAGAAGAGCCCACAGGAGGACCCACCGGCCTGGGGCAGGGCAGGAGCGTAGGGCCTAGGAGGCTTCCTGGAGGCAAGTTCTGAGCTTGAGCTTCTCTAAGGAGAGTGAGCAAGGAAGAGGGAGGCTAGGGACACAGCAGGAGCCATGTCAGGTGGAAAAAGGGAGATGGGCAGGCAGTGCGCACAGGCAGAGACTCACAGTAGTAAGAAGGTAAGGGGAGTCCCCGGGAGGAAGTCCAGGAGCACCACACCACCTTGCCAGGAGTTAGAGCTGAACCCTGCTGGGAGCCAAGGGCCCTTGGGGTTCAGTCTGGGCCATGACGGCACGGGACCCAGGTCTCAGAGGCACTCCAGGAAGGCCCTTAGCGCAGGCCTGCCAGAGATGCGTTCATCAGAACCTGCGGCTCAGGGCTGTCCCGCTGTCCCAGGCCACGTGGAAGTTGTCTGCTGGGCGAGCTGGAGGACAGAAGCCAGGGAGGCATCAGGTTCTCCTGAACCCTATAGAAGTTGGTGAACTTTTATCATTTTATCCGACTCCCTTGGTTGCCAGAGCCCCAGCCCCAGGCAGTAGGTGCATGTTCCCCACAATATGGAGGGACCCTTTGTCCAGCAATAGTCAGTTCAGAAAGCCCAGGAAGAGACCCCAGACCCAGAAACCACAGCCTTCTCATCCCTGGAAAGGACTGCCATAGGCACTGCTATAAGACAGTCAAACTGCTGGCTGGCTGTAGTACTGCCCACTCATTGCCCACCTTCCCTTCTCCTGAGCATGGGCAGCATCAGCCCTAGCTCCTGACAGCCCTCGGCCTCTTCCCCATACAGCGTGCTGCTGGCCCAGGGAAAGCCGGTGGTCAGCAACACACTGGGATGAGGAGAGGTGGGTGAGCCGCCTCTTCCTTCCCAGGCAAGTGTGGGTCGGGGCCAGGGTCTGACCCAGCTTCTAGAGTGAGTTCTCTTTGCCTTCCAGCCAACAGCCTCTGCCACTGTCCTAGCCAGCCCTGGCACCCGAACACGGACCCCTTCTGAGGATGAGCACAGGCCCTAGAGCTGGACTGCTCAGGCTCCAGTCCCACTTCAGCTCCGGGCTAGCCAGGGTGCTTGGACGGTGCTGTCATGACTGGGGACCTCCATGTCCTCATCTGTAGAGCAGATGGAATAGCAGCAAATGCAGAGTCAGAGTGAGGATCAAGGGAGACCACAAGCAGCAGATGCTCAGCCTTGGTCCTGGCACACAGGCTGGGGCTGGGCAGTGCGCTCACTGTTGTTTCCTGGTCTGTGGGACCAGTGAGAGCTGCGGTGAGGCTGAAGTGGAGGCACCCGGGCGGGAGCCAGCCCTGAACCAGGCAGGGGAGCCAGAGTCTTTAGGGGCTGACAACAAACCCAGCATGGTGCCTATGGTGGGGAGGGGCAGATTTTCTTACCTCCTTCAGTTTCGGCCCCAGTTTTTTAGATTTGTATCGGTCAATTGTCTTTTTTTTTTTATTGTTGGTAGTTCAAAACATTACATCTATTTTGATATATTTCACAGTTTGATTCAAAAGGGTTATGAACTCCCATTTTTACCCCGTATACAGATTGCTGAATCACATCAGTTACATCAGTTACATTTCCATTGATTTACATATTGCCATTCTAGTGTCTGATGAATTCTGCTCTCTATCCTATCCTCTACTATCCCCCCTCCCCTCCCCTCCCCTCCCCTCTTCTCTCTCAACCCCCTTTACTGTAAAACACTTCTTCCACTTGTATTATTCTTTCCTTACCCCTCACTTCCTCTTGTATGTAATTTTGTATAACCCTGAGGATCACCATCCCATTCCATGCAATTTCCCTTCTCTCTCCCTTTCCCGAAGTAACTAAGGACAGAGTAGGGACGAAGAACAGGAGAAGAAGATCAACATTAATAGAGGTCAATTGTCTTTTGTTTGCTACTGTTCGAACAACCCAGAACAAGCTGGCTTGCTGCCAGAGGGGAATTATTGATTCAAGTAAGCAGAAAAGTGCAGAGAATAAAGCTAGCTTTTTGTCTTGGATCTGGTCCCTGGAGGCAGGCGCCATTCCTGAAATGGCTGTCCCCCCAAGGCCTCAAGACAGCTGTGTCCTTCCAGGGTGCCATCTGGACATCTTCTCCAGCCCACTTCGAGGTCCATTCTGATTGGGCAGCTCTGGGTCACATGCCAGGTTCCCAGCCAATCACTTTTGCTGGAGAGTGAAGACTGAGGAGCTCAGCCCAGTTCTCCCCTCCAACCCTGGGTCAGGGCTGATGTCAGGGGCACTCATGCACTGGAGGCAACAACAGGGCACATCAGGGACCCCTGTGGGCTTGAGTCCACAGGGAAAGCTTGGTGGAGGCCACGGATTGCTGAGCAAGGCCCAGGTAGAACTAGCCCAGAGAATAAGTGCAGGGAGGGGAGGGCCTCCCAGGTGGAGGCCCCAGATAAGCCACTTCTGCCTTCACTTGGCCTCACACTCTTTCTCAACAATGAGTACAGCTCATCTGGGAGTGGATATCCAGGGCCTCCAGGCTAGGATTGCCAGATTTAGAAATAAAAATATAGGATGCCCAGCTTAATTTGAATTTCAGCTAGGCAGCAAATAAGTCTTTGAGTATAAATATGTCCTTTGCAATATTTGGGACATATTGTATAAAAACATTATTCACGGTTTATCTAAAACTCAGATTTAGTAGGAAGCACTATGTTTGACTGGACAGTCCTATGATCCAGGCTCTCCCTTGGTTCTGAAGCCTCCTCAGACCCTCTAACAGGAGAGAGCACGGTTCTGTGCAGATGTGGGTGGAGCTCCTGGGCATCACCCCCTGGACCGAGATTCTCCAGCTCAGGATGAGGAACAGCCTGACTGCGGTCAGGGTTGTCCAGGGTCTGAATGAGTCAGTCCCTCACCAGGGACAGACCCAAGTCACAGTGGAACACAGTGTCCTCCTGGAACCCCAGGAGAAGGTCCCTTCTGCACTCTCAGCTGGAGCCCTCTGTCTTTTCTTCCCTTTCCAGTCAGGATGCAAGGGAAGCTGTGACCTGGAAGAGCAAGCGGTCCTTGCAAGGAGTGGCTGTCTCAAGCTCTGAACGTGGGTCATGGGGAAGGCAAGAGTGTTAACAAGCTCTTTTAACCACATACCTGAGAAAGTCACATGTCCTTTTAAGCATGCCTACCAACGAGGACAGACTTAGTTGCATGTGGCAGAAAATCCCAAGTAATTATGATCTAAATTTGTTTCTCTCATAAAGGATGTCCACAAATATGTCAGATACCATAGGACTGGTGTCATGAGTCCACAGGGCCTCAGTCACCGAGCCTCCCTGTTATCACTTAAAATGCAGGATTTCATCTTGAAAGTCCCCTCACAGGCCCAGATGGCTGCTAAAGTTGCTTCCACATTGCTTGCTGGCATTGTGAAGGTCAAATGTGGTACCCACCCAGCAAAATCAGCTCCTCTTGCAACCCACTTAGAAGTCTAGCGTAATATTTTCATTTAGATCTTCTTGGCCAATACTTAACAACCACTCCTGGCTGCAAGGGAGGCTGGACAACGTAATCTTTCCATGGAGTAATCTGCATGAAATAGTATTTTACTGGGAGGAAGGCAAGTGAAAGAAGGAGCCATCCGGGTCTCCATGCAACTGGCTTCTGAGTCCTCCATCAACTCTGAGCTTGGATGGGGCAAGCTGAGGGTTTTGTACCAATTCCTGACCACCTTAGAGTTAAGCAGGAGCCAGATGTGCCCTCTGGCAGGGCAGGGATTCCTGCCTCTCGTGCTAGCTGTGCAAGGCCAGCAGTTTTCTAACACTTTCTCCTAAGAAAATCTGACCAATGTGAAAAACTGGTGAAACCAGGCCACTCTGGGAAAGACTGGGCTTCCTGGCTGCAAAGAGTAGTCGGCCAAGTACTAGACAAGCCCACTTGTGGTCTCTTCCTGCTTGTGGGTCACATCAGGCTTGTGACCACAGGGTCTCCCTTCTCTGATGTTCTCTCAGGTACAGTTCTACCAACTTTCTGGAAGATTTGTTCTGGAAGGTTCTTTCCCTGCTTGAAATTAGGAGATGCTATAGGCTTTGCTTTGAACTTGGAAAGTCACTATTGCCAAATGGGACATCATTAAAGCCTGACTCCAGGGGTCACTGATGGCCCCAACACCATCAGGTGAGGGTTCATCACAGACGCAAAGTCTCCCTCCCATCTCCCCTGTCTCCTGCTGTCTCTGGGTGCCAGTGTGTCCCAGGGCCTGGCACACCAGCACATAGTAGGTGCTTATTGCACACTGGGTGAGCAATGACCTGGGAGGGAGGCATGGTTGGGGCCAGAAGATGAGCATAACATTTGCCTTGAGGGCCTGACACCATGAAGGAATGAAAAATCTCTTTGGAAAAGATGTTTACATCATCCTTATTTATTTATGTGTTTATTCATTTATCATTTATAGTCTGTCTACCCTTAGAAAGGCTTTGAGAAATCTTGCAATATTAAAACACATATAAAAGGAGCAGGAAAAAACCTGCACAAAATAAAGATCACTTTAAAGCTGAAAAAATATCTATGCACCCAGCACTTGGTCTGAAGTTGTTCCTGCCTCTGAGCTGCTCGTTTAGCTGCGAGGTGCCTGGAGCTGAAGCCGGAGGGGAAGGCAGTCAGGCGCCTGGGCTGCAGCTGACAGGTGGGACCCAAGCTCAGCGCCTCCTTCTCCACTCTGCAGGGTGTCCTCGTCTGCAGCGTGGGTTGCTTAAGGTGGGCTCACGAAGAACGTGGGAAATGTTTGGTCCAGCGGTCCCCAGCTGTTGCCACAAAGGGCTGTGGGGAGCACATGTCCCAGAACATGTGTGACTGTCCGCAGTTTTCATATAGAAGTTTGCAGATTGATTGACCTTGTTACCGTGATGGAGAATGGTGTCAGGAGTGTCACCCACAGGGCTCTGAGCAAGAGCAGATGGCTCTTTTGTCCCAGTGGCTCTTTGTTTGGTGGAGCCACGTGGGGAGTGCAGGGTGCCCAAGGCCTCCTCCTCCCAGCACCCCTGGGCACGCTGGCCACTGGAGAGCTGTTCCCAAGTGCAGGCTTTAATCCTGAGCCCAGGAGGGAGGGCATGAGTGTCTGGTTATATGGAGGAGGAAGGGTGGGGAGTGGTGAGGAGAAGCCCCCTGAGGAATGGCCCTTCAGTGGGTCTTGGGCATGTGGCCAAGGGAAGATATCGACCCTAGAAAGCCATGAAGATGGGATGAAGGGCCCCAAGGCGAGGAATAGGTGGGGCTCTCTGGACCTGTGGCACAGGGCTGCTTGCCATCACGGGATGAGGACCTGAGAGGTGCAGGGAACGCTGTCCATCTCCAGCCACAGCCTCTCCCTCAGAGTGGCCATAGTGTCCCCTCTCTAAACCAGCACCACAGAGGCCTTCTCTAGTCTGTGGACGGGGAGATGACCATCTCCCCCAGGTGCTCGGTCCCTCTTGTGCAGCTCGGGCAGGACAGTTGAACAGTGTCAAGACGGAGGCCGACTGGGCAAGGGCTCTCTGGGTTCTGCCTTCCTCTGCTGGGCTGTGGCAGTTGGAGTGTGGGGTGTGCATTTGGCCAGGTGTTGGCCTGCACCTCACGTGTGTGGCTGGAGGCAAGGCGGGGACAAGGAGAAGCAGGGATGGAGGACAATGAGTGCATCTCATTTTGCCCCCCAAATTGCTTTCCTGTTGCTCTCACCCCGACCTTTGCTCATCCCTTCCACCGGACAATCATCCCAGGATTTGAAGGCAACAATCTCCCTCTGACCCTCAAAGTATGTTCCAGCTTTGCTATCTGCAGGCCCTTGGTTGTCCTGGTGTGTGGAGTTCTGCCTGTGCTCCTTCTGCTCAGGGGGCTGTGGGGACAGCAGCAGCCACACTAGCCGACACCCCTCCCTGTGTTGGTCTGAATGTTCTACAGAATGACATCGTGGGAGCTCCAGCCTGCAGGCTGGATGACCTTACACACCGCCAAGTAATGGATGAGAAAATGAGGCAGAGAGGGTGGGCAGCACATTGGCCACAGCGAGTAAGGGTCAGAGCAGGCTTGAGCCCAGAGGCCGGGTTAGGGAAGTGGTGGGCAGATGTTGCTCCTGGTGCCAGACACTCGGCTGGTTCCTTCCACACTTGACGGCTTGGGGTGAGTGGAGAACCCTCTTTCTGAAGGAGAGGGATGGGGGTCTAAGCCTACGACCTTTCCCAAGCCTTGGCATGGCAGACTGGGAACTCCACTTTCCTGGCCCTGGGCAGGGCTTGTGCTTCAACCAAAGCCCTCACCCAGTCTCTGGCCCAGTGTTCCATCCCGTCACCCCAGGAGCTGGCACAGACCTGGGTTCTGCCTGGAAGGCTCCGATTCAGTAGGTCTGGGCTAAGGCCCAGCCATCTGGAATCTTCAAAAGTCTCCTATATGATTCCATTAACTTGAGAATCCATCCTACTGGGCTGGGAATCCCCCAGTGGCACCCTTTGATGTGCCCCTCCAGTCTGCACCAAGACCCCCGGTGGCAGGGAACTTGCTTTTCTCAAACCACAGAACCATCCATCCCTGAGGGTCTTGCCCCACTGATCCTACATGTTAGCTATGCTCCTTCTGCCCTGGAGATACCCCCCACCCTCCTTGGCTCAGCATGCTCCCTGGAAAGCTGACCTCTAGGCCTCCTGGTTGAGTCCATTGATTGGGAGGTCCTCTGGGCATGCAGGTCCCCCTCCCTCCTGGCCACTGTCCTCTACCTTCACCTGCTCCTACCTGGCTCACCTCCTCCTACATGGCTGTAGCTCCCTCCCAGGTCTGCAGACCCCCTCACTAGCCTCCGCAGGCTGGACTGGCCGCTGAGGCCAGTGCTTCCATACTGCTGGTGCCCAGAGATTGGCAGCCCATGCCAGTTCCTCTACAGGGCCCAGGTCTCTGCCCATACCCCCTCTATTTTAGACTAGGCCTTTTGAGTGTCACGAGCAGAAAACCTGAACCTGTCTCCTTGGAGCTCTCATCCCACAGTCCTTCTCGTGAGGCTAGGGTCTCGTCCATCTCTCTGCAGCCCCTCAATTGGAGGATGGCCACTGTGCCCCTGGACAGGCTTCTGCCCACAAGGAGCCTGCCCTGCTGACTGCACTCTGCCTTGCGACCTCAGAAGGCCAGGTCAGCCCCAGTTTAACGGGCAGCTCAGGGCCCCGCCTCCTGGAAGATGAACACCCAACAGTAACTTCAAAACCTACAGCTCAGAAGGCACCTGGAAGGAGCTGCCGTCATCCTTTCATAGTTGGAATAGGCTCCTTTAAGAACTGGGGACACATGTTGTGCCTTTTAGCCTTGCAGAACCCTGAGCAATCGATTTAGACAAGCTAATCTTCTATTGTCTCCTAGTTCTGGACCTGGGGGGTCTCTGGTCCCGAGATGGCCTGCCAGTCTCAATGACAAGCCCTTGCAGGCACCAACTAAGCCCAGCCGGGGCGGAGCATCCCAGGTCTAATCACTGCTTTTAATCCTCAGAGCAACTGTCTAGGAAGGAGCTGCTCACAGCTCCAGGGTGCAGATGAGGAGATGGAGCCATGGAGTTCAGGGAACTCCCAGCATTTCACAGCAGAGCCAAGGTGAAGTGGGTTTCCAGGGTCCAGAATGCGCTCGGTGGTGCGGCAGTCCCACCGCACGCGAGGAACCTCAGCATCTTCTACTTTCTGCTCTCCAGCCCTTGGCACTTCAGCAGATGGGTCCCATTCCCATGGTTAGAAGAAGTCCACAGCACCTACGGCCATCGCCTGTCTGCCGCCCAATAGTTGTGGACAGAAAAAGAACAGTACAGACATGTCCCTGAGCTGCTGCTATGAACCTGGCAGATGGCACCCCACCACGGAGAGGGCATGTGCAGTGGGATCCCGTACCCCTGGCTGCAGGAGCCTAAGCCCCTCCACACTGCGGACTTTGAACACACCCCAGGCAGACATGCCGAGAAGGTGCCAGGACACATCTGGCACAGCTGCAGTGGAAACCCAAGAACCCTTGTCAGGAGTGGTTCTCAAGCCCTCCCTGAGGCAGCATTATCTGAGCTTGGAATCAGGGATTTCTGGGCCATCCAGAGCTTCAGATTTAGTGGGTCAGGGGAGGAGCTGAGCATCCGCAGGCCTGATAAACCCCAGGGGATGCTGAGGCCGCAGATCTAGCATCAAGATTCTGAAAGCATTGGAAGATGGGTATGGATACTGGCAGACAGTGGGTTACCTTTGTGCCCACTCAGCACAAACAGAGGGGAGAGAAAATAGGGAGAGAGAAAGAAGGGCCGAGCAGCCTGGTGTATCAGGTGCTAAATAGAAGTGTGATATTGGAGAAGTTCCCTCACTTCCAAGCCTCAGTTTCCTCACCTGTAAAGTAAGGCTGGACTTCAAATAAGGCTCAGGGCTCTGCCAGCGCTTGATTCTTGCAAGAGGAAAGGTCTCAAAACCTGCCTCAGCAGTATGCTGACACCCACGGCAGCTCCCTTTCCCACCTTCACACTGAAGTCGCCTCCTGGGATTTTTTAAAAGGAGCTTGGAGAGTAAGAAGAGGAGAGAAAAATGAGAATTTGCCCATAAAGGACAATTCCTGCAGGTTTTTCTGCAGATAAGTTCTGCATGTTCCCATGGAGAGCTGCCCCCTCTCCAAAATAGCAGCAGAGTGGTGGGGCTGGGCACCCGCTCAGAAGTGGACAAGGTCAGCAGTGCTTGGCACTGAGACAAACTGCTGGTACTTATGTCACAAAGTGGCTTCTAGCCTCCCCCAAACAGAAGTGCAACAAGGCCACATACCCCAGGGCCCTCCACAACAGCTCAGCTGGACACTTGGCATGAACTTGGGAGTGGAACTCACAGACATTCTTCCCACACACAGTGGCCAGGTGAATGAGGCTCCCAGATGCAGGCGGTGCCCACATGTGCCCCAGGAACCATGTCAGGGCTTCAGGTTGACTTTACCAATAAGCATTTGTGTACATGTAACATGGCAATCATAATTATTTTGTTGGAAACACATGATCTATGATAACTACAACCATCAATATTTACTGTTGTTTATTTTCAAATGGACACCTGAACAGGGGACATGGGACTCAAGATGGCATGTGCCACAGGGCTGTGTGGGCACTACACTTTTGTTTTCTTTCTCAGATTAAACTTGTTCAGTCCTGACTGCCAGCCAGGTGCTGAGCTAAGGGCTGTCCTTGATTACCTCACTCGATCCTGATTTTTTTATGGGTTAAGCACAATCTCTATCACCCTTTTCATGTGAAAGATAGCCATGGTCTCAAAGTTGGCAAAGGGGAGCCCAGAGTCACACTCAGGTCCCCTCCCCGCAACACTCCAGTGGTCCCGCCCTCCTGCCTGGTTATGTACTGGGACCTGTGCAGGAAACTCCTCACCAAATTCCAAACTGTGAGCTCAGCACAGAGCAGAACAGATGGACCTGCATCTCACAACAGCCACGCTCCTGCCCCGATCTCTCTGCAGCCACTGCTCCGTTCCTAGGTTATGAAGACGCATGGGCTTGATTAGGCTGGGCCCAAGCCCCGATTCATCATCATCTGCACACCTTTCAGAAAGCCCCAGGTGTTTTAAGAGAGTTGGACTTGGTGTCAGGCAGTGTTGCTCTGATTAGAAAGTACAGGCAAGGCTGTGGAATCGATCCAGGAGTCGGAGTCTGGCTCCGTTCAGAAGCTTCCCGGGCAGGGTCTCGAGGGCAGGACAACCAGGCCGTAATGATGAAGGATGACCAGGCCTGCAGCTCCGAGCTGGGGGCGGCGCGGGGTCTGGAGGTTCTTGAGGCTCAGTGAGATGCTGACCACAAAGACCCACCCGCACGGGGCATCTGTACAAGGGAGGCTTTCTAGAGCCTAAGGTGAAGATTCCGACTGAGTGATGGGGAGGATCCCTGGGTCACTCCACATCCAGCAGCTATGCACCTACCTGCCTCTGGCAGGGTGGTGTTCAGGCACAAACACGGCCATGGTATGCTGGCCAGCCATGGTCCCCTGGTGGAGGGGGAAAGACTTGAGCTCGGGGACACTGCGGTAGATGTGCCTGTGAGTGGGAATGGCCTCCCTTCCTCCAGTGCCTGCCGGAAACCCACCTCATACCTTTTCCCCAGGCAGGATGAACCACCTACTCAGGCGCCTGGCTCTGCCCTACTTCATTTGACTGTGCCACCACTCTCCAGGAACAGTGAGCATGTACTGACCCTTCTGCGGTCTCAGAGCACTTAGTCATTGTGACAGTCCCCTGAAGCAGGTGGTATTACCAGCACATTACAGGGACGAGGCAATGGAAGCACAGATATGAGGCACCAGGCCAACCCCTTTCTCTCCAGGGTATAGCCCAGCGCCTCCTGCTCCAGGAAGGTCTCTTGAACCCACAGGTGGAGCGGGGTCTCTCCTCAGTTCCAGTTTGCTCCATTGTGATGACAGGAGCCCCTCAGCTGTCTATTTCTCCCATCAGCTGAGAGTTCCTCTGGGAAGAGGCCTGTGTCTGGGTCTGGCTTCCTGCCTGCAAAGCTGGCCTCGGTGGTGTTCATTATAACACAGGGCAAGTTGCTGGGCCTCTCTGATGGGACTGAGTAGAGGGAGAGAGAAAGATGGTTTTATAGATAGATCTGATGGCTGGATGAGAGGGGATTTGGGGGGAATTGCTAGTGAGATGTGGAGGCTGAGAAGTCCCGTGAGAGGCCATCCAGAGCATGAGAACCAAGGAAAGGGAGCTCAGCTCCATCCAAGCCCACAGGCCTCAGAACCAGGGAGGCGAAACTCTAGTTAAAGCCTGGAGGCCTGGGAAGCTGGGGACCACTGGTCTGAATCCCAGAGCTCAAACTCTGGAGAGGCCGGAGTTCTGAAGTCCAGCAGGAGAGGAGAAGTCACCACTTAGGAAGAAAGAGACCGAGAATTCACCTCCTTCTGTCTTTGTTCCTTCTGGGCCCCCAGCAGATTGACTGGGGGGAGTCAGGTCTTCCCCAGGTACCACTAACTCACAGTCAATCTCTCCTGGAAATAGCTGCAAAGACACCCTCACAAGTGTGGCTTTACCAGCTATCTCAGTGTCCCTTAATCCAGCCAAGTTGACATCTAACCTCAATCACCACACTGACCCTCAGCAGATGACGAGGACCATGGGGGATAATGTTTGCAAAACTCTCAGCACATGGAAGGCAACTTGGAGCTGCTCCAAGCTAGCCCAAGAGAGGTGAGTGAAGTCCTTCCAGGCTGAGCTCCAGCTCCAGCTGATACCAATGGACAGGCACCGAGGCCCACACCACACAGGCACCCCCTGTGGGTGCAATCTTACAGAACAGTCAAGTGTGGGGACTCCTGAGCCAGGCCGACATTCATTGGGTGTGCTCTGAAGACTCTCATGGGTGAACAGAGTCTTCTTAAATCACTTGACTCAGATGGAGTTTGAGCTCCTGAAGGCCTCCATCAACAGTGGGCGATTCCTAGGATCTCCAGTTGTCGATCCATCCTGCATGGAAGGTGCTGCGACTATCATGGTGCTGGAGAGCCAGCAAGGCCATGGCTAGGCTCCATCTCTGGGTGACTGATTCCAGGGTGTCATGCTCAGCAGAAGAGACTTGTGCAATGACCTTCTTTAACTATCAGAGCAAGAGTGCATGACAGATGCCATTATCCCCAGGTCACAGAGGAAGGGCATCAGGCTGAGAGAGGTTCAGTGCCTTACAGAGGGTCACACACCCAGGAAATGTCAGAACTAGGATGATCAATGACATGGTCAATACAGTCTCAGAACCCCGAGTGCCCTTGAGGTCCCCTCTCTAAGGCCTCAATGAGAGGCCATGCCTGGGATATGGGTTGAAATGATGTTTCTACAGCGCCTATCCCGGGCCCTGGCACCAGGTGGGCATTCTACTAGCACAAGCTTGGATGGCACCTTGTGTGGGCCATGCCGGTTCTTTCACCTAAGGGTTGTCCTTTCACCTATCTGGATCCCCATTTCCTCATCTTTAAAATAGATGAGACTGGACGGTGCCTATACTGCTCTGGCCCCAACGTCTGATGGTCTGCTCTGTCCAGTGAGACTCCATCGTCCCTGTGACAACGAAAGTCCAGCCGGGCAAGGTGGAGTTGCCCTCGGGTAATTGCAGTCATCACAATTGAAGATCACCGTAAAATCTCGAACTGCTTGCAGCATGTTCAGGTAAATGGCCTCTCATTGCCACAAATTGGGGCCGCTTAGAGAATACAAAGCTCTCAAACAATTTGACTCTTCTAGAATAGAGGTCAGCAAACAATGGCCTGCCTTGAGCTGGTCCACATGGTGCCCGATGGAGTGTGTGGGCCCCACAGCCACAGCTGTTTGTCCACCTACTGTCAGTATCTTCCTTCCTGTTGCCAGCTCAGTGGCTGAGACCAAGTCCCTGGAGGCTGAAAAACCTAAAGTACGTACTATCTTGAAATATTATAGTCGTCCACCTTTATCCAGTTTTGCTTTCACAGTTTCAGTTACATGTGGTAACAGCAGTTTGAAAATACTAATTGGAAAATTCCAGAAATGAACAATTCTTAAGTGCTGAATTGTGCACCTTTCTGAGTAACATGATGACATCTTCTGCTATCCCATTCCATCCCACCCAGGATGTGGCTCATCCCTTTCTCCAGTACATCCACTCTGTATTTGCTATCTGCCCAGTAATCACTTAGTGAACATCTCAGTTTAAGAGAGGTGATGCTGGCAATTTTATTACATATACCATTGTAATTGTTCTATTTTATCATTAGCTATTGCTAATATCTTATTGTGGCTAATGTATGATTTCATAGGTGTGTACATATAAGAAAAAACGTAGTATAGCCACACATTGCTTAATGACAGGGATATGTTCTGAGAAGTGTTATTAGGTGATTCTGTCCTTGTGAGAACATCATGGACACATGACATAAACCAAGACGGCTACAACTTCATCAGGGGACCTAATCTTAAAGGACCACGATTGTGTGTGTGGTCCATTGCTGAACAAAAACATGGCTATGTAGAGCATGGCTGTGGATGTAGGGTTCAGGACTAACTGCATTTTCAGGCCTTTGTTAAGGTCTTGGGACATATCCCCTGTGGATAAGAGGGGACTAGTGTACTATTTTACAGAAAAATTTTGCTGACCCTTATTCTAGGAGACATAGTTAACTTAGCCACAGTGCATTTCATAGGTGACTCTTCTTCCTGAGCTGGTCTCACTGGTATCTTCTACCTTGAGTTTCAGGCCTACCAACCTGCATACGTGTAGTTCCCCGAACACTGAAATCTTTGCACCTCTTGGCCTTTGCCAAAGCTAAGCCCCCTCTAAATGCCATTCCTCACAGCCTTCCCCAGTTCTCTGTAAACTTTCCCTTCACACCACTGCGGCTATTTCAAGCCTTGGGGTCCCTTGTGCTGGTCCTTCTCTGGTATTAATGTCCTGCATTCCCTCTGGAGGTACTTCTCTCTCTCCCATTGCCCGTTGGCTCTTAGAGGAGCAGAACCTTGTCTTTTGGGTTCACTGAGATTTCCCCATGCCCCTGATGGTGTCTAGCAAGTGGTAGGTGCTGGACAAACACGACTGAGCCTGTGCATAACATCACCTACCAGGCCCAAGCACTCATCGAGTTCTGACATTTCTGTAGTTACTTAAGTCAGACCTTCACAAAGGCCTTGTTTTACTTTAAAAAGTTAAAAATATGATGGTCAGCAGGTTAATGCCAACCTGTGAACAGCATTTAAAAGCCAACATGAGCAGTCCGGGACAATCATACCCACAATTGCACAGCGTGTCACAAACTGGAAATAGCCCGGCTTTGCTTGGTACCAGGAGAACCTCAGGGTGTGTACAGAAGCAGGCACCTTGGCCATCTTAGAAGTCGGACTGCCACAGGAAGAGGGAGGAGGACTCCCAGTTAATCCCAAGGAAGATCAGTGTGTTTTGCTCCAGTAACTCCTGACATGCTTGAGAAGAACAGAAGGGAACTAGGAGTTTTGGTGGTGGTTTTGAGTGGCTCATTCTCCTCCTCCTTCCCAGACTCATGATGGAGTGATCCTGGCTACCAAGCTCTTGCCTGCCCGTCCAGTTCACACCACATGCCTTCTGCCCAGAGGAGGCTTTGATCATGAGTGTGTGAATGTGCACAGGTGCCCACGAGAAACACCTCCTTCCTTTACTCTGTACTTCCTATAACTTGTTCATACATCTCCCAACAATATACGGCCTGATTTTGCCTTTTAAAAGCTTTACATAAATGTGACCATCCTAGATGGATCCTTCGTTCACTGGCTTCTTTGGCTCAACCATTCGTTCCTGGGTCTCACCTGAGTTTTCCTGTTTCACTGTCCTACCATCGTCGTCTCTTCTGTACCCTCTTTTAATCTTCATTGGGTGAGTAAGCCATGATGCATGTATCTAAGAAAGGAAGTAAAAGTAACTGTGGCTTCCATAGCTCCTGGCAGGTCTCTCTTGGGGTTTGGTGACAGTCACTCTGGTCACAGGCAGGATTGGGGATTCAGTCTCCTTGCTCCTTCTTGCTCCATGGCATCCGTCTCACCAGAGGCATGATGAATGTTTTAGTCACATTCAAGGGAAATCATGAAGAGGGAAGCGCTCTCAGGTCTGCTAGGGGGAAAGACCACAGCAGAGGCCCAGCCTGTGTTCCCTGCCTCTATCTATGTCAGGACCTGCCCCACGCCACAGGAACTTAAGGTCTAGGACACATCATCAGCTCCTCTGAGGCCCCAGATGAGCTCAATTCCTTGGATTCTGAGGCCTCTCTGTCTTGGAGGGTACCAGAATTTTGGCAAACACTTGGAAAGTGTTCACAGACCAGGATGCACAAGCCCATCCTGGAAGAGAACCAGCTGTTCTCCCAAGAATCCCACAGCCAGTCAGCGGCCGCCTAGTCCATTCATCCAGCCTGTTGTGGTACAAATCCTGGGAATGCCCACGTCTCCCCACCCAAGCGTGCCATGGGTGGTCCCCTGAGAACTCTGCAATCGCTTGTCTTGGTTAGAAAGCTACTTTGGCCCTGGACTGGCCCCCACAGAGTCCCACCTGCTTGTGTCAGCAAGGGTTTCCCTGCGTCATCCTTAAGCTGGTTGACGCTGGAGCAGGGCGGGGGCAGGCCGAGAGAAAAGCCTTCAAAAGCTAGTTGTTAGTGTCAGGAGAAAGTCCCACCAGCAGGAGCCACCGGGCACCGTCTGGGATTTATTTATTTCCTCTTTTGCTCAGCTCTGGTTTGAATTTCCAAGTTGTCTTTTCAATTTTAATCTCAGTGTTGGTCGCAATATATGGGATGTGGGTAAGCAAAGGGAGAGTCAATGTTCCATTCAGGTTTCCTAGGGACATGTGACTTTATTTTTTAAAAAAGTGGCAAGGGTAAAAGTGAAACAACAACAACAACAACAAAACAAAGTAGGACTTGGGATTGAGCATTGGGCACCTGTGTTCATAATGAATGGGGTGAAGTCTCGGTATTGGTTTTTGCTTATGCTGGGGAAGTCAATATTGGGGCTTTATTATAATTTATGATTTTTAGCTTGAACAAAACAAAAGTGTGGACCTGCTATTGGCATTTTCGTATGATTCAAACTAAGATACTTTACGTGTGAGTACTTGATTAATGTTTGTTTCCTGTGCTGATCTGAAAGCTTCATGGTGACAAGAACAACATCTGTGCTTTTTTTTTACTGAAACTAGCAGGGCTTCTGATAAATCGTAACTGCTTGCTAACGAGGCTGTCAGAAGAGTACAGGACCACCCAAGGAAGGGGAGCCACAGCCAGGGGCTGCAGGACAGAGGGGGCAACAGTCAGCATCTCAGAGAGACATGTGGGGACTGCAGGGCAGCTCTCGAGGAAGCAGATCTAGAGTGGAAGTGAGCATGCAGGAGTTTTATCAGGGAGTGCTCTGGAGGTCATGTCCCAGGAGTAGGGACAGCAAGAAGGACTGGGCAGCAGGAGGAGGTGAGTGGTATGGTGACGGTGAGCCGGGGTCTGGATGCAGCCAGCCCCCCAGCAGCAGAAGAAAGACGGCGGGTAAGTGGGGCTAGTGTGTGAGAAGCCAGGGGGGGTTCATGGAGAAGCTGGACTCTTGCGTGGTCCCTATCAGCAAGCTATTCCTCGCTGGACTCATCTCCCCCACTGTGCTCTTCATCACCTCTGCTCATGAGCAAACAGACAGAGGGCCACAGAGGAGCGGAGGGGCCGTCCCACCCTGCAACAGTGCCCACAGCCTGTAGTCTGACGCTTCTACTTTCCTATGATATTTGTGATTTTTTAATTTGTAAACATCTCCAGCTTTATTGCAATAAAATAGACCAAAAAACTCTGTATATCTAAGGTGTACAATGTGTTCCGATCTATGGAAACATTGTGAAGCTATTAATTACCAATCAATCACTAATTACTAATTAATCACTATTAAGGTGTCCATGAGCTCGCCTAGGTACCTTGGTTTTGGTGAGACCCTTAAAATCTACTCTTCCAGAGAAATGTGTTTACACAATACAATGTCACCAACTATGGTCACAGAGCTGCACTCCTGATCTCAGAGCCTATTCACCTCACAAGGGCCAGCTCACACCCTTTGACCAGAATCCTCCAACTTCCTCCCCAGCCCTGGCTCCCTCCCTCCTGTTCTGTCTCTACAGGTCTCACTACTTCTGATTCCACCTGCGAACACCATCCTATCTTTCTGTGTCAACGTCGTTACCCTTAATGCAAGGTCTCCCGGGTTCATCTGTGTTGTCACAAATGGCAGGGTATTCTTTTTTGATTTCTTTGTGATGAATGATATTCTGTTGAACATACACCACGGTTCCCTTAACCATTTGTTAATGGACGTTTGGTTGTTTCCATATCTTAGCTGTTATGGGATAAAAGCTGCAATGAGCAAAGTTCATAAGGAACTCAGGCAACTCAATAGCAAAAATGAAAGTAAAATAAAACCATTCAGTCAAAAATGGGCAAAGGACCTGACATTTGTATCACTAAACATATTTTATAGAAAAAGAGGTGGGACTCGGAATGAGCAAGCACTTTCACAGGGTTGAATGAAGCACCTGAGCCTTTTCCTGAGCCTCCCGCTGCACCGCTGGGCGTGGAGGAGGACGCCCTGTACTTCTGCACCTCATTTGGCTTCCCCTTGGGATGGCAAATCCTAGCAATCATTGCTACATGTGGAGATGTTGTTTTTTTAACCGTCTCAAGAAGATCAATTAGCCAATCTCCATAGCTCCTGCTCTCCACACATGTCAGTCACCTGGCAATTACCCATTCTCTCTGCCTGGCAATTATTTCCTTGCTGGCCTCTTTAATGTCTCTGTTCCCCCTGGTGACCTAGTTTGAGGTAGAAACCAGATGACCCAAAGTGATAAGTATGTCTCAGGGGCCCTAGGAGGTGGATTGGGACACAGATGGGTCCACAGCAGAGCTTTCTGAACCACCAAGAGGGAAGGGCAGGCCAAGGTGGGCCAGGGGCCTGGTTGACAGGCAGGAGTCCCAGATCTGAGTCCCTGTTCCACCCCTTGGACTTCGTTGACTCTTCCCCAGCCTTAAAATGGTAATGACAACTGCTACCCCTGGGAGTGGGAGTGTTTATGAAGTGACAGGGAAGGGCAGCTGTAAACGGTGCAGGCTTCTCCAATGTCAGCGTGCCCCTGATCACAGGGCTCTTGTCACCATGAGGATTCTGAACCAGGAGGTCTGGGCAGGCCTGAGACCCTGCCTATCTATCTACCAAGCTTCCAAGCCAGGCTGGTGCCTTTGACCAGGGAAGCACATGGCATAGCAGGGCATAAAGCCCTATGTGAATGGCAGGAGGAAGGTGAGGATTGGGTGAGATGGTGAGATCCCCAGACAAAAAAATTTACTAACAAAAAAGCAAAAACACAATGTAGGGCCCATGTTAGAGAGAGAAGAGACAGAAGTCGGTCCCCAGGCTCGCTGCAGTGAGCAGACAGGCCCACAGGTGTTCATCAGCTTGGATGGTGTTTACCAGCTGCTATGGTGTCCCCGGGTCATGGCAGGTGGTGCTCTGCAGACCAGGGAGGGAGATGCTTCTGCCCCATCTCACGATGACCCAACTGGTCTCAGAGAGATGAGGTTCCTGACCCAGGGTCAGGTGGGTAGGGCGTGGAAAGGGTGGGAGCCCAGGCTGTCTGGCTCCCAGCCCATGGCGTCTCTTCATGGTGGGGTGGAGGAAGGAGGATGTAGGTGACAGGTGTTCCTATACTCCTCAGGGACCTGGGGCTGGAGCTCTGTCTCCATTGCTGCCATCTGCCACTCTTCTTCCCTCCTGCTACTCCTGTTCTCAGAGCAGCCACCAACCCCATGTGAGCTACCATCTGCTGACAGGCCTGGCTGCAGGGTAGGGTGCCTCCTAGCAGGACACAGGCCTCTCTTGGTGTAACCTTCCTCCTGCCTCCTGGAAACAGACCAGCAACCAGACTCACAGAACCCCACGGTCCCCACCTTGAGCCTCATTTCCCATGGGCCACAGGACAAAGCACAGCCAGTGGGCATGACCGGACTGTGTGACCACTGGGGTACACAATTTTCTTTAAAAAAGGAAATTGCTTGCCTTCTGAGACCTCTGTCCTCCAGCTGGGACTCAGGTGGGACATAGTGAACTATCTCCCACCAGAGGAGTGATGACAATAGTGGGAAAAAAGACAAAGCAACAGGAGGGATGGTCTCTGGGCCCTGGAATTCTATGTGGAGCTGAACAATGACTTAGACCACTCACCTCCAGTACAAGAGAGAACACACCCTTGCTTGACTTGGCCTTTTTGTTATAGCAGCCCAGCCTGCTCCTGACCAGTTCATGTTTAGGGCTTGAAAAGGTTTCACTTGAAATCCTCTGAGCTCAGTTTACTCACTGAAGTCTTCCTCTCCTCGGGAGTTCTGCTGTTATCCTTCCTGACCAAGTCGGTTCTCTATCATGTGCCCTCTTGTCTCCACATCCTTCTCTCTGGTGCTCTCAAGGTTACTTTGCATTCATTTTCGGCCTCTAGCTTTCCCATGGGCCTTGAAGACAGGGAGGTCCCTGGTCATCATTGTGGCTCAGCACCTAATGCCATCCTGGCATGACCACTTGGGGCATGAATGAATGAATGAATTGATCAGGGTGGGAAGGAGTGGAAGGAGGAAGGGAGGGAAGATGAAGGGAAGGGAAAGTGGACAGTTGTAGGGGGCCATCCCAGAGCTCCAAGCACACGAGATCTGGGGAGGTGAGGCTGGCTGGAGTCACTGTAAGGGAGGCGAGCAGCCGTGTGGCCCTGAAAGAAGGCTCCTTGGTGTGCCCATGCCCATGCTGTCCCTGATGACTCACCAGGTGGCCTTCTCGGGCCTTGGGCCTCTGGGACTCAGAGCTGGTGTACTTCCTGGGGCCCTAGGAAGCTGAGGGAGCAGCTGGCCCACAGTGGCATCTCAGACTTCCCAGTCACACTGCCAGCTGCACTTCTGGCCTCACCTCCCACCAGGCTCTGCCCAGCCCATCGGTGCAGCTCTTCAGGCTTCTTCTAATCCACACCTGCAAGTTCACAGAAGGTTGAGCGTCCAGGGTGCACTTCTGGAACCATGTGGGGGTCTGTCCTAGATGAGAGTCACCACCTGTGCGCACTGGGGCATGTACTCCCTACGAACAAGGACCTTCCCCTGCAGAGTCACGGCACACCCATCAAAACCAGCTGGTGGGCCCTGGTGCCCCCTTGGTTTTATCATCCCAGTACATCCTGGTAGAAAAGGGGTCACCCATGCTTCAGTGCCATGTCCCTTGAGATTCCTTCTTTCCCAGACATTGGTGGCCTTGTCACTCTTCAGAGTGTCAGGCCACACCTTCTGTGGGATACCCCTCCCTGTGGCCTGAGGTTTCCTTGGTGTTTCTCCAAGGTCACATCTAGGCCACGGACTTTGGGCAGCAGTATCCCTGAGGCGATGCTGTGTTGGGAGCTTCAACGTGTCCGCCATCGCCTTTGAGTAAAGTCGTGCGTCCTGCATAGATGCTCCACTGTGAAACCTCTTTCCCTTTGCAAGCAGAGAGGCAGAGGCAAACCGTGGTCTTCCTGGAGAAGCCCCAGTGAGTTCTTTCGTTCATTGTGTTATGAGCCAGGCTGTATGGGCCATGACCAAACAGATTCCATTTTACCTGGAGACTCCATGTCATATAAGAAAAGCCTCTCCTATGGGAACACCCCTCTCTGGACCTATCAATGGTTGCTTAGCATAGTATGTTTGGCCACACAAAATGGCAATTCTGATACAATGTAAAAGTGTTCTCTCTTTGGTTCCCATTTTTCTTGGGCAATGTACCCTATCAGAGATTGATGTTCCAATGTTAGTAGCCATTCTATAACTTAGACTCAGCTAGGGTCATTCTGACCCACTTTCCTTCTGTTTGCTTGCTGCTATGCCAACCTGGAAAGTCCCGTGGGAAATACCAATGTGCCCACTGCATTGTCTCACTAACTGCTCAATTCAGCTTCTGGACCCCTGCTTGCTTGCAGCTATGCCAACCCAGATGTGGGTTTTGCAGTTTTTGCCTTTAAAGACCCTGAAATGCTCAGGCACTGGGCTGTTCTTGCAGAGACAGTCAAGGGTTCTGTTGGGAGTAGTTGACGGTAGGCCAGCTCAATAAAGACCCTCCAATTTGGACACAATGGACTTGGTACGTTTTCTGAGCAGTCTACCCCATAACAATTGGTGAGTGTAGATTTGGGGGCATGTGGTCAACACTGGTCTGAAAGTGCTGGTCTCTCTGACCTGGCCAGAAAGCCCCTTTATGTAGGATTCTGTGCCTTTTGGACGTGTCCCTATCATCCTTCCATCACTGCCTGGTCTCTGGCACAAGTGTTTTATGTCTCAGCCCTAGAGACAGTCAATTGTCAAAGAAAAGAGAATGTTCTGGAAGCCAAGTCAGGGTGCAGGGTGCTCAGGGTTGATGAAGTGTGGTGGCATGTTTGTAAATTTGCTTCTGTCTCTAACTGAGTGTGTCAGATGTGTGCTGATGTGTCCCTTTCCAGTCCACAGAGGGCTTATTCTAGCTGTCACACCTGTGCTTGTGAGTCCTTCTCTGATTATGAGAACTCTGGCTTCCACCCTGAAACATGTCATCTATTGGATCAGCCCTTCTGCATGCAAAGCCTCCCCCATGTCAGTTGCCACCCCCAGATGCCCTCAGAGCCTCTGTGGCTGTGACTCCCCAGCCTGTTCCCATGCATGGCTGCCCTCCTCTCCCTGACAGGGCCTCAGCTTCTCACCCCAGGCTCCCTGCAAACAGGCCCCCATGGGCCAGGTGCACAGAGGTCACTCAATAAATACTTGCTGTGTAAATGAAGGAAGGACAGCACAGGGAAGGTACTGAGGAGGGAGGGAGGGAGGAGGATGGGAGCTGGAGTGGGTCACACGGATGAGCAGAAAGGAGCCAGGGGAGGGTGCTGGAGAGGAGGCCAAGTGCAGGTCCCATACTGTCCTTGGGACAATGGAGGGCTAACAGCTGCCTGTCGTCCTGAGACGGACGGGCCAGACCTGTGTGTTGGAAGAGCCCACAGAGGATGCAGTGAGGAGCGGGAACAGAAAACCAGAGGGCCACAGAGGAGCCCAGGAATCAGGCCATCACTGTGTGTGTGTGTGTGTGTGTGTGTGTGTGTGTGTGTGTGTGTGTATGCGTGCACACAGACATACCTGCAGAGGGGCTCAGGTCTCATCATTGGTGCCCTAGTGACCTTTCATCCCTGACTTTTAGTCCTGCAGCTACTGTGCAAATGGAAATGTGGCCTCTTTCAGAAGTGATAGTTTTGATGTTCTCATGTATAAATGCATAAAAAAGAGAGATTCTTTTCATACTTCATCTGCTTTCTTGTCAGTCTCGGTTTCATTTTCAATTCCCGACTTCGGTGTTCTAATTTCCTCCTTGATGGATTGCTTGATTCTCTCCTCCTGGGCTGGCTGCTGAGGGAAAGCAGTGAGGGGCTGGGTTTCCCTCTTGCTCCTCTCCCTCTCTCCTTTTTGAAATCGGCAGCATCTGTGGAATGTGGTACTGAAAGTGGGGGGCAGACTCTGGGGTCTGTTCGGGATCCCCCACAGTGTCCTGGCTTGTCAGTTTCAGTGTTGATCATGGAACTTTTAGAAGAAAACTTGGGGCTGGGCACGGTGGTGCACACCTGTAATCCCAGTGGCTCAGGAGGCTGAGGCAGGAGGATCGTGAGTTCAAAGCCAGACTCAGCAATGGTGAGGCACTAAGCAACTCCGTGAGACTCTGTCTCTAAATATAAAACAAAATAGGGCTGGGGATGTGACTTGGTGGCTGAATCCCTGGTACGCCGCCCCCCCAAAAAAATTAGAAAAAAGAAAGAAGAGAAAAAAAACTTGGGTGAAAGCTAACGGTTGCTGTGCTCACACTGTGGACCGTGTAATGCCATGTGCTGTGGACATTTGTCCCTTCTGATAGTCCAACGTCGTCCTCTGCAGAGCAGTGGGTATCGTTTTCTTTTCCTGATCTTGCCTTGTCGTCTGGTTGCCCTGGACGACAGCTGCACTCGCTGGCATCTCCCCCAACACTTCATGGGAGAGGAAGCTGAGCTGTGAAGTAACCTCAGACAGCTCGTAAGTCAGACCTGGGCTGGACGAGTCTCCTGCCGTCTGCCACCTAGTCCTATGGAACAGTGGATGGCAACTTTTAGAGTTATGAGAGTGAATTTGGAGCCCAAAGACTCTGACATGGTGTTTCAGGAGGAGGCCAGAACTCTCCTATGTTCAGCAAGCAGCTCTGCCACTTACGAGCTAGTGAGACATGGGAGAAGTGGCTCTGTGTCCCTGGCACCAGCCTGCTCATTTGTGAATTGGGAAAATGATTTCCTCCTCACTCGTGTCTTCTCTGCCTGGAGCACTTTCCCCCACATTTGCATGCAGCTTCAACTCCCCTTCCCTGAGACGCCCCCAACCCAGTGCAAGACTGCCCCCTGTGCCCCCAGCACCTCAAGTCCCCTCATGCCACTCAGCACTTCACCATGTCACTTACGACTGCCTAACAGGCTTCAAAAGCCCGCCTTGTGTGTGTTGGCCACATATTGGCTGTGACCCTCTGGGATGTCTGCTCTGTTGGGTGGGAGGTTTCGTCAGTCCTGGGTCCCCTGGCACCTAGGACATGATGGGCTGGCTTGATCGCCTGAAGATTGAATGTAATATAGTCTTTATGAACTTGGCACGGCTCATGCTCTCTGCCAAGCTCCTGGGGGGCTGTGGTTATTACCAACTCCCTTGTCCCCAAGCTTTGTCCAGGACCCTGCTTGCACCTGTGGCCTGTGCATCTTCGCTCACCAGGGCTGTCCCCAAGCATTTCCAAGCCTGGCACCTGCCTATGCCAGCACCTGTCACTATTTTGTTGTCATACCCGATGGGTGACAGAGCCAGCCGCACATCCTTCTGGGCAGGTGAGTGGACAATGTCTGCCCGAGAAGTTTCAGAGAGAGGAGCTGAGGCCCCGAGGGCCTCCTGCCCATCTCCGTCCCTGCTCTCCGTTTCCCCCTTCTCCCAAGCTGAGTGGATGTCAGGGAGTGGTCTTCCCCGCTAGGCAGAAGCACCTGGGCCGTGGATGGGGGAGCCCCCCCTCGGGACTGGAAAGCTGGGGTATGTGAGCTGCGGGCTGTCTCAGAGTGAACTGCACTGGACTGACTGTGCCCCAGTTGTGCCGAAGCCCTACCCCTTGTGGGCTGGTGTTTGGAGATGGTGCCATTGGGAGGAGACGAGGTCTGGGGGTAGCGCCCTCTCGGTGAGAGGTGTGCCCTTATGCAGGGCTGGGAGGGCTTCTTCCCGTCTCTGTCCTCTGCCACATGAGGCACAGCACAGCCACGTGTAAAACCCTCTAGGTCCTGACCACACGGGCTCCCTGACCTCCGATTTCCAGTCCCCAGATCTGTGAGACATAGACTTCCAGGGCGTAATCCACCCACCTGTGTGATGTGTAGGAAGCCTGAGCCAATGAGGCAGAGTCCCTGGGCTGGGGCCCACTCCATTCTCCTCTCAGCCCCCTCCCAGCCCTGGTCTTCAGGCAGGTGTAGATGTCTCCACCTGCACAGAGGTGACCATGAGCTGCTGGACCCCCATGCTGAGGACAGAGGAAGAAGGAAATGACATTGCCTACTTCAGACTGTCCCCCAACCCTGGACTAGGCGAGGCCCCTTTACTTATGGTTCAGAGTCTGCCTTCCTAAGAAATCGTGAGCTTCACAAGGACAAGACTGTGTCCTTTGTTCCCTGTGTGTCCTGGCATCTATCTCAATATCCAGCAGACAAATCTATTTTGAATGGATTGATAGATAACAAAATGTCCCAACGGTCTGGAATCCCAATGGTGGCTGGCATTTCCAAATTCCAGACAGAGATGACATACCAGACGCTTGGAGCTAAGGAGGAGGGCCCTTAAAACTGCTTTTGTGGCCTGCACCAGCTTCCTGGGCTGGTGCAGCAGGTGCCCCAACCGAGTGGCTTAAGACAGAAGGGCCTGGCCACACCAGGTCAGGAGGTTAGAGGTCCAAACCAAACTGCCCTCGAGTCCTGGGAAGGTCCTTCCTTGCTTCCCGACAGCTCCCGCTGGCTTGCTGGTGATCCTTGGCCTTCCTGGGCCTGTGGACGCCTCCCTCCACCCTCCCACCCATAGGTGGCTTCTTTCTTTTGTGCATGTCTGTGTCTGAATCCTCTTGGAAAGGACATCCGTCCTATTGGATAAAGACCTGCCTCAATGATTCAATTCTAACTTGATTTCCCATGAAAAGACCCTATTTCCATGTTCTGAGAGACTGAGCATTGCAGAGTCAGTGTGTCCTTCGGGGGACACAATTCAACCTGTAACCGCACCCTCAGCTCAGACTTGCCTAAGAATTCCAGAGACAGATGATAAAGCAGGAAAAGCTGAGGCAGAGAGGACAGGGAGGGAGGGGGGTGCACGCCAGCATTTGGCCAGCAATGGGGATTCTCTGGCATCTCCACCCACTTCCAGAATAAAGGGAAGAAGAGGAGGGATTCCTTCCCCTTCCCCTCAACCCTAGTTAGAGGGTCTGTAAGGGGGCCCCTTGGAGAGCTTGACACTTGTTCCTGGTGGGCTGGGGCACTGATGGTTTGTGCCCACCTCCCTCCACAGTTCTGGGAGAGGAGAAAGCCTTGAATCCAGAGCAGCTGATCCCTGTCATTGGTGCAGCAAGGGCGTGTGAAGTCCCATCCATGGCAATGGCCACCCCCGGAGGTGAGTGGGTTGAAACTGTCCCGAGAAGACCCTTCCTCCAGGGTGGCCTCCAGGGTGCTCTGCTTTGTGGAGTCTACTGATCCGGGTGTGAATCTCTTCGATAAACACCTCCATGGACATACTCAGAAAAATGTTTTAGCAGCAACCTGGGGACCCCTTAACCCAGTCAAGCTGACACATAAAATGACAAGAGTAGAGAGGGGACTTCAGGCAGAAGCTTTACCAAATCTTCCCTGAAATCTGGTAGCAGTAGTGGGTTTGTGGGTGCAGAACCATCTGAGGTGAGGCCAGGACTTCCCACCATGCCCATGGCACCTTAGCATATCAGTCAATGTGTCAAATTTGAAATCTGTCTAATTTATGTGAACCTAGTGGAAAACATAGAGTTGGGTTCAAATCTGATTGTATAATCATGATGAACCACTGACCCCTTCTGAGCACAGGGGTCACCATCAATAAGTAGAGGATAACAATACTCTGACTTCAGGGTTCAGAATTTAGAGGAGCAAGCTGAATGACATGATCTGGGCATTGTAGGAACTGAATAAATTATAGTGGTAATCATCATACTACTAATAATGGCTATCATTATTATTATTCATTCTTACAAAGCAACCTTGGATTTAATAAGTGCTCAATAAATTATTCTGGCTGAGTTAATTTCTTTTTGATACAGAAAAAAAACACAGGAATGTCCTGACTATAGGCGAAAGGGCTCACTCAATTAACTCTGTGTTTTGAAGTGTCAATAAGGGCAGGGAAGAGGCATTTCTTTGCTTCAGGTTTTTATGATCTCATCATCTGGTGCGGTTTTTAGATGAGAAAATGTGATTGTCAATTAAGAATCTGAGGGAGAATTCCCTTTATTAAAACACACACAGCATAAGCACCATATTTCATGCTGAATCAGAGCTGCAGCCAGCAAGCTGAAATTTACCACCTCTTGTCCCAGCAGAGAGAATTTTCAGCTGGATTAATGCCCCTGTCTCTGGTAGTAAATCAATTCCAGAGATATGGCCATATTTTCACCCAAGTGACAGGTGCAATGGCTGCTATTTTGTAGACACCACTGGGAAACCCAGAGATATCTCCCAGGGCACTTGGAGTCTCCTCCGTGAGGGGTGGAGAGCCAAGGGACTTCCCTGGAAAGACGCATTTCAGAAACCTTAGTCCAGTCATGTCGAAGATGGGAAAACTGGGCGTGGGGCCTCTGGGAAGCAACTGAATCTCTCAGGCTGGATTTCTTCTGTGGCCTCTGAGGCCTCACAGGGTGACCAAGAGAGCCTCCCGGGCCACACCCCTCTGTGCTTCCTTGACTTTTTCCATCAGTCCTTCGTGCATGCCGTCCTCTGCCTGGCCCGTGTCTATTCTGCCGGCTTCCTCTTACACCCCTCAGCAGAGGTTTATCCTGGGCTGAGGGGCCTGGAAGCGTGTTCTTCTCACCCAGAACACCTTCACAGCATTTGCATAATGAATCAATCAACGTGTGTCTTCCCGTGCAGAGTCTAAGGTCCATGAGGAGGGACATCGCACTCTGAGCCCAGAGCATCTTTGTGGGAGGAATGAATCCATCCAGCTGAGTGAATGAGGGCCCCAGTGTGGAGACAGGCAGCAATGGTCAGCAGCCCACTGTCAGGAGGAGTGGCGGGAGGAGCGACTGAGAGCAGGTGCACGGGCTGGGGGTCTTGTGCAGGTGTCTGGGCTCCAGCCCTTGAAGCTGTGGAGACAGCGTGGTTGGCTGGGTTAGGGTCATGCTGCATTTGAAAACAGCTGGGGACAGTGTGGCGTTTCAGCTGGAGATTCCCTGGCATCTCTGACAAGCTCCCAGGAGTTGCAGTACCCTTGGCTTTAGGGCCTCAGTTGGAGATCACCTGGTGGGTGAGGACGAGGCAGGCAGGGCAGCTGGGAGGCAGTAGGTACGACCCAGGGACACAGAAACCATGGCCAGACCAAGATGGAGCAGGCGGACAGCAGGAGGAGTCTGAGCCACGCATTTCTTGGCATCCAGGTTTCTGATGCTTGGATTCCCTTTAGGGACCGGACACTTAGTGGCATCTGCCTGGCTCAGCTGTGCTTATGGTTAGCTTATTTCAAAATGGAGGGAACTCTGTTTGAAAGTGCTGGAGTGTAATGCATGCTGCTTTCTGTCCCTGGCATAGTGGCTCTCCGGGCTCAGGCCACTCTGCCCCTGTGCTGGGCCTAGGGCTGGAGCTGTCCCCAGCTCTTGATGGGATGCGCGTCCTCTAGCTGTGGGGTCACTGTGTTGGGGCTCCAGGCTGCTAGCCTGTGCTCAGGGTTGCTGTTTCCCTGGCCGCTTTTCTCTCATTCTTTTTTTTTCACAGTTCTTCTTCTAATTTGCTCTAGTTAGTTGTACATGACAGTAGAAAGCATTTTGACACATCATACATAAATCCTAGTCCCCTTTTCTAATAAGCGGTTTCAGCCAGCACGCTGCTGCCACACAGGCCTGTCTGTCCATCAGCCTGCAGCTCAGCCCCGCTGGGGTCCTGCACAGACCTCCTTTGCCCAGATGATGGCCCCTCTTAGGCCCTGGACTCCTGTGCTGGTCCCCTCTCCCCGGCTCAGGCCCTGCCAAGCCCTGGTGCATTTCTTCCTTCTGCCTGGGTCCTGGTCATCTTTGGCCCTGCTCATCAGAGGCAGGATGACAACTGGCAAGATCTGCCTGGGCAGAAGCTGCCCGGGACAGAGGCTGCTGGTCACTCACACATGTCAGTTCTTCCCTAACAACAGAATCATAAAATCCTCATTTTGTTAAAGGGAGTGATGGCCTGTTAGGAGATTCCATTTTGCAGCTACCCTGGGTCGGGTTAGGCCATGTGACTAGGTTCAGCCAAGGAGACAGAGCGGAAGTCCTGCGATAGGCTTCCTGAAGTTCTCCTGCCAAGGACTGGATTCTGCTAGGGAATCTCCCTTGTTCTCTCCCATCCTCTTCCCTGCGCCCTGGGATGAAAATGTGACTAGAACCCCAGGATCTGTGTTGTGGGTCGTGAGTAAGTGATACCGGGACCACTGCTAGAGTCAGCATGTCCTTGATGATTGGCACTTCCACGTGGGTCTCCTGCATTCTGTCTGACACCTTGGCAATTTTCTGGGGTTCTCTTCCAGGAGAGCCCTGTTTTTCTCTACACAGGCTTCTGACTGCTCCAATCCTGCACGAGAAGCCTCTGCTGTCTGCTGTGCTCTGAGATCATTGGTCTCAGCTCTCCTTATTATCCTCAGCCGACTGTCTCCTGTCTGGACTGGCAAAAGGAGCGGGCCAAGGGTGTGCTGGCTCTATGCTTTGGGTTTTGCCATGTTTTGTACTGGTCAGTCATAAAAGAAGTCCTGGAAGTAAAAATCTTCACTGCCTTTCTTTGCAGATGAGAGTGTGGTCTCAGAGAGCCTATAGGCTCCCCAGAATCAATCATGTTTTCACCCACTCGAAAGTTATTTGTTGCTCCCCTACTATGAACCATATACCTTCTTCACTGATGGAGAGACCAATGTGGACCAGTTAGAGAATATCCCTGTCACTATCAAGTTTGTGTTCTAGGGAAGAGAGATGAATAATTGATGAGTTCACCAGCATGGAGTCAGGAACTCATATGACCCAGGCAATTAAAATTGGTTGATGGGACACAGAATGGCTGAGTGGTGCAGGAATCAGTGCTGTGGTGTGCATATGGCTTGAGTGTGTCCCCCAGGGGCTCATGTGTTGGAAGCCTGATGCTTCTGTGGTGGTGGAAACTTTAAGGCCACAGGGTTTGCTGCCCTTGGGAGAGATGGAGATGGTTCTTGTGGGATGCTAGTCAGTTCTTGAGACACTAAGGTGTTAGGAGAATGAGACTGTTTGCCCTTTTTGGTTTTCTGCCTCACTACTGATCTCTTCCTCCCACACATGCTTCCACAGGATTCCTTTCTCCATGTGGTACAGCCAAGGAGGGCCTCAGCAGAGCTGAGAAGATATCAGCACCTGACTCTCCAATGTCTAAAACTGAGCTGAAAATTTCTTTTCTTTACACATTACCCTGCTTCAGGAATTTTGTCTTAGCAATGGACAATGAAATGATACAGGTGAAAGCATTCAGATTGAATAAGAGAAATGCACCAGTCCTCCTGAAATCTGGAGGGTGAGCACGTGGGTTGGAAGGATCAGACAGCATGGGATCCTCGTGTGGGAACCGGCTTCGCTGTCTGAAGAACAGGGCTTCCGTGTGACACTGCGGGTGGGTACATGGAGCTGCACAAAGGAGGCAGGGGAGATGTGGGCCATGGTTAGGAGTTTTGGCTATATTCTCAGTGCAAGAGGAAGCTTTTGATGTTGGGGAAAAACAACTTATTTTGAAATAAGTTTAAGTTTATGGAAAAGTTGAAATGACGGTGCAGACTTCCATCTGCCCTTCCCTGGCTGCTCTCCCTGTGGACATCCTACATAGCCATGGCCCATCTGTCCATCTGAAAAACTGACATTGATGCAACTCTCTTACCAACTACAGGTTTCATTCAGAGCTGGATAGCTTGTCCACTGATGTCCCTCTTCTGTCCCCACACTGGTTTGGTCATCATGCCTCTGTCGGTCCTTCCAGTTTCTGGCAATTTCTGGGCCATCCTTCATTTCCACAACCTGGGGCTTTTGAAGAGCAGCAGTCAGGCATTCCACACACTGTCCCCAACTTGGGTTTATCTAGTGGTTTCTCATGGGTTCAGGGGAAGCAGTGGTGACGTGGCTCTTCTGGCATCATATGGGAGAGGCCACTGGTGATGCTGGCCTTCGTGTCTTCAAGGATGGGGCAGCGCCTGCATTTTCCCAGGGAAGTCGTTCTTTCCCCTGTCTTAGCTTCTCGGGCTGCTGTAACAAGTCGCCGCCGACGGGTACGTAAAACAACGGGAACTGATGCTCACAGAGACTGGGGTCTGGAAGACTGAGATCAGGAACCTGCAGGCTCTCCCTTCCTGCTTCCTCTAGCATCTGCTGGTGGCCAATAAATAGTCCTGGTGGTCCATCACTTCAGTCTGCCTGGGTCTTCAGATAGCCTCTGTGCACCTGTGTCTCCTAGGCTGGGGCACCAGGTGACTGGAGGTGGGGCCTATCCTCCTCTTAACTCTGCGTGGCAGGCCAAGTAAGGTCACATTCACAGGTGCGAGTGGGACCTCAGCATCGTTTCAGGAGACAGCTCAGCTCAGAGCACCACCTTCAGTGGGTATTTAGCAGTGGTCCTTGTGGCTTCTGGGCAGAGCATCATGCTCTCTGAAGGAGAGACAGAAGCATGGGCAGCAGGAAGGGGCTGAGACCTGGACCAGTGTGGGGCAAAGGCCGCAGAGAGCAGGGCTGCTGCAGGGTACCTTCTGGAGGAAGAGCCAACAGAACCTCGTGGGCAGGTGGGTTTGGGTGGGTAGATGGAGAGGGAAGAGAAGGATGTGAGATGCTTCCATGCACTGGCCTGAGCCAAAGTGGCTGCTGCTCACTGAGGTGGAGGAGACCAGAGGAGGGGTATGCTCAGGGGTGCTTTGTCTGAGTCCCCTTAGGACATCCAAGGGGCGGGGTGCTGAATATGCTCGGGGGTCTCCCAGCAGAGCCAGGGCAGTGCCAGGGTTGGGCATAGCTCTCCACCCAGCCAAGGCTGTCTATAATCCCATGGGCTGCAGGGAGATGATGAAAAGACCCTGGGGTTTGGCTCACTTTGAAAATAAACACGTTTCCAAAGGGGACAAAAGGCAGAAACTTTCCAACCTCCTAAAATGAAAGATCTTAATCTAATTCTGTGCTCTCCTGACAGCTGCGGCCGCCTCGGCTGGCCTCATCAGTGACCACACTGCCCAGCTTAAAGAGATTTCTGCTCTCTTTTCAGAAAACGAAGCCTCCTCGGGCATCACGTGAGCTCTGAGTGGGGGGCAGGGGCTGCTTCTATTGAGCCTGCGGTGCCTTAATGGTCCAGCATTGATCTGAGTTATCGACCTCTCGGTTTCAAATAACTGACACGGTTTCCAATGGATCCAGATAATTAAGACTTCTCAAATGGCAACTAATAATTTGCATTTGCAGCGCGGTCGTCCTTGGGAGCTTGGGGAACCCACACGAGTGAGAAATGGAAGGGAAAGCTCATCCCGGTGGTCGTCTGATTCTCGCTAATGGAGTCTTGGAAAAATCGTTTCGCCCTCCTGACCTATCTCACCAGTGCTATCAAGTGACCTCGGGGAGTTACTTTCATTTATTGGAAAACACGTGGGACCAGCTCTCAGCATGAGGGAGTGCAGTCTGCTTCTCAAGTTCATCTGTCTCTTCCTTCACTCCTGCTCACTCCCAGGGCCAGTGCGAAGCACCCAGAGGGTCAACTGACCGAGTGCCCTGCTCCCAGCTGCTCCCTCCTCTGATCCATGATGACATCATAACAGGTGTGACTCATGCTGCACCCAAGCCTTCATTCCCCTGTTGCACACCTCCACTGCATGCAGAATGTGTGGGGGAAGCTCAGTCTTGGCACATGCACATTTCACTTCCAGCTGCCTGCCTGGACCTAAGTGGATGCCCTGCGTGTCATCCCTACAGCTGGAGTCTGGGCTTGACCGGTGACCTTAGGCCTCTGGGCTGTTAGCAGATGAGTCTCATGTGAAGTCCTGAAAGGCACTTGCCTGTTGGGCTCAGCCTCTTGAGCTCTGGCCATCTGCCAACGAGAAGAGCTTGTCCCAGGCGGTTGCTGGCTCATGGAGGACGAGAGGCATGGAGTGGACTGGGGCCAACCTGCAGGGGAGCCTGGCACAGTCACACCAGTGTAGATCAGCTGCCCTGCGGCTGCCATTCCTCAGAGCCCAGGGTGGGGAACTGGTGCCCATCCGTGGGGGTTGGAGGGTGCTCGTTAGGCAGCACGGTTAGGGCGAGAGCTGACATTGATGGCCACCACATAGGACAGTTATTTGCCTATGAGTTTTTTTCTCCTCTAGGATTGAGACGTTAAAGGCAAAGACCTCACTTGTCCTCATTCTAAAGACATCTCAGGATCTGCCGTAGAGTAGGTGCTCAGGAACTCTAGAACAGAAGCAGTGCCATGGGAAGCAAATAAGGAGAGGAGAGATAACTGGGACTGGAGGATCGATGACCTCACGTGCTGATGATGACAATGCCCGGGCACTAGCTGTGTTCCAGGCAGAGTTCTCACACTCCTAAAATCCATTTCCTCATCCATGTTAATACCCGTGGGTGTCAGTTGAACCGGGGCTCCGCGGGGCTGGGGGGTGAGCTTTTCAGCAATCCTTTGCTCCTGCGATTTCTCAGGCTGTGGGGTGGGGACCCCCGAGGTGGAGGCCTGTGCTGCAGCTCCCCGGCTGGAGGCGATGGAGCCAGGACTGAAGTGGTTCCCGTTTGCTCCAAACCATGGTGAGATAAAGGTGGTTCTCCCCAGGCACAGAGGGTGAGAAGGCCAGGGAGAGAGGCACTGAGTGTGGGGACAGTGAGCCCTGGGAATGCTGAGAACAGGCCTGTGGAGGGGCAGGGCTGCAATGGCCCTGGAGGGGCCCGTGGTGAGCAGGCGGGTTCCACTCTGAGGGGTGCCAACGTGCAGAGCTTGGCAGCCAGCACAACCTCATGGTTGGCTTGTCCGGGGGGCCCTGGGTCTGGGCTGACCTGGCTTCCTGGAGCTCCTGCAGCACCTGAGGTCCATCTTTGCCGATTAGGCTTCCTGCATGCTCCCTGTCTTATTCATCCTCAGGTGCCAGGGCCACACACTCTGTGACAATAACAAGTGGTTACTGAGCACATGCCAGAAAGTGTGCTGAGCATGGTCCTGCACTCCGTGACCCGGGAGGGGAAGCTGCATCATCCCCACTTTACAGAGAGGGAAAGAAGCAGATTGCACTCCCTAATGCTGACCCACTGATGGCCCCCACATGGTTGTCCTCCAGCTCCACCAGGGAGGCTCTCGCTGGCGTCTGGTGTTGCCCTGCCCATGGTGGGGGTGGTGTGCAGGGAGACCCAGCTCCTCCTCCCAGTCCCATCTCCAGGCTGCTGCACAGGGCAGCCCTGCTGGGGACAGCGTGGGAGGACCATAGGAGGGAAGGCTGCGGTCTGCTTTATGTTGGAGTTAGACCAGCCCCTCCAATGGCTCAAGCAGCATCTTTTGGAGACCAAGAAAGTGCCGACCACTTGTTAAGAGTGGTCACTGCCATCTGCTGAGAGAGTGTTCCAAGCTGTGTTGGTGACCATGGTCCGTGTACCCCCAGGACTGGGCAGTGTACAACTTGGACAAGGTGTGTGGAGGCCCTGATCGCACATGCTTTGCAGTCTTGTTAGCTTTACCCATGAAATAGGGTTTTATAGGCATTACAGGGAGCTTTCTCATCACCATGACCAAAGGCCCAACAAACAACTTAGAGGAGGGAGAATTTATCTGGGGCTCACAGTTTTAGTCCACTGACAGCTGCCTCCATCGCTCTGGGCCTCAGGTGAGGCAGAAGGTCATGGAGGAAGGGTCCAGTGGAGGGAGGCTGCTCAGCTCATGGTGGTCTCAGGAAGTAGAGAGGGGAAGGGGCAGCCTCAGTGCCCCAACTGCTCCAGCCATACCTCACCTGTCCACAGTGACCACCCAGTTAGTCCATTCCAACTGGGGTGGACTGACGAGGACACAGCTCTCACAATCCAATCACTTTACCTCTGAACAGTTCTGCATGAGCAGGGGCTTTTAGTCCTTGTAAAAATTGGCTTTAAGTAGTAACAGTTATTTCATTATTACCATTGAAATTATCAGGCTTCAATTCAATGGAAATGATTTATAATATTGATAAAAGCATTTGGTATTTATAGCAGCTTTATAATTTTCCATTGGGGGTTCAAAATTGTTTTTTTTTTTTTAATTGCCTGGTACAGCCAGGGATCGGTCATCATTATATCCATTCTACAGATCAGTAAATTGACTCACGTTATTCAGTGACTTGGACAAGACTCGGGAATGTCAAAAGCAACATTTCAGCCCCCAGGATTCTCACCCAGGTTTTCATGGCACACCTTGCCCTGCTGAAGCAGAAGGGACATAGGCAATGGGAGTGTGTATGTGTGTGTGTGTGTGTGTGTGCATGTCCCTTCCTGCTGTGTATGCAATATCTGTGTACATGGTATGTCTGTGGTGTGTGTGCATGTGTGTGCATATGATGTGTGCATGGTATGTGTGTATGTGGGGCATGTTCAAAATGTACCTTGGCTAAAAGTCTTTGTAAGTTGGCTTTCATCACCGTCTCAGATTTATTGCTTTAATTTGCGGTGGCTTTGGATACACAGGAGCTGCATTTCTTTCTTTCTACCTCAGTTTGAACCTGCCCATAGGGTGTGAGAATATATTTTTATATTTCACCCTCTATAGTTTTCTCCTCTGGAGACCAATGTTAAGCAAGACAGTGATTTACTTGGACTCGCGGGTCAGCACACTGTGAACACATCCGTGTCTATCATGCTCATACTTTATGGCTAAAAGCCTGTGGACTGAGCCAGCCTTGAAGATCACTGCTGTCCTGTGGACGTGCCAGTGTTTCCAGAGGACTGGTGGCCTCGCTGTTCCACTTACTATCACCTCGGTACATGTCCTCTACTATGGGACCACTCCCACCAGGCCCACTCCCTGAGTGGCTCTCTGGGGCTGCTGCACAGCTGTCTGGGTTTGTCCCCAACCATGCCAATCCCCAATCAGCTGGCCACACAGAGCCATGTCTGGACATCTGTCTTTCCTCACGTGGCCTCAGAGAGGCTGCCACTGACCCATCTGCTGCTTTTGGAAAAGGGAACATGAGGCCTGGGGACTGTGTCACTCAAAACTCTGTAAAATGTAAGTAATCAAATGATATGGGGAAGGAAGAAAGGGTAGAAAAGGAGGCAGGAGGGAAGGAGGGAGAGACAGGAGCAGAGGTCTGCGCTTTGAGACACAAAGACCACATGGTTGGGTTCTTCCCTACCTTTGATCCTTCTCTGCAGATGCAGATTCCCTGTCTCTCCCCTTCCAGGCAACAGTCCCCAGGCAATCGAGTCCTCTGGGGCTTGATTCTGTTTCCTGATGTCACTCCTCTTGTCTGCCACCCCCTGCCCTGCCATGTATGCCAGACTCCAAAGCGTCACTGGTGACCCCTCCTTTCTCATCCCCATTTCCCATCCATCAGCAAACCTCATGACCTTCCTTCATTGTGTCAGTTCCCTGTCTCTATGGCAACTCCCAGCACATCCCCAGTTCCATGCTCCAACTCCAGCTGTGCACCCTGCGTGCAGCCCTAGGGGCACCCACCACTCCTGCCACCCCTTTGCACGGAGCTGCAGGGTCTGCATTGCTCTTAGGGCAGTATCTGACGACTTACCGTGGTCTCCAAAGCTCTGAAGCAAGTTCTTAGTTGCAACCACAGAATACTCCCTGTAGAAGAGGAATCTGTTGATGAATGGTTTGTAGCTTTCAGGGTCTCTGGAAGGTAAAGAATTGGGCCTGGGACTCCACTGTCACTGGGAGTGTTCTGTCCACTGCTCAGATGTCCCAGCTGCACTGAGCCCTGAGGGTCAGCAGCAGCCCTGTAGAGGCCTCCCTATACTGGCCTTTCCTCCCTCCCTGCCCCATTCTCCTGCCCTGCTTCCTGGGAAGGGATCATCTTCCAAATCAATCCAGTACATGTGAGTCCCGCTCAGGTGTGCTTTGGGGGAAATTGAAACTGAGTCAACACTATCCTTGTGTTCTGGCTTTCTGTCTGGGGATGGTTGTTCAAGGCTTCCCCCTGAGCCTGTGAGCTCCATGGGGACTCACCACACCCTGACTGTGCTTCCTGGCACATGGTGTGTGTTCAGAAGTCACCTGTGAGATGAAAGAAGGATGGCTGTTGGTGCAGCGTGCTCATCAAGGTGGTGCCGATCACCCTGCTTCTGAGAAAAACGCTTGCGGATGTGCCTGGCACAGTGTTCACTGGCACTTTGTGTGGCCTGGATAAATCTGCAAGGTGTGGCTTTCAGCTGACCTTCACTCAGCCTCTCTGGCCTAGGAAAGGGGAGCTAGTATGCTAGAGCTCTGGCCAATAGGGCTCCCAGGGGGAAAGTCAGTGTCTTGGAGGAGCGTGAGCAGGCGAGACACAGAGATGGGTGGAGCTGACAAGGTCACTGGATGCCCCATGTCCTGCCTCATCCTGGAAAGGACAGACACAGGAGCCTGGTCTGCTGGCAGGCCCCCCGCTGGGCTGGCACAGGAAGACCTCTGGTGAGTTCTCTTAAGCCTGGATTGTGGGAGCCCTGCCTGAGGGTGACAGGCTGGGGCAGGTGCTCCTGCCTGAAGGTGCTAGGCTTGGGGAGGTGTCCTGCCTGAGGGTAATAGGCAGGGGACATGCTTTTGCCTGAGGGTGGACAGGCTGTAGGAGTTCCTGCCTGAAGGAGTGGATGGGAGGGGTATTTGCTTTTATTCTAAACCAGGAGCTGCAAACGTTTTTCTGTCAAGGGCCAGATAAAAAGTATTTCAGGTTTGAAGGCTGGGTCATAAGGCCCTGCTGCAACTACATGGCTCAGTCATAGAATCAGGGCAGCAGCCACAACCATCTGTAATCCAGCAGACCTGCTTGTCTTATAAAACTACACAGGGTGTCATGTGGGCTTTCTGGCCCCAGTTTGCAATCCCTGCTTTAGAGTGACCTCAAGGCTCCATCCTGCCCTCTGACAGGCAGGCCGGTGTCCCTGTGTCCGGCACATGTGGCATCTCACCTCCAGCTGCAGGAGGTCTGGACTCAGCTGAGCTCTGACAAGTCACCTGGACTTGTTCTCCAGGCACCTCCCTGGCTCCTCCTTTTCACATCAGAACACCAGCAGGAGAGGTGCAGACCATGTCTTGTGGGGCACAGCAGCTGGTCTTAATCCCCCCAAATTGGCTGTGCGCCTTTGGCTAAGGGACTCAGCCTCTCTGAGTTGAGTTCACTTGTCAGCAGGAACAACGTAGGGAGGCACTGAAGCCAGCTGAGGGGTGCAGAGGTCACACAAGGAAGAGCTGAGCTGCACACTCAGGGGCTGGTGATGTGCAAAGGAAGGCAGAGAAAACTGAAGAGCAGGAAGAGGAAGGGCACAGGGCACAGGGACTAGCAGGCCTTTTCTGGGGGAAGCAACTCTCATTTGGGGGCATTGAACAAGCAGAAGTGCTCTTCCTGGCCAGCTATTGTCTCCTGCTTGCCTCTCCAGGGACTTGTGAAGCTCCAGTGAGGTACAGCGTGTGTTGTGGGCACCCAGGCTGAGCAGAGGCCTGGATCCAGCGTCTGTCCCTGCGGGCGTTGGATTTGCTTGAGCTAATCAGCCTGGGGAAGCAGGAGGGGATGTCCAAGGCTGCCCTGTGGCCTGAGCTGGAGGCCAAGCCCACACAGTGCTGTGTCCTCCCAGCTGTGGAACAGGGCTGAGTCCTGAGTCCCTTTCTTCACAAACTCTAGAGGGGCCCGCAGAGCCAGGATAGAAGGCTTCCAGCTCACAGGCTGGGAGCTGTGAGTCTGGGTCCTATTCTCACAACAGAAGATGCTGTGTCTGAGCAGGTAGGAGCCAAAGGGCAGGCTCCTGAACCCCATGTGGCACTCCTGCATCCCCTGGACCTGCCAGGTGTGTGTGTGTGTGTGTGTGTGTGTGTGTGTGTGTGTGTGTGTGTGTGCATGCTGTGTCCTGGTCATTCAGTCAAGGAACTGTATTACTGAAGGGCCAACCCCCTTCATTCCTCTCTGAAGGAGTGGATGGGAGGGGTATTTGCTTTTATTCCTCTCCTAGGGGAGCCAGCAGGGCCTGATGCAGACCTGGGGTGCATCTGGCTCTAGGCCTTGGACCGGTGTAGGTTTTCTAAGGCAGAGGCAATGGATCCCACAAGAGGTGGCTTAAAATAGCAGGAATCCATTCTCTCACAGCTGGGGAAGGCAGAAGTCCAAAGTCAAGGCAGGGCAGAGGCTAAGGCAGAATCCGCACCACCCTTCTCCCCCAGCTTCGGGCAGCTGCCGGCAATTCTTGGTGTCCCTCGACTTGTAGACCCATCCCCTCCGCTTCTGCCTCTGTATTCACGTGGCCTCCACTCTGTGTCTCAAATTCCCCTTTCCTTTCTTTTATAAGGACAAATGTCATTGGATTACGGTCTACCTGAAACCTAATAGATCTCCTCTTGAGATCCTTAACCTAATTTTACAGGCAAAACCCCTATTTCAAAATAAGGTGACATTCACAGTTACCCTGGAGCTGGGACTCAGAAGTGTCTTCTCAGGGCCACAATCCAGCGCACTAGAGTGGGAGTGCGCCTCGTCAGCACCTGCTCGCCGGCCCCTGATTTGTCCTCCTGTGGGGTCTCCATACAAGCCGCTCTTTCTAGCCAGTCACCCAGCCCCGGCCTGAACCCTCCATCCAGCTCTGCCTCAGGGTCTTGCTTTCTGGGTTTCCACTGGGAAAGCAAAGGGCAGAGGTGACATCCCTTTGGGGGCCACAGTGTAGCATCCGGGTGCAGGGTGGAGAACATTCTTAATAAGGATTGGGGGATGAGAGGCCACCCAGAGGTGGCCCACAAGGCTGATGAGGCCAGAGTCCACTTACCTCCCTGTCCTTCTCCCACTCTGAGGAAAGGCATTTTCTCTGGGAGTGAGTTTTCCCAGAAAAGATTCTTAAAACAATGCCCTAAAAGCTCTTCTCAAAACCACACCTAAAAACAGAAGCCTTGCTGCTCAGCATCTGAACTCCTGGCAGGGAAGGAAATTAAAAAGACACAGGAAATTGGCCCGAGTCTAGGAGGCAGCCTCGGAGGGAGCTGGTTCTGCAGCAGGGCGTCCTGGGGAGGAAGGTTCTCTGCTTCTCTGTTGCTTTCAGAAGTGGTTTCAGCCTCTCCTGGACCTGGGTAAAGAGAGGGGAGTTCCACCCCAAGTCCTGCGGCGCAGCAGGTGGTTTAGACACCTGCCACTAGCCTCAGGCAAGTCACCATGGTGCTCTGTGCCTTCGATTCCTTGTCTGAAAAATAGGAGTAATCAAACCTGCTCTCAGGACATCCCAGAGGAAAACATAAAATAAGACAGGAAAGGGTAGAGACCCGAGCCTGGCACAGAAGTGCCCAGGAGGGTTGTCCCATGCAGGGCTCTGGGACACTTGATGGATGCTTGATGGAGTCAGCAGGCTTCTCTTTCCACAGAGCTTCTGTCACTTGTCCAAACTCTCCAGGAAAAGGACAGCATCCAGAGAGACACCAGGTCTACGTGATTCCAGATGCCATGTTCTGTCTTCTTATTCTCTTCTGGCTCATTCTTTAGCCTTCGCCCTGTTTGCTCTTCTCTTTCTCCATGAAGCCAAGGTTTATGATCAGGATGGGGGCTGAGATGGGGCAGAGAAGATATAGCAGGAAACCCTGGCTTTGGACTCTGGCAGCTGAAGTCTGAATGCAGACTTGGTGTGCAGAGAGCCAGGGCCGGCACCTTCCCTCTTGGACCTCCGTCCTTACCCAGCAGCATGGAAGCAGCACCTGCCTTCGCCTGCTCTGGGTCCAGTGTTATGGTGTGGATATGGAATATCTCCTCCCAAAGCTCATGTGTTGAAAACATGCTCCCCAATGCGGCAAGGTTCAGAGGTGGGACTTTAAGACATTGCTTAGATCATGAGCACCTTGAGCTCATCAGTGGATTCACTCATGGTTAGCTGAATGGACTACTGGGAGGTGGGACCTAGTTGGAGGGAGCAGGTTCCTGGGGGTGTGCTCTGGAAGGGTTTAACTTCCCCCATCCCTCTCTGTTTCTGCTCCCTGGCTGCCAACAGCTTCACTCAAGATGCCCTTCTGCCATGATGTTTCTGTGGCGGAGTCAGCTGAGCAAGGACTGAAACTTCTGAAACTGTGAGCCCAAATAAATTGTTGCTCATCTAAGTTGCTCGTGTTTGGTATTTTGGTGGTGGCCATGAAAAGCTGACATGGTGAACGCATGGAGGAAGGGGGCGGAGCCCTCCTCGTTTCAAGCCATGCCAGGCTTTGCAACACACCACATGGAGCACTAGGAAGCCCGAAGAGGGTCCCCAATCTCCACTCTGGCTCACACGGCACCTCTGCAGACAAAAGCGTTCAAATTCATTTTATTTCTGACTCATTAGTTTCTGAGCCTCTAGAAAGAATACACAACTATAATGAGTTTTCCTGTTTCCTTCCTATTTTTTTCCAGTATCCATGACAGAGGTTTTAAAAAGCGTTTCTTTATGTATGCATATATATTTATTTACTTAATGTTTCTGAAGATGGTGACACCCACAGGCAAGGGGCACTGGTTCATGCTGCCTGACCATCACGGGTGCTCTTCCCTCTGCAGGAAGCACCCTCCTCCCTATTTCCCTTAAGTCCCACCAGCCCCTCCACCTGCAGCCTGGTCACTTTGCTCTTTTCCTCTGAGCCTGCAGGTCCCCTAGGGCTTCTGTGACTTTCTCCAGTGCTCCAGTTGGGGACTGTAATTTGCTGCCCACAAAAGACTCTGAACGTCACCTGCCCAGGTTCTCATGGTGTACGAACTCCTAGCGGTAGACCTGTCAGCCAGGTCAATATCTTCTCTAACTCTGCATGGGCACCAGTGATGGAGAGGCATCCCCCACATGCAATTTCATGAGACAGTCCCAAGGACCAGCCACAGAGGCTCAAGCAGGCAAATCAAATGCGTCTGCTTCAAATTAAGCCCATATTCTGGTCCAGTGGGGGTAGAGCTTTTTCTTAGCCAATAAATATTAATAAGGAAAATAAACCAATCTTTTAGGCTTCTTCCCCCAGCCGCCACCCCAGGGTTATAAATTATGTACTGCCCCAGTCTGTTTTGACAGCTGTGATAAAGTGGGTTTCAGATTCAGAGAGCGTTTCTCCTGAAAGAATGCAGCATTGAGCATTTTCAGTGCAATTGCCACCTCCTCCTCCCCACCTTCTCCTGTCTAGGAGGAAGACTTGCCTCCAGTAGCTATTTTTTCCTACTCTGAGGCCTTTCTGTTTCCTCTTTGCCAAACAGATTCTCTGTGATTTTTTTTTAAATATTTTCTCACCATGATAACAAACACTCAGGAGGATTTTATGAGGTAAAGCCCTTCAGTGCTGGGTACAATGGGCCATGGTCCCTCCCACGTCCCAGTCCTTGTCCACGCAGATCTTCAAGCTCAGGACCCCGTCCTATATCTGACCACTGAGTCCCCCGAACAGACTCTGAGCATCATTGAGGCCCTGGGCAGCTCCTGCTTCTTTCTGGCTGCTCCAGCTTCCTGTGGCCTCTCTCTTTGCTCCAGTCAGGACTAAGCCACACCTTGAATCTCCCCTCACCTGGCTGCTTCCCTCAGTTGGTTTCCAGTGTCACTCAGTCTGTCTCTCAGTAGCCATCAGTATCTATCTTTGCTTTAGCCCACGTAGGTTGCTGTGACAAAACACCACAGCCTGAGCGACTTGCAAACAACAGAAATTTATTGGAGGCTGGGAAATTCAAGATGGAGGCTGCAGGTCAATGTCTGGTGACATACCACTTCCCAGTTTCTGCACATGACAGAAGAGGCAGGGCAACTCTTTTATAGCCCACCCCTTCCTCCTTTTAAAATAAGGAAGCTAGTTCTATTCATGAGGATCTCATGGTGGGTTAGGGTTAGGGTTAGGGAACCCTAAAGAAATCTCCTTTGGTTACAGCATTTTAAACCACGCTCAATATTTCCTATTCATTCAGTTATAAGATGCACATTCCTGTCCTCTCTCTCTTCCCCACCTTCTGCATACATTTTGACATTTCTGACTTTGGGGTGTATCTTACAGTCAATGTGGTGATATTTTTCACTATTGAAGTAAGTTGGAACTGAGAAGATACACTCACTCATTCCTGAATGTATGCATTTGTCCAGTAAGTATATATGTGTAGTTCCTCCGAGGGCCTGTGTGCTGGGCAGTGAGCCCACATAGGGGAATGTGGTCTAGACTCAGTGTCTCAGGGCGGGTTTCCAGTCTTGGCGTGATTGACATTGAATGCTGGTGGTATTCTTTTATTGAAGGGCTGTCACTGGGGGTCACTGGGGGTCGCAGGTTGGAACACGCAGGGCATCCCTGTGAAACAAGATAATGAGAAAACACCAATGGACTGTGACAAAAGGGCTGTCCTGTGGCTTTTAGGATATTCAGCAGTCCCTGTTCTACACATAATAGATGTCAGGAGGGCCTCCACCCCAGTTGTGACAATCAAAATGTCCCTACATATTGCCACATGTCCCCTGGGGACAAAGACCGTCCCTGGTTCAGATCTTTTGCTCTTGAGGTCAGCTCCCGGGCAGCGTTTTCTTTTCTTCTCAGATCACCCATCAGGTTTCAGGTTGGATTCCCCGTCTCCAGCCCTGCAAGGGCACGCTGAAGTCCAACTCCTAATAACTCAGCGGGAGACTTTGTCTTATTGGGAAACTTCATCCACATGTAGGTCTAGGAAATTTCATATTTTTTAATTGCAGGCCTTTGGAATTGAATGATTGCTACTTTTAAGGCACTTACTATTAATAGACATAGGATTATTCTTTTTGAATCCTTTTTACTCATAAAATCTTGATATGAATATATGATTATATGAATTTATATAAGGAGATATAAATGTTAATCACCTTGATTTGATCAGTATATATTGTATATCTTACATCCTATTGTGCCTCATAAATGTGTACAATTATTATGTTAATAAAAATCTTAAAAATGTTTTAAGATGAAAATGTTAATGACCCTGATTTGATTATTACATACTACATACATGTTTAAAATGAACAGGGCTGCGGATGTGGCTCAAGCGGTAGCATGCTCGCCTGGCATGTGTGCGGCCCAGGTTCAATCCTCAGCACCACCTACAAAACAAAGATGTTGTGTCCGCCGAAAACTAAAAAAAAATAAATATTAAAAAAATTCTCTCTCTCTCTCTCTCTCTCACTCACTCTCTCTTTAAGAAAAAAAATAAAAATAAAAATAAAATGAACACACCACAGCCCATAAATTTGTACTATTAAAACAATAATTTCAAAAATATTTAAAACAATGCAGGACACACATAAAGACTCATAAAACATAGCTGCACTTTTTAAAACTCAATGATGTAGCCATTTCTATCCCCTTTTCAAATGAAGAAGCAAAAATAAGGGAGGTTAACTAGGTGTCCGAGATCACAGACCAAACGAGTGTCCCATAGATATTCAAGCCCTGTTATGTCGCATTTCAAAGCGATGGACAACCTCAAAGGGGCGCGTGACTCCCCCTGGGAGGGCCCCGCCAATGGCCACATTAGCAGGCAGCTGGAGTCTGAGGCTTGTGCGCTGCCTTATTCAGCCAGGGTCACTGGGGGTCGCAGGTTGGAACACGCAAGGCGTCCCAGTGAAACAAGATAATGAGAAAACACCATGGACTGTGACAAAAGTAAATGAGAGGTGTACCGAGAGAAAGGAGGAGAAAAAGAGGGCCCCACAGAGGACACTTGCAGCACAGGCCAAGGGCTGGCATTCCTCACTCCCTGGAACCACGGTTCTGCCTGAGATTGGGGAGTGTGCTGTCGGAGGTGGCCCCACTCTGCCCTTGCCTGGGACTTGTTGGGCTGTGTGGCCCATGGGCTCACCCTCCCAGCTCTGTGAGGATGGCCTTGCCTTGGGCTTGGAGGCGCTGACCGCTGGGGCGTGCCGTACTGTTGCCGAGTGGCCAGCATGCTTGGTTATTTCTTGTTCTTTGGAGGAACAAATGCTTCTTATGCAAATCCCCTGACTTAAAGTCTTATTTCAGAGTGAGAAAACAGAGGCAAATGAGGTTAAGGCACTTGATCCCAGGGGCAGAGAATTAGAGAGTGAGGGGATTGGATCATCCAATAGACCCACTACTCTTTCTATTAGGCTCACACAGACAGATGATTAATATCCATAATGTCTAAGATGCATTCATTCTCTTATTCATTCATTCATTTTACAGAGTTCTTGATCTTCAACATACACGGCACACACCTACTAAAATTCTTCTTTTGTTGTTTTAAATTTTTTTTTTATTTTAATTAGTCATACATGACAGTAGAATGCACTTTGATATATCCTATATAAATGGGGGTATAATTTCTCATATCAGTGAAAACATCTGCATCAGGCTGTAAAACACGCTGTAATATGCTGATTTTAAGTCCTTTGGGTATAAACTGAGGAGTAGAATAGCTGGGTCAAGTGGTAGTTCTATTGCAAGTTTTCTGAGGAATCTCCATACAGCTTTCAACAATGGTTGTAACAATGTGCTCTCCCACCAGCAATGTATGAGGGTACTTTTTTCCCCACATTCTCACCAACATTTATTGTTGCTTTTATTTTTGATAATTGCCATTCTGACTGGGGTGAGATGAAATCTTAAGAATAGTTTTGATTGCATTTCTCTAATTGCTAGAGATGATGAACATTTTTTCATATGTTTGTTCATCAATTGTATTTCTTCTTTTGTGAAGTGTCTGTTCAATTCCTTAGCCCATTTATTGATTGGAGGATTTGTTTTTTGGTGTTAGGTTTTTTGAGTTCTTTATATATCTAGGAGATTAGTGCTGTATGTGCGGTGCATGCGGTAAAGATTTTTCTCCCAGTCTGTGGGCTCTGTCTTCATGATATTGATTATTTCCTTTGCTGAGAAGAAACTCTTCAGTGTGAATCCAACCCATTTATTGATTCTTGATTTTACTTCTTGTGCTTTTAGAGTCTTGCTGAAAAAGTCAGATCCTAAGTTGACATGGTGAAGATTTGGGCCTACTTTTTCTTCTATTAGGCACAGGGTCTCTGGTCAAGTATCTAAGTCTTTGATCCATTTTGAGTTTAGTTTCATTCAAGATGGGAGATAGGGGTTTAATTTCATTTTATTACATGTGGATTTCTAATTTTCCCCACCACCATTTGTTGAGTGGGCTATCTTTCTCCAGTGAATGTTTTTGGCACCTTTGTCTAGTATGACATAACTATATTTATGGGTTTGTTTCTATGCCTTCTATTCTGTACCATTGGTCTACTTGTCTATTTTGGTGCCAGTACCATACTGTTTTTGTTACTATAGCTCTGTAGTATGGTGATGCCTCCTACTTTACTCTTCTTGCTAAGGATTGCTTTGGCTATTCTGGGTGTCTTATTTTTCCAAATGAATTTTATGATTGCTTTTTCGAGTTCTATGAAGAATATTGTTGGGATTTTAATTGGAATTGCATTAATCTGTTTAATGCTGTTGATAGTATGGCCATTTTGACAGTATCAATTCTGCCTATCCAGGAGCATGGAAGGTCTTTCCATCTTCTAAGGTTTTCTTCAATTTCTTTTTAGTGTTGTGCAGTTTCATTGTAGAGGTCTTTTAACTTTTTTGTTAGATTGATTCTCAAATATTTTTTGAGGCTATTTTGAATGGGGTAGTTTTCATAATTTCTCTTTTGGTAGACTTATCATTGATGTATAGGAACAAGTTTGATTTACAGATATTGATTTTATAATCTGCTACTTGCTAAATTCATTTATGAGTTCTAGAAGTTTGCTGGTGGAAGTTTTTGAATGTTCTAAATACAGAATCATGTCATTGGCAAGTGGTGATAATTTGAGGGTTTTTTTTCCCTTACTTATATCACTTTAATTTCTTTCTCCTATATAATTCCTCTGGCTGAAGTTTCAACATGATGTTGAATAGAAGTGGTGAAAAGGGGCATCCTTGTTTTGTTCAGTTTTTAGAGGTAATGATTTCAATTTTTCTACACTTAGAATTATGTTGGCCTTGGGTTTAGCATATATAGCTTTTACAATATAGAGGTATGTTTCTACTATCCCTAGTTTTTCTAGTATTTTGAACATGAAGCATTTTGTCAAATGCTTTTTCTGCATCTATTGAGATGATCATATGATTCTTGTTTTAAGTCTACTGAGGTGATGATTTATATTTATTGACTTCTGTATGTAGAACTGACCCTGTATCCCTAAGATAAACCCTACTTGATCATGGTGCACTATCTTTTTAATATGTATTTGAATGCAATTTGCAGAATTATTGAGAATTTTTGCATCTATGTTCATCAGGGATATTGGTCTGAAGTTTTCTTTCTTTGATGTGTCTTTATCTGATTTGGGGTATCAGTGTGACATTAGCCTCATAGAATGAGTTTGGAAGGGTACCCTCCTTTTCTGCTTCATTGAGTACTTTGAGGAGTAATGCTGTTATTTCTTCTTTGATGGTCTTGTGGAATTCGGCTGAGAATCCGTCTGGTCCTGGACTTTTCTTAGTTGGTAGGTGTTGTGTGTCATTTTCTATTTCATTACTTGTAATTTGTTTAACTCATAGCTGCCGGGATTCCCGATGCCACGTGACCTAAACCATGAAAGTCAGCTCTGGAGCAGCTTTCTTGTATCTTTGTTCCCATCATTGGAACTTTTTTCATCCAGCCAGGGCTTAGTTGTCAAGAACCCATGGAGAATCTAGACTTGATCTTGCCCTCAAGGAGCCTCCGTGAAATGTCCTGGACAGGCATGATTATAACTTCATCCCATGGCTGCTCACAATCATACAAGTCTGAAAGGAGTGATTGCTTGTTGACTGATTTTCAGATGTCTTCCTTCTTCAAGTGATGGTAAGTCCTTTGCAGGCTGGGAATGAAGCTTAGGACTTCAAATATTATGACTTTTCAGCCTCAATAAGAATCCCTGAAAAAACTTTTTCTGGGAGCCAGAGAGAAAATGAATAGGTTTAGGACTTGATTTGGCACTTGATGAGGAATAAAACTGACCAGATAATAAAATAGGTCCAAATGGGTACAGAGATCTGGGCCAGAATTAGCATCTGACAGGCCCCAAGAGCTCCACTGGTTTGTATCAGTTGGCTATCATTGCACAACAATCATTTCCTGAACTCAACTTGCAGCTGCTGTCAGCTGTGGTTGGGTTGGGCTCATACATGGAATCTGCAATTAGCCGTGGTTCATGCAGACAGCTCTGCTACTGGCCTGGGCTGGCTCACTGGGATCAGCCAGTTCTTGGCTGGGCTAACATGACCTTGGCTTGGATGAGTGCTTTTCTTCCCACGTGGTCTCTCTTCTGCCACCAGCCTACACTTTTGAGGGTATGGATTCTTATCAAGCTCACAGTCACTTTGCTACATTCTAATGACCAAAGCAAATCACAGACCACATATGAGAGGTGGGAAATACAATCCACCTCTTGGTAGGAGGAGCTTCAAAGTTACATTGTAAAGGTGTATGCCCTGGGAGAGTCGGAGGGTTAGGACCGTTCTTGCCATCTATGATATGGGTTAGAGTGAGGCAACCTGCTGGTAGATTCTATTTCATTTAATTTGAAACAAGGCTTTACCTAGACAAAGGATGGGAGCATGGGGCTTAGAATTGGAACCTTATAAAAGAAGACAGTGAGGGCTTCACCTTAGTTCGGGTCTCACCCAAGCAGGCTGAGCTACAGGATGAGGCTCTAATTTTGGTAAGAGCCCAAGTAGGACTGGAAGGCCAATACAATCACCATTTGATCCACTGGTCACATGGGATTGGATTTATAGCAGCCACAGCAATTCGGGTGCCCAGTCCTACCTCCTTCAAGGTGGCTAAGGCAGCAGCGTAGCTCCCTTCCCAGCCTGTGTTGGTGTCCAGGTGCCTGGTGTACCTCCTGCTCTGTTTAGAATGAAATCGGGAAGTGTAGGTGTAGGGTGAAGATCACAACCAAACTTCTGTTCCTAGAACCAAGTTCTTAGGCCTGGGAAAGGAGGCTTCCGTGATGGATGGGGTATTTTTACACCTGCAAGAACAGGTAGAAATAGACTCCTAGCCCTCTCAGATGTGAGCTGTTGGCTTAGAGAAGGCCTTGACCTCTCTGAACCTCACTTTTCACATATGCAAAATGGACACCGTGAGTGGTGAGGTAACCTCTACTCACAGTAGTCTGGCACAGTGTCCTAGCAAAAGTAAACATTTACAAACTGTGATTTCATTTGAAAATACTTTTCCATCTTTACTCCACCGATTTTGTAACCAAAAGAGCTTGAGCTTTGGAAGAAGTTAAATTAAAATGAAAAACTAACTCTCTTACCTGACTTGGACTGTCAATGAGATCAGCATTTACGTTCAATCTCTGGGGGAATGACTGCATTTCCATTCTATGTTAATCCTGTTCAACCAACATGGTCTCTGTGGGATGGAATTCACTGAGCCCCTGCCTGGTCCTGGGAGCCTGTGATTGATTCAGTGTTGTACATGTGACCTAAATCAGGCCAATCAAGTTTTTTTCCAGGAATTTTCAATTAAAAAAAAAAACATGTCTTCTCTTCTATAGTGTCTTCTCTTTTATGTTTCCTTTTCTAAAAGCTCATAGATAAGGAGCTTCTGGGGCCATCTTGTGAATGGACACTGAGAGTAAAGTTAAGTAGAGGTGAGCAGAGACTGAGAAACAGAGTCTGATCTGGTGGTTGAACATAAAATCTAGCTTTACCTGCAGCCAACACTACCTTTGAACTTCCTATTTATGTGAACTATTTTAATTTTCATTTTGGTTTAAGTTTATTGAGTTGTTATTCTTTCTGTTGCAACTAAGTGGCCCTAAATTATGATATGTAACCTTTCTGAGTCTCAGTGTTTTCATTCATAAGATATGTGAAAATAACACTTATGTCCCTAACTGTCTGTCTTATGAGGCTGCTCAAATCTGGAATGGCTGGCACGGGCCTGATCAGCAATGACCTGGGATGCTGTCTTTGGCTTGGGCATTTTGTTACCAGTGGGAGGCATGGAATTCTCCCACTTCTATTGGTTGTTATAAATTTCCCTATCTCTGTGACCCCATTAGTGGCTGAGAAGGACAACAGTTTTGCTTTTATCAAAACAGGGGGTAGAAAAGGTAGGTGATGAGTTTTAAGAAGGGGAAATTCAAGTGAACAACTCCTTTAAGATACCAAGACTGCCAATATCCTCCATTCATTTTCTTCAAGCTTCTTGTTTATTAAGCATCCATCCTGAATTCAGTTTCTCAGGACTCTCTGTACCAGATGGCACTAAATTACAGTAACTGAATATCCTGTCTTCATTTGCTGAGTGGCCATTTGAGGGCTGATTGTGCTGAAAGAAATCCTTTGCTCAAAGCTTGCTTCTCCAAAACCTGCTGCCAAATGCACAGGAACAATTTGTCCAAAGATGCTTTGGGGTTGGGAGGTAAGAGTAGAGCAGATCCTTGCTTTTGTGTGTATGAGTGAGTGAGTGTGTGTGTGTGTGTGTGTGTGTGTGTGTGTGCTTCCACTGCTTGGTTTCTATCTGACTTCATTTGAATGAATATTTGTTAAGTATCTATTACATGCCAGGCATAGTGCTTAGCATCTGGGAAAAGAAAGATGCGTAATTATGGATGATGGCTTAAAATATCCTATTTTAAAATATAGACAACTAGGAGATACAGTGGATAGAACATTTTTATAAGGATTATAAAATGATAAAATTATAAAAATATTATTATTCACATTAAGGATTGTTACCACCTATTGGACATCTTTTAAGGGGAGACTGCTAGGTATTTCAAGATATCTCACAGCATTCCCTTTTGGCACCTTGAAAGATTCATATTCTCATTGTATCAGAAAATTTAAGATCCAAATAATTAACTCGACTTGTCCAAATTCTGCAAAGATTCCAAGTTTCCCACTCAATGTTGATTCCACATTTTTTTTAATGTTGGAAATTCTGTATAGTTGAGTGGATGTTGCAATGTGCCCCATTATAAAAGTACATTTTCTATCCCCTTTTCTTTCATTCATATTTTTTATTTGTTCTAATTAGTTATACATGACAATAGAATGCACTTTGACACCTCAGACATAAATGGAGTATAATTTCTCATTTTTCTGGTTGTACATGATGTAAAATCACACCGGTTGTGTAATCATATAAGCACATAGGATAATAATGTCTGATTTATTCTAGTATCCTTCCTCCTCCCATGCCCCTCCCATCTCTTCATTCCCCTTTACCTAATCCAAAATAACTCTGTTCTTCCCTAGGCACCCACCCTTATCGTGAATTAGTGTCTGCATATCAGAGAAAACATGTGGCTTTTGTTTTTTTGGAATTGGCTTATTTTGCTTAGCAAGAGATTCTTGAGCTTCATCCATTTACCAGCAAATGCCATAATTTTATTCTTCTTTACCCCTCTGGCTGGTGAGAATGGCCAGAGAGATAAATAAGAAGTTGTTGGACGAGGCTTCTGGAAGGAATTCTTTGAAAGGAGATAAGTTATCTCAGAGAAGCACCCTTTATTCTGTGTCCTACTCTCTCTTTTCCTTGCTTGGGACAAAGGCATCATGGCTGGAAACTTCTTGGACTATGAGGTCAGAGAAAATGGAAATTGCAAGCAAACTGTGATGGAAGAGAAGTGAGAGAAGTCTGAGCCCTGTGTTACCACGGGGCTACCAGCACAGCCCTGGATTGCCCACGCCAGACTCATTTTAATCAGGGAAAATAGTCATTATCTCACTTACTTCACCATTCCAGATTTCTGTTCTGCACAGGCAAGACGACTTCTCAAAGTCACACAGCTAGTAAATGGTAGAGCCAGTGTTATAGATGAGGAGTTTCTTTGTAGAATGCTAACTTCATTCACCACCGTGCAGTTCATTCACACAGGAAGCATCCATGTGTGTTCTCTAGGTGCCTGCCCCTGTGGAGCTACCAAAGACATTCAGAGAAATAAGACCATATGATGATGTCGTTATAACACACAGTCCCAGCATACCAGAGAAGGAACAACTAAATACCTGTGTAGCATGAGGAATTTCAGAGTGGGTGATTTCAGCAGAGACTTGTGATGTTTGAGTTTGCTAACAGAGAGGAGGAACACCAGCATTTAAGATGGGAAATGACATGTTCAGTTAGGTGGTTCAGTTTCTGTGGAGGGCGATGGAAGGCAGTTCTTTGTGACAGTATCTTTAGCATAAACAGCTTTATGGGGGCATCAGACGTGGCTGTAAAGCAAACTACCCATAGTACAGTGACTAAAACAACAACAACAACAAACATTTCATTGCTTAAAATTTCAGCAGTTGGGACTGGATTCAGCTGGGCATTCCTCAGGTCTTGCCAGACTCCTCAGGATCCTGAATGATAGAATAGGAGCATGGATTCACTGTAGGGATGTGTTTCCTGGTGATTCTTGCCTTAGAAACACATTTATGATGATGTTTTCTTATTTTTTCTTGTTTTTCCACTGATCTCTGACATACAAACTTTGGGTTCACATGATGAGTGCATAATTTCTATTGTATTAGATGATTGTTCAACATTTTTACCCAAAACTCATGTTGTCACCTGCTCCCCTTGGATCTTTAAGTAAACTGTTGTCTTTGAGCTTAAAATACTATTACTGCTCTTAAAATTACTGAGCTTTCATAATATGACCCATGAACTTGAAGAACCTTGTAACATGCAAGACACAGTGTTGATCTTTACGAACCCAGAAGTGGTTAGGGTGGCTCCCCCCGCAGTCTGTAATTTCCCTTCTTCAGCTGTTCAGTCTCCACGTGAACAAGACCCCCTGGAGGACTGCTGGAGGGAATGAGGGATGCTGAGTGTTGAGGTTTAGATATGAGTTGTCCCCCGACATCTCAAGTGTTCGACAGTGCAAGAAGGTTTAGAGGTGAAATGATTGGCTTATGAGAGCTTTAGCCTACTTAGTGCACTAATCCACTTGAATGGACTGAGTGGTAACCGTTGGCAGGCAGGGGGTGGCTGGAGGAAGTGGGTCACTGGGGGAGTGCCTTTGGGTTTATTTTTTGTCCCTGGTGATCACAGCCGTCTCTCTGCTTCCTGGGTTTCATGTTCTGAGCTGCTTTCCTCCTCTACACTCCTGGAATAATATTCTGCCTCACCTTGGGTCCAGAGCAATGGAGTCAGCTGTGTATGGACTGAATCTCTAAATTCATGTGCCCTAAACAAACTTTTCCTCCTCTAAAATTGTTCTTGACAGGTATTTTGGTTGTAGCCGTGAAAAAAGATGCAAGAGTGTGCAGGGAGGACTTGGAAGTGTGGAATCACTAACATCAATCTGAGAGTAGGTTCCAGTTGGGAGGGGAGGGGGCTCTGTGTGAATGACTTCCGGGGTACAAGTTGGCTGTGGAGTAGCCATGTGGTTCAGGAGAAGGCCAGGAGTTTGGGCTGGGTGCCTCTGTGGTCAGAGGCAATGGTGGGTGTGTGGGTGTGCACAGATCATGGAAGCTGGGAAGTGGGAGCTCTGGGCAGAGGAAGCACAAACCTGAGAAAGAGTAAAGCAGTCTAATGTCACTGGAGGGGACATCTCTGCAAATTTTAGCCACAACCTGCAGATCAGTGTCCCTTCTCTTGGGAACAATGCATCTCATGAAGGATCCATGCCATCCTCTTGATTCCGTTAGGCCCTTTATTAACACTCATTAGCATTTTACCTTCCTTCATGTTTGTTCACCAATGATACAGACACAAAAGGAGAGTCTCACACTTGTTCCCATTTTCCAAATGAGGAAAGTGAAACTGGGAAAAGCTAGTGACTTGGTCAAGGAGACTCAGTAAGGGGAGGGACCAGAACCTTCATCTTCCGTGTTCTTCTGACTCCCACCTGCTCCTTCAGAACTTGGATTCAAGTCTCCTTTTTACATCCTCCCGATTGCCAGCATGTGTTCGTGCTTAGTGTGTGCCCCACAGTGCTCGGGGATATGATACTAAGCAAGAACATGTCCCTGCCCTTGGGGCTGGGCTTGTGGTTCAGTGGTGGAGCGCTTTCCTAGTGTGGGAGGCACTGGGGTCAATCCTCAGCACCATATAAATATAAATAAAATAAAGGTATTGAATCCATCTACAACAAAAAAATATTTTAAAAAATGAAGACGTGTTATTGTATACACTCACACTCATTTGGATTTTCCAAGTTCAAGGGTGGCCCAGTGGGGCTACCCTTCCATTCAGGGCAAGCTGAAAGAAAACAGAAAATCATTTTAATTGCATGAACAATAAAAAAGCATAAAGCAGAGTGAGGGGCTGGGATTCCAGGAAGGTGGACAAGGAGAGCCTCCTGGAGGCCTCCGAGCAGGGCACCTGGCTTCCGCCTCACTTTCTTGTCCTCTGGCAGGTCCAGGCTCTGTGGGATCCGAAGCTTATACAACTTCAGAGTCTGTCTTTAAGAAAAGGAATACAATAAAAAATAGATTAAAATGAATGTATATTGAAAAGACAGAAGAGATGACAATAAGTTTTCTATATTGAAAAACTACAAAATCTAAAATAATCTTATAAAACCCAGACAATTAACCTGATTTTGGCTATGAATTTCTGGGCGTATGTCTATAGTGTGTTTTCCTGGGATTCCAGCTGAATCCTCTTTAGTTTCTTCTTCACACGACACCAATTTCATAATAATTTAAAATGAGAGATAGAAAGTAGACTTGTTTTCCGTGGTGGATGACAAAGTTAATACTGACAGTTTCCAAAAGTTGTTGTAAGCACCCCGAGCCATCGTTGTCCATGCCATGTAAATCTTTAGGATCGTCATCAACTTTGGGAAAATTCCACCACATGTATAAGCTTTCAGGGCATTTTAAGTTTTCTTGTGTGATGATTCAATCTTAAATCATCTTTAAATTTCTGACCCTCATTAAATAGCTTGTTAATAACATCCCCTGTTACGAGAGTATGCTGAATTTTACCTGGCTACCTTTGATGTCAGACTTTGGCTCAAACCATCCAGAAATGAGAATATCTCTGCAGTATGTTTGGATGATTCCTTCGTTTACTCTGAGAAAAACCAGAAGATCCAAAAGTCAACTTCCTATCTCTCTGAGGGAGACAATTCTTCCTTTTAATGAATGTCCACATTTTGTATGATCTGAACATTGTTTTTGCTACAATTTGCTTCTAGGTGTCAGGATAATTTCTCTTGCTTTTCTTCTTCATATTTTAATTTTGTTTCCATTAATTTTTAATTGAATTTCCTCTCATCTTCTTAATGTATAAACTTAATGATTATAAAAGAATGTGTTGTTTATAACATTCAGTGCAGGAGCCTGTGATTTCTTGCTTGCTTTATGAAAATATTCCAGAATGCCTTTTCAAAATGACTAAGTAAAATGGTGTTTTATCAACTTTTTGAACCCATTTTAAGAACATTTTGTTTGCACTAAGTTTTCTCCTTTGTTATCAAAAACCTATGTTAATATCCATTAAAGGTCTCTGTGATCATGGTCTCCTCTTGAACAGCTCTATAATCCCAGACCACTAGGCCACCCTTAAACTCCTTAAAGGAAAATCCAAATGAGTGTGGGTGTATAAAACAACACATCTTCTGTGTAAACTTGAAAACATGTGCTGTAGCAGAATTATTAAACCCAGCACAGAACAGGCAGCTTTTCTACAGAAGTAAGGAGAAAAATGCCCACTACCCATGTTGTGGCACTTTAAAATGGCCATAAAAGCATGTGGAGAGCTCCTCTCTCTGTAGTGGCAAGGTTTTCATGCAGCTGACCATGAATGGCACTCAAGGACAGCCACAGTACTCCAAACACTGTTGCACTTTGAAAAATGTTGTAGACAACTGTCGGTTGGCAAAAGCATTAACAATTGCTTGTGGGTTTTGTGTTAGAAGCGCAGCACACAGTGTTCACGGGGATCAATGCTTGTTACAGCCAACTTGAGGTCTACTACAGTGGAGCTGAATTCAAGGTCTGGTCACTTGATGTGCCACGTGATGCAACCCAACCCAACCACACCAAGCCATGGGTCTCTAGATGGGCCATCATCATCCCAGCAGAAAAGGTGATAGATGCCTGTTCCAGAAGTACCTTGTCTATCGTAAGTTCTGCTTTATTCTTCGTAAGTATTACTGGATCACAATATTGATAAAGCATAGTTGTTTTTTAGAGAAACAGATAAAAATGAAAATGCTTCTCACTGCAACAGGCCATCATGAAAGACCTCAGATCTAGCTCTGTTGGATGAATGCAGTGACACGGAGATGCTGGTGACCCTGGACACGGGTTCTGGTTTTTTTGGGGGGTGAGTGGGTATTGGGGATTGAACTCAGGGGTACTCCATCACTGAGCCACATCCCCAGCCCTATTTTGTGTTTTATTTAGAGACAGGTTCTCACTGAGTTGCTTAGCGCTCGCCGTTCCTGAGCTCGCCGTCCTCCTGCCTCAGTCTTCCTAGACGCTGAGCTTACAGGCATGTGCCACGGCGCCTGGCTGGACGCCAGTTCTGGGTCGCACAACTGTGTTCCCCTTTGCTCTAGTTTTCTTGTCTTTCCTGCGTTGGTTTCTGTTTGGAGGTGCCCTGACTCTCACAATCTTTGTCACCACCTGTCATTTTACTTTTCTATTTTTGCCTACCACACATTGTTTCCTTTTCTTTACAACTTTCACCATCAGCGTCTTAATTTCAGATATACTAAAAAAGTTTTTGGCATCTTAAAGATTCTGCCAGTCTATTTTATTTTTATTTATTTACTTTGACTTCTAATTAGAGATTTCCTTCCAGTCAAACCTGAAGTTTTGTATGGCCCATAATTCTGAAAACATATATAATTAATCTGAAATTATGGCACACAGGAGAACAATTCAAATGCTTTTAAAAACTGCCCGAGCTTTGAATTGAGCCACTTAATTGTGTGATCCAATTATCTTTCATCCACGTGCATTGACTTAACTGATGAATGTGTAGGAGTTTGTCACTTGCTTCTTCAGGCTGTTTTCCTCCATCACTGACAATCTCCTGTTGGCTCGTGTTGATCTGGAGCCAGGAGATCCTTTGGAATAAGACACATTGGGTGTGCTCTGCACGACCCAGATCCAGTATAATTGTAGGTTGGGATGTTGTGAACACACAAATACTTTCTGTTTACAGCTGCAGGCTTATGCTCACAGGTAATATGATAATTTTGTATAATTTTGTAAGGGAGGATACGCGTACGTTATATGCAAACACTATGCCAGTTTATGCAAGGGACTTGAACCTGAATAGATTTGGGTAATTTCAGGAGTCTTTGGAATCAGTCCTGCATGGTGGATGCTGAAGAACAATAGTAGATCCTAACAAGTGCCCACCACACATGCCCCACACTCAACATCTGCTTGGGCAGATCCCCCAAATTCCATTGCCATGCCGCCGTCCCTCACCATGAGTGGATGCCTGGTGGTGGACACAACAGCGGAAGCAGTGGTGATCCTGCAGATTGAGGTGCAGCGACTGACTCTGGCAGATTTCACCACACATATGACCATGAAAACATTTTGCTATGACCTGCTTCCAGGGCCTTGTGTGGCTGGGGAGAAAAAAAAAAGACCCTGATATTATATCTTTATTGGCTCTGAAGTCCACCTCATAGACAGGGGCAATGAATTCATGTCTGAAGTAGGAGTTCTGGTGTACTAAGATGTGGTAGTATTCAAGGGCCACGTTCTCAGCCACCAGAGCCCCATCATGAGTTAATATCAAGGCAGCAAACGTCATGCAGAAGGACATGGTGGAATGGAGCTGCTTAGCTCAAAGCAGCTGGAGAGCAGAGAGCGAGAGGAAGGGGCCAGGGGAAGATGAACCCTTCTAGGGCACATCCCCGGTGACCTACTTCCTCCAACCGGGTCCCACTTCCAGCAGTCCCTTCAGCCATTAGTGGATTAATCCACCGACGAGGTCAGACCCTCATGATTCAATCACTTCCTGAAAGCCCCACCTCTGGAAGGACCCCTCTTTGTGGGTCCTTCTAGATTCAAACTGTAACGCTCTCCCAGTCCACTCAGACAGGAGGGGACTCAGCTCTTCCTTGATATTCACAGCAGACAGGGTAGATGACACCCTGGAGAACAGGAGGTCACAGGCTCTGAGGAGGAAGAGACCTTAGAGAAACACAGTGGGCAAGGCCCTTCTCAAGGACAAACACTGGGGGTGGGGGTGGGAAGCAAAAGAAAAATGAGCAAAATAAATATGCTTCAGGGGACAGGGCCAGCTTTTAAAAATGGGAAATGAGAATTTTAAAAAATCATAGACGAAAGTCACAAACTAGGTACAAAGTGAAATATCAGGTATAAATGTATAAGGTGGTGTGACTTAAGACTTCCGAAGAACTGCACTGATCAGGTGGAGAGCCAACAGAACAGAGGAGGAGTGAAGGAGTGAAGACAGGCCGTGCCTGCTTGGGGCAGGGCCTTGCTCTCACAGAACCTCGGAGCTGTCCAAACATAGGGCTTTCTTCCTCTAGAAAACAAAGACTTCATTGCTAAGCAGCTGAGAACTAGTCTGGCCAGGCTTCCTTTGAGGCAAATGGCAGCCCTTCCCACTCCCTGGCAGACCATAAGCCTGTGTCACTGAGGATGACCAAGCACCTCATTGCAACAGGTAAAAGTGCTGGGGCTAGTTGTCTCCTCCAATTAAAAATAAGAATTACATAAATTGATTTCTTAGGTTTAAATTTACACTGTGTAGAATACTGCCTAGTCCCTTATGTTGCTTCCATGCAGGGCATGGCCCTTCCCAAGGTGGCTTTAGTCACTCCTCCCACCCAGAAGTGGGGTCTGTTCTACTCTCTTGAGTCTGGAATGACCACATAACTTGCTTTGACCATACATGCAGGAGGCATGTGGAGCAAGTTTCAGGACCTCTGCACATGATGGCTGGCAACATCCATCTTGACCTTTTGCAAGGCTTCTTGGAGACCTCCATGCAGCAAAGAAGACAGAATGGAAGTCCCAGTGGAGAGAAACCCAGACATCACAGCTGCCACAGCTGCGGAGGCCCTGCTGCCCTGCTGAGCCCAGCCTCAGCCACTCACCAGCAGGCTGCAGCCACATGAGTGAGCAGGAGAGACAGGAGAGCCACCCATCAGGAGAGTCACAATAGCACAGCACTGATTGTTTTAAGTGACTATTTCATGGTGGATTATTAAGCAGAAATTGTTGGGAACACATCCATTATTATTCTCTAAAAACATCTTAGAGTGCTAGGATATAGATTGTTGATCCCTTTGTTCGGATGAGAAATGAAGTCTCAGGGTGTTTATATGGCATGGCACAGCCTCGCGGGTAGGAAGGTATGGGCTGCACCATGTCGGAGAGAGGGATGAAGAGCCACAGGCTGGCATGGGGGCTGCAGTGGGGTCAGGTATCAGGGGGTGCCACTGGCATGGGCCAGCCACACAGTTTGGCCTCTCTCTTGCTTCCTTCTCATATCTAAGGCATTTTCCTGGCACAGAGCCTTGAAGCCAGACAGATGAGGCTTGACTTCCTCTCTTTGCCACCCACTTCCTAGCTGTAGGACCTTGACAAATGATACCACTTCTGAGCCTCAGTTTCTTCCATTGTAAATTGGGGGCTATGGTATTAAGCACTGGGTTTCCCAAGATTTTATGGGTTGGCATTTGTGTGTGACCATGCTCCAGGCCAGCACCCATGTATTGCCCAATAAATATTTATTCAGACTCTCTTTCCCAGCTTCATTTAACCACTCTTTTGAGTGCCTCTTGTAGAAAGTAGGGGAAAACATAATTTTTAAGCTCATAGTTTTTTTTTTTCCCTTTTTTCTGAGATGGAATGATATAATAATGGTGACAAAGAATTTTGTAATTTGTAAAATAAAATTAATATGAATCTTTGAGTCCTGTATTAATCAGCTTTGCAGCACTGTGACCAAAATACCTGAGAAGAACAACTTAGAGGAGGAGAAGTTTATTTGGGCTCATGGTTTCATGGGTTCAGTCTATGGACAGCTGGCTCCATTGCTATGTGCCTGAGGTGAGGCAGAACACCATGCGGGGGTGGGTGTGGCAGAGGTAGGCAGCTCAGATCATGGTGCCTGAGAAGCAGAGAGAGGGACAAAGGCATCCGGGACAAAATATAAACCCAACAGCACACTCCCAGTGACCTACCTCCTCCAGCCATGCCATACCTGCTGCCAGTTTTCACTCAGTGTGGCAGTTCTTCCAGTCAGTAATATGAATTAATCCACTGACTAGGTCACACCTCTCACAATCTAATTGCTGCATTTCTGATTATCCCTCACATGAGCTTTTGAGGGACACCTCATATCCAAACCATAACAAGCCTCAAAGACTAGTTAAGGGGGCAGTAGATTATGGTGGTTGATGACCTGGGCCATGGTAACACAAAGACCTAAATTATGAACAAGTGATCTAATCTTACCAGCTTTAGAACTATGGACCAGCTAACTAACTAATTCTATGTGCTTCTGTTTCCTGACATTTAACTTGGATAGAGTGTAAGCCCCACCTCAGATACTTGTTGTGAGGATTAAATGAGATTGAAAATGTTCAGCCTTACCCTGGCACAGCAAGTGCTAATAATTTTTGTAGTGGGAACAACTGCTTCCCTTTTCCCACCATTTTTCTTTCATCTTCAACTCATTGTGAGGCTGGGAGCCCTGCTCCAAATGTGAACTCTTGGTTTTAAAGAAAGAAAAGATATAATATCAAAATTTCTATCAGTACTTTGGAAATCATAGTGTGAACGGCTGGTCTATATGGCTCTGTGCCAGCAGAGTGCCAGGGATCACCCTCTACCCACGCCTGAAATCTGTTCCAGTTCCAGGAGACAGTGAAGCTCCCGGGGGTCCACTTCCTGTGCACTCTCCTGGGCACTGCTCCTCCCCACACAGCGACCCGTAAACTACAGATTAGCTATCCGCTCTACCTCTCAGCACACACACCCGACAACCCATAGCTGTGTGTGCTGAAGAGTGTAGATAGCTGTTGTAGACACTCCAGTTCAAAAACAGGAAGCCAGAGTCACACAGACATCGCCGACCACAGCAGTTTTGAAATCTTCAGTTCCTCCATTAGTGCCCAGGCCCAGTCCTTGGGAGCCGCTCCCCATGCAGCCTGGCTCTGCTCCTGAGCACCTGATCCCACTCAGTCTCACATCATTTCCCCCAAGATGCACCTGGGTGTTTTCAAAGGAAGGAACGTCACAGCCTGCTCTCTGAAGATGAGGGTTAAGTGTCCTTTATTGTTAAGATTTTTTTTTTTTAATTCTACGTCTCTATTTCAATCTGAATGTGCACAATTATTTTGAAAATTTTGTGAGCTTCTGGTGTAATGATTTATAATTACTCCAGTCGACAACCCTGGGACACAGCTGTCCTGGGGGTACACCTTTGTTTTCCCCTGGAGCCCTCAGAGGGCTGTGTAAGGAAGCCCTGTTGTTTAATGCAGATGACCTGTGAGGAATCCCTTCAGCCTCAGGAGGCGTCTGTCCACCTGGATGTGTCTCTTGGCTGCACCTCAGAAGCCACATTCCCAGCCTGGGCTAATATTTTCTCAGAGGACCTGTCTTACTTCGAGAGTCTTCCACTGAGAGAGACTTGGAATGAGACATAGTTTGCTTTTTGTATCCAGCATGTCCTGGTATCTTTTTCTTTTCTTTTCTTTTTTTTTTTTTTTTTTCAAAATTTTGCTTAAAAACTGAAGAGTGTAGCATTTTCCCTTGTCCGTATCTGGTCCTCTCCTAAAGGAAACCAATGGGTTCTTTTAACATCCTGTCTTGAAGTCTCCTCAGACCCATTCATCATTTTATTAGTTCTATTTCTTATTTTCTATGTCACTTCAGCAGACGGTGTTGACGAATAATGAGACATTTTTTTTCTTCTAAAGAAGAAATTTCACACTCATGCCCCTAGTGCACCCCAAGGCGGCAGGACCCTCCCTGCTCCTGCTGTTCTCCCATCCCACAGCCAGAGCCACAGGCAGAGGTTTTTGGTGTGTCAGTCTGCACTTTTACCTTGTTTGTGACAACAAATCATGGTTTATTTGAGCCACATGTAGGTTTAGGGCATTGAATACATTTTAGAAATTAAAGTTGTCTGTACTTGGAAATTGATGAAAATTAAAATTTGATGGAGTCATTGTATCACCTCCAAACTCATTGGCATAAAACAAAACAATTAACATTTATTATTTCTGGCTGGGTCCAGTGGTGCAAGCCTGTATTCCAACAGCTTGGGAGGCTGAGGTAGGAGGAGCTCAAGTTCACAGTCAACCTAAGCAACTTAGTGAGACCCTGTCTCAAAATAAAATAAATAAATAAAAGGGCTGGGGATGTGGCTCAATGATTAAATGCCCCTGGATTCAATCCCTGGTACAAATCAAATACATATGAATATCATTTCTCACAGATCCTGTGAATCATAAATTTTGATGTGAATTTGTATGGCAGTTTTGGCCCAGAGTCTCTTGGGGGATGTGGCAAGGTGTTAGAAAGCCTGCAGAGAACTGAAACCCCAACGAAGCGGGAGATCCACTCCCAGAAGGCTGGCTTACAGCACTGGACTGGTGGTTCTAGCTTTGGTGAGCCCCTGAGGGCCTCCCCACGGGGAGGGTCCTCAGAATGTGTGAGGGGCCTCAGAATGCAGCAATTGGTTTCTCACAGAGGCTGGTGAGCCTCTAGTAACCCAGCCTTGGAAGTCACCACCACCACTCTCACAATATCTCAGGGTGACCTAGCCAGCTCTGGTTCCAGGGGGAGAATGCCCGCAGGTGAGGTCACCTGGGCCATCTTGGAGACTGGCTACCACGCCTTGGGTCAGAGACGCCCCATCAGAGCCTGTGCCATAGCTGGATGGGTTCAGGAAAGGCTTCCTGCAGAGGCCACAGGAGCTGAGACTGGAAGGACACGGTGTGAACAGGAAGCTCATGGAAAGGCCTGAGAGAGTGGGGTGTCTGGGAGGTGCACTGGTACACAGCAAGGGGAGCAGGAGACGGAGGGCTCAGGAGTGAGGTCCAGAGCACTTTCACTCTCTCCACTCACTTCCTCATCTCCAAAAAGGCAAAAGTGATATGAAACTGATATGGCCTGAGCGTTTGTCCCCTTCAAAACTCATACTGAAGTGTCATTGTCCTTGTGATGGCATCAGGAGGCGGGACATTTAAGAGAGAGTGGTAGGTCAGGAAGCCTGTATCAGGAATGGACTGACACTGTCCTCCTTCATGCAGGAGGGCTCTCTCCCCTCGACTCCTTCCTCCTCCCCTTTCCTGGAGCACCGGATGTCTTCCAGGTGACCCTGTGGTAAGAAGGTTCTCGCTGGGTGCTGGCACCTTGGTATCTACATTTCCAGCCTCCAGAACTGTGAGCCAGGACATTTTTGTTCATTCTAAATTCCTCAGTCTGTGGCATCCTGATATAGAAGCACAAAACAGAATAAGATATAATCAGTTGCAAAACACTGTGAAGTTTAAAAGGAATCAGGAAGGGAAAGCATAGGTACTTGGTAGAGCAAATTGACTATATTATTAATCTTATAATGTGATTGCAAAGATTGATTTCCAGAAACATTAGAGAGTCATAACTACCATGTTTCAGGCATGGAGCCCTTGGGGCTGGGTGGACTCTGCAGCTCTTTGGGAAGGGCCAGGAGGCTTGGCAGTGGCAAGGTCACATCCTGTCTTCAGTGAGCGTGTTATGGTGGAGGCCAGCCAATTGGCAGTTGGATAGTGAAAGGGAGTCTCCTTGTTTTTTTCACCTGTGCTCAGTTGTCAATCACAGATGAAGTGGATAGTAACTTTACTCCTCATGCAGTGGAGACTCAAACCAGAGACAGATGCGCCTGCTCTTCGCACTTCGCAACAGGCCAGTAGTCACTCTGGAATTAGGGAAGGACGCTGGGAATGCAGGAATGTGATCCAGGCTGGAAGCCTGTGGGAAGGTCTTTGTAGAGCAAAGGTGCCTACAGTCTGCTTCCTACAGAAAGCCCTCTGGGTGTCTGAGCCAGTCCTTCTGCACTGCGTCTGTACTCGGAAGCTATGTTTAGTTTGGACACTGCAGAATGACATTGGAAGTTGGAGCTGGGATTTGAACTGAGATTTGCCTGATCTCAAGCAACAGAATGTTTTCTAGTTTCTTGAGATACTCTAGTTTCTCTGTGAATATTACATTTCTGACTGGAAATATAGAAACCGTAGTCTGGAGTTAATTAGCTAATAAATAATAGTGACTTAGAAGGTTAAAAATAAGAATTGTAATGCAAAAAAAAATAAACATTTATTCTTCATTTAAAAATAAATAAATAAATACATAAAGACCTATCAACAACTAAAAAAAAATAAAAAATAATGGTAATAGATTGTTTTCATTTTGAAATGAAGATATTGTATAATATAATATAAAATGCAAACATTGTGTTAATAATATAAAATATAATATAGCTAAGTGAACTGATGTTAGGTGTTCATATCTAACAACTCTTAAGTGCTTGCTGCTTTTTACCTACAGCATTAATCTAATTATCAAGAATACTTAACAAAGAAATACTCAAAATTCACTCAAAAAAAGAAGGTTAAAAATAAAAGGGTGGAAGAAGTATTCCTTGAGAAATAAAATGAAAATAAAGCAGAATGTCATGCGATATCAGCCAATGCCACAATCCATAGTAAAGTACATGATGTAAAGCAAAGGAAAATTACTGTATAAAGGAAAAGGGGGACTTTGACAGTGTGGATGTAAGAATTAGGAATTGCTCTGCACCACTTAATACAACAGAATAGCATTCATCCTCAAAAGGTAAAGCATACAGGAGATACAAGGAGAAGCAGAAAGCATATATCAAAAATAGGAGACATCAATAATAGGAGACTCAGTTAATGTATCTCAGAAAAATCAAGAGGGGGAAAACATGCAAAATGATGGGAAAGCCAAATAAAATGATCAGGCATCTGGGCTACTACTAAACTTTATGCATTAAAAGTCAAAAATGTTCCACAGAGCAGGTGCTACCCTTGAGCAAATACTAACCCAAAGGAAACTTCAATAAATTGCAAAAAGTAGGAATAATATAGATGTGTTCGATAAGAATTAAATAATGCTAGAAATTAACAAAATAAAAATAATATTTAATTCTTAGAAGTTAAAAGTATCTGGCACAAGTGGCTTTAGGCTCTAAAAATAATCTACAAACTCAAAAGTGCAGTCTATCTAGAAACATCGTTAATAAAAATGTTGCGTATCAGAGCTTGCAGGGTACAATGAAAACATTCAGGAGAAAATTCGTAGTTTTCAGTATTGAACTTCACAGAGGAGAAGAAATGAGGATGCATGAGTTAAGCACCCAAAGCAAAAAAATTAGGAAGGGCTAGTGACAACAACCACGGTGGGAAACCAGAGAAATGCAGAAGAAAATAAAGCATAAAGAAGCTAGAAGCAGAAATCAATAAGTTGGAATAGGGGGAAAGAAGAAAATTGGTCAATAAAAACCAAGAGATGATTCTCGGGAACAAATATGCTGTGAGTTTATCTCATTACAAATAAAAGGTGGTGAGATTAAGTGAAAACCCTCAGCATTTAGAAAAGGGGAAATAGCAACAGAAAAAGAAGAAATTAGAATCAAAATGTTTTTAAAAAATGTTGCTTAAATCTGTGTAAATAAAATGAATGTCCTGAGTGAGGTTTTAATTTTCTAGGGAAACATGTGTTCCCAACTGACCTAGAAGAGATGAAAGGAACCTATTATGTGGAAGAAATAGAGAAAATCATCATGGACAACCTCTTCCACAAATTAAGTGCCAACAAGTCAAGGTGTTTTCCAGGGACCTCTGCCCAAGGTTTAAAGAGCAGACACTTCCAGCACAGTTAAAACTTCCCCAGAATGTACAGAAAGAAGAAAAACATCCGAATTATACTTTGTCATGAATAGAGCCTTGAATCCAAAACATAAATAAAATATGGTACTGAAGTGAATCTTAAGAAAGTCTCGTTTCTGCAAATAATACAAAATCCTAAATAAAACATTAACGCACAATTCAACAGCACATTAACAATAGCTCAGCAAGACCGTGTGGTATTTATTTTAATAATTCAAGAGTGCTTTGTTATCAGGCAGTATGTTTCAATCATCATGTTTATGGATCCAAGGAAGACAGTCAAGATAATCTTCATACATGCCAAAAAGGCATTAGACTAAATTGAATATGCATTTTTGATTCAAAAGATTCCATAACACAAGAACTCACAGATTTTTCCACAGCTTGGTAAATGATGCCTCTATTCTCCCAAAGGCCATTTTAGCATATATGAGGAAATACTAAAAACATTCTCATTAAATTCAGGAAAAAGACAAGGCTGCTCACCCGTTACTATCATAGTTTATCACAATATTAGATGAGCTAGTGGGGTAAATAAAATGTATGTACAAAAATTTGAATGGAAAAAGTAAAATTATCACTAGTTAACAATGGTATGATGACATACCATTTAGTAAATTTCAAAGCAATTTACTAAAAATGAATAGGAATAGTAAAATATTTCAATAATATACAATGATTAAAAATTAACATATGAAAATCAATAAATCAATTGCCTATATATACATAGATCTATTATATATAATAAACCATTCCTTTTTGATAGATGGTGGAGGAAAACAGTTAGATGCAACTCTGGAGCCCAGGGTACGTTCCTGACTATATCCCTCTGAGAGTTTCTCAGAGACCACTTCATCAGGGAGCCAAGGGCTCTGTATCTACAGGAACCCAGATTCCCTTCCAAAGACTCTCCAGGACTGCATCCTTCCTGGCTGTCCCTGTGGACATGCTCAGCAGCAGAAATTCCAGAGCCAGGAGGAGATCTTCCCACTTGGTAGGGGAAGCAAGCCAGGAGTACCACAGACAGTCCAGGAAGAGCTGATGAGTGCTGAGCACTGGCAGGGGTTATAGAGATGTGAAGCAGATGGACTAAAAAATATAAAAGAAGTGAAATTGGACAGATTGGTGAATGTCTCCAGTATTTGTCCTTGTAATAGTATATTATCACTTTAGTTATTATTATTATTGTGGCAAATGAGAGAAAGCAGAGACTGGTGTTTACATCTTGGTAGTGATAAAAATGCCTTGCTCACTCCCCAGTAGCTGAACCCAACTATGTGTTACTTGTAATTTGCAGTGAGTACCAGATGTTTTCATAACTGTAATGGCTAATGTGAATTGTCAACTTGATTGTATTAAAAGATGCTCATAATTAAGAGGCTTATGGGTGTGTCCATGAGGGTGTATCTAGAAATGATTGGCATGTGGGATGGCCAACTGAAATGGAAGCCGTCCCTAAGTGTGGGCAGCACCATCCAATAAACTGCAGGCTTGGATGGAATAAAAGTTGGAAGAACAAAGAAGCAGCAGCCCATGCAAGCTTGGTTCTTCTTGAATGGGTTCTTAATTGCAGCTGAGATTGTCTAAGGATATCAGACTCTAGCTTCTTCACTCTTACAAAGTGGACTCTGCCAGTAATTCTCCAGAAACCTTCGGTCTAGGACTAGGGTAGCAGTGTCGATCCCTCTAGTTCTGGGGCTTCAGCCCCTTGGACTGCGCAGCTAATGGTTCTCCTAGCTCTCCAGCTTGTAGGTGGCCACTGTGGACTATGGGCTTCTGGTCATGTAAGCCAATCTAATAAGACCCCTTTTATAATTATACTTCTTGTTGATTCTGTTCCTCTAAAGAACCCTAATACAATAATTCTTCATGGGGTGTCTCAAAACCTAAAGTTACTGATGGAGTTTAAACTGAACAGTAAAATACTATGTTGAAACTGAGAGAATGAATGAAATGCAAGGAGTTTGCACAATCTCCACGCATGGCCCTGCAGTATGTTTGGTTCAGTTTGAGCTGTGCTTGTATACATGGTATGTGGGGGGCTTAAAGGTACGTGTGTGTCCATGAGCATGGGAAATACAAGGTACTTTGGGACATAAGAGAAGGAAAGCAACAGGTGCCTCTCTGGCATAAGCAAGAGTGGACATCACATTTTTCAATGAAATTTTATGTGCAATCACCTGTTGATTGATCTGTGGGTTGACTTTTGCCAATGAGCCCATCAAATGGAAGAAAGCAGACTGATTTGATACTTTAGGAAGTTTAGCAAACCAGCACATTAAAATAAAATTGTTCATTTGGGAAGCAGAGTTACACAAAACTGGAAAACCATAATTTTTGAAAGTCCTCAATACCCAATTCTCTACATTTTTTTGACCAGAGTTTTACATTCAAGTCCAGACTAACGATACAGTTTATCACCACTGAACTCTGCAACCTGGCTTAATTTCCCATTCAGATTGGCTTGGTAATAATATCTGCTTAATGAAATCCCATCTCCAAAGTTTCTAGTCATCTCTGCATAGCACAATGGACAAAGCTAATCATGTTGTAAAGAGAATAAGTGACATAAAAAGGTTCATTATGTCTTAGTCTGGAATATTAAACATCTGTGACCTGGGAGAGGAAAAAGGCAGAGATCAAGTTTGATGTTTGAGTGGAAATTAGGTGATAAAGACAATTAGGGCATTAATGGAGGGAGATTCTGTGCGTCTAGTGTCATTGACCTTTCCAAGCCCACTGCCTCCTTGTGCATCATCTCTTTGACTGCAAAGGTCCTGAGAGGCGGAAAGAATAATTCAGGGAGTGAATGAACATTCGTTCAATTTCTTTGTCTGAGGAGGGTTGCGACTCCACCCCATTACCCTGGGGATTTTTCCTAAGCACTGAGCTTCTGGACCTTTGGGACTTGAGATGATAAGGATTGTAGGGTCCAGGTGACCTGTCTGACTCTTAATGCCCTCCAGTGTGTTCACTTCCACTGGATTGTAGACTAAACGGAGGTTGGTTGGGGGGTGGGAAAGTCAGATGATGGTATTGTCAGCCCCGTAGTGTTACCAGCTGGGTGTCTGCAGGATCTGCCATCATTTACCTCTTAGAACCAAAAACCGCATTTCCTCCTCAGTAAGAGGGGTTGTGAGATCAAATGAGAACTGTAAATAAACATCTCGCATAGCCCTTGGCACAGGGGCCCAAAGTCAACTACATCTTTCCTCTTTGCTTTCTAGACTCCTGGGAAGAACTCTTTTTTTTAAATTTTTATTTTTAAATAAAGATTTTTGTTCATTTCCTCACAGAAGGCCAGACACCAGGGCTATGTGCTGGGGATTCAAAGATCATTAAAGGCGTATCATGTTCAGTAGGTTCAAGTTAAACCTATCAGATGACAGAGAGAATGGGGCTGAGTTCATCACTATAATGTGAAGATGTTTTGTTTTATATTCTCACTTTAAACAATTAGTAACTGATACTGAGTGAGCATCTGTTTTAGTCAGTTTTTTTTTTCTGCTGTAACTAAAAGATCTGATTAGAAAAACATAGAGGAGGAAATGTTTATTTGGAGGCTTATGATTTCAGAAGTCTCAGTCCATAGGCCACTGTGCTCCTTTCCTTGTGGATCAGGTGAGGACGGACATCATGGTGGAAGAGTGTAGTGGAGGGAAACAGCTCAGGACAACACATCAGGAAGCAGAGGTAGACTCCATGTTCCAGATACAAATATATACCCAAAAGCACACCCCACTGCCCACTTCCTCCAGCCACATCCTGCCTGCCTCCAGTGACCACCCCATTAATAATAACTGTCAGGGGATTAATCCACTGATTGAGTTAAGTTTCTCAAAACCCCCAAATTTCACCTCTAAACCATTTTGCATTGTCTCACACATGAACTTTTGGGGGACACCTAATATTTAAACCATAAGAGCATCTGTTGTATCCTAAGTACTACACTCAGAATTTTAAATGTGATAGAAAACTTGGAATGGAATTACCATTTGACCCAGCTATCCCACTCCTTGATCTATACCCAAAGGGCTTAAAATCAACATTCTATAGTAATGCAGCCACATTGATGTTTATAGCAGCTCAATTCACAATGGCTAAACTGTGGAAGCAACCTAGATGTTCTTCAATACATGAATGGAATCTAGAAAAGAATACTAAAGAAACTGTGGTATATATACAGAATGGAATTTTATTCAGCATTAAAAGAGAATAAGATTATGGCATTTGCAGGTAAATGAATGAAGTTGGAGAATATAATGCTAAATGAAGTAAGCAAATCCCCCAAAACCACAGGCTGAATGTTCTCTCTGATAAGTGGATGCTGATCCATAATGGGGGGAGGCATGGAAAAAATGGAGGAACTTTGATTGGGCAAAGGGGATAGCAAAGGGTATGGGGGCAGGAAAGATGGTGGAATGAGATGGGCATCATTACCTTAAGTACATATTGTGTGACACTACATCATGTACAACCAGAGAAATGAAAAGTTGTGCTGTAATTGTGTACGATGAATCAAAATGCATTCCGCTGTCATAGATACCTAATTAAAATAAATAAATAAATTTCAAAGAATGTGATTTTTGTTTTTATTTTTAAAATATTATTTTCTGATTGCATATAAGATTCATTAAATTATAAAGTTTTTAAAAATGCAGTTAGGGATACATTGAAACATAAGAAGAATGGTGCAAAATAAGAATACATGTGCAAGGCTCTTGGTTTAATGCTCAACACTGAAAAAAAAACAATAATGATTAATATGATTTCCTGAAAATACTATTATGTAGAGTTATCTAGTAGTAGAATTTGGGTATATAACTTTCTAGAACTTTCTGATGCTTTCTTTCTATTAAAAATTTGTGTGTGTGTGTGTGTGTGTGTGTGTGTGTGTGTGTACACATACATGAATCCCAAAGCATGGAAGAGTTTATATGTGTGAATGTATATGTTAGATATTACACAATTTTGAAAACAAAATGGAATCACAGATTATAAATTTATAGCTTTTGGCTCAATAGTGTACTATGAATCTCTATTCATGTTCTATAAGTTTTAATTGCTTCTACTTTTATAAGCAATTCTGAAACGTTCTGTACGCACATCCTTGCCTATTTAGCCAATGGCCTTCTTAGGATTAATTAATTACTAGATCTAGGACCCCTGGGCTCACTTTTTACCTAAGGGGCTTCTATGTCTGGAGCCAAATTCTCTCCTGATATAGAAAAGCATTGTGTTACTTTTCTCATCAGCTTTGCCTAAGCTCTATTCTTTTTTTCTTCTTTGCCATTTAATAGTTGAAGCTACTTTCTTATTTTAGTTTTTATTTCTTCACTTTTTGGCTAAGCTGATTATTTATTTATTTATTTATTTATTTATTTATTTCGAGTTTTTGGGAATGGAATGGAAGGCTTCCCAGATGCCTGGCAAGTTCCCTACCACTGAACCACTGAGCTACATCCCATCTTTTAAATTTAATTTAATTTAATTTTTGAGGCAGAGTTTTGCTAAGTTGCTGAGGTTGGCCTTGAACTTGTAATGCTTCTTCCTGAACCTCTGGAGTAGCTGGGATTACAGGTGTGACCACCACATCTGATTTTAGCTTATTATTGTGTTACTCTCTTTTACTAAACTTAAAGACCTGAGTCTGGGTGCTTCATAAAGAAAATAGGTTATTTGGCTCATAGTCCTGGAGGCCCAAGCTCCTGGTTGGTAGTGGTATTGGCTTGCTCTGATGAGGGCTCCCTTGGCCACATCCATGATAGATTGTGGTACCGTGGCAGGAATGCATGTGTGCGGGAGAGATCACAAAGGGAAGCAGGAGGCCAAAGAGGCTGGCACTAGTCTGACCCTCTCTTTATAAGGACACTCTTGTTAGAACCGCTTCATGGTCCCATGAGGTTGAATTGCCCTCAACCAGTCTGAGATGGGTGCTCTGGTGACCTCACACTTGGTACCCCCTGTTAAAGGTCCACTGCCTCCTCACACCACCCTGGGGACCTCTCTGGGACAAACCACACCAAAACCCCAGCCATTGTTTGTTGGCCATTTATGTTATCTTAGCCAGTTCCTAAAATCATTTAATAAAATTTGAGTTACTTTCCCAGTTTTAAAATAAAATCACACTCAGATCCGCCTCTTGATGGAACTTACACTATTTTCTCTATGTCTTACCTCTACCTTTTTGCCAATCCACAAGGGGAGCCAGGGGCCTGGACGACACGCCTGACCAATTTCTACATCCTTTTCTTTGACAGTCACAGCAAACGCCCCTACTGTAGAGCCCTAGTAAGGCAAGATCATGGAGAGTATTTATGACCACTCTGTTTGGCAAAAATTCCATAGAGAATCATCAGAGCAACACTGGGATCAAGATGTCAAACCTAAGACTTAGACCAGGGCCTGGGTATGAGGAAGCATTTGTAAAAGTTCAAGAAGCAGTTATGCCAGGGCTGGGGATGTGGCTCAAGCGGTAGCGTGCTCTCCTGGCATGCATGCGGCCCGGGTTCGATCCTTAGCACCACATACAAACAAAGATGTTGTGTCCGCCGAAAACTGAAAAATAAATATTAAAAAATTCTCTCTCTCTCTCTCTCTCTCTCTCTCTAAAAAAAAAAAAAAAAAAAAGAAGAAGCAGCTATGTGATATGTGAAGTAGAAGCACATTGGGGCCAAAGCCACCCAAACAGGAGCAAATATCCAGCCCCTCACAGACAATGAACGGAAACAGGGGCTCTGAAAACAGGGCATGGAGCTGTTCTTCCCCTGCTTCCCCAGCCTGAGCACTGCACAGCAAGGGTTGGCTCTGACACGTGTCAGTTAGAGGAATGGGTCAGGATGGCCTGTGTCCCCACTGCCACCCAGCACCCACTTCCACCAGCATCTGTGCTCCTCCCCCGGTGGGAGATGCGGTCCTTTCCCTTCCCAAGCTGTTCCTTTGACCTGTGCTCATGCTGCCGTTGCTTAGGGACCCTGCCGGCTGGCCTCCACATCCCCTCCACTTTTATCTCACCCTCTGCCTGTTTAAATGTGTTTAAATCTCTCCTAAAGTAAAAAGAACCCCACCTCCAACATCACAGACTATCTTCTTCCAAATTTCCCTTCTTTCCTAGAAGTTCATGCTTCTTTGGAAGAGTGCGAAGGGCTTAAATTCTCCCTTCCTTTCTGTTTTCCACCTGATCTGATGCCTGACTTCTTCCCTCACCACTCCAGTGAAGTAGCTAGTGCGGTCATCAATAGCCTTCCATTGCAAAATCCAATGGTCAGTTTTCACTGTGTGCCTTGCTTGACTCCAAGGACTCCACAGTCTGTATGTACCTATCCTTGTAGACCCCTGGGTTTGCTCCCTAGCCTGGTGTCATCCTGGTTTACCTTCTTCCTCTGTTGCTTTTATTCAAACTATGAGCATCTGAGTATGATGTGGCAGGTGGGGCTCCTCAGGAAGCCACTTTTGAGGTGCACCTCTGTGTGTAGAGGGGTATGAGAAATGCACTTGGGATGCACCTGAAAGGGAGTGGGAAGAAGGAGAGACAGGTGAACTGATGCTGTTGCAGCAGACACCTAGCACTGAGTCATTCCAGGGAGGTGACAGGGTCCTGCCTTTATGAATCTCTCCCTTGCTCACCCCCTGGATGAGGATTGACCTTGGAGAGGGGTGATTCCAAGAGGAGGCCCCACCTCTGGGCGATGAGTGCTTCAGAGCCACAAACACCCACTGCAATCCTTGAAATTTGGTTCTTGGCCTCTTCTCATCTTACTCCATGAGTCCCACCTTGGTGAATAATCAACCCCTACACATTTCCTGATCTGTTCTATCGGGACTTGTTACTCCAGCCCAGACCTGAATCCCGGGTCCTCTGTGAGACTTGCCAGTGAATATCTCCAGTGGTTAAAACCTCAACCTTGATGGGCCAGATTAATAACAATGACACCCAATTCATTATTGCTCTTTTCCAACACTTCTTACCACTTTTGAACAGTTTAGAGACTTGGGAGCTACACGGACACTTCCTCCACGTTACTTCCCAGATCATCTATGAAGGCGATAGATTCCACCAACTGAATATGTGCTGTGGTGGCTCTCGTGTCTCGCCCCTCCTGCAGGGCTGCTGACCACAGGCTCCTCTCTGCACCTGCACTCTTCCAAAGGGTCTGGGTCTCTCCTCGGGCCTTTTTATTTGCAACCTATTTTTCAAACTTTAGGGGGATGCATGGCTTAGAAGTGCTCAGGTCTGCTGTCATTCACCCACTCACACAGTCTTCAACGGCTCCTCATTGCTCATTGATTAATTCAGCAGGTAGTCCCTGGATGCACACGGGGTCTGGCACTGTTCCAGGAAATAGTCATGATCAGAGCAAAAGGTCACTAGCCTTGTTGGTGATGGTCCACTGGACAGAAAGAAGTAACAAAGGAATCGAGCACACGGGAAGGACTTTAGGGGCTGGGGAAACTGAGAGTCAGACAGGTATCAGGGGGCTGCTCCTGCAGGGCCCCGAGGCCCACAGTGAGGATTTCGGTTTTATTTTGTTGATCAAGGAAGAGGTAAGGTTTGCAGCTGGAGGAACAAAGTGATCTGACTTATGTTAAAACAGACCCCTTTGGGGGAGAACTGTCTATATGGGGGCAAAGATAGGGGTGGGCACCTGCATCCAGGTTGCTGTGATGTCCAGGTGAGAGACCAGGGCACGGAGGGTCGGCGGGAAGCTGATTTGCTGTCTCAGGCGCTACTCTTCCTAATAGCCTAGTTCAGCCAGCCCAGGGCAGCCAGGCTTGGGGATCTCCTGGTGGGGGAGAACAGGTGCCCAAGTGCTCCATGGAAGAATGACAGAGACCTGTATTTCTAATGCCTTGAGGTAATGGATGTGATCTTTGATTAAGAAAGAGTCCCTCTGGGATTGGAGGTAGAATCTGTCCAGCTCAAGAGCCATCAAAGAAGTGATTCTGGAGGCCGAGGCAGGAATACTTTGTGTTCATCGTCAGCCTAGGCAACTCAGTGAGACCCTGTCTCAAAATTATAAATTAAATAAATAAATAAAAAGGGCTGAGGATGTGGCTTTGTGATAAAATGCCCAGTATCAGGGGGGAAAAGTTGGGAAGTAATAAGTAAGCAAGGTTTTCTTCTTTTTCTGTCTTCTATGTTAAATTTTCTTGCTCCACCCCTGATTTCATTGAACCCTTGGACAGGTCTATGTTTCTGGGGTCCTCCATCTGACTTTGCAGCAGTGGCTCCTGAGACCTCTGTGCGTAGGAGTCCCCTGAAGCATAGCAGAGCCCTGAGCCTGTGTGTAGGTGCCCTAAGTAATGGGAGAGCCAGTGCCTTTGGGGTTGACCTTGAACCAATAGGAGATCTGAGATGTCATGTGGAGGGGTGATTCTAAAGGGCATTCCTGCATTCATTGGAGTGAACATCCAGCCCCTCCTTGAGCTTTTCTAATTGACACGCGGAACAGTATTATTTTCTTTGTCATGTAAGTCTGAGGTTGTTGGTGGCTGCCTGACTGTCATGTGGAAAATGTTAAAGTAAAATAAGACAGAACAAAGCTGGTGGCCAAAGAGAATCAGACATGAATAAAAATAGACTGAAAGATGGAGCAGAACTGTTATTATCTGGGCTGTTAGGTAGAGCGAAGGCTGGAGGCCGCTTGGTCCCCCGACTTGCCCTTGGTGTGAATCAATAATTTCATCAATAATTTCTCTTTATTGAAACATGCTAAGCCAGTTGGTCTTAGAATTCTGTCCCTTTCTGGCCTTGGGTAGGTTGAGATCTGGAATGCATGTAAATGCTGTGCCTGATGCTGGTTCCCCGCCCGTCTCTCAGCCACTTCCCCTCACAGTGGACGGGGTACTTGCATGGAATCAGGCAGATGGGGGTCTATAGTCTGGTTTTGCCCAAAGCTATTGTTACAGGCAGTTTATAGATAGATATGATGGTATCAGGGCAAGAAGGTGTATTTGGAGCCACCTGAACCTGGGGTTCAATCCTGTCTCTGTTATTTTCTAGCTTTGAGTTATTGAGCAAACTTCCTAACCTCTGAGCTGGGTCCCTCACTGTAATGTGGGATCATGCCTCTTAACTTTTGGGGTCAACTTGATGATCCGAAATGATCTGCTTTACAAACTTGATAAATAATAATTATACATTGCTGCAAATACCTCAACTTATTTTATTGCTTAAAAACATTTTCTTAAGACATTCCTCCACAATGTTTTTCGTTTTATTTTGTCTTTTTAAATTTGCAAGACAAGCAAACTGACAAAATACAGACAAAAAAGCTCAACTTCAGTACCTTCAGGTCTAGCTAATAAAAGTCCCAGGACCTTTTGCCTTGAGTGTCCTTAATATAGTTTCCATTTTTGTATCCTCAACAGGACAGAATATTGCGTGTTTATTATTCATTGACATGTAAACTAGATTCATGATCTTAGCAAATCTAATAAGTCCTATTGTTTGCAACAGTTCTGTGGGTCATTGGTGCTTTTCCTTCCAAAATACAAAAAGAGAATAAAGCCTTTCTACATTGCTTTCACCCTCATATTGTGTCCCAAATCTTCAGCAATATTAAAAGCAGATCTGAGCTCTCATTAAGAAAGGGAATTTCACAGGCATTACCTGTGCAAAACCTGTGCGCCAGGCATTTGGGAATCACTTTGGACTCAGGCCTGCCACCCCTGCAGGGTCCAGGGAGGCCTCCCTACTGACAGAGCTGCTGGGGGACTTTCCTGGCAGTGTCTCCAGTGCCCTCTCTTGTCAACGTCATATGGGAGATATTTAAAGGGCCCAGATACATTTTTCTTTCAAGAGTTGGCATTGAAGGATTGATTTTCAGCTGAGATGCAATAAATTGATAACTTGCAAATTTGTAAGACATAAATTATAAGAGCTTCTCAATAAGAAAAAGCAATTGGTACCAAGAAAAGACACCTGAAGATAATTTTATCAGAAAAAAATGCTGTATAACATGATACAGAAAAAAGAGTTTGGGATCATAATTTGAAAATATGAATTAGAAATTTTAAAAGTAGGTGTATTTTCCTTAAAACAAATCATAATTAGGTAATGATTATAATTATCATTGACTTCTCTATACCTTGGTTCTCTTCTCTGAATAAAAAGAAAAAGAGAACTGGTTTCAATAACAGAACTTGCTTTTCAGGTTGCTCTGAGAATCTCAAGGGCATATTATCCATGGTGGGTTAGACCAGTACTTGGCTTATATTAAGTGACCAATGAATCTTAGGAATTATTTTTCAATATTTTAGGATGCACAAATCAGTTAAGTATTTATTTGACTTTATAAAATCATATTATAAGAAATATATTCAATCATTTCATTGAACATATATTTATTGAGCATCCTATGAACTCCTATAGATATTTAGGCTCTTCAATGAGTCTTTCAAAAATCAATAAACCACTCTTTGCAAAACTACAAACCTGTCACTTTGGGCTCAATGTCTCTGCTTATCATCACAATACTCTCTCAGGAAAGTCAGCTACAGACTGAGAATCCCCAGGACCTGGCAGAACTCTATCTGAAAACCATGACAGAGGAGGGAGGGAGGTCACTGAGGGCTTTGGAGCAATGGAGTGACCTGAGAAAATGGGTGTTTCAGCAAGATCACTGGGTACCATGTGAGGATGGACCGTGGAAGGAGAAACTGGAGCTGGGAGAGCGTTCAGGAGAACTGCTTCAGTGTTCCCTGAAGATGAGTTCTGAACCGAGAGAGACACAGACACTTTGCCATATATGTGGGTTGAAAAAATCCATAATCTGTTTTATGTCTTATTGGAAGAGAAGAATCTTTATGTTTATTGGTCAATTGTCATTGATATGAGCGCTCATGGGCGGTCTTGTCTTGCTGTCCTCTTTTAGGGGCATGAAGATGTGGTTGAGAGGAGGGGCGTCTGCTCCTCCTGGAGCATTCCAGTGGGAGATGAGAGCTCTGAGCTCCCTGCTTATAAACAGCAGAAGATGAGCAGAGAGATGGCTTTGGCCAGTCAACTAAGTTCTATGAATAAATGCTAAGCCCGAAGCTGAACAAAGTAGGAGCTCAGTACTCTCCAAGCCCATCTGTGCCAAAGCTGCTAATGTGACCACTGTGTGGTTGGAATGCCATACCAATCTCAAGCTCATATGCCCAGAGGCTGCAGTGTAAAAACAGCAAAGGCCTGAAAGAAATAAAATGGAAACATGACAAGTGACTTACGTATTTGGGACCAGCCACAGAATTATCATTATTAGCTACCACTTGTTGAACTCCATTCTGGACCCAGTGTTTGGCTTCTGTTACCTTTGATCTTTCTAAGCACATGCTTAGTGTACAGGCACCCCATAAGGTTCGGTTCCTGGGCCACTGGTGGTACTCTTGTCCTCCAGCCGTAGTTGCTCTCCCGTCTACTTCTAAAGGCTTTCTCCAGGTACGCCTCATCATCATCATGACTTTGCTCATTTGGGGCTATTACTAGTTTCCCTTCTAGAATATTGATTGCTGGTGGCATCTGTGTTGGATTCATCTTCTCCTCTTTTGCCCTTGTGTGTTGACAAGCTTCCCAATACTACAACAAAGTACCTGGGATCATTACATTAAAACAGAAAACCTTGACTTTGGCCCACAGTTTTGGAGGTGTATCCATGGTTGATTGTCCCCATTGCTTTTGGACTTGTAGCAATGCACTTGCTATAGAGAGGACAGGGAGCTTGAGGAGCAAGCTCCTCAGACCTCATGGCAGCCAAAAAGCAAGAGAAGAGGAAAAAGGGAAGAGCCAGGATCTCAAAATTGCCTTCCAGGGCACACCCCATGTGACTGGAAGACTTTCAACTAGGACCCCTTCTTAAAGTTTCCACAGCCTCCCAGGAACACCATGCCTGGTGCTCAGCCTGGGCCTCTGGGTGACACGTATCCAGACCATGGCACCAGGCACTCTTCAAGGGAACCTACCTTCTCCTGTGTTTTCTAAGAATGTGACAGGTACAGGGGGTTCTAAGTGAATGAGGCCAGGGGCCCTCAGAGATTTGGTTCCCACTATCATGGAGGAGTCAGGCATGTACACCTATTTTTGGAGTGGCCAAGGTGACCACAGACATTCAGGCTGGGGCTGAAGGGTGGAGGTTAATAACCCAGACGTTGGGTCAGCATCAGTTTCATTTGGGCTGTGAACTGCCTTCGGCATGGCTGGGGCATGGGGTGGTGACGGGGAGGGAGGGAAAGATGGTCTTGAAGGTCGTGTTCTGCCACAGCAGGAGCTTCTGCTGATGGTGGTCCTGCTTTGCCTCTCAATGGGCATTTCTTGCAAAGCCCTCTGGTACCTCGCAGGTGGCACTTCAACTGACAATGCTGAGGAATGTTGGCTAGAACAAGAAAGTAGTGTCTGGAAGAACTGTGTTTGGGGTTTGGTTTCTCTGCCCTCTCTTGGCCTCTTCTGCTTCTGTACTAAGTGAGATGCCTCCTTGAAGTCAGCAGAGAGTTTGGGCTCTTGGCAGGACATGAGTTCAGGACCTGGGACATTCTATTTTTAATAGACAGGCATGGTTGAGTTTCTATAAATGAAAAAATTCAAAGAGACTTTGATATAAAGATGGATCCCCACATCCCCACCTTAATCCTTTTTTGTTTTGTTTTGTTTTGTTTTTAGTCCAGAGTAAAAGTCACTCTGGACCAAAAAAAAAAAAAAAAAAAAAAGGTGTACAGATGAAATATGTTTCCAGTGATGTGTTTTGATCCGCTCAATGCATGCCAAGTGCTCTCAGGGACTCGGGATCCTGCTGGAGCTGGGCAGGCATGTGCAAACTGAATCTGTGCATCCGTTGGCAGTTTTGTGGACTCTGTGATTATTTTAAGGTGCCTGTTGGAAGTCAAAGTTTTCATGGTTTATTAAATTTAGAAATAGAGCTCACCAGATAAAAGGAGCCTCCCGTCTGCAGGGCACGAACTCTTCCCTCAGCCCTGGTACATGCCAATTATTGTACACTCTTGGTGTCAAGCCTCAATGGGTGGCTCCTCATGTCACTCCTTGGTAATCTTTGATGGCCTCCACTGTTTTGGGTACAAAAGCCAGATTCCTTAGGCTGCTCTTTGTGGCATGATACAATTTGGCATCAACCTAAAGCTCTTGGCCAGGACTGAACAACCCAGGTTCAAGGTCTGGAGAGGCTGCTGCCTGATCATGGGACAATGTCTTCACTTTAGGCCTCCCTGGGTTTCAGAGCCTCCAAAAAGCAGCTTTGTTGGGCAAGGTGATCTCTAAGCCCTTTTTAGAATCCTAGCTTTTGTTTGAACATTCCCTCTCTGTGTCTAAAATTTTTAAATTCTTCTCCCACCAATATTCCCCAAAAGTCTCCTGAAGTCCAGAAACTGTAATTCATTATTCCTTCTGCTGTTTACTTAATTAAAAAAAATCACATGCTAGAAAAAAGCAAGCAGAGACTCGTGGTCACAGAGTAGAGACGTGGCAGAACTAGGGCAGAAGGCGGCTTAGGCGATGTTCTAGGAAATAGTGTCCTCTTTCGCTCTGCTCCGGGTCTGGGATTCTGAGACTCACCAAACTGACTTGGTGTACACAGAGGCCACCAGAGGGTGAGAACTGACTAAGAAGCCCAAAGTAAAGTAGCTTTATTTTTATTAAGAGAAATAAAAATAAATATGTACGTATGGTTTGTTCTAGTGGAAATAATCTTATATTAACCACAGGACAGAAGGTTTGTCTGTTTTATGTGCTTACTACCTGCTGAGTGGACTGCTTTTAAAGCAGGATTTAAACCTTAGACATTACTTCTCTCCCCCTTGCTAATTTATTGTGTAATATTTGTTTCCACCTTAACTAAGTGGAATAGACTTCTAGGGTCACAGTTTTCTCTTGGGTAAAGTCGGATGGTAAGACATTAACTAATACTTTCTCCTTCTCAGTCCCCAGGATACCACAGGGAATGCCATTTCAGTAAAAGGTACAAATATTAGAGCCAAAGGACTCAGAGACGATGCCCTGTTCCCCAGAAGGGCCTCTTGGTGTGAGTAGGCTGACTTTTCCTCCCTCCCGCCCTTCTTATCATAAATCGGTCCTTGAGTATTATGTTCTGGGATGCTGCTTAGACAAAATAGTGACTGGAGAGAGCTGAACATGTAACAAGCTAGGACACACATGGTCTCTCATTCAAAAGGCTCTTAAAATTGAATACATTGAGAATACTTCTGTTCTTTTTGGAGAACACCAGGGATGACCAAAGAGCTTGGGTATGATTTCAAAGCAGATCCCTATCACGTCTTCACATAGTCAGGTTTTTGCAACATCCTCAGGATGCACATTTTGCATACTCATTTTCTTAGTCTCCAAGAGTATAAGCATTTTGCTTTGTGAGCCAGGCCTGCTACCAGCCTGTCTTCCAGGTTCTTTTCCTTCAGCACTTACTGAGTGCATCATCTCCTTGACACACGGAATTAAGGACAGGGTGGTATTCAGGACAGGCAGCCCGGGGCTGGGAAGGAGTCAGGATGGGGCATCTTGCTCAGTGTCATCCTATCTTGAGAGTCACTGCCATGTTAGCAATTTAAGTGTTCTGAAAACTAAAGACATGGGGACAATTTTTGTTAGAACTTCCATTTCTGGATTGATTTAATCCAAATTCAGGAAATACTATTTTTTCCTTGTTTGGTATGTGACCTATTAACATTTCCTGGAGCTAGTGCTCTACAAGACACTCTTTGAGGAATGCCGAACCAGAAAGTGCATCTGCTCTGGCTCAGCCGAACACGCTGGTGTTGGTGGGACCAGAGAGTGGTACTTGCACTCATTCTGCAGTGGTTGGTGTTGAGCTCTAGTGTGGGCTGGGCTCCGGAGTAGATGCTGGGGACCCCAAGGAGCAGAAACAGATGTGGTCTTGCTTTTGAAGAGTTTATAGAAAAGATGAGCTTAGGTCAAATGGATGTCATGGAATCACAGCAAAGAGAACTGGAGAGGACCTTAATAAAACAGGGTCAGGTCTCAGCCTTGACAATCGAAGAGAAATTTCTTGGAAAAAGCAACCAAAGAGCCAAAGTCTGAAGAAGAGTAAATGAGCTTAGGAGATAAAAGTGGAGCCTGGGAGCAGGTGGAGGGAAGGACCCCCATGCAGCCCCGTGGCGGGGAGGGCAGTGCCCGTGGAGGAAGCAGAGAAGCAGGCTGAGAAGCAGGCGTGTTCCATTCTCGGCTTTCTTCTGGAGATTTCTGGATGTTTTCTTTCTCCAGTACCATGAGGATAGGCTGACTCACCTGCCTGGATTGCTGGAGATCCTCCTGCTCTACACCTGAAGGCACTCCAGAGCCCAGGTGTGCTGTTTCCATGCCAACAGCACAGGGGTCAGGAGGCAAGCACAACATCTCCTGTAGAAAGGCCAGTGTGTGATCTGCTCTCTCACCTCAGCCAGGGAGGGTCTCTGTGTTTATTCCCTGCATTTCAATAGAAGGGTACAACAGGTTACTTTTCTTCTTTTCACTTTAAAAAAATATGTTATTTTATTCATTTATTTTTTTCAAAAGGTGTTGGGCGCACTGGTTTGGAAGGTCTGTCCTGTGTGGTGGGATGCCATGACCATAGCCTTGGCACTTGGAAGACACTCACTAAGCACATAGTTAGGAAGAGATGCCTGGGAGTGTCTGAGTTGTCCACGAGGCCCCTGCTCACTTGCATGTGTTTGATGCTCTGCTTGTAGCTGTGTTCCTCGGGTTGATCTGACATCTCTACAACTTGTTCTTTTGTGGCTTGGACCCTTTCTTCAGCTCCAAACCCTGCACAGAAAGGCAAGAGAAACCCTCCCAGAAGCCTGGATTAGATCTACAGGGCACTCCTGCTGCCAAGACCTCAGAGGTCCGGGGCCCTGCTCCGTGGGAGGGGTGACTCCTTTGGAGAAAAGTCTGAAGCAAGACTGGCATCCAGGCCAGGGTGTTGGCCAGAAACGGACCCTGCGTTCAGACTCCAGTGCTGGTGATTAGCTTAAAAGATGAGTCCCAGAAACACCAGTCAGGAAGGGGCAAAGTAAGACAGCGAAGAGAAGGAAGCCAACCAAATGTAAATTGTCACGAAAGTCACTGCCACAGGCAACGAACAGTCAGTCCTTCTGGGGACACCAGGATGCAGAGCAGAATATGAACCCTAGTTGTCCTGCTGGAAGTGGGAAGAGGTTGGAGTATTTAGCCACCACCCCTGCACTTTTCACCACGGAGAGATCTTGTAGGGAGAAAGCCCTCCCCATGCAGAGGTGGGTGCTGGGTGGTCATAAGAGGTCGCCAAGAGTTCGTGCCAGAGTTTTCTTCCTCATGAGCCTGGATGTGCCGGAAACAAACAAACAAAGTACATCATTAAAAGTGGCAGAAATGAAGGGCAAACAGGCCATGCATCTTGGACAGAGACACTTTGGGGAAGGGAAACCATTTCTTAAAGAGGAGATGACAGTGAAATGGAGGGAGATGTCTCCATTCCATGCACATGGGACATTCCTCAGAATGGCTTGTGCTAGGGTGGGGTGGGGTGCTGTGTGCTGGCTCCTTCTTATTTTCCAGGGTGATGCTCCTCAGGGTGCTTTTTGAGCCATAAGTACAAAGAAGCTGCCAGAGTTCTTTTTCTTTCTTGCTCTTTCTAAGTATTACCAACATTCTTTGACTTTCTCTTGTCACTGAACAAGACATCTGAGGTCTGCAGATTGGAAAATCAATCAAAGAGGGCACACAGGACCAGCACAGGGTAGGAGAGACATTTTATGGCTTATTCAGATGTGAGAATGTACACTTTTTTTTTCCCTTAAAGCACCACAGCTGGTCATGGGGAACTGGGTCTTCCAAAAGCTGTTTTTAGGGCAATAGGTGATGTTTTCTTGGGGCTTTCTCTAAATGGTGTTTGGTAACTGTATTATCACATTGACCTTAACCCTAACATACACTTACACTTGGGTCTTTGTGTGAGAAACTTGCTGGCTTGCTGCTAACGATCTCTTAGAACACTGGGTTAGAAAAAGCAGAGGTGGCTGAGTGCAGTGGTGCACGCCTGTAATCCCAGAGGCTCAGGAGGCTAAGGCAGGAGGATCACGAGTTCAAAGCCAGCCTAGCAAGGCACTAAGCAACTCAGTGAGACCCTGTCTCTAAATGCAATCCAAAATAGGGCTGGGGATGTGGCTCAGTGGTAGAGTGCCCCTGAGTTCAATTCCAGGTACCAAAACAAACAAACAAACAACAACAACAACAACAACAACAACAAATGCAGCAGTGGGTGAAGCTGTGAGCAGGTCACTGTTGTTTCAATCGTAATGATAAGAATGGTTAAAGTCACTTCTGAAAACTCTTCACTGCTGACACTAAAAGGTCACTTCTGGAGAGGAGAGAACAGGCTTGGATGTCTCCTCTCCCAACTTCACAGACATTTTGAGGGGCTCCTCCAGGCAGAAGTCTGCAGGGAAGGACACTGATCCACAGCAGCAGCCTTTGCTGGTCCTGCCCCTGGAAGCTGACCACCCAGCAGGGAAGGTGATGGGTAGTGGCCATGCTTGCAGGGCAGCTGGCAGCTGGTGGAGCTGGGGAAAGGAGGCGCAGGCCCTAGATGGGATTGCTGAAGCACTGAAAGGCGGCCCTCGGGGGCTGGTTTCTGTGGGATTCACTCACACATTTCCTGATCCTCTCTGTCCTGGGCTTGTTACTCCAGCCACATGTCTGATTCCTGAGTGGGTGGCACGGGTTGAGGGCTTGGGTTCAAGGAGATGTGCTCCATTACATGTTACACGTGGGGTGCTCTTGGGATCCCTTCATGGAGATAAAAGGTGGGATCCAAAGGGGAGATGGGTCCTGGAGATTCAGATCTGAGTGTTCAGGTCTGGCTGTGACTGAGCGGGCAGCCACTTGGTGCTTGTAGGAATGTTCTAGTTTCTTCGCTCTATTCTCTCCACCATGCTGTTGAGCAGGAGCCATTGAGTAAAGTGGGAAGCCAGGGCTGTTTGTTCGGCACCCTCGTTTGCTGACGGGAGGAAATCCTCCTTCCCTTTGCCTTGGGTTGGTTCTAGTACTAACTCAGCACCACTGGTTGAACCCGTGTCAACCCTACTAGATGGATGCCAGCTCCACTCAAGGGAACTCAACCAGTTCAGAGTACCCTGTGAGCGAGGAGGCTCAGGGTTCAGCAGGAGGGAGCTAGCGTCACCGGCCAAGCATTTGTGGAGCACCGACCAAGTGCTGGGTAAATGTGCTATTGGAATAAGTGTGGGATGTCATGGAGATACCAGGGAGGTGCCCTTGACCCTCACTGAGGAGGTCTCCAGAGGAAGAGGTATTTGAAATTTCTTTTAAAGTATGATTCAGAGTTGTCTAGGCCAGGAGGGAAGACAAAGACATTCTGGATAGTGGGACAAACGAGCCTCAGAACCAACAGAAAGGGTGGGACACTCTAGACAGCCCCAGGAAGTGCAAAGTGGCTGTGGTAGGGGACACAGGTCAGGGAAGACAGGGCTGGATGAGGGGGAGGAGGTGGGATTTGGGGAAACGGCCGCAGTCAGGTCACTGATGGTGCTCTGAGGAGTCAGGGATCCAGCACGAAGGAGCTGGCCCTCTGCAGCCTGGCCCCGTCTCTTCCCACAGATGGTATTTCCTGAGGTTGCATGGAGCCTTGGATGAAGGCTCAGCACGCCTACTTTGGACTGTAGCCCTCACTCGTGGTTGGTCCCCTCTGCCCTGTTCCTCCTCACCTTCGGGTAACTTCCTAATTCCCACTGTTCTGGATTGTTCCTTTCCAGGCTGCCCAGCGATGATATGGCACCATCCTTCACTGGGAGCACAGAGCCACCTGGACACTGGTGTTTTGTGTCTGATGATGAGAGTGCGAGGCTGCACCTCCCAGGCTCCTCTGTGTCCATGCTGCATGGAATAGCCTCCCACAGTGGGGCCACACCAGCCCCCCACTGCCCCCTCTTTAGGGCACTCAAGCATTCTAAGGCAGAGAAGGGATTTGACACGTCTGCCACTGGCAGTGAAGAGACGAAGGAGAAAACTGTAGAAAGACAAACACAGTGTGTTTGAAATGACCTACGACCTTCCCCAATTCTCAGTGAAGTCAGAGCTGTGGTGGGCGGGGCAGAGCAAGGAACAGCAAGCAGCTCTCCCACTGCCTGAGTCCTACACAGGCCACAGCCCCACAAGATGGAACCGTGAAGTCTTTGGGAAAACAATGTCCTGCAGATACTGAGAGTCCCCTCGTAGCTCAGTGCATGGTACCACAGAGACCGCTCGGAACCTGGCTCCTTCTACCATGAATAATGTCTAATTACGTATTTCCATACTTACTCTGAGAGATAATAATGAGTCCCCCAACCCCCTAAAAAATCACAAGGACTCTACGAGGCACGTTGAAGGGAGACAAAACAAAACCACACAATTACCATATTCAAGCAAATAATCAGAGGCGAAATTGGCTACGGTGGCATATTATCTCTCACTAATTATCATTTTAAATGATGAAAAACTCGAAATAAATGGTACTTTCTCCACCCCTGTGCTGCACAGAGCACTCCTTTCCCCAAATCCAGGAACTAAGGGCCTAATTATTTGCACTTAATAATTCAGCCCCATCTTCTTGGCACGGATTCCGTTTGTTGCTGTAAATGGGGGCCACGCTTCTCACGGAAAGTGCAGTCGTTAAAAATAAAACCCTCACTCTGCCTCCTCGTCCCACTCCCTTGCATGAAAAATGACTATAATTAAGAATAGACCAATTAGCGGCCATAGCTCAGATGCTTTTGATCCCCAAATCTGGCAGGAGAACCTGCTCTTTGCCTTGAGGAGTCTGTCATTCCCAGGGGACTGGAATTCAGACATGTGCTCCGACTCACTTCAGGCCCAATAAAGCCTCCTGTGCTCTGTGCCCTGCCGTGTACATCTAAAGGCAGTTTAAATTCAGGAGAGAAGGCGGGCTTCTCAACTCATTCCTAGTTGTTGTTATTTGGATGAAAACGAGAAATGGCTCATTGTAATCCTCACAGATTGGGCACTTCACCTGCTGAGGAAGCGTAGGTGAGCGCCTGCCACAGGGGACGCTTGCAGGGAAGGTGGCCCGCGCAGATGCCTCTGACTAAACGCCTTGGTCAAGTCGCTCAGTCAAGCCAAGGTGAATGTAGCATGGGTGTGGGTCTTGAGACTCCCCAAGTCCACCTCTGGAATTAGTTCTGGTTTTCCACATGGGGAATATGGGACTGCTGTTGTTGAGTAGTTACAGGGAGGTTGGAACCATGAGGTTGAGCACCAAGCAAAGAATTTCAAGGCGTTTCACACCTTGCCCGGAATCTCCTTTATGACTGTAGCTCCCACATGCCTATCTTCACCCCTCTGCTGTGGGTTTGCCAGGCACTCTTGGTTCCCTAAAGCCATGCGCTGTCCTGCCGTTGCCACATCAGTTCTTACTCTGACACCCTTTCTTTCTGTTCTGTGTGTGTGGTCTTCTTAACCAGCCTTTGAGGCCCACTGGAGGTAGCAAGCTGTGCGAAGGGAACATGGAGGAAAATCCCATCTTCAGAATTAGTATACCAGGGAGTATACTAATTAGTATACCAGGGAATTAGTATACCAGCCACAGGAAAGTTGTTTATTGCCTTTGAACTGTTGTCTCATCTGTCTGGAAGTAGGAATAATGGTCCCTTCCTTCAAGAGCTGTTGCAAGGATTAAATGAAAAAATGCAGGGGACTCACAAGATGTATGGTAGGTGCTGAGCGGGTGCTTCTTTCTTCTCTGTCTTGTGGAATCCAATTGCAGTAAATTAGATTGAGGAAGCATACAAGGAACTCAAGTCAAACTCACAAGAAGACATCAATTACTTCTTGTGGCCCAAGCCCAAACCAGTAACTATGGGCAGGCTGAGATGTGAGACCCAAGCTTTCACTAAGGTGCTGATGGCCCAGGTGTGAGAGAAAGACCACTGCACACAGGAAACAAACCAGTCCCCTGTTGTGTTGTAGTAAGCAACTAGAGAGTGAATAGCATGGTGCCTTTCATTGAACTGAATGAGTAAAAAGTGTTGAGAGCCACAGCCAGTTGGAATGGCCCCTGGCATTTTGCCAGAAGTAATGGTTGAGAGGAGAGCCATTAAGATGATGATAATTAAGTTAAGCTGTGTATAATTGCTGTGACTGGATGATGCTGGATTGAAACAGGCTGTGTATTCAATTGTATATAGACCCCTGCTCTCTACCTTGGGGCCTGCTACTTTGGAGTTCTCTTGGGGAATCCTGGGGAGTTTGCGTTGTTTGGTGAAGTTCCCATGGAGGGAGTTCCGGGTGGTGTGTGGTGTCCCTGGAAGGGCCAAGTGGGTGTGCATTCGGGGGAGCTCAGAAATAAAGTTTGTTCCTGCTTGAGTGGCTCCTGATTTGTGCCCAGCCAGACTGCGGCATAAAAGAATACTCTATATTCCGGTATCCCCCATAACAACTGATGTAAAATGTGCTTAATTATCGATCTTCAAGTATTTGAATTAATGAAAGAATGTTATGCATTAGATGTTAGAGGCAATTAGTGACTTAGATCTGTAGGGAACTGGATTTCATGTTAGATCTGTCTATCACTCACTCTCTTTGGCAAGAGACAATTAGTAACTATCCAATAACTAGGAACAGTTGAGGTCACAGAGGGACAGCTCCCTCTGAGCAGTTTAGCTTGGTCTAGTGGTATGCCGCAGTTACTCTACTCTCCATTGTCATGGTCACAACCTGCACATTAGTCACTTAGGTAAAAACACAGGGCACTTCAGAGAGGAGGCAATGCATGGGTTGAGTTTCAGGGTATGAAGAGGAGTTAATGGGAAGTCACAGGAGGAGAGGGAACAATGGCTTAGAGTTCTCAGTTCACTCTGGAAGTAATGACAGGTATGCTGATAAAGTGAAGGTGATGACATTAGGGCTGGGAGGGTGGGCAGAAAGGTCCAGGGATGGCTGGAGACAAGGAAGAACTGTGGGTGAGGCTGGAGAATTATTCTTGTACAACACTCTTAGGAGTCTTGCTTCAGACCGGGTAAAACACAGTTATTCCATGAGGCCCTGTTGCGTGCCAGACAGTGGCCTCATCTCTGAGTGGTGACGGATGTCATTGTCCCTGTGTTGGAGCACACAGCCCCACTGGGGATAGGCACACAAGGAACAGAAAATTCCAATGTAATTTGGTGGATACCATGAGGAGGGAAAGTAGAGGTGGCTGGGTGCACAGTGGAACCCCCACCATGTTGCTCTGATGTAGCTCTGACCACAATTGCTGTTAAAGATGGAGAAACCAAGCTCTGCTTGACTCCCAAGCTTGGGCTCATTCCATGGCAGACAAAGTGCCAGCAAGAGTGGCTGAGTTTCAGGCTGTGCTTTTGGTATGGCTTCTCTCTTGCTGGCTTCTAGGCCATGGGAATTCAGCTCACCTCCCAGGTTGCCCTCCCATCAGGGGAAGGGGTGGGGGGTGGTGCCCCAGGCAGGTCTCAGCGTGTCCTGGGGTGCCCAGGCCTCCGTGTCTCTTTTGCCTTCCATCTCCCTTTGCCCCCTGACATGCTGCCAGGAGGTTGCCTAGCAACATCTCTAGCAAGACTGTGCATCCTGGAATAAATTGCTGTTATGCTCGGGAGAGAGTTCTCCCTCCTCTCTTTCCTGTGTTTTAGGCAAAGAGACATCCTAAAATAGGCCATTTTTTTTCTATTTCTTTTTTTTTTCTTTCTCTCTCTTTTTGACAGACAACTTCTGTGTAAATGTTGAAATCTGTGTTGTCTGTCAGGAGCAGTCAATCTGAAAACTTTGCTGAGGAGAAGGTATATTTAGTAACAGGTGACAAAGAGAGGGAGATATTGAGATGTCAATTATTCTAGTGAGTTAATACAAAAGTTGGGTATTTAAATCAAGGGGTTTAGGGAAATCAGAAGGAAAAGAGAGCCAGGCTCAGCACAGATTCTTGTATTTTGCACAGCGCGGGGCTCTGTTTTGTTTAACTCCATCTGTTGCGAAGGATGTCCACGGTGTCAGCCTAACCTTGAGAAGATCTGTGAGAGTGTTTGTGCTGCTCAGTTGGCATTCACTCTGGATTCTTACAGGAAAGGTGCTGGATTTGGTAGGAAAAAGGCAGGATCGGAGCCTCAGTTCTGTGGATCTTTGTATTTGGACCCTGGTGTGCATGTGCCCTTTGTTAAAATTTGGAAGATTTCCAAATGAGTTGGTTTAGCCTGTCCCCCACTCTCCCGGGATCAGAACCTCCCTGTCTACCTTCTGCCTCACTCTCCACCTTCTCTGCCCCGAAGCAGAACCTGGGGACTCTGGACCCTATTCCCATGCTCTTCTTCACGTCAGTGCCAGGAATATCCTGCTTAAGAAATTCATTCAGCCCACATTCATGACTCTTTACTTGGAATGATTTTGTCTTCTGGAAACATTTGGAAATGTTTACAGTATCTTTGGCTCTTACAACTGAGAGGTAGAAAGCGCTGCTGGTATTCAGTAGGTCAAGGCAGAACACGGATAAACATCCTGCTATGAACAGGGTATATCTTCACAGCAAAGAACAATCTCGCCTCAAATGCCAGTGTGACTGGGGCTGAAGACCCCAGTGATCACCCGAGGGGGAGAACCTGGCCGAGGTTCACTCCTCAGTGCACCGTTGCATCTTTTGGCTTTACCCAGGGCCTGGCATACCTGGGCTGCCCGGCAAATCATTCTTTAATGAGTTATGGCTGGATAAAAGATGAATGCACCTAACTATGAGCCCCAAATCCCCCTTTTAGACACTAAAACCACAGTCTTCCCATAGCTTGGTTGGTATATTATTTCATGCCAGATTTATTTTGGTTATCAGCTAGGAAATCAAACATAGTCATTATGTGAATATAGGGAATGAATTTATTATTGAGCAAGAAATGGTTATGGGTTAAGGATCTAAACTAGTCTCCCAGAGGGGATAAGGCGAGAAAAGCAAGGCAGAGACTGGAGTGATGTGTGTACAAACCAAGCAGCAGCAAGAATTGCTAAGAGCCTTGGGAAACTAGAAAGGTATAGGGTCAGTTCTCCCTGTGAAGCTTAATTTTAGGCCTCGATTTGACTGGGCCTGTAGGTATCTGGTTAAACTTCCCTTCTGGGTATGCCTGAGGGTGTTTCTGGAAGAGATTGGCACTTGAATCCATGGACTTCTAAGGCAGATGGCCTTCTTCAATGTAGGTGGGCTTCATTCAGTCCCCTGGGAGCCCGACTAGAATGAAAGATGGAGGAAGGAAGAGTTTGCCCTTTTCCCCTGACTACTTGAGTCAGAACATCCGTCTTCTCCTGCCCATGGACTGGTACTAACACCATCATTTCCCCTGGCTTACAGACTTGGGCTTTCCTGAGCCTTTACCTTGCAAACAATAAACGTGGGACTTCTCAGCCTCCATAATCATGTGGCCCAGTTCCTTGTAATAATTATTTTATGTATCTGCATGTATCTATATGTGTATGTATGCATCTATCTTTTTGTAATCTAATTTATTATCTGTTATCTATCTATCATCATCATCATTTTACCTACCTACCTGTTGATCCTATCAGCTCTGTTTTTCTGGAGAACCCTAATACACTTCCTCAGAAGTTTCAGAAAATTCCAGCCCCGCTAACAATTTCTTTCAGACTTCTGCCCTCCAAAACCATGAGATAATATGTGTCTGTTGACTTATGGCCCCTGGTTTATGATAATTTGTTTGGCAGCCTCATGAAATGATATGTCCCACACACCTCCTGCTCCTGGCTCCTCTCCTTGGATGGCATCATCCACCTGCCAGTTGTCCAGGTCCAATCATGCCCTGATGCCACACCTTTGGACCTATGGTATCCAGGCAGCTGGTGAGTTCTGCCAGTTCTGCCCACTTCATGGCTCGGCACTCTCCTCTGCACTGCACACACTGTTCAGCCTGAGCTCTCAACCAGGACCACTCACCCCACAGCAGCAGTTTGCTCACACCTGGCTTGTTTCTCCCTGCATCCCTAGCCCTGCTCCCTCCTCCTCTAGAGCAAAGCTGACCAGACCCTGATTAAACCTCTCATCAGATCCTTCTTACCATCAAGAAACATTCAAACTCCCCAGTGCACCATTTCCCTCTGTGTCCATGGGGACTGGTTCCAGGACAATGGACACCCAAATCCACAGATGGTCAATCCTCTTACATGAAATACTATAGAATTTGCACACGACCTACTTACATCTCCTGTTAAACTTCCAATCACTTACAATGCCTAATACAATGTAATGCGGTATTAATCATTGTTACACTGTATTGTTTAAAAAGAACGACAAGAAAAATTTGTCTGTACATGTTCAGTACAGAAAAAAATTTTTCAAATATTTTTGACCCATGATTGGTTGAATTCATCCTATGAAACCCACATATGTGGGAGGCCAGTTGTAAATATCTTTCTAGATCATCTTTTTATCAGTTATCTTTTTTGCCCCTCCCATCGAATTAACCCCTGCCGTGCACCAGCCCTCCAGCTTGGCCCTGGGCATACAGGAACAAAACCAGACATGGTGTCTGCTTCCTTGGATGATATTTTTACACTGGGGAGAAAAATATAAAGAATGAGAGAAGGAGAGGAGGAGAAGTTATGGTGTCCTGAGAGTGCCTGATGGGGTGGGATACTAAGCTCCTGAGTTCAGGGACACAGAAATCTCCCATGGGAAAGCAGGGCCTCAGTGGACGGCCCGGGACGGCTGCCATAAGGACCTGGCAGGGAGGGCTCTGCACCTGGAGCCACATGACTTGGGAAGCAGCATCTTCAGGCCCAGGTGGAGCAAGTGAGTGGCACTGAGCCTTCAGGGAGAGGCAGGGAGGGTGCTGCAAAGGGTCCTGGGGACCATGAGAGGGGCCTGGATTTCGTTCTAAGTGCGTTGAGAACTATTGGAGATTTTATGCAAAGAGAAAAGCGATCAGCTTTACCTGTAACATGTTGCTGAGGCTGGTTTGTGGAAACAGATTAGAGAAGGGTGAGGCTTGTCCTTTGGGCCCCTGCAGGGAGGCTCCCAGCCACATAAGATGAGGCTGACTGGACCCAGAGTGAGACTGGGAAATGGAACCAACCACCTGGTGACTGCTGGTGGTGAGGGCTGTGGAAAGGGAGACGTGGAGGGAGATGTCCCAGTTTCTCACTGAGAAGTGGGGTAGTTGGTCCCACTTACGGGGCCAGAGAAGGCAGGGGGTACAGAGGTACCGAGGAGAGGGGTTGTTAGCATGAGGCAGGTCATCTCCCAGGCCTTTCTCCAGCGTTTCTCATCTTGCCCGGCTCATGGACCAGCTTGTGGTTGTGCAAACCCAGTCTCTCTTGCTGTAGTCCTTCCCACCTGCTGCCCTTTCTGCTGGGAATATCGACTGCGTTTTCCCTTCTCTGACATGACCCTGCTCTGGGAAGCTTGCTCCCTCCACTTGGAGCACCTTGTCTACTTTCTCCCCAGCTTTCCTTTCTTCAGGACCTCTCTCTGCACCCTCGAGTAGGCCATGTGTTCTTGTTAGAGTCACTTCTTAAGGACAAGTGCACCTGTGTAAAGAAGCAGACATTATCCAGTAAGTGGAAGTTCACCCAGTTTTATACATTGTTTATCTCATACCCAGTCAGGACCCCAGCCACCTGTAATCCTGCAGTAATGATGCAATTCTGTCTTCCAATGCATGCTTGCTAGGAGCATCCAGGGCACAGGGAGATGAAAATGCTTTATGAACTCAGGGTGCCAATTATTTGTGAGGGTGTGCATGTATAGAATTCTGGTAATTTGACTCTATTATTGCTGTAAAGTTACATTCAGCCATGAAAATTTGAAAGAGATTTTCTGCTATTACCTAAATGTTTCCTTTAAGTCATGGAAATCAAAGGTAGCAACATGGGGAGATTTCACTGGACATAGATTTTTATTTTTAAAGACTATGGCTTCACTCTTTAAAAAGCAAATTCACAATGGGGTTGGGCTAGAGAAGAATAGTGTTACTTTAGATTAGGTAGAGGGGAGTGTAGGGAGGGGAAAGGGTAGGAAGGATAGTAGAATGAATCAGACATTATTACTCTATGTACATATATAACTATATGACCAGTGGTATTCTACATCATGTACAACTAGAAGAATGAGAAATTATACTCCATTATATAAGATGTGTCAAAGTACATTCTAGTTTCATGTATAACTAGTTAAAACAAATAAAAATAAGAGTATGGCTTCCCAAATATTGTTCTGTAGAGCATGGCGTCCCGAGCCAAGGAAGCTTTCCTACCCTGTACCTGCCAGTTGGTGATTAACTGCCCCAGGGTCCTGCAATGGCTCTCAGTTTGCCCACAGGAAGTGGCTCTGGTAGCACCAGGACCCTCTTTTGAATAAAGTTTCAGCTGTGAGCCCTCTGGAGAGGAGGTCACAGAGTCTGGGGGTGAGGCCAAGGGGCTGGGCAGAGCTCTGTGGATCTCTGCCCCTTGTTGAGCACTGTTCCCCATTTCCCACTCAGTTGTCCCATGCCACCAGTGTCACTCCTGAGTAGAGAAGTTCACTCTGAGTGTGACTCTGCCCTTCCCGTCCAGCTCAGTTTGCTGCTGGCCTTGTCTGAGGCCTGAATTGGAGCCTAGGTTCACTCTGGCCAGACGAGTGCGGATCTGAACGATCATACCCCCTTTCCTCTGTCATGGTGACTGCGATGGAATCACATTTTGTTTGGTTTTATGAAGAGATGTGTTGATTGCTTCCTATTCTCCATGCTTCACCACACTCACACTGATGCTCGGGTCCACCAGGGAGGCCATGGCTGGCCTTTTCCAGAAACCCAGGAACAGAGCAAAAGGATTTATGTGTGGAGACACACCAAGGCCCCAGGAAGCACTCCTCAGTCATTTGGGAACAGAAGTCCATTTATATCAATAAAACCTTCCTGTAAGCACAATGCAAATTTCCTTATTGGTCCACCAGGCCAACTGCAATGCTCCGGTGAATCCTTAAGGAGAACTCTATCATTATGCCTGATTTGTGATTTTACAGCCGTGGAGGATAGGGGTAGGGAGTCAGATTGTGTTTTTTTTTTTTTTTTTCAATATTAGCCTAATGGAAAAAGAAATCTCACGAAACACATCATTATCTTGTTTTTTTTTTAAATGCAAAATGTGATATGTTAAGAAAACATTGATCTACAGGAGACATGCATCTGAACTGAAACAGATTATGCTCCCTGCCAGGAGGCCTACCTGGTTGACCTGCTGGGCCTGCACACCTACCTGTGAATTGCTGACACAAGTGGGAAACGTGGTTGCAAACAGGTGGCTTGGTTTGGTTTCTCCCCAGTATGCTTCTTCAAGGTTTGTTTGTGTGATTTTAATTCCAAATACTCCCTTGAAATCTCCTTAGGGAAAAGTTGTGTGAGAAAGGATTAACCTGATTCTTAGAGACCAAACCACCCAGTTTGTGTTATTAAGGGAAGTAATCTGGCCTAAAGATTAAGGAAAAAAAATTAACTTTGAGAATGATGAGCTTTCCTTTGGGGTCACAGACAAAGTACATGGTGAAAAGTACAATAGGTAAAAGGGCAGCATATTTGTCAGAATATCTTTGTTGGGCCCTGGCTCCCTTTCTTACTAAGCTGCTGACATTGGGCAAGTTGGTTACCTTCTCTGATCCTCAGGTTTCCTTATTTATAGATGAGGAATGTATGAGAAAAGCCTTTCCACACAGGGTGGAGTATGAACCATGAATCAGAAAATGTACCGTGGGAAGAACCAAGGAGATGAATACAGGGTTTGCTTGAATCGGGACTCACCCACAAAGAGGAAGTGAGTTTGCCTTGTTGGAATGGAAGGTGAGGGTGTGAGGTGGGGAGTGGTGCCTGTAGGAGAATGGAGAGCAGAGTGGATGCAGGAGAGTTGATCTCAAGATTCCACGTTGGAATCAGTACTGAAGCTGTGGGACCAGTTGCTCACACCGGCACGTGGGGGTTTTGGAGAGTCAGATTATTTGTGGCCATTGTGTGGCAGGGAAGAGCGATGTGGGCCTGTTGCCCTCATCCCAGCAGGGCCACCTTGCTCAGCCCCTCCGATAGGAGGCAGCTTAGGTATCTTATTCAGAGTTTATGAGTTAATGAGTATTTTAGAGTCTGGCAGATAGATTCTTAGACAGCAACTAGTACCTAGTGGGAAGCAGAGCTCTGTGGATGAGAGTTGTTTTATTATTAGGACTCTTTATCTTCTCTGAACCTCTCCCTCCTTTTCAGCATTTAGTGAAGATCCACACTCCCAGCTGCACCCTCGAATCATGAGAGATTATAAAAGATACAGGCTGTATCCCCGACCAATTAAGTCACATCTTTGAAGGTGAAATGGGTTATCAATATACTGAGTGCTCCCCAGGTGAGTCCAACAGGCATCAGGGTTGGGAGCCCTGTCCTAACACTCAGCAGCTCCTGCCTTCCCATATTCCTCTTCTCTATCCTGAAGACCATCCAGGCACCACTGCAGAGTCACTGCTGACTAAGGAGGCTTTTGCAGGAGCTGGGGTCCAGAATGGTTTGCATTATCCTAATCTGGTGTGTGGGGCACCTAGGCCCACCTCTCTGACTTCATCTCCCAAGACTGTCTTCCAGCTCACTCTGCTCAGGTGCAACCGGCCTCCCCTTTATTATTCAGCACACCAAACCCTTTCTCATCTCAGGACCCTGGCAACTGCTCTTCCCTTCAGCCAGAAGTTTCATTCCTTGAACAGTGGTGACTCCTTCCTGCTGTTTAGTTTGCAGCTCAAAGCATCTCCTACACCCTCCTTTCCCTCTTCCTTGCTCCAGGGACTCTCAGTCAGAGCTGACTAGTTTCTTTTTCCAATAGTACTGATTACTCAGAGAAATAATTTGCTTTCTTGCTGATGGCCAACATTGTTCCTCAAGAATATGTGCTCCATGAGGGAAGTGGTCTTTTCTCTGTTTTAGCTCCAAGATGGGGTTGGTGGGTCCTCATAGATAGTTACAGACTGATTAATCTCTTCTGCTAGTCACTAGACTTAAGTTTTGCAGTCCTCTGTGATTCCTTTCCCTCTTTGTCCATCCCAGTATTTCCCATTGTCCTCCTCTCTCCATAGTGTCATGTACCTGGTTCACAGGTATTTGGTGGCCCAGTGGATCTACATTTTCAGACATGTAAGGAGGGCACCAGAAAGTGTTAAGCCTATAGAATCTTCTGTCCACAGAGGTAGCATATCCTTTGAAAATATTTTTTTTTCCTCCTACTGCATTATTACTAAACTTGGGGAAAACAAATTTTGGACCAAAGTGTTTCAGCAATGAGTTGTTTGTTTGCTCTGCTCCATTTCCATCCTTGAGGTGGTTTATTAACTTAAAATGGAAACTCTCCCTTTGGAAAAGTATTTAATGCATTTCCAAAATATGTTGGGTTGCAGCATGTGGGTCCATCCCTTCTCTCTATTTGCTTGGTCCTGGGGCCTTTCCCTCAGGCTGAAAAATAACATGCTCTCTAGAGCCCTGGGCCTGAGTTTAAAGCTTGAGGCATCTTGGACATAAATTAGAAAGGAAAAAAAAAATTACAAGGGACTTAAAAGAAGATTTCAATCCATAAGTATGGACAGGGCTACAGGAATCGAAGGCAGCCACCTCCCCCTGGACAAAGAATTGTGGGTGAGATAGTCCCATGCAGAATTGATAACACCCACCTTCCCAGGACATACTCCATCAGGCAGAAGCAGCTCAAATACCAAACATTTCTTTTGCTTCTGTTTAGTTACTTGTAAAATTTTCTCTTACTTTGCAAAATCCATAAGCAAGGATGTTTCAATACCACGATCTTCTTCTACTTTTTTTGGCTGGGATAAGAAAAACCACCAAATGCAAAATATCTAGATGACCTGCCTAAGGTCACCTAGGTGATGGCATGTAAGATGTGGCTCAGCTCCCACCGTTGGCCATGCTGATGCTGAGATGAACAGGTGCACTTATTTGGGTGCACATTGGGTTCATGGGTCCAGTGTTCTGGAAAAGGGCCAGAACAGAATAAAGACCATGAGTTACAACTGCGAGATTCGATTCCCAACCCTGAGCAAATTCCTCCTCCTTTCTTGCTAGTACTAGCACTTTGGTCTGTAAAACATAAAGGGCAGAAGTGTGGGCATCCAGGATTCTTTCCTATTTTATGTCTCTCTGCTACTAGGTATACCATCCTCCAAAACCATTATGTGAGTCTCATGGTCAGTGTTACTTTTAGTATCAAAAATAATTTAATATAAATATGAGTACCTAAATTGCGAACAGTTATTTATTCAAAAAAGCAAAGGGGAAAATTACAAACAAAACAAAGCAAACAACAAAAAACCAAAAGCAGAATCAGAAGGCTTGAGGACCCCTGCAGCCTCTTCTTCTCCAGCTGATAACCTCTCTCTAACAGTTTGCTCATTTGTGAGTATGGAGTTAGTTCCTTCCACCCCAAGCTGTAAAAAGACTACATGAAATCAGGAGCATGGAGGTGTTAGACATAGCATATGACTACCACTAAGTGGAGAATATATGGGAAGCAGCTGGTGTCAGAGAGAGAGGCCCCTGCCCCCAAAACCTGAGGCCTCTCTCATGATGGGGAGTCCACTGGATGAAATGCCATTTGCTTTTCTTGCTCTGTCTCAGCCACACCAGTTAGCTCTCTGATTGGAGGATTGATGAGCTAAAACGGCACGGTCAGCTCAGCTCAGATCTACTTTGCCCTTAGAGAGCAATTTGCTTGCAGAGAGCATGAGGCTGAAGACTCTTCCAGGGCTCCTGCCCCTTTGAGCAGCAGGAAGGCTGCCTCAGGCCACCATCGGCTGGGACCAGGGGACAGGCTGTTCTCATTCCGCAGATCATTTGACAGGCCCATTTGGCCCTTCCTCTAAACAATACCTATCATTTTAGACTTTTATGTTTTATCAAAGAAGATGATATTTTGACCTCCATCTGCCTGCTATTCATCTGGTTTGTGTTTGCTGGGAAGCTGGTAGAGGGGAGTATAATTTATTGCCTCCCCCAGCGGCCCCCAATCCAACTCCTACTTGAAGAGGCCTGGGCTGGCTCCTCACCATCTGACTTTGAGAAAGACTTTCCCCGTCTCCTTCCTGGTGAGCTTCGGGGGCAGCAGAGGACACAGCCTCATCTGTCACTTCCTCCAGTGCTTCATAACCCACTGACACGATGTCCTTCTGGAGCTAACCTACATTCCACCGCCACCATTTATTAAGCCCATTCCCTCCAGGCGTGGGCACTGGCCTTACTCAAGGAAAGATGAATGCCTTGCTCAAAATCAGTCTCTCCTTTCATACAAAGTCAGCCTCTGCCTGCCATTGTTTGTTATTTAGAGAGACCTCCAGTAATGGGGCTTTTGTTGGTTATCTTTTCCAAGTGTAATGGAGTCTCAAATTCATAGATTTCCAGGATTTGAATACAACTGGAGGGTCTCAGTCTCCCCCAGTCACAGAGCACCTAAAGATACTGCAGGCTAGCTTTACCTCTTCCCTTGTCTGATGTGGCCAGGGGCACATACAGGCTCCCCAACCTATCAGAGATGGTTTTGGTACTCCAGTTCTCTCACTTGCTGATGCACCAAACCTTCCCATATCTAACCATATCAACCACATCATAGAACAATCCAGCCCTGGATGTTCCTGGGGAAGACAAATCTGCACGAATGTTCTAGAGGTATTACAGGAACCCTTGGAGGTAATCTGGTGTCCTGTTCTGACACAATGACCCTGCATTTAATTCAAAACAGTTTCAACTCTTGGCTTCACAGGTTCCTCTTTCACCAGAATTCTTTGCTTTGGAATTGGATTGTCCTTTCCTCCCTTATGATAGCTCACTGTATCAGTCAGGGTGTGCTGGGTTGTGCTGTAATAACAACAGCCTCACAGTCTTAAGTGAGTTAACAGGGGTCAGCAGGCCTGGCTATTCATGCCCTCTAGTCATTCCAGGTCCAGATAATATTCAAGATGACCATTTCTATGTCAGGGGGAAAGAGGGTGGAATGAGCTGGTGTTAGGGTCTATAAACAAGTCGGGATGGCTCCTGGCATTTTGCCAGAGGGAGTGGTTTGTGAAGTAGCTGCCAGTGAGCCATTAAGTGTGGAGATTACTTATTGGTTGACTGCTGTATCTAGTTTATGTTAATTAAGATAAGCTGTGTGGAATGTATATATACCCCTCCTGTCCTACAATAAACGGCTCCTACTCCTGCTGTATCAGTCTACACAAGTTCCTCGTCACCCCCTGGTTATTTTGCTGCAGCCGGACTGCGGCAAGCTGGCATTATTATTTAAGCCTGATGACTGCAGATGGTGCATGTCACTTCTCTGATTTCATGGGCCAAGACAGGTCACATGGACATATCTAACTTCATCAGGGGTAGAGACAGCTTTCTCACCATGTATCTGCCAGCAAAGAACCAAATTATTTGGTAGACAGCGCTGCTGATTTGAACTCACCAGCTTTCTTTTTCTTTCCATAAGGTGAAAATAATTTATAAACCATCCATTAAAATGAGAAAATGATTCATGTATTTTAATTATTTCTTTTTATTATAAAATAATTTATTATTTTTAATTTATTCTTTATTATTTTGATTTATTCTTTTTTAAAAGAGCAAACTTTGATCCAAAGAGGGAAAATGATTCTCCCAAGATCACACAGTGAGCCTGGACACTATATCTCATAACTTTTCCCACCTTTCTTTTAGACCATAGTATTCTATAGACATTTTGCTTTGTTGATTTATACATGTATCCATTTGGTTTTTGGAATCAGTAAACTTGTTATCAATTTTAGCATCAATATCTAGGGGGTGGTAACACTATGGTTGACTATCAGCAAGGCGGATTAATTTAATAATCCACAGGGCTTGTAAAATTGAAAGGAGGGTTGGTTTCTTCTTGGGAACAGGCATTTCAGGTGAGCAGTGATGCCACCTGTATCCCCTGTCAGAATGTCCATGATTCAACTGGCGTTCTCTGACCACCTGCTAATGGTCCAGTGCAATGCCTGGTACTTAACTTGGAAACACAATAGTTGAATTACACTGGACCAGTACTGCAGTAGCTCTGAACAACTCCTCATTGCCCTGTGGAGTACTACTGGTCATGTTCTCATTAACTTTTCATCCTTACACTTATTGAGAAGTAGGGAATAGTAGCCATAATTAGTTGAAAATATGGGTGGTTATAAAGGCTGAATAACTAGTTGAGATGAAAAAACTTGTAAATAGAACATATTTTATTATCATGATCACCATATTTACATCGTGGGTAGAAAATCTTAGACTGAGTTACTGTGGTCATCAACTGACACATTTTAATCAGTCTTCTGCAAGAATGATTTGTATTCCCAGCTGAGTGCAGGGACTTTGTGTATCTCATCACCAGCCACCCATGGTCCCTGATGCAGTGCCACCATCACTGGTATTATACAAACAGGAAGTTTTTATTACTGCAGATCTGAGTGGCCTGGCTTTGGGGCAGGTATGCAAGATTCCTCTTGTTGGTTTGGTCACTGTGCTTGGGAAACTGGGTTTGATCACCTGTCCCCATCCAATTCTGAGGAGTGTCTCTGACTGTGCATTAAATGTCTTAGTTTGAATATTTACCTCTTTCTTCCTTGTTCTTGCTCCCATTCTTGTTCTCTCTCCCTTTCTATCTCCTCATATTCTTGCCTTCACTCTTGATCTGTTTTAGTGATCAAGATACAGAAACACCAACTCCAAGACTAACGTATACAGAACGGATCTTCGCTGAGTGTTTAATTCTGAAATGAGGATGAACGCCTCAGACACAGACCAGACCCAGGCTTTGATGTGGTGTCATCCAATCTCATTTAGTATCTCTGCTCATTAGGGCACTGAAATTTCCTTTAATTATTTCATTCATCCGATTTTAATTTCATAATTGAACTGTGGAATATTTTAATCAGGTTTACCCTATCCAGGCCTTCTTGAAAATTGATGTAGCCTACAATATGCTTTTTGGTCTGGGTTGTCCTCTGACTTGCCAAGTCAGCAGCCTTGCCATTGATTAATGAATCCACCAAGTGCATGTTGGTGTTTGCTCTGTGCCAGACACTGGGCTGGTTATGGTGATGTATCGAGTAATAGATGATGTCTTCCAGGAAAATGCTCACAGATTAGGCTAAGAAAGACACAGAAACACAAAACCTTTGTGCTTAGATAACAAACATGGAGTCTGAGCTATTCCAGGGGCAACAGCAACACGGAAGAGAATCCCTGATTCAGTCTTTTGACTGCAGTAGGTAAGCTGAGGCCAGTCCTTCTCCTTCTCCCTCACGGTGTGAGACCCAGCCTGTCTGCACATGCTCCAGCCCCTTCCTGCCCAGCATGCTTGACCTTTCAATCCCTCCTGAGAATATCCAAGGCTGGCCAAGCATTTTCAAGGTTTTCTCTTGCTCCTTTGTTTTCCGGGTTGTGTTTTAGTTCTGCTCTCTCCTGTTCTTCTTGGTGGAAATCTTGAACAAGTGGTGGTTTCTCCTGGGTCCATTTCTGGTGTCCTCCTTGGTGCACGGCTGGGTGTCAGAGTCCCATCCTCCCTGCTCACTGAGGCTCCCTGATGTTCTGTGTCCAGGTCCTGCTTTCCGCTGTGGGTGAGGCAGCAGTTCACCTTCCTTGCTTTACCCTGCGACATTTTTTGCCTTCCTCTCTCTCTGCTTTGTTCCCCCTTCTCCATTCCCATTCCATCCTTCACTTAGATGTCTTGTTGCTTAGAGCCCGTCTTTTCCATCACACGTGCTGTGTGGATGCTCTCACTTCGTCCCCTGGGCTTAGCCTCCATGTGGCCTTCAGACCCATGTCTCCGGCTCTGATCTCTGTTGACCTGTCCCTTCAGCCTCACTGCCCGACATTCCCCACATACATGAAGCACGATATTTATTTCCCAGGACACCAGGGTGCTGGGCTCCCTCTGCTTTGTTTCCTGCCATTGTTGGAGCTCTCTTGCTTTTCCTCCTCCTTGCCTTGTTCATTTCCACCTGTTCTTCAAGGCTCACCTCAGCTGTTGGCTACCCCTAGAAACCTTCATGAGCCTCCATGAAGGGCTGGATAAACTCCCCCTCCCCAACCATATTTCTACTCTGGTGACATTGTCTCTTTGTGCTTGCCTCTGATTGCCTCCAATTTATCTGTAAGTTTCTATAAGACAAAGACTTTCTTTTCCTTGCATGCCCAAAGCTACACTGTCCATCCATTCATCCTTTTTCTTTTCATCTATGCTTCCTTCCTTCCTTCCACACATCAATCATTCATCCTTCCTTCCATTCATCCAGCAAGTAATGATATGGTCTCTCTGCTAGACAACCTCCTAGGCATTGGAGAGCCAAGGATGCTGCATTCACAGAGCTCACAGCACATTGGGAGACACAACCTGAAAGTCAACGACATCCTGGAAGTTGTGCTTAGTATGGTGCATAAGGAGACATGGGAAAAGTGTCACCTAATTCAGAAAGGGTGATCAGGGAAGGGTTCTCAAATCTGAGACCTGACGGGAGAGAGGAGTTAGCTCGGTGAGGTGCTCAGGGTAGATGCTGAAGATGTGGGATGTTCCCGGCAGAGGGGGACAAGTATGCAAAGGCACAGGGCTGATCTGAAGTAAGGCTCGCTGGACAAAATGAAGGGAGCTCTAGCATTTAAGCAGCAGAGAGGAGGCAGGAGAGGATGTTCGTCTCTGATGATACTATGAGGAACAGATGGAGAGGCTCAGCATGGATCTAGGGAGCCCACCAGGAGAATTTTACACCAACTCAGGTGAGAGATGATAGTGCACAGTAGCTTCTCATTAGAAGTTTACTGATTTGAGCTTCAAAGGAATGAGAGACCAAGGGTAAAGACAGACCTGGAAATCAGTTCTCTAATTATACACAAGGTCAGGACGCAGGATTAGTCAACCCTGCTGTTTACAGACACCTGTAACTGACACCCACGGACATCATACTGGGCTTAAGACAGCCAATGCTTTCCTTCTTGATAGAAGGTAGAATGAAGTTTGGATTTATGAGTTCTTTATTGGGGCCTTTATTTGGAATTTGTTTTTACTCTGGTTTTGAGTGACCACATTGACTGTAGGTTTTTGCCAGCTTTCAGTGACAGAAAGAGAACAGATGTCCCTGCTTCGCTTTTCTCAGTTTGCCTTGATCAGAAGCAATCAAGGCAATGGGGCTGCTGCCGGGACCTGTGGGGAAATCAGGGAAATCAAGCTTCTGCTGGCTCTCGTCCAGTGGGAGCTGGGATGGCTGCACAGTCCTGAGGGTAGGAGGGAGCTGGGACGCCTGCGCAGTCCTGATTGTAGGTGGGAGCTGGGATGGCTGCACAGTCCTGAAGGTAGGTGGGAGCTGGGACGCCCGCCCGCGCAGTCCTGAGGGTAGTCCGCAACCCCAGCAGGCCCACGTGCAGATTCCTGAAGAGCTTAATAAAGGCCAACACAGCAGGGCGATCTAGAAGTAAATTTATCTCTCTCTGGAAGCACAGAAAAACAAGAGAACATTTTTATGGTAGCCATTCTCTTTCCCTGTGATTTTTTTTCAAAAAGTTGTGATGTCTTTTTATATGACTGCCAGGAGATGCATTTCTACCCACTCTCTCCAGAAGGTGGCTGTGGGTTGGTAACCTGGGGCTGGAGGAAGGGACAGCAAGCAGAAAATGGCTGTCCTCGCCCTTATAGAGAATGCCCTTCCATTCACATCTGTCCACTCTGACACCACCTCTTTTATCCCCTTGAGCCCCAGATTAGATCTCAGGGCCTTTGCACTAGCCATTCTCTTGCATGCTGTCCTCTTAGATGTTTTCACTGGGAAGTTCAGCCTACCTCCCATCAGAGCCAGAAACCAGAGCATCTTGGGCACCATAGGAATCATGATGTCTAAGGAAACTTATTGGTAGCGATGTCTTGTAAGATCCATGGCCTGACCATTCTGGGTTCAGAAGATGGAGCAAGAGGACCTCTCACACCCATAGCACAAGGCAAAGGCCATTTCCATTAGGTCTCAGTTCGGAGTGGAAGCTGAGAAGAGGGCCTCCCTGTGCCTTGGAGGAAGCCGGGGCTCTTGGCCCCAAGTCCGTGCACATGCTGGCTTGACCTTGAAGGGAAGGCTGGGTGGAGAGTTGTGAGGTCATTGCTGAGCCAGCATGGCCTGTAGCTGCCCTGGGGCTTGTCTACCAGTGCGGAGCTGGGCCTTGGTTTTCTCATCTAATCCCTGGAGAGTCTGGTTTTGACTTCTTCAGTTAACACCTGAGGATTAAAATGCGTGCTGAGGCGTGGCACTGTGTAAATTCCCAGTAAATGAGTGTTAGCAGGTTTCACTGCCACCGTGTGAAGCCACCTGAGAACTCTGGAGAGTTTTTAAGGCAGAAGTTGTATAAACGTTGAAATGTGAAACCAGGAATGGACGGCAGCTCCCTTGGGGACGCCCAGAGACTATGTGGAGCGAAGAGGTCCCAAGTCCAGCGGGAACAGATGCAGACTTGGTGGGAATGGAAGCAGGGCACCATTATCTGCTAGCTGGGGAGGAGGACCTTAGTGACGGGGGGTGTCTTTGTGCAACAGCAGTGGTGACAGCCTGTGGGATGTGCTGAGCAGAGCAGGAGGAGAGGGTCCACTGAGTGACCCCAGTGGCCCTGGCTACCTTTGTTGACACCTCTGAGTTACAATAGGAAGCTGACTGTGGCTTCAGCGTGAGGACTTTCTCAGAGGAAGTGACAATGGAAGCAAATATTGCAGGAGAGATTTGGGGTAAATGAGGCACAGAGCAAAGACCCAGAAATTAAAGGAATGAAATGAAAATTGTTTTGGTTTGGCTGATTCTTTTGTTAAGCTTGAAAAGAGAAGCTCAGGTGGGATTTGCACCCCTGAAGTTGCATGTCTCCTTGCTCTGCTGGCCTCTGTTGTGGTGCTGTCTTGGAAGTCTTTTGATTTCTGTTGCAAACCCGTGAGTCACAGCACAGCCCCAGCCCACCCCCCCGGTGCACCCAGTTCCTGTCTTCTTAGGGAGGGTGAGACAGGAGCCTTGTTTGCAGGGCTGTTGTTGAAGCCCTCCCTGACCGACTCCCACTTCTCATACCCACCTCTCACAGCCAGGCCTGAGGGAGCTCACAGGTCTCCCTGTTGTTCCTGTTTGTGAACAAGCAAGCTCAGGCTTAGAGAAGCTAGCAGCTTGTTCTAAGTTACCAGCTAGTTAAGTGGGAAACCCAAGCCACTGATGGTTAGGGGCCCAGGGGCCCAGCTTTGACTATGTTCCCACATCTTGCATCCTTATGGCAGGATAAAGGGAAGGACTTTGCTAGGCCTTGCCCTTATGTGAAAGGTGGGAGGGGCAGGGAGAGCTGCGAGCTTGGAAGGACCCTCACCCAGGGAGCTTCCGTGAGGATATGGCAGAAGGACTTGCAAGTCATGAAGACTTACCTTTTCCAGGCTTAGGTGGAGGGAAGTTTCCTCCTCTTTCTTTGGAAAGAGAAAAATATGGGGAATTTTGAGACCTTAGCTCCTGGTTCCTGTGAACCTAGAGAATGGAGAGGGCTGGCTGGGGGAGAATGTGCAATCCTCAGCTGGATGAAAGGGACAGGAAGATGGACGCCAAGAGCAGGACAGGTCTGCAGTGGGCATCAGAGGCACTGTAAGTTGGATTTCTGAGGTCAGTGGACAAAGGCCTTCCAGGGCCCAGAACAGAGTGAAGGGGTCTGGCAGGTTTGGGCACTGCCCTCCCATATCCCCTCGCCCATTCTGCCCTGGTAAACCACTGCATGTCTCTGAGTCCCCCTGGCCTCTGAGAACCCCAAGGCAGGTCCTGGACCTTTCTTCTGCTCTACTGTATTTCTGAGGCCTCACAGAGCAGAAGCAAAGTGTGTTGACTAGCACCAGGAGTGGATCGCGGCCCACAGCACCCTGGAAGGTCAGTCCTGTCCATCTGCTGGGACATACCTGTGAACTGCAGAAAGGTGAGGAAGGATGGCGTTCATCCTGGGCTCTTCCTGCTGAAACTGAAAAAAATCCCAACCACAGAGGGAAAGCAGAATGGGAAATACGTAGGGTGTGGACAGACCCTAGGCATAACTTGATCCGAGTGCTCAGAACTGTCCCTTGCATTCTGTCCCTTAGTCTCCTCTCTGCTGGCCTTGTGTGATAGGCAAAGATGGCTACCAACGGCTTCAGTTTGCACTGTTCCTTCAGTGAGCAGTCTGGGTGGAAGAGGGGAGTGTTGCTCAGTAGGGTGGGAAACAGTCCCCAGGAGGGCTCTGGTCAGTCTGGCCAGGTGTCCATCTTTTCAACCATTCATGGTGACCCTCAGATGGTATCATCTGATTGGCTGGGCCGACCTCGGCAGTCAAAGGGTGCGCAGCCCCACCCCACCCCAGCAAAGGAACAGAGCAGTATGTCACCAGTAGCTCAGGGTCCTCAGAAGGAGAGGTGCTGTCACAGAGAAGCACGTCTCCATTTCCAACATGCAGCTGACCTGCCACCTGACTTTCTGGTCTAACTAGACTCCTCTGGCTCGGCCCTCTTGTGACAGAGCACGATGCTGACAGCATCCCAAGGTGGTGAGCCTGATTTATTCCACGGAGCTGGCCCTGTTACCACGTCCTTCCAGTAGCCTCACAGGTGGAGGAAAGTCAGAAGTTGATGGAGTTGAGATGTGAGTGTTTGCGTGGATGGTAATAAGGTGGCTGTCTTGACTGGGACAAAAAAGAGGCAGGTGGGGAAGAAATTGGGTGGGGCAATGTGCATAAAGATGATCATTTATTGATTATCTATTGCTGGGCTTCAAGTTCCTCACCCGTGAAAGATCATTATGAGTATTAAATGACATAGTCACTATGAGATAGTAACTATCGCTATGTCTGTTTGAGTTTCTATCAAATACCATAAACTGGGTTGCTTATCAATGACACCATTTTATTTCTCACAGTCTTGGAGGATGCAAGTCCAAGGTCAAGGGGTAGTAGCCTTGATGTGTGGTGAGGGCTCTCTCTGGCTCATCCAGGACACCTTTAGCGTGTCTACACTCAGCAGAAGGAGAGAGCTCTGGTTTCTCCACCCACGTATAAGGACAGTAGCCCCACTCACCAGGGCTCCTCCTTCAGGCCTAATCACCTCTCAAAGACTCACCTCCTGAGACCACTGCACTGAGGATTGGGTTTCCACAGATGAACGAGGCGGGTCACGAGCACTGGGAAGACAGAGCATGTTAAGTGTCCAGGGAGCCTGAGTTCCTCCTTCCTGATGTTCTTTGTGAAGAGGGACGTTGGCTAGGGTAGCACCCCCACCAGGTTGGTGCAATTGGGACAAGGAATTGTAAATCTTTAGATTTACCTCTTGCTGTTTATTTTTTGATGTTGTTGTTGTTGTTTGTTTTTCTTTCTTTCTTTCCTTTTGGTGGTGAGGGGGCCTGTGACTCTGTGCTGTGAATGCTATAGGAGCAGCACAATCACGGGAGAACAGAGAAGCTTCTCTGAGCCCAGCGCTCAGTATTAGGAAGTCTACTTGTTCCCAGACACCAGTGACACTGTCAATTATTAGCTTTTATGTAAAAATGAAGGTGACATTGTGGCCACCGTCCATTTTATTGCTTTTCTATCTCTTAATTTGCTCTGAAATTGGGTGGCAAGTGGAGGAGCTATTTATTAGGCCCACTTTAAATCCCAACACAGTTTGGCTTTATCCTCATCCTAGTAGTAATTGTGATGATTATTCTAATGTGTTTCTCAAAGACCACTTCCTGAAGTACTTCCATTGACATCACGTGTGGGATTGAGGTCAGTATTACCATGCGGTTTCCTGGGCATCTTGCTAGATTTAGCCAGAATTTCTGAAGGCAAAGGGAAGGGAGCTCAGGATTTTTAATAATCACCCCAGTAGTTCTTAGACAAATGAGAGATTGAAAGTCACTGCATTTTCTCATTTAACTCTCACTTGAGTTATACAAAGAATAACATTATTTTTTCTTTTAAAGTGGGGAAACTCAGGTTTAGAGAAGAAAATTGGTAATTAACCGCTCAAGGCTCTACAGGTTCTAAGGGGCAGGATCATGACATCTGCATTTACCCTAAATCACATAAGTCATCTCCCCAAATTTGAGCTGCTCTGTATCTTTAGGATTGTGTAAAGCTCTGAGGTTTAAGTATCAAAATGGTTTCTGAGCTCCCACTGGTTATAATTTAATTGGGGATGTCAGAGGCATGTGCCTAAAAGGGGAGCAAAGACACTTGGATATGAACATTTTACAGGAAGAATTGTTCCATGATGCTTGTTAAATCTCAGTAAGAAACACATTATCCAGGAGCACTGCAGTAGGTACGGGGACCACTTCCACAGAAGAGAGAGTGGTTCAAATCCAAATCTAGCAAGGCACGGGGGAATTTACAGCCAGGGGTCAGGATAGGATGGGCATCAGAGGATGAAGAACTAAGAGGAAACTTGGGCCATGGTGTTTCTGGCTAAAAGGACCCAACAGGATTCTTGCTGAAGATGAGCCAGGGTGGTCACTCATCCCCTGGAGGGTGATGGAGAATGAGGAACCTGATGAGATACGAAGTCAGTTCTTGCTATACTGACTTAGCAGGTTTCTTGGCTGAAACTGGGTCTTATAAGGAAGTTCTCAGATGGGTTTACCAGAAAACTCAGAGAGATGGCTGAAGTTTGTCCAAGCAAAGAATCTTTATCAGGTTCAAGTTCACAGGTAGGGGGTTCCTGGTGGAAGTCACAGGGGTTTGGAAGAAGAAGAGACCACCTGGGACAAATTGGAAAAAATTCCAGATGGAGAATATTCTATGAAGCATGTGGGGTTTTGGATTGTCGGTTGGGAGTGAGTAGTGCTGCTATAATAGCATTGGTAGGAGTTGAGTAGAGAACATTCCAGACAAAGGTAGCAGCCTGAACAGAGACATGGAAGGAGGAAATGAGAAGCAAGCTCCAAATTCCTCAGCCTGGCACCTCAGTCACACAGCTGGCAGGCTGTAATGACCTCGGCCTGGCTTATTAAGCACATTTGAAAATTGGGTGAATTGCTTGATTTGGTAAAAAATTACATGGTACATTTAATCAGGCCTCCTTTAAGGAACAAATGTCATTAAATACCACTTAATTAACTGCCCCTGCAACCTGACTGGGTGAAAATTATATCCTTGACAAACTACAAAACATTTTTAAGGTCAAATATGGAGAATAAAAATACCATTGGATGCCCTTGGGTAATAGGCCCATAAAAGCTCGCCTCATTTTCATTCAGTGAAAAGGTTCCTTCTGGATCGTGGCTGATCAGAACTTGATGGGCCTTCTTTGGAGCAGAATCTGAAGACCCAGGGTGTGTTGGTGTTTATGCTGAAGGAGTGAAACATAAAATAAGCAGGAAAGCAGACACATCCACATTCAATGATGCTCTTGTTGATCAGCCTTCTGATTTGCCAGGGGACGAAAGTGTCTCCTTGCTCTATTAGGCCTGGATACTGTGGGATATGATAGCAACCCTAGCTCTGCCATGACACAGTCTCATTTGTTTCACTGTATTTCTGAAGATCTTCTAAGTGATGTAAATCATTCACCCAGAAAAGTGCAAATATCTTAAGTGTACTACTAATGGATTTTTATAGACTAAATCTCACTGTAAACAGTACCACTGACCACAAGCACAGCATGATAATTATGAGGGACCCAGAAGACCCGACCCTTCCTACCTATGGTCTCCTCTTCTCCACCCTGTAGTCCCTCCTGTCCGGGTTCCTCTCAATGGGGACTGGCTCCCCTACCCCCAGGCTTTCCCCGGGTGACCAGCACAGCCTGTGTTCGACTGACTGTGCCTGGTTTCTTTCACTCAGCAGGTTTGTGAGCTTTGCCATGTTATTGTGTGTGTTTGTTGTGTGTTCACTCTCCCTATAGCATGGCCCATTGGATTAATGCGTCATGACTTACCTGCCTGTATCCCGGCTCACGGACATTTGGGCACTTTTTGCCTGTAGCCCTCATGAATAATGCTGCTGTGACAGTGGCTTTTCTTCAGTGTTTGCTTGTTTGCTGGGGTCCCTGTGAGCATGAGACTCCAGGGGCCCAGTGTGTGTGCACTTGCTGAGCTGGAGTGCACAGGAATTCTTTGCCTTGTGTAGGAATATATGTGGAAAGATCAACATGCATTGAAAATAATATACTTTACACAATGTGTACATAGGTGTTTGTGTGTATGTATGTGCGTATCTATTTCATTAGACCACCAACTCTGTGAGTGCAAAGACTAGCTTGCTTTACTCTAGGGGAAAGTCAAAATATATATTAAAATACATGTATATTAATAGGTGTTTATATAGAATTTTTTTTCCAATAAAGGAATGAGGACTGGGCTTGGGTGGCCTGGATTCTAGGCATTCAGTTTTGTAGGCCTCAGTTTTTTCATCTTTATAATGGGGTAGATTTGTTGATTCAAAGCGACTGACCTAGAGAATTTAACTTTCTCCTCAAGGAAATTATGTAGCAGTGTCCCCACCACCTTCGCAGTGCGGGGGAAATAGATTCTTGTTTTCCACCAGCCTTCTTAGCCAAGGCAGTGTCTACTTAACCTAGATTGGGATTCTGACATGCTGTCCCCCAAACAGAGAAAATGGTCTAATTGCAATCAGCGAAATCAAGCCATAATTAAATGCTTGCAAATTGTTATGTTAGTGGGAAGCGCAGTCTCCATCTGCTCTGGTCAGTGCCTCCCACTCCTCGCCTCCTCCCCACAGGGGTCTCTCCTGGGTGTTCTTCGTGTTTCACTTTTTCATTTTTAGGTGTTGCTTAAATATATTCTTCCACATTTAAGATAAACTCTAATCCAAATGATTCAAGCTAGAAACAGTAATTGGAGAAGTTTCTCCTTTTAAAAAATGAACTATAATTTAAATCGTTTGTCCCTGTATTGGGGAACCTGTTTGAAGAATAGGGAAAGTGGGACTTGGGTGGTCAGGTCGCTCTGTGGTCAGATCACAGTGGTCTGCACAGAGACGAGCTCAGGGAAGGCGTGAGCTCATGGCACGGGACAGTTTCCAGCCATCGGATCACCTCTGAACCCAGCCCTTTTCACAACCAGAGGTGTGACTGGCGGATGCCTTCTGGACTGCATTCCTTACCTATCAAATGGGGTTTTAGGTAACATTATTTCTAGGTCTGACATTGTGGCCAAAATTTAGAAATGATTTTTAAAAAGAAATTGGAGTGAGGAGGTAGAGGATGGATGTGGTTGATCCATTATCCCCCCCCCGCCCACCGTTGTCTATCCCTTCCTGTATCCTCTGCTTGAGATCCAGCAGTGACATTTGCTAGAGGTGGGGACACGGCCTGAGTCCATCGGTGCTGGGCATGACTTCCAAGGCTTTGAGGTGTGGGTGGCAGTGAGAGTGCGGGCTCCATGCCGCAGCTCTGAAAAGCTCTGGGTGTTTCCATTCCCTTCCTTGAGCCTCCAGCCTCTGGCCTGAGAAGGTCCCGACCCTCCTTAGACCTGCTTGCCCTTCAGCCCTGAGCCTAAGGACAGACCCACACCTGGCAGGCCTTCCCCAGCCTTTCGGCTGACCTGGGAGCCTGGGGAGAAAACTGGTTGCCACCGTGCTGCTGGATACTCTGTCATTTTGTCCACGAAGGAGGGGATGGCTGAGCCTCTCCTCTCCTTGAGGGCACACTCTGGGTCTGGCAAAACAAGGGGATAAATGTAGACGAGAGGCCAGCGCACGTCACGGTGTACTTTGGTGGCCTTCTGTGTACAACTCTGGGTCGAGCTGTCTACTTCTGTTATGTCCTTGTCCTAACAGTCTCTGAGGAAGTTTGATCATCAACATTTTATGGAAGACGAAGCTGCTACTCAGGGAAGTCCAACACTTGCCCAAGGGAGTGTGATTAACAAATGGGAGAGATGGGACATCCTGGCCAGCTTTTAGCCACCTTTCTGTGTCCCCTTTCAAAATGGACATGTCAAGTGCGAGGATCTGGAGTGCCCCATGTGGTCTGGAGTGCTCTCTGGGTCCTGCAGAGGGTATCTGGGATGGGACTACGGTCGTGACGTTCAGAGTGTGAGGGAACCTTCTGGCTCAGACCCGGGGCAATGGGTGTGGCAAGACTCTGGGGTTTGCTGAGAGCCCACGAGCTTCCTGTGGAATGCTGATGCCTTTCTTTTCCTCTCTAGAGTCTCCTAAGAAGCCTTGTGTCCCAGGTGGTGTAGGAACACATGGGAGCTGCCCGTACCCTACGTTTCCACTTAGAAGAGTGCCCACAGAGCTACCTGAGCCTACTCAGGCCATGGCGTGAGTGAGACACTTTTGTGGCCCTAACCCAAGGGGATCTGAGCACACGTTGATTCAACAAGCCTGTCCTGTCTTCACTAGAAAGAATAAGTGGAGTGAGAGATCCTTCCTGCCTTTCCATCGGGAAGGGGTGCCAAAGATGTCCTGGACAGCCATTGAAAATGAATGAGGGCCAACCCGAAAAGCCTAGGGTTGTGCCGTCTCTGCACATCAGCACAGAACCCTCTCTGTTTTGTCGCCTCTGGACCAAGCAACACACCTGGAACAGAGTACATGTTCCTCAAATGAGAAGGAAAGTAAGAAGGATGGGTGGGTAAAAGGAAGGTGGACTGGTGAAGCTGTGTTTGGAAGTGTTTGGGGTTCTCCTGGGATCCGTAGTGTTTCCTTGCCAGAGCAGAGCACAGCCCCTTGACCTGACTACTCTCCTGACGGCTCTGGTGACCTCCAGGCTGCAGTTTGTTTCCGTGGATGACAGACCTGCAGGCCTTAGAGAGTGTGGTTGTCAAGTGCTGAATCTGGAGAAGCAGCCGGTTAGCCTCTGGGGCCTGTAGCCCCCTCATTCTGGGGAGCTGCCCCTAGACAATGCTGCACATCGGCATGCTGAGCAGAGACGTGTATGTCCTCCCAGGAACTGGGTTGGGGAAACTTCAAAGAAGAAAATTCCATTGAAATAACTCGTTATTCCTTAAAATCTTTTATTTTCCCTCTTATTCTGGAGAAGTAACTCCAGAGTGTTTATAATGCACTCCTCACACCCATTCACAGAACGCCTTTTGGGGGAACTTTGCAGAGAGTTGTTTTATTGTCCACTGGGAGGCATAATGGGGTCTAAGCTGGCACAAAAGGGAGGAGGCAGGGACCCCTGCTGTGCGATGAGCAGAGTTCTGGAGTCCTGGCCTAAAGAACATCTAAAGTTCTTCCTTGAGGAGTTGCAAGCAGAAGCTACTGGCTTCTAGGCAACAGGAATGAGATGAACAAGCATGGACTCTCTGCGGCATAGAGATTTTTAATGATAAAACATATCAGCCTTTGTTATAGTGCAAGCCCACTATGACGTGACCCCACAAAATGTGCAAAGCCGACCTGTGAGTTAGGGCTCCTTATCCTCATTTATGGATGCAGCTATGTGATGTACTCTGTTCTGGCTGAATGAAGATCTTAAACTGATTCCAGATAGGGCTATAAAAGGATGGCTCTGAGGATTTCACTTTCAAACGGCCACCATGAACACTTTCCATAGATACCATTGGCTCACCATTGCCACCTCCATAGATGCTCCCAGTATGAGCACTACCACCACGCTGGCACTGTCACCCCCAGGCCAGACTGTCCTCATCAACATCATCACCCCCAGCCCAGACTGTCCTCATCAACACCTACACAACTACTGCCAGGTTGTCACTGTCACCACCAACCCAGCAATGTCCTCCTCCTCACCACCACCACCTCCCTGTCACTGTCACCACCAGCCTTGCAGTACTATTCTTACCATCATCACTACTACCCAAATCACCATTACTATTATTACCATGACCATCATGATCCTCATCTTTACGTCCCCATTTATACATACTTCTGTTACTGCCCCACCACCATAATAACCTCTATCACTACAACCCTCCTCTCTAATTCCAATAATACTAGCACCACTGTTACCACCATAGTGTTATCATCACCATGACACCAATGTCACCATCACCTCCATCACCCCCAATACCCACTCCACTGGAAATAGTACCAAACTTGGTGTCTGTAGTTCTGTTTTATCTCTTTCTGGGGACTTACAAATATGTTGGCAACTCAGGTGATGGCAGAGATTGTTATATTTCTACTGGAGGTAGATTGCTTCAAGTTGGAGCAATGTTGTAGATGGAATTCACCAGTCAACAGGAGAAGTGTTGTACTTTGAGAGGTTCAAAGGAAGTGTTCACAACCTCTGTAAGGAGAGTGTGATGGCTAATTTTATTCAACTGGACTGGACAGAGGATGCCCAGTTATGTGACTAAGTCTCATTTATGGGTTGCCTGTGAGGATAGTTCTGAATGAGATCAAATAACACTTGGGTTGGCAGATTGAGCATAGCAGATTTATGCCCCAATGTGAGTGGGCCTCATCCATTTCATTGGAGGCTGGAATAGAATTAAGGGCTGAGTAAGAGGTGACACTTTAGACTTGGATGGGAATTTATACCACTGTCTTTCCTGGTTCTCCCATCAGCTCTGCTGGCTCTCGGGCCTTTGGACTTAGATTGGAATTATGCTATCAGATCTCTTGGAATTATGCTATCAGATCTATGGCACATGACTGAAGATTTTGGATTCTCAGCCTCCAAAAATTATGTGAGCCAATTCCTCTGTGTGTGTATGTGTGTGTGTGTGTGTGTGTGTGTGTGTGTGTGTGCGTGTTTATTTATTTCCTATTTACCTTATGTTTCTCTGGATAACCCAGATAAATAGCAGCGTGGAGTAAGCACAGCTCCTTGTGCAATGACATGCCCTCACCTGGGAAGAGATTCAATTCCATGCCATTCTTGGCGCTGGCATAGATGTCATCTATGGGGGGAGGATGAACTGTGTACACACCTTGACTCAGCCCCTCTTCCTGTGGTCTCTCAGATCTGTCTCATCTATTCTATTTTCACTCATTTGATTTGTTTTTCTCCCCATTCTCTAGTGTAGGAATTATCCTCTTAGCCGTGGTGGGAAGTAGGAAAACTTGCTTTTCAGCCATCTATCCTCAACAGGAAGAGGTTGCTTTTCCTCCCCGTTTTGCTACTGTGTGACATCCATTTCTTGAAGAGATTGCCTAGATTGCTTGTTACCGGAGGCTGGGTATCCAGCCCAGATGAGCTCCCACCACCTAGGGAGCTAGGAGGAAGACTCCCAGACCCAGCCTCAGACTTCCTGAGTCACAACCTTCATTTTAGCAAGGTTCCTGAGTATGGCATTTGAGAATGTTCTGGGTGCTTGGTCGGGGTAAGAAAATGGTGAGAAACCAACAAAAAAGCCTTAAATAATCCTGATATTTCAAAAGTATTTGCCACAGGCAAGATAAGTGAGGCTCACTGAAGCATTTACAAGCTCCATATCCTACTGTATGGGAGGTGACACTGTGAAAGGAGACCCTGGACATCTGCCACCCACACTTGAGCTGTATTCATGATAGCTTCCTGCCCCCCTGGGCCTAGGCTGGGAAACTGTGCCCCAGAATCCTGGCCACGATGGCAGACTGCACAGGCAGGGAACATTCACACAGCAGCGTAGTCTGCAGCCCAAGTTCCAGTGGAAGGTCCCTGAGCAGCAGGATGTCAGCTCAGAGGCAGCCTGAGCACCCTGGCTCCTACCGGGCTCCCCTGGTGCCCGCCTCCTGGCTGCTTGGCTTATTCCTGGCTTGAATCAGGGCCTCACAGGACTTTATTTGGCTATTTACTTCTTTCTTATGGCTTCTCCCTCTAGAATATGATTTTTTTTTCAGGATTCATGACTTTTTAATTTATTTATATTTCATTCTTAGCACATATGAAGTGTGCAGTGAATGGGTTTCACCGTGACGTTTCCGCTCATGGATGTATCATGCATGGATTCTGTCACCCTCCTTTCTGCCCCCTTTGGTCTTTCCTCTCTCCCTCATCCCGTGGTCCCCTTCCCATTTCTAGAAGTCTGTCTGTAATACAGTATCATGAGTCCATGAACCTTTCCTATCTGTTGGCCACTGTGTCCCCACCTTTGTCACATAGCATGTGCTCAATAACCGTGTGTAGAATAAAGAAGTGTATGTACTGCCCCCAGTCCAGTTGTGCCAGAGCACCGGGATGCATTGGTGAGAGGCTGACGAAGACACCCAGAGGTAAGATGTGACGAAGACACCCAGAGGTAAGACATAAGGTAGTTTGAAAAATACTAACAGGGAAGGTCTAATGGTGGCAGGCTGGCCAAGCACCTCCATTTCTCACAGCACCGTTGGTGCTTTTCCAGGAAGTAGCACCTCGTCCCCTTGAGGTTTTGTCTAGCGGTGTCAGCTGGGGGAGCATCTGTCCCCTCCAGGGCACTCTGCTCTGCCCTGATCACCACAGGGAGGGTGTTTTTCGGTTAGGTCTGCTTTCTCCCATTACGTGACTGGTATTCCAAGGAACTTGCTTCCATGCAGTAAAACAGTTTCTAAGCAGTTTCTGCAGATAACAGTAGTTGCCCTGGTTTCTAGAGCACGGAAAAGTCATTGATCTTCAAGAAATACACATCTGGACGTTCTGGCCCAGGCCCACTTCCATTGTCCCCTTGGCTTGGTGAGGTTCTTGTGAACAGAGAGGGGAATTTCATGACGTCATGTTTTATTGTCCTTCTGTGTTTAAAGATGGTATATGTAAGAAAATTAAAGTCCTAAAAATGAGCATGATTTATTAATATTGTTCAAGTCAGAGGCAGGAGACGTGCCCCAGGCACTCCATCCACGTGCACGACCCCTTATGGTAGAGACTGTCCTTCCGGTTTTCCTCACTAAGGTGAGTGTCCCAACCCACAGAGAGAGTGAAGGACTCCAGATCTCTTCACGGCACCTGGCGCTACCCCACAAGACTCAAGACTAGGCTCTGGTTTCGTTGACACATGACTTTTTGGCTGCAAGGAAACAAAAAGAAGGCATGGAGGGAGAAGTTGTTCATCTGTACTGGGCATAAGCTCTGTGCTAGACTGAGAAGGAGACGTGGCTTATGAATTCTTTTCAATCTACCCAACACCGTCACATAGAATGTTTCACTGAGGAGTGAAATGACAAAGGACCCTTTCTAGAGAGTAGCCAATATGTCTTTTGAAATCACAACCATTTTATTTCCAAGTCTGTGTTCTTATGGTATACCATGTTGTCTCCTCATTTCTCCTTATTTAAAGGAACCGTTCCCTACTGAGGAACACTCAGCAAAATCTCCATTCATTTGTGGCTGAAGTTAATATAAGGAAGAAAAAAAAAAACCATCAAAAGTAGAAAGCTGATTTCAGGAATTCATTTGAAAGCAGTCTTTGCCCTGGGCCTGCACCTGCTCATTCTCCTGGACCTTTTCCTCCTCCTTGACCCTCGTTGGTCCTTTACCTCATGATGAGGGCCACCTGTAATCCCTAGTTTTTACTTACCCAAGGAGCCGAGATTGCTTGAATCTTTCAGAAATATTCCCAGTTGAAACTGAACTGGGCTTTTCATGGACAATCTGTGAGCCAACTTTCCTCGTGACCAGGAGGGGCCATGAGTTTAGAGCAGCGGGTCATTATGGTTCTCATGGAAGGTGGTGGCAACACCTGGCTCAGAAGGTGCTATTGCAGTGTAAGTCCTCTCCTCTGCTCCAGAGAATTCTGGCTCGTGGAGAACTTCCTTGTCTATGACAATGCAGCCTTGGAGGAAGGAACCCAGGGCCTCCCAAAGCTGGGCAGAGAAGCTGCCCCCCATAAAATGATGTGGGTGATCTGGACTGTAAAGACCTCTCCCTGCCACCTAATAAAAACCACGCCACTGTGTTCCCTTAGAAAGACAAGTCCCTTATGTGGCATCAAGAAGCAAGAAGATAGGACCCTTTTGGCTGGACAGACGATAGGCAAGCTTTAATAAAACCTGAGGAGAGGCAACAGTGGTCAAGTCCAGGTGACCTGATGGAATGAGGAAGAGTTAGTGGGAACTGTAACAAAAACAAAGAACCATCCGAATGGTGACTACAGTAATTTGGAGTGTACTTTATCAAGTACGAACTAATTTAGATGGGCCAGGAGGTTACCCAGGATGCAAAGAATTGTTAAGCAGAAGAAAAGCCAGCATGTCATTCAAAGACTTGGCCAGGTGTGGTCTCGCACGCCTGTAATTCCAGCGGCTCCGGAGGCTGAGACTTACAAGAGGATTTAAGTTCACAGCCAGCCCCAGCCAGGGCAAGGTGCTAAGCAACTGAGTGAGAGCCTGTCTCTAAATAAAACACAACAAAAACAAAAATAGGGCTGGGGATGTGACCTGCGACTCAGTTGTTGAGTGCCCCTAAATTCAATCCCCCCCCCCCCAAACAAAAGACTTTGGAAGTAGATTTAGAACAGAAACATTAAATCTTTTAAAATTTCTAAATTATGTGTAATGCCATTTGCAAATAACTGTTATGTTAATTATAAACAAAAAAACTTATTTTTTTATTAAGTCAGATCTAAGCAACATGATGGAAAAACAATTTTCAAGTAAAAAAGGCATTGTTTTCCTTTAACTTTGAAATATGCACAGTGACTCAAATGAAGCCTTTGCTAATCTGCTTTCAATTACTCTGTGTTTCTGGAAGTACAGTAGCACATTTCCTTGATTATAAATGTGAAATTTGCACTTTCCCCTAATTCAGACTCCTGTCCCCTGGGCAGTCTCAATTAATGAAGTTTTTCTCGACCTGTCGCATACTAGCAAATGTATCCACTGGAAAATTAACAGAAGGACAACCTGGGGCCTTTTAGGAGTAATTAATGTATTTGGAATTGCAGTGGCACTCTAATTGCAGATTGTAAAATGCAGTCTCCTTACTTTTGTTGCTGGGCTGATGTGTTGGGCCTGGGAGGAGGGGAGGGCAGGGCAAGAATTCTTGCTTATTCATACTTCTGTTACCGGCTCTTGCGTGCCAGGCCCTGTTGATCCATCTTCCCGGTGCCACTTGGAAGTCAGCTTTGGACTTACAGCAGATTCATTTCGGCTGTGTTAATATGAGCAATGTCATGGGGCCTAATGATTAAGTATTCATGGCTGGCTATAAATTGCTCCCTTTTTTTTTTGCCCTAGATTATAACAGATGATTTTTCACCACTTCTGAGCGTAGATCATGAAGGACATTTGCTTCTTCAATCTCTATCGCATTTCGCCATGGAAAGGTCTGAGCACAAGGGTCTCCCATTCTGGGAGGTGACAGACCCAACACCCCCCCCCCCTTTTTTTTGAGATGATAAACTCAAATAAATGAATGGTTGCTCCTGGGTCCTGTTGTTTGGTGAAAAGAAAAAACTTGGGTGGTGGTTCAGGAAATTTGGAAGTTTGCTAGGGTCCCAGTGCCAACCAACTCTGGGAATAGCTAGTAGTACAATTTTTCCAGGTCTTGGTTTCCTGATTTGTCAGTCAAGAACAGTATACTTGCCTGAACCTATAAGTTATTGTGAGGATCACTGAGGACAATAATAATACTTCATACAAGAAAAATTGGAATGTTGTAATAACATATGTGCATAAGAGTTTGTATGTATATGTGTGTACATGCATGTGTGTGTGTGCGTGTGCTTATGCGTGTGTGTGCTTCTTTTTCTCTGAAGTGTCCTCTCACTGAAACATTTCCTCTGCATGAAAATTGAGGAAAGAATAGAGGAAATCTAAAGTTTATATTGACCATTTAGTGTTACTAGCTGTCACTCATGAGCACCAATGGTGCCACATACTGTGCCAGGTGCATTTTAAAGACAAGCTCCCTTGGCCCTCAGCATGCCTGTGTAGGACACTATCCCTTATCCTTTACAGAAGCGGAAACTGTGGTCACAAATATACAGAACTTGCTTAAAGTCATGCAATGAGATTGTGATGTGGCAGTGGTGAGATCCAGGGTATTGGGCATCTGGGTTGCCACTCTGCACAACAGGCCACCTCTGCACAGGTGCTGGACAACACTCAGCACTTGGTTTGTGGCTCCTTTTGAAGGAGCAAGTATTTGTGACCATCTAATTTTTCTACTGCTTTAATACAAATTGCTCAGGCAAATTAGTGAAGAATCAGAATCTGTGAGATGTAGGCAAAGTTAAGCATCACACCTGAGAGGGCCAGAGGACTTCAGTGATGTCCTCATCTGGCCAATTCAGACCCAGAGTCTGGGGGACAGGCGGGGAAGGATGCACTGATGACCATAATTAGTAAGTTTATGTTTGGGTCTACTTAAGGTGTGGTTAGATCTAGGGACACAAATGACATCACCCCTTAATCCTTAGACCCCATGACATTGCTCATATAAACACAGCTGAAATGAACCTGCTGTAAGTCCAAAGCTGACTTCCTCACAGCACCAGGAAGATGGATCAACAGGGCCTGGCACGCAAGAGCCTGTGTCACAGAAGTATGAATAAGCAGGAATTCTTGCCCTGCCCACCCTGGAAAATGACCAGGGCACTCTCTGGTCCCCTTTTCGTTCCTGCCTTCCCACGAATTTGGAGCTGGCAGTCCCAGGAAAGGGAGTAGAATACTGTCTCCTCCAGTGCTGTACTCTCCCTCCCTGAGGACTTGGCTCACCTCCCTCCAGCCTCCTCCCCATCCGTCAGTCAAAAGCCTTTCATGGTAGAGGGAATGAGTCGACGGGCTCCAGGTTTGAGGGCAGCCCAAGGTGAAACATCAAAATCATTTTCTGGCAAGTAAAAGAAAGCAGGTGTTCTGAGAGAAGGCAGAGAATAAAAAGAATTGTCTGTGGACAAGAAGGAGATAACTTTAAAGATCTCTCTGAGGTCCAATGTCTCATGCATCAGTGAGACACTACTTCCGCAGTGATGTTTGGTTTTGGTTGTTAACATCTGTGTTCACAACATCCACTCACCTGACCGATGGGCCACCAAGGAAAGTGTCAGCTCAGGAAAAGAGGACATGGGATCTGCACTGGAATATCTTTTTCTTTGTGCAAAGAAAATAAAATGTGAACTGGACATGAGTTCATTACTCATGCCTGATGACTAGAAAATTCATACTGCCAGGGCATGCCACCAATAGGCCTGAAATGGATTCAGGATTTAAGATGAAGATACAAACAAACGATATATCTGCAACTGGCGGTTTTTCTTTTTTTCCCCCAAAGCACTTTGCAGTTACCAGAGGCCCTAATTGTCTGCTGAGGTCAATGGCGGGTGCTGCTGACAATGGAGACGGTCAGCCTGCTCAGGATGGAATCATGGGTAATTAGAGAGTCTGCTCAGACTGAGAATCCAGTACCCCGAGGACCCCTGGAGCCGTCCCTGAGCTCAAGTGAGAGCCACACTGACTCCAAGTGCAGCCCACTTGCCACCTGAGATTGGAGGACGGATTCTGTATCTGGGAATTTCACCTGTTGTTCGGTGATAAGCTTGTTTGAAAGTTAAGTCAGGCTGACTCCATTTTTCTCAGACATCTCACCCTGCACAATATTGGCCCCACTCACATAGAAGCTGACCCCCACCCACTGGCACCCTGACCGCAATGTCTTGAAACTCTGGAGCTGGCTGACTTCCTGAGTCGGTACAGACGAGTGCCAATTCTGAGAATGTCACCTGGGGCTCTCGCTTCACTTCTGACTGTTCTTGCCTGTACCGCCTCCCTCCTCTGTGGTGGTTTTTTTTTTTTTGGTTGATAAACAGCCCCCCACAATGCTCTGTGCCTTGGGTTACAGAACTGCCTGCTTTTTGCTCCCTTGGCTCTGGCCAGAATAAATCTTTTGTCTTCAAATAGATCTGGAGTTTCATTGGGGAGTTTAGCATCGTGCCTTAACAGTATCATTCCTTCCCTTTCTGCAGCCGTCACCTTGTCCCCACACCTGCAGAGGGGTCTTCCTAATGGCCTCCCTGCTTCTGGCCTTGCCCCATTCCAAGTGTGCCTCAAAGGGGTGCTTTAATAGGGCATGGGAACAGGCAGGGCACCACTAGGCCAGGCGGATGGCTCATGGCTGATCTGTGCCTGTGGGACTCACGGATGGAGCCTCCAGCAACCATCACACCTAGAAGTTGCTATGGAGGGAAATGGTTTAAGACCGACAGGTGTTGAGATGGTGGCAAAGTCGACTCCGTCTGTGGAATGATGAGGGCCTGCAGTGAAGTGCTGAAGAAGGCTTTGCCTGGCAAGCACGATGGGCAAGGGCCAAAGACAACTGGTTGGGGACTGGAGGGACAGTGCCAGGAAAGAGCATCTTCCCACCACCCAGGAGAGGGAGGGATTTCTGGAAGGAGAGGTAGCTGACACAGTTTCCAATGCTTGAGAAGGCTCAGGGGGACTTAGCAAATAGGAACATCAACAGTCTTAGTGAGAGCAATTCCCTATGGCAGACTGCTGGGTCAGGAAAGGGCTAGAGTTCTGTGATTAGACTGTCTTACCGAAAGCTTTTCCTCTGCCCGTGTCATTCGAGGACAAATGGAGAGAGAAACATGAGAGGGTGGGGGAAGATGCACCTGCCCTTTCTAAAGGCACAACACATCTGCAAAGGTGGCTCATCTTCTCCATGATTTTCTGTGCCCTGCAACTCATCACATGGCCACTCCTGGCTGCAAAGGAAGTTAGGAAATGATGGGTTTTCTGTAGGTAATCATGGGTCCAGCAAAAATCAAGGATGATTTATGCAAAAGGAAGAATGGGAGGATATGGATTTAGGTGCCACCAGCAGCTCAGCCACCAGCCACATCTCACAATGGGACCCCACTAATAATCTTCAGATCCTGTTTTCAGCAGGTTATCAGTCTTTTAAATCTGAACACCTCCTCTGTCCCTTTGAGTTGCATAAATCTCATCCCTTAGGAGATCTTGTGTAAATTAGCCAATCATTTTCTGTCTCATTATTTGTATTTGTAGAACAGGGATTTTTTTTTTCACCTACTTCATTCCAACATGTTATAGAGGTCAAATGACCTAACATTGTTTACCCCCCAAAATATAGTTGTTTATTATCAGTTGTTGTCAATAACTATTATTATGATTAAATATTAACCTTGAAGAATTTATTAATACTTTAAATTATTATTTATTTTTATTCATTATTATCAAAGTTTTGCTAGCTGTTGTAGTTTGTGGTAGCTACTAAGAATAGTTTAGCCTTTGTTGAGTTCTTTGATTTCTAACAAAATAAAGTATGATGGTGGAAGAGAAATATAAACCACTAAAAACAATTTCATGGTGTAAGAACTCTGCTGAAAATGAGTAGGGAATTTTTCTTTATGGATATATTAATGTAAAATTGGGTTCTTTTCACTGTTTATGTAGTTGTAACATTTATACTTAATCTCCTCATCCCTGGTTGCCTCTCTCACTATTATGATTGCTACTGGTTCTTACTAATACAGAGGGTGGGGAGGGGAAGGGCACAACAGCATGACCTTGAAAGTTAAATGTACAAGAATGCTCTTCTGGTTTCTTGCAAGTCTCTATCTCTCCTCATATAGAGGGCAGTGGTGGTTGTGTTTAACAGGTGTGAATGCTAATTTAACGTGGTTCTCTTGATACTTGAAACTGGTAGTATGAGGATTGGAATGGGGCCAATTATATTCCATGCATGTATGAATATGACAAAATGAACCTCAATATTACGTATAACTATGATACACTAAAAGAGCATACAAATGAATTGGACAAAAGCTGGTAATATTTTTTCTCAACATTAAAACATTCATTCTCATTGTAATTAGTAGAAGAAATTTAAAAGTAGATGGTTCATCACAATTTCCACTCACGTTGGCTGGATGTTCTGCCTTCTGGAACATAACGTGCTACCTCAATATTTCTCCTATATTGAATATTTTTTGGCTTTTATTTTCATAATTTTAAAGATAGCCACACACATATTTGGTGAATGAAAACCAGTAAAACAGAAAAAAAATGCAAACACAGTTTGGTTTCTCTGCTGCCATCATACACAACTCATAGGTTAAAATCTTTGTTGTCAGTTTCATACCAGCAAAGAATGAGTGTCAGATGCAGAAAATGCAAGGCTGGGGCAGGAAAGTTTTACAGGACTAAAGTCAGACTTCCAATCAGTCTTCCCAAACCTAGGTTCTGGATTTCTGTGCCTCATGCTGTGGCCGGCTCTCTATGCCGTCCTGCAGGTTTTCCTTTCAGTCAGACAATATGGCCTCTCGTGGACGTTGGCTGAGTCTGGTTTTCTGTGAGCACAGTCATGTGTTTGCCCAGGCATCTGTCCTGGGTCATGTGGTGTGATGGAGTAGACCAGTTCATTTCAATTTTGCAGCCGCAAGGGCTCCCCTACCAGGGAGCAGCTGTAGTCTTTGCTGCAAGACTTTTAGGCCTTTAGGTAGCGAGATCTCCAAGGAAAACACATTCTTGTAAATTTAAAAATAAGTTCTTGTCTGCCGACTAGAAACAGCCTCCTAATGTGCCACATCCCACATGCATTTGGATTTAATTTGTTTGCTTTTTCTTGGTGATTGCTCTTTAATTATTGCAATGTTGAAACAACTTGCTCTGTCTCTGAAATATGCTCCAGTCAGTGGGGAGGACCAGGGGCCAAAGAACCAGCCTCTGGAATTCTGGGTAACAGTGTTCCATGGAAGGCTCCAGTGCTTGGGGGCACTTGCTGGGGACGCTCCAACCTCGTTCTCTCACTTTCCAAAGCAAGGGAAAGCTTATATCAAAAGCTGATTTCCTGGCAATCCATTATGGTCTTTTGAAAAATTGCTAAGTCATTTTTATAGAGCTGTGATGGACTATTTTGAGATAAATTAGCCTGGTTAGAATCTGTCAGCAGTGGTAAGAAGATATAAATTCCACTTTATCCAAAATCAAAACAGAAAGCTCTGAACGTGTGTCCCTCTTGCCTTCACTCTCTCATGTGTACTTTCTTGAGATAAAAAATGGTAAAACTTCAAGATCATTTCAGAAACTTTAAGTTCTTTGTTAATGCTGTAAGAATGTTTCAGAGGTTCAGTGCAGTTGAATATCCCTAATCCAAAAATCCAAAATCTGCAGCTGGGGAATGAAGGTTTTGACGTTAATTGGGGGTGGGTGGGGATGATGAGATTTGGACCATTTTCCAACACTCTGATCCCTTTGCTTTGTGTGCTAGGTCACCTTACCTGGGAACGATTCCTGCAGGATTCTTGCTGGTCTTCTTGCTTTGGAAAAGTTACAAGGTGAAGGTGAATAGAACAGTCTGTTGTCATCTCCCTCTCACTGCAGCTGGCCTTCAGGGTACAGACGAGTCTCATTTTCCCTCATTTCTACTGGCAACTCTAGGTCCCCTCACCCTCAGGCAGCTTATCTATTGGCCAAAGGGACTGGTGACAGTATGATCCATTCCCTCATCCCTGAAGTTCTTGGCCCTCATGATTTGGGGGGGATGTGGATACTGTCCACATTTACTGTCAGAATTGAGCAGGGGCAGTGCCTAGTGGATCGCTTAGGTGCTTGATGTGTTGGTTCCTACTTTCATCTGTGAGACAAATCCCATCACTTCGAGAAGATCAGGGCCAGTTCACCCTGTCCATGCCTGCCAGACTCTTGGCACAGGTGACTTGAAGTTATTGGGCTGGACCTATAACTTATTGAGAACCTTATTGTGTTCTTGATACATGCATTTTTCCCATGGGGTATGGACCCTCTAGAATGACAAAGCCTAGCTTTTGGGATTCAAGAAACAGTGCACCATTGAGAATGATTAGAAGCTGACCTGCATATACACAGTGGTTCCTGGACCACTGTGGGGACACTGCCACATTTCAGGGTTGTTTTCTGGACCCCTATGTGGACACTGTAACATTTCAGGATTGTTAGTTTTCCTGCATAGCAAATTAGCTCATATCTTGTGATATAAACAATGCAAACTTATTGTGTCACAGTTTTGTAGATCATAAATCTTGGTGGATCAACTGGCCTTTCTACTGAGGGTCTTATAAGACTGGAATGGAAATGTTTGCCAGACTAGACTCTCATATGGAAGTTGTAGAGAGGAATCTGCTTCCAAGCTCATTCATATCGTTGGCAGAATTCAGTTTTTATAGGTGGAGGTCTTCCTTGTTAGTTAACCATCTCTGTGATTTCCTACAGGCTGGGATCCCCTGACTGCCATTCTGACAAGACCTCCTTCTGCAACACTTGCATTCGCCTTTTTTCTAATGGTCAAAGGTCTGCATTTGACATCTCTTCTACCAGGACCCTAATGCAGCTGTTGCTGTGCATTTCTTAATGCTGTCTCCTAGTGTCAGCCCCTTGGGACAGAGGGTGGCCACTCCTTCTCAGTGCTTCCCCTCACCAGAGCATTCTTTATCACTTTGTCTGGTGAGTGGCCTGCCCTTCACTGGATCATGGAGCAGAGAGCTATCAGGTGCTGTTCTGTCACTGTAAGGTGTGTGAATTCTAGCAGGCTCCCCCTCCTGGTGTTCTGCTCCTTACCTTCACCATCTGCAAGAACAGTTTCAGTACCTCTTCTTCACTTAGCATTGGCTGGCCATTTACTTGCCATTTACATGAATGTTTCTAAGAGCTGTCTTAGTGTGTCCATGTTATTTCCTCACTAGGTCCTCGATGTGCTCTTCCTTGAACTTTGCCTTACATAGCTGCCTACAGGGTCTGCCCTTTCCCACCTTGATCCAGCACGGTTCCAGGTCCGCATCCCCACATGCTGGCTAGTCTTGTTTCCCCTTCAGCACATGATGCTATCCCATCTTCAGTGCTTACTACCTTCCCTCCTGGAGTATGATGTCTCTCGACTGACAACCTAGAGGAGAGATGGGGTTAGATCTTCAGTAGGCTCATGTTTTTGCAAGTCAGAGATCCCTGCATCTTGTTCTATAAAGGGGAGGTGGTGCTGACTTCTAAGAGGGTGAAGTGAGTCCCATCTGCAGCCCAGGGAGTTCAACAGAATCTGGGAATCCAAAGTTTTCAAGATCCCACTGAGATTCCAATCCCAAGTCTCAGAGTCCTGCCCACTTCCAAAGTAGGACTGGCCTTGGCATGGTAGGCTTCCTGCCTTTGAGAGCGCAACCTCCTCTGGAGCTCCTAGCCCTAGTAATTAATTCCTCTGTCTGGAGGAAGTGCAAGTTGCTTATCCTCTGCCAAGTTGGGCCTCTAGCTCTTCCACTTTCAAAAATTGGTGATTAGTCATCCTCAGCCTTTCACTGTCTCGTTCTATCGCATTAATAAATAGCCCTCACAATAGCCAAGCACCAAAATCTTTAGAATTAGCACAGTCTCTGGGAACTCAAGCACCTGAGCCATGGCATCAGTAGCTCACTCACTTCCACCTCCCCCTACCCCAGTCCCCCTGGGGAAATTCTAACAGCTACACTTTTACAGAATGTAAATATTATTGGTAATATTTCCAATGATGGGGTGATGGTGGGGTCTTCATGGCCAATCAGCCAGTACATGGCCTGCTCTCAAATCCCCTTTCAGAGTCTGTTTCCCAATATCACTCCAGGCATTGATTGCCTTCAATCAGATTTGCTGAAAGAGATTCTGAGGCAGAATCTTAGATGCAAGAAGCTTATTGAGAAGTGCTCTCAAGAGCCAGCCCTGTAAGGGAGTGGGAATTGGGGAGCAGTTGAGCTGTGGTGCTGTTGTAACTAGGGTTCAATGGATCCTGTGGGGGTGACTTCTGGGGCATGGATTTAGAGCTAGGGATGTCGGGACTGCATGGACACTCACTGAACAGTCATTGGAAGCTGGTTACTCCCTTGGGGACATGTGACTTTGGACAAGGTGGCTCCTTTCAGCCAAAGATAATTCCCAGGAAAGGACTCAGGTATTAGAGACAATCTTTTACCCCACAGAAATTGGGTGTCTTGGTCTTTGAAGTGGGACTTGGAAGCAGACCATTGTAGGTACCACATGTTGTAAATTCAGTTCCCGGGTCTGCCAGGGACTAAGATCTCCAGCAGATCACTTGTCTCTAAAAGTAAGTCTCTTCAGACATAAGGTAGAAGCTATGTGTCAAAGCTGGACTAGACATTAGAATTCTCCCCACCCACCCAAATGCAATTGAATTCTTTACTTTGTGACTTAGCTTCTTGAGATAGCAGAGGATAGTATCCCACCTTTTCTAAAATCCCCTTCGGTTGCTCAGAATCTTTGGGAATTTGACCAAGTTTCACAGGCTTCCCCATGTCTCAGGGTTTCCATCTGCAACGGGGACACTGATGTTGACTTCTCAGGGTAACTGTGAGGCTTAAATTAATTTCTCAGTGCATTTCCCTTGCTCCTAACAAATATCAAGGAAAAACTCAGGTTTGTAGTATTTTGCTTTATTTTAAAACAAAAGTTCATTTGTACCATTCATCAAACCACATGGGACTGAATATGCAGCTATTTTTCTGCATGTGATTATCAGAGTCTGAGAAAGTCCCTTGAGTGTACAGAGGAGACATCACCAACAGTAATAGGTGGCATTAGCAGTGCCTGGGGGACCACAGTGTGTGCCATGGATACCAGGCTGGTTATCTCCAACGGTGCCTCTCTCCTGGTGATGGATGGCCCTGACACACCACCATGGGAACATTCTCTGATGGCACATGATTGCTATTCTGCTTGGATGATTTTGTTTGTTGAGGTACAGTGCTTCTTCAGAGAGAAGCACTCAAGTGGGGCTAAGATTTGCCTCCCCGAGAAGGAGAGGACAGGAAGGCAAGGTGGGAGGGGAGCTGGTGAAAGAAGGATCCTTCATGTGAAGCACATTCATAATGATGTTCAGAGTGGATCTTATTTAAGGGGAGAATCAAGAATGGAAGGAAGGACACTCAGGCACTCAGAGGGAATTCTGCCTTAGAGAGGCTCCTGGTGTCAGCTCTTCTCAGGGATGTAGCCATTCAGTCCCCCATATGAGGGCTCAGATCTGCCCCCAGAGTTCCCTCAGCCAAGAATCGCGGCTCTGAATACCTTGAATGGAATTTACAAATTGGTATAGTGGAAACAGGGCTTGACTTTGGCAGGGCATGGACCTGATATTAGCTTTCAAGCCCTTTATTTATTCGCTGACAGCTTAAGAGACTTTATTTAACTTCTCTAAGTGTCACTGGGTATGACACAGAGGTAACCATGCCTGTTGTAGAGAGCTACTGTCAGAAACAGATTAGATCACAATACAAAGCACCTGGAATTGAGCAGAGAGTCAGTAAAATACATCCTTCACCATGAAGCCACTCTGGTCACTTTCCCCTGATCCTTATCCTTGGAGAGCTCTTAACCTTATAATAGAGCCTGAGCCTAGGTCCTTCCCCTGTGCTATTGGCCCAATTCCTGTCAATGAATGAAGCCCAGGTTTGCTCTTGCTGTTTCCTTCAGAGCTTCAGAATTGTGTTTTGGAGACTTTAAGCCTGTGAGCATCTCCCTGACATGCCTATCTAGATTGAGTGTGACCCAGTATAACGCCTCCTGTGAAATAGCACTATCACTCAGTTTGGCTCTCTTTCCATTCCCATGTATATTGTGAATCTTTCTGTGATAGTTGTGTTGTGCCTTGCCCACCACCCCAGACTACGTTTTACAAGGATGAATTGGTACCACCCATCTCTTTTTCCACCTGTCTCAGAGGGCAGATACAGTCCCAGGATTCTGCCTTCTTGTCCGGCTTGGGAAGATTGATTAGCATGGACTCTAGAATCAGAAGGCCTCTGTCCAGGTCTAGATGTTATAATCACCACTGAGCGAGTCACCTGTCATGTGCTAAGACTTCTTAAAAAGTTAAACATGATGAAAATAATGACAGGACTTTTCTTGAGCTCTTATTGATTATATGCTAAGCACTATTGTAACCTCATCAAACAAATTATTTTACTTAATTTTAATAAAATCCTAATATCTTCAATAGGTAAGAACTCTATTATGCCCATTTTACCTATGGGAATCAGAATCCAATTGTGGAGAGAGAGAAAGGCAGATGTGAGGGGAGAAATATGCAAGGAAGGGAATGGAGAAAAGAACTAGTATTCACAGGATGAGATATGATCACAAGCTGCAGAAAGAATTTTCACTTAAGGCCCTGGCCGTCTTACTCTGTGAACAACCATCCTTTTTTAAAAATCTGAACTTGGAAAAGAAACAAAGTCACAGAGTAAAACTTCAGAAGAACAAAAGATATATTTGTACCCAGGTTCCAATATTTTCCAGCAGTCTTAGAAATCTATCAAATCAGCTTGAGTACTTTGTTTCCCCCAGTGTCTATCCAAGACTCTAGAATAGGTACATGGTTGATGGCTAGAGCCAGCCTATTGGTAAGATTGTTCATTGTCCAGAATGCCTCATTTATGAAACCGCTATTTACTGAACGTATGAAATGGATCAGGTGTGGGACCAGGCACAGGGGATAAAGCCAAGACCTGGATATTGTTCAGCTAAGGAATTAAGTCATGGCTTCATCTTGGGTTTTGGATGAAGAGTGAGTGGGTAAATGGGTCCATGGAATCGATAATATTTGGTTCAAATAAGTTTGTTAATAAAATTTTTTTCTTTGATTTGGGGTTCACAAAATAAAGCATTTTGCTTCTTGACTTATTTATATAATCCATGTGGACCCATTTGGATCATCTATAGTTTTTATTCCCTCCATGTAATTAGTGGTCATATTTAACCTGATCCTTATCTATAAAATGGGCACTATCATTTTCATATCTATTTTTATTTTTTTTGTCATTGTGACCAAAAGATCTGACAAAAACAATATAGAGGAGGAAAAGTTAATTTTGGCTGGTGGTTTCAGAGGTTCACTCCATGGTTGGCCAACTCTATAGCTTGGGGCCCAAGTGGAAGAAGGACATCATGGTAGATATGTATGGTGGAGAAAGGACATAGCAATCAGGAAGGGCACTAGTGGCCTATTTCCTCTAGCCATACCCTACTTGCCTATAGTTATTGCCCAGTTAATCCATACCAGTGGATTAATCCCTTGGATAGGTTAAAGCTCTCATAATCTAATAATTTCACCTCCGAACCTTCTTATATCATCTCACAGATGATATTTTGGTGACACTTTATATCTAAAGAATAGTGCCCACATAACAAAGATATTGCAATTGTTGCCAACATCTTTTCTGGACTGTATGGTGCTAGTAACACATATGAAAAAAAAGTAATAGTCTTTCTAAAATGGCCATCGCTTTCTCCAGCTTATAAATAAGGAAACAGATTCTGAGAGAGACGCAGTCTGAGCAAGAAAACATAATTTTATAAATTCAAGAGGCAGCACCCAAACTTAGGCTTTGGAAGCTCAGATTCCAAAACTCAGAGTTTCAAGATTTTGGTAGCCGTTAAACATCTCCTAATTAGCCTTGATAGTAGGAATTTGTATAAAAATATTGTAGACCATGTTGAAAAAGAATTTGTTATTTTTGACATGTTATCAGAAGAAACAGGAGAGAAAACCAGTGATAGCTGGCACCCACCATGAGCTGGGCCGCACTTGACTTAGCCCTCTAACATTTCTGGGATGCAAATGATAAGACAGAGACTCATGAATTTATTTCTTGCCCAACGCTACCTAGCTGGGAAGTCACAAAGTGTGATAGGAGCCCCTGCCATACTTGGTAACATAACTCCTCCCTGCACAGCCCTGGATTCTCCAGCCCGCACCGTCTCTGTATACAGACTCTTTTTTATGATGCTCTGCATTTTCTGATCAAAAACGCCCACTGGGAATATATGCTGGGAGGCAATTTAGCCAAATATCCTTTTTAGCAAATGATTTATTTACTGCTGCGAGGACAGCATTTTCTCCTAATCTTTCTCTGGCCCTCTTTGTTGCTTCCTGTCTTTCTTGTTCATTTCTCGCCAGGAAGCCTCTTATCTTTGCTGATTTGGGGCCAGTACATCTTCTCCCCGTAGTAAATCTGAGGCTAATAGGCACCCAGAAGAAAGGCAAAGCTTGAGGCCACTCAGAAGTACAAATGTCTCCTCTTGTGATAAAGAAGCTGTTTTCCCCTAAATTCCTAAATAGGATGCCTCCTAACGACCCATTCACATATGCCACTTTTTCTCACCTTGCCATTCTGCAAACAAGGATAAATGAACAAACTTGTATTATTTTGGGACCAGGAAAAATTTTGATAAAAATGAGCTCATTTTAGTAACTTATGCAGTACATTTGATACTGTTGGCCCTCCATATCTGTGGATTCTCATTCATTTGTGGATTCTAGCAAGAATGGATCTAAAATAATTGGGAAAAAATTGCATCTGTACTGAACAGGTACAGTCTTCTTTTTTCCCCAACACTGCTACTTAAACAATACAGTGCCACACTATTTAGCTAGTATGTGCATTAGGTATTGGTAGTGATCTACAAATGCTTTAAAGTACATGGATGAAGTTCTTAGGTCACATGCAAAAGCAATGTCATTTTATACATTATTCTGGATTTTGGTTTCTGTGGGAAGTCCTGGAACAAATCCCCAGAAGTAGGGGGCAACCTATTCGCCTGTCTGGGGAATTGCATTTGACATAAAGGAGTCCATGTTAGAGGCTCATGGAAAAGGGAAGAGGTCACATGGTGGCTTTCCACTCTGAGCTCATATGCCCTGTTTTATGCATTTAGAGGATCAAGTGACTGGGAAGCTGCAAAGACAATCAGAACTCACTGAAAGCCTCTGAGCGCGTTCCTCTCCACCACACTGCCTCTCAAGATAAAAAGCAAGGTGTGCCATGGAGGCTGCGTGGTTGCAGATGTTGTCCAGTAGAAGGAGAGCAGCCTGGCTCAACTCTGCATTCTGCTGCACTTCCCCATGGTTGGTGAAAGCCTTCCTGTCTTTGTATCACAGTCTCAGTGAGCCAGTCCCTATTCCGTTATTTAAATTGTTCCTCCAGCACTCTCTCTCCCTTTCTTGCTTTATGTTTGTCTGCAGTATTTATCACCATCTGACATGTTGCTGCCTGTGTTTATTTATTTACCATCTCTAGTTCTTTGTTGGAGTGTCAGCCCCATGAGGCAGGGATTTCCAACGGCTTTGTTCACTCTTGCCTTCCCAGTGCCTGTGCTTGGTGTAGAGTGATGCTGGCACATCTGGTGAAAGAATGGAGGAGTGGAAATCAGGTATCTAGTGGTGACACCTTGAGCTCTGTTCAAGGTGCTGGCCAGACATGTTTCCACCTGGCACAGGGGGCACAGAGGCATGCTCCAGGAGATGACTTGCCTGTGAGCATTGACCCAGCTCCGCCTGGTCTGAGTGGCTCTTGCTGCCGAACCTTTGAAATCAACATGGGGCCTGTATGTTCATCCTATGAAATCTTGCCCTTTCTACTTTACTATCTGAGATTGTTTTGTGTCTGGATTATGATCTGAAAATGTATGATAGGGTTTTTGTTGTTGTTGTTTTTATTTTGTGGGGGGAAGTATCAGGGATTGAGCCCAGGGGAGCTCTACCACTTTGGCTACATACCCAGCCATTCCTTTCTTCTTTTTTTTTTTTTTAATTTTGAGACAGGGTCCTGCTATAATGCTGAGGCTGATTTGGGGCCCGTGCTCCTCCTGCCTCAGCTTCCTGGGTCACTGGGATCACAGGTGTGCACCACCATGCTGGGTATGCTTGAGAGCTTTGGCTTTGACATGCTCCCTTCAGAGCCTCTGTCCCTGGGGTCCTCCCACTCCCTGCTTTGGATTCTACATTCCATTCTTTCAAGATCAGGCTGCCATCCAGCCTCCCCCAATCCTGGGCCAAGGGCTATCTGACTTGAGGGAAGCATCCCGGAGAGCAGCCCTTCCATGCTTTCACATCAGCCTTCTGTTTCCACTGGCATTCATTTCTTTTCTCTATGAGAACAAGAAGCAGGACAATTTCAGCAGGTTCATAGACTAAGTTCATTTGTAATGGGCCTACTCGATTCCTGTTGTTTGTAGCATGCATTATGAAGACCAATTAGCAGATGGAGAAAGAGAAAGCAACTACTTTCAACCAAAAAGTAATTGCAGTTGATTTTGCAGAATGTCATTCTTCCTACCACCTCAGCTTTCAGGCCACAGGGCCCAGGAACGAGCAGCTTGCTTCTCACATCCCTCTTTTTCTTGCACCATCGGTGCATGGATTCCTTCTCCATTCTGCGTCATGCTCTTGGGCTTTCAAAGCAGCCAGTCTGCTACTCAAGCCACCCAGCTGGTCCCCAGGGATGGAGCCTTGATTCCCCAAGCTGGGCCCTCAGCCCCAGTCCAGAGCCCTCCCACCCAATTCTTGTCTTTTCCGTTGACCCCTGACTTGGTTGTAGGCTTGTCCTGTTTCTAAACTTTGTTGCGTAATCTCCAGATTCAGATCTTGAGTTGACCTCTTTTCTTGACACATCCAGCTTGCTTAATTTGAGCCATCAACTATTTCTTATAGTCAAGGTTTTTAATAATCCAAGAGGCTTGTGTTCATCTCTTTTTGGCTTCTGTTATTTAAATAGTGAGGTTTGCCAAGATCCACTACTCATGGCCAACCTGCCTTAAGGGGGAAAGTCCAACATTTTGTGTAGATACACATGTATACAAACACACACACACACACACACACACACACACACACACTCCTGCTAATACAAGGAAGAAAGGCAAGAAGGGGAAGTTTAAATAAACAAAGAAAATACAGTATATAAATTGTTTACTTCAAGACAAAACATTTTTTTTCCTTAAAAATGCCTTAACAAAGCATAATTAGAAGGAAAATTTCTCAACACACAAAAAAATTATCTTAAAAACCCACAATTAACATCATTCTGAATAATACAAGACTTTGAGAACAGGACCAAGATGAGGATGCCCATTGGAGGTTATGGGCAATTAGACAAAAAAAGGAAAGAAGGAAAACTATCCCTGTTCATAAATGGCATGCCTTTGTATGATAGAAACACTAAAAAATCCACCAAAAACTATCAAAACTAATAAATGAGTTCAGCAAGTTTGCAGGATACAAGATGGATACACAAAATCCAATGTTTCCCTATACACTTAGGATAATTTACAAACAAAATTAAGAAAGTACTTCCTTTTACATTGGTGAAACACTGCTATGAACACTGAAACATATTTCTGATCAATATTAAAGATTTAAATAAATGGAAAACATCTCTGATTCATTGACTGGAAGACTTGACATTGTTAAGATGGCAATTCTCCACAAATTGATCTATAAATTCAATGTATTCTTCATCAGAATCCTAGAAAATGAATGTGGAAATTGGTAAGCTCATTATGAAATTGGTAGAGGTTTGTAAGGGATCCAGAACCGTCAAAGCAATCCTAGAGAAGGAGAGGAAGGAGGAGGAAGAGGAGGAGGAGAAGAAGAAAAATAGGAGGACTCATATTCTGATTTCAGAACATACTGCAAAGCAGTGGTAACCAGAACATTAAGGTGCTAGCACAAGGATGTACAGTGGGATAAAATTACATCAAGAAATAAACCCATGCATCTTAGGTCTACTGATTCTCAACAAAATCTGATAGAGCCATTTAATGGGAAAAGGGTAATTTTCAAAAATGGTGCTGGGGAAATTGAATAGTCTCATGCAAAATAATGAAGTTGGATCCACCTTGGACAAAATCTACAGAAATTAACTCAAAATGGAGCAGACTTACAGGTAAGAGTGAGAGCTACATAATTATAAAAGAAAAAAACTATATTTACTTAGGTGCTTCATGTGCTCTTTATTCTTTCCAAGTTTCCAATTGGTATAATTTTCTTTTCAGCCTCAATGATTTCCTTTATAATTTCTTACAATGTTCCTGGATTGTCCACAAGTTTACTCGAATTTTGTTTTGCTTAAAAGATTCAATTTTTGCCCTTATTTTTGAAGGATATTTTAAATGTACATAGAATTTTGAGTTAATTTTTGCTTCATTTTTCTTTGTTTACTGTCATTTATTGTTTCTGATGAGCAGTCTTTCCTCTGTTGTTCTTCCCAATGTATAGATTTTGGTTTATCTCTGTGTGCATTTCAAATTTTCTCTTAAATATGACATATTTAAATTCATATTTCATTTCACTTTTAGTTGTAGATGGGCACAATACCTTTATTTTATTTATTTATTTTATGTGGTGCTGAGGATCACACCCTGTACCTTAGGCATACAAGGCAAGTGCTCTACCACTGAGCTACGACCTCAGCCTGTCATATTTTATTTCTTTTTACTGATCAGATTCTTGGGTCTTTAATTAAAATCTTTCATTGTTATTTACCAAATTTGGAGAAATTCTCACATATTTTTATTCCTCATTCCTTCTGTAAGATTATAAATTCATGTATAGTAGGGAGTTTGAACTTGGCTCTGATAATTTTTCACAAATCTTTTTTTTTTTCTGTTTTCAGATTCAACCCTGAAGTTTGTCTTCAAATTCACAGTTGCTTTCTTCTGTTTTCCCCAACCCACCCCTATCCGACTCCATTAAGTTTCTATTTCTGATGTTTTTCTTTTTCCTTGTAGACGTTCCATTTTACTTTTTTATACTTTCCATTTCATTGCTGAAATTCTCCGTAAATTCACTCATTATGTGCATAATTTCTTTTAAATCTTCGCACATGTTTTATGGATAACTTAGAGTCCTTTGCTGCTATTTTCTCACTCTGTTGTCTCATGATTGTTCCCGTTAACTTCTTTTTCTAAAAGTATTTGTCACATGGCTTAATTTCGCACATCTGAAAATTTTGTTGTGTGCTGGCTCTTGTGGGTGACCTCTAGTAAGTATCTGGACCAAGGGGTGTTTCTCTGAGGGGACAACAGGTAAATTATTGGCTGTATCCTCTGTATCCTGTCACTGTGGTTTTTAATACATTTGGGGAGTCTATATTTTTCTTATTATTAGAGAATGATGCTCATTTTAGGGAATTTTCCTCACTCCTAAATGGAGCCTGGTTCTCCACAGAATGCCCGGGATACTCAGTGCAGTCTCTTACCCTGCTGGTCTGGGACTCCGGCGCTTCCTGGAACTCTGATTTCTAGATTACTTCAGCTTCCAGTCCTGTGGCAGCCAGTGCTCTACAAACACGCGGAGTCTCTTTACTGCTCGTGTCTAGCCTCACTTTATAGGGACCTCACACAAACTTTCTGGACTTTGTCTGTAGGATGGTCTTCTCTTTGGGACTCCTGAAGTTCCCGCATCCATGGGCACCTTCTCTGGCACCTCAGCTCAGCCCAACCTTGACATTCCTATTGGGCTCCTCACCCTGCTCCGTGGCTGACAGCATGTAATGAAGAGGTGTGCAGGTCCTCATGGCCCCTGACCAGGTCCTTCTGATTAGGATCTTCATCTGACTCTTCCGCTTACCTGGTGGCTAAGACTGATTGCTTCCTTTATTATTATTATTTTTATTTTATGATTGTTTATGGCAGGCTGAAAAGGTCTGGTCACAATTCCTCTCACATGGCCATGGTGAAGTCATCATTCTTTGAGTTTTTATTTCCTACCATGTTATTTTATTTCCACAAGTTTGAGGGTTTTTTATGTTTGCCTTTTAATTCCTGACAATATTTTATTTTGCTCATCTTTGTGATGGTGACATTTACTTCGATAACTATTTCATGCCATTGATTTAGTATTCTCTATCTTACAATTCCAATTACTACAATCCTTGATGACTTAAATGCATTCCTCCAAATTTCTGCTGACTCTCCTTCATGATGGTTTGCCATTCTCAGTGTTTGTCGACCTTTGACTATTTTATCATTGGAAAGACCTTCCTCCAAAGTCTGAATGTTCCTACTAGCTTCCAGGGACTAGGGCTAGTCAAGAGATCTCGTCAACACCCCATAGAAGTCTTGCCTCATTTCTGGAGCCCAAGGCTTGATCTTTCTCTTCAAGCTTGTCCCACAGCTCCCTGAAGCTAGCTTGTGGTTATCTGCATCTGCATGCAAGGGCCACCCAGCTTCCTGTCAAAGGCCAGCTTCATCTACATGCTAGTTTACCTCTGTTGTTTTCATTACTTTCTGACATCGTATGAGAACATAATTGTAAATACCTCTTACATTTTGTATGAAGAATTATTCTCTAAGTTATGTCCTCTTCAGGATGGGTCCTGTGAGAGGGGTATTAGAGCAGTTAATCAGCAAAATTTTTGTAATCAGTCTTTATTGTCTTTGTACAGGATGAGGATTCAGTATGTCTATTTTGCAACTGCACAGAGTGGCACTCAAGATCACAGTCTGGATATTTATATACATTTGATATGTATTGGATGTATACATACATTGGCAAATATTTTGATCAGAATGAATGGGGTGCTTCAGGTTGAAGGCAGGGGATAGAAGGTGACTTACTGATAGCACAGGTACAGGAAGGGTGTACTACTATGGCATCAATTTGGACTGCGCCTGTTAGTATAACACTGAATTCATGTTTGCTTGATGCATGTATTTATGTCTTTGTGGAAAATGTATGCAGAGGAATATCAGTCCATGCTAAATGCACACCTCCTGAAGTCCAGTTGGGTAGAGACTAACCCTAGAAATTTGGGCTGGGGCTTGAAAGGAAATCATGAGGAAGTGCCTTCCTTGGAAATTTTGTTTACCTGAATGACTGAGTGGCTCTAGCCAAACTATAATAATTACCAAAGCTGAGCCTCTAACTTAATTGCCTTACAGGTCCTCTGAGGTCTCAAAAAGTTTTGTCATGGGTAGATATTCCTCTTGGTTAAATCGCAGGAAGGAGCAGGTGAGTCTGACCGGATGTGTCTGACATACCTCTGAATATCTATCTGCGCGTGGTTCTCACACCCCAAGGAGGAGAGGATTTCCAAGAGAAGAGTCTGTCCAGTGCTCAAACCTGAGAAGTCCTCATGGTAAAGCAGGAAAAGCACAGGACTCTGGACTAGATGGCCCTGAGTTTATACTTAACTCCTGCTCTGTGCTAGGTGAACGCGGACAGCTTCCTTTACCATACAGAACCCAGTTTCACCACTTGGAAATGTGCTTAGATACTTCTCCTCAGCTGTAGAATGGTCGTAATAAATGAGATAATGCACACTAAAGTGCATTTTAAGCCTTGGCTCCTAGACAGAGGAAACATGAGCAGACTTAGGCTGCTGAATGCGTCTTAAATGCAGACTAGCACCATTAGGGCATACCAGATGGTTGTCTCAGGGTTCCCAGTTAGGAGAAAAATAGGAGAGAACAATGTTGAGCTTAACTTCCAAAGTAACTTAGCAGTAAGTGGAATCAGAAAATGTTTACACACATTCATTCTCTGCAAATTAGGTTAAGCATGCAAAGAAAAAGGCAATTTTATATTTGGCTACTTTCTGGGGGATATTTAACTATTGGGAGTTATGATTCCAAGAACCTTCAGGCTCATGAAAAATGTGGCCATTTGCATAGTGGACCTCAGAGAGTTCCTCCATAGTTGTTGCTTTGCTTAGACCCTCAGGGTTGGAAAAGCTGAGTTATTCTGGGCCAAGAAAGTTGTGTTTGTTAAAAATAAGAAAATAAATAAAACAGAAAACAATGAGGCAACAAGAGGCTGAAAATCAGTTGGGGTACAAGCTTGTCTCAGCTCCGCCTGCAAGAAGCAGTGTGGCCTTGGCCTGTCCTTCGACACACCTGAGCCTACATCACCAGGTAGAAAAGGCGTGAGCTACTCTTCTACTGACCATGGAGTTCTCCCAAGTGTCCCTTCCTCCTTCCACTTTGAAAGGGCTCCCTTTCCCGGATGTCCTGGATGCCATCCACTGACCTGCATTGGGTCTCCTAAGTTGGAAGGGTGATGGGCCTCACTTTTGGGGGTCATTTTCTTCCCTGGTGCTTTTGTCTGACTGCCTTTCCTGACTTCACATTCCACAGCCTCTTTATGCCCATACTCTGTGCCAGTGCCCCAACTGGGCTGGTGGTGCCATTGCCCCGTCCAACACTGCCTAGATCCATACTGATCTTGCAGCTGGAGCTCCATCTCGGGGCTCAAGTTTGACTTGCTTCAGAAGACAAGGGAGACACTCCCAACAGCCCTTAGAGGTAAATGACCCCTCAGTTCTCCTAAGTGCAGTCAGACTTCTCACATGTGGAACTTCGCACATATAGTCATGGTACTTGTGTGTGTTTGCCACACAGAATCTGCATTGTGGGATTTCGTTCTGCATTGTCTCACTGCCAGTTCACGATGGTAGCTCTCGTCAGCTGCTGTTGCTGGCACAACCTCCCCTGAGGGGGGCTGGAGTGTGTCTCATTTTCATACCCTGGGCTCATGCACACGTTTTTGCATCTCTCCGGAATACTCTTCTCTAACACCTGCAAATCCCAACCCTTTCACTCTCCTGTGTCTGTCTTCTAGAGCACTTACTCCAGATGTAGTTCACCCTTGATTGTGAGGCTCTTAGGTCTATGATGATTTTGTTCACTGTAGTATCCCCACCATTTACAATCTTAGCCCACATCTTATTAGAAAAAAAAAAAAAAACATCAGGTAAGTGATCTGAAGTAGAACACAAAATGTTTGGTTAAGTGAATGAATGAATAATTGCAAGTGTCCGTTGCTTTATCAATGATCGTAGTACCCACGATCCATGTTTGTCTCCCGGAGACTTTGAATTCACTTTGGAAAGTACAACCAAGTCTCGCAGTTTCCCAGCTCCTGCAGGCCTCCTGATGTCAGAAAATTGCTCTCTCTGCAATGAAAACAGCAGGCATCAAGTCTACAAGCCTGTACATAAAAGGATCCATTATCCCTCGAGCCAAATGTCACCATTAGAGTGGCTTCCACATGCTGCCAAAAAGAACATTATTAATAACAGTAATGATAATAATAGTGATCATAATAACACATATTAAATTTTAATTTATATGACACCCAAGATCCACAGCTCTGGGAGGGAATCATTCTCCAGCAAAGGAGAAGGGATAAAGAAAAACTCCAATTGAAAGGAAATATGATACAATTTGGGCGTACAGCCAGGCTTTAAGCTCCTTTGTAGGAGTAGAAAAAGAAAAAGACCTCATCAGGATTCAGACTGAGCCAGACTCCATGTGAGAGTCCTGAGAATCAGGCATACAATAGAGAGGGGAGGAAACATGGATTAGGCTCATTCCAAGAACTCTTCATCATTTAAACTCAGGGCATGCAAAATCTGACCCTGAGTCCCCCTGAAGGATGTAGGACAGACATCTGCCTCAAGGCATTCTGGGTCTCTGTCTATGCTGGGAGGTCGCTGCTAGGAAGAGGGATGGGTGGGGTGGGGTGAAGGGTGAGTCCTCCAGGCTGTGTCTACAGACAATGGTCCAATATTTGGAAAGTGAAGAAAAGATAAAGTAGATGTTTTAGTGGTTGTTTGGACATGTGAAACATTTCCACACATTTCAGAATTCAATGACTCTAAAATGGTGATAGTTAAAGAGAGGAATAGCTTTTATTCTCTATGCAGAGTTTTGTTATGGTGATAGCATGGGCCTTGGAAGTAGGCAGATTGGGTTGTGCTTAGGTCATGCCTCCTCTGCTGATTGGGAGACATTTAATTTTATTTTTTAATTGTTGATGGACCTTTATTTTTATTTATTTATAGGTGGTGCTGAGAATTGAACCCAGTGCCTCACGTATGTGAGGCAAGTGCACTACCACTGAGCTACAACCCAGCCCCCACTGTGAGATCTTGAATATGTCATGTAAATTCCCTGAACTTCTGTTTCATATTATTAGGTTGAAAATAATATTAGGGAGTGTCAGTTCTTCAGAGAAACAAACCATATTAGAAATCCCATGATCTGCCATCCATACACTGAAGATTAAGAAAGCTGGAGTATCATTTAGGCAGAATTCTAAGGTCCATTAATACCCAGGGTCACTGATGTTTCAGGTCAAGCAGAAGCAAATTCTCACTTTCGTCCCTCTCTGTTCTGTTCGAGCTCTCACTGGACTGGATGATGATCACCCTCATCATCAGGGTGGTGCACTTGACTCAGTCCACTGACCAAATGCCAGTCTCTTACAGAAACACCTTGCAGACACACCCAGAAAGAGTCTTTTACTAGCTCTCCAGAAATCCCTTATTTCAGTAAAGTTAACACATAAAATTAACCTCCACATAGAGATTAACCCCCTAGGGTAAAAAAATGCTCAGCATTAGTGTCTGAGCAATATAATTTTATTGAGTACTATAAAAAGTTCACAGTTGAAGCAAAAGAAGAAGGCAATTCAATAGACCTCTGTATATGTGGGAGTCAGATTTAATCAGCATTTGCAAAGCAGGTCTATGTAACCATTTGTGAGTTGAATGGATCTATGGGCAAATTGATTTTTGAGACAAGAACTAGGAAGACAGGATTCCTGTATGCCTGCTGTCTGAGAATGGTGTGGGACTTGGGGAGGCTGCCAGAGGCAGATGATTAATTACTTTAATATTAATCATTGTGTAACCCGCTCCCTGGGCCTCAACTTCGCTCAGGCTGAATTAGGATTCTAGGCATTACTCTTTTTGGGGTGTAAATCACCTTCATTAAAGCTAAGGCTGGAATCCATATTCTGAACTTAATTTAGAGCACATTTTTTAAAGAACACAATTTTTAAAATAAAAATATAATGTATGCACATGGTAAATATTTAAATGGTAAATATTCAATTATCAAAATCATAGATAATTAAATGTTCTTTTCCTTATTAAACCTCTGATGTTTCTTTTAATTAGCAGTTTATAGTCTCTCGCTTATGTTTCTATAATTTTTCTTCTTTCAAGTTAATTTAAAACTTGAGGTACCTGGCATGACTATACATGTCGGGATGCTCCTGGTAAACCTTATACACCATTGTAAGGAGCCTGATTTTATTTGGTAGCAAGGAGAATGGCTGATATATTTGAAAGCAGGAAGGTGATATGATTAAATTTACTTTCTACTTAAATAAATATTTCTAGACCTATTTTATAAATAATTAAAATTTGAAATAAATCACCATAAAATATCAAACAAATGCACTCATACATTGCTGATGGGACTGCAAATTGGTGCAACCACTATGGAAAGCAGTATGGAGATTCCTCATAAAATTGGGAATGGAACCACCATTTGACCCAGCTATCTCACTCCTTGGTTTATACCCAAAGGACTTAAAATCAGCCTACTGTAGTGACACAACTACATAAATGTTTTTTTTTTAATTTTTTTATTTTTTTAAAATTTTTTTAATATTTATTTTTTGGTTATTGGCGGACACAACATCTTTATATGTGGTGCTGAGGATCGAACCCGGGCCGCACGCATGCCAGGCAAGCACGCTACCGCTTGAGCCACATCCCAGCCCTACATAAATGTTTATAACAGCTCATTCCACGATAGCTAGACTATGGAACCAATCTAAATGTCCCTCAATAGATGAATGGATAAAGAAAATGTGGTATATATACTCAATGGAATATTACTCAGATTTAAAGAAGAGTGAAATTATGGAATTTGCCAGCAACTGGTTGGATTTGGAGAATATCACGCTAAGCAAAATAAGCCAATCCCTCAAAACCATTTTTTCTCTAATATGCAGATGCTAATTCACAATAAGGTAAGGGGCACTGGGGAAGAATAATGTTACCTTAGGTTAGGTAGAGGGAAGTGATGAGAGGGGAAGGGAGGGGATATGGGGATAGGAAGGATAGTAGAATGAAACAGACATTATTACTGTATGTGTATATGTGACTGCGTGACCAGTGTGATTCTGCAACATGTACACTCAGAAAAATGAGAAATTATATCCCATCTATTATATCAAAGTGCATAAATGCATTCTACTGTTATGTATAATTAATTAAAACAAATTATTTTTTTTTAATTAGATAATTATTTGTAAAAATGAAACTGAACTGATGGTAAATTGGAAAGGGATTGGATGAAAGCATAGGGACTCGTTAGAAGGATGTTGAAATGGTTGGCATGAAGAATAATACACAATTCAAAGGGGACAAAGCAGTGTTTCCTCTCCTCTTCTGGAGACAATGTTCACTGGATTTAGGGCTTACCTTAATTTAGTATGATACCAGTTTTGCTTCATTTAATAATCACTTCTGTAAAGACCATTTTTCCACATAAGGTCACATTAGAAGATAAGGTTCTTATAATTTTATGGGGCTAGGGTCATTCTATTAAATCCACTGCAGACTTATTTATATACTTATACGTGTTTATTTGTTGGATTACTTTTGTTTCACCCTAATAAAAAGTCAATTCTGTGACAGTAAGAAATGGCTTTCTTCTGTTCGTTGGGGTAGCTACAGTGCTTTATATAAGAATGATAATTACTTGTTGTTCTACTTCAAATATGAATGTTGTAAACAATTCATTTAAAAATATTATCTGAAGAACCAAGATTTATCATGATTAGGCAGACTTTTGGGCTTATTTCTACATTTTGTTTTGCATTTCATATTTATTGTTTTTTTTCTTGATCTCCATCTTTTATCCACCTTCTGTAAGACAGATTGAATTTTATCTAAATCTATTTCCCTTTTCTTGTTTGGAAGCAAAACCTTATTTATTGTTATCCTCTCACAACCTCCTTCAATTGTAATGGTATTCTTACAAAATCTAAGGTTAATCAAGGTTTTTCTTTTCTTTTCTCGGAATACAGTCTATTTTATAAGTTTCCAGTCATTTTTAAACTAATCCAAATTTTCATTGCCACAATTCTCATTCTTACGATTAAAGTTCACTTAAATTTATGTTATGTGGTATGGAACACCAAGTTTTAAAAAGAGCATCTTCAAAAACAAGCAAACAGGAAGCCCTTCTTGGCCTACAGGTCAAAGATCAAATACTTTCCTAGAGAGAAGAAAATCAGTTCACACCACTGGCAAGAGGGAGCGTGTGTGGTGTCTGATACAAAAGGTTTTTTTTAAACTCATGGATTTACAGTGTTTATTCCACTCTTTCCTTTTGCCTTCAAGTTTCTTTATCCTGAAATGCATCTTTAACGCAGCATTTTTGAGTAACAGCCTATGAGAATTGATCCCCAAATGTTCTAATGTTGCTCTCACTTTTGAGTGGTGATCTGTCTGGCTCCACGAGATTCCGAGTTGCCAGTTGTTTCCTCTGTTCTTTGAGGATGTTATTTCATTGTTTTGGGGTGCCTGTTGTTGCTGATGAGAACCCCGTGGACAGTCAGTCCATCGGTTCTCCATGGGATTCTTCCACACTTGCTTCTGCTTGCTTCTCTTGGGCTTTCTGCAGTCCCGTTTTGCTGTGTGAGCTTTTTCATGGTGCAACTAGAATTTCTTTGTACTCTTCCTGCTAAAATCTTGCTATCCGGTGAGCCGGGTCAGATATCTTTCTTCCATGCTTGAAACCTCCTCATTCACGATTCTTCAGAGGTAAGCTTCTTTTCTTCCCTCTGCTCTTCCCCTGGCTCCTCTTGCCTGGGTGCTGCCCTCTCTTCCTCTCCTCTTCCTCTCTTACCTACTCATCCTTCATTTCTCTTTCTCTCCAGCATCCGATGGTGTCATCAGATCTCCAAGTTTGAAAGATCTTTCATATGGAAATTTCAATCCAGCCACATCTATTTTGAGTTAAATTTATTCTGTTTAAATTTGAAGAATGTTTAATAGTGAAAGTTCTATTTTGGACATTTTCGAGTTTGCTTGTTCTTTTTCAGATGATGTCATCTTTTTTATGTTTATACTTTAATTTCCTTCATCATTTTTAATGCATTTACCCACTAGTAGTCTTAAGGTTTTAGGGCTCCTAGGTTTACTATTTTTGCTGCATTTCTAGTTCTTGTGACATTAGTATTTACTGTACCTTAGGATCCCATCATGCATGTTGTTTCTTTATGTGGTTGTAATTATTTTTATTGTTTTTGAGCTTTTCTTTCAAAACCGATTTTCTAATTATTTTCCCTGTGGGAGCTACTGTGAGGAGTTTCCTAATTGCTTCTAGAGGCACCTGAGGATTTGATGATAGCAGACTCATTTTTTATTTTTATTTATGTGCTCAGTACCTCAGACCTGGGTGCCTTTAAACCACACCCAATGTCCTTGATGGAGTCAGGCTTCCCAGACCAGAAAGCAGAGTGTCCCCTGAAGGGATCACTCTTCAGAAGTCCAGAATTTGTGCAGGACTCTGCTTTTAGGAACCTAACATCAAATCTGAATCTCCCTGGGGAGCAGATCCCCATTTTTACCCTGGACACACAACCCAATCTAAAACCGAAAGTGCCCTTACTTCTTCTCTTAGGAATGGGACATGGCAATTCATCATTTTTCTTTTGCATTCATTTCTGTGCTACAGTTTGTTATAGTTTCTGCAGGTGCATGATTTTAATACTAGAGGGACTTATGGACATCATTTCAGAGAGTCCGAGTGACTAAAGGATTCTTCTGCCCAGGGTGGTTCCAGAGGTTGCTGGCACTGCTCACGCAGACTTTGGACTGTCTTGAAGAGCAAGAGCACCTGACCATAGCTGCAGATGAATACTGGAGAGCACTGTGCCAAGTCAGAGAGGCCACCTGAAGGGGAGTTGACTGAGGAAGTCCCGTAACAATAGGGGATTTAGATTTTCTCCTACATTTTGGTATGACTTTATTTCCCATACTCTCTGATATGGGCAATGATAATTTTGGAGACAATGACAACTGATTTAGCATGGTGAACACATTTTGGGCACACAGATGACCATGACGAAGGTGGAGGTCCTGCAGTCTGTCTGCCCTTCATGCCAGGTTTGGACAGCACACCTCGGCAGCACTTGGATTTTCAGGTTTGAACAAAGCAGCTCGTGACCCTAATTTTTCCAATACCTCCTCTCTCTGGATCTGGAATAAGATTTGACATTCAGTTGTCCCCTCCCCCTACCAAAAATGAATTTGCTGAAGGTTTTCTAAGAACAAAAGGAGGGAAAGAAGGCCGTTCCTCTGAAGAATGGAGCAAACGGACACCCACACTGGGCTCTTCCCAGGCTCTCTGCTCCTCTGGCGGCCTGGCCTCACTCTCCTGGTCGGTGCTGTGGGGCCTCACACACCCCTTCTTCCTATCCCCCCCCCCCCAGGCAGGCAGTCTGCCAATGGTATTAGAGGAGCAGGTGTGAGCCAGGCTTGTCTCTTCATCACATCAAAGAGAATATTTTTGTCTTAGAAAATTCTATCCAAAATCTGAAATGACTTGAGCTCCTTCTCATTGGACTAGAGAAGCGCTCACCAGCTCCTCTGGAGGGAAGGAGCCATAAAGCCCCCCCCCAGAGATGGCCAACGGTCCTTGTGCAATCTCCTCTGAGAAAAAGAGAAGGGAAACGAGGTGAGAGCACTCTGGGGCACCGAGAGAAGCAGTTGGTGGGGTCTGTGAGCACCAGGGTGTTCTGCACCCAGCAGGCTCCAGCCAACATGGATGTTGCTCCTGGACCTAGAACTTATTTCCCATTTCTTGTCCCTAGGGGAGTCTGATATTTGACCTTGAATGTTATTTTTATATTCTTTATTTGTGATCACTTCCAAACAGCAAAGTTTAGTTGAATTTAGTTGCCCTGAATAAAACTTGTTGTTCACCCATGCAATTTAGTGTAGCAGATGACTGTGTTCCAGCCAATAGTATGTAAGCATAGTGTTGTGTGTGGTTTGGAGATGATTTTCCAATGGGACTGCATGTTTGCTCATTATCTTCTTTCTTGCTGGGAAACATGATGAGGGATACCTGAACAGCCATCTTGGGCTCTGAGGTAGAAGCTGTGTGCTGACAGAGTGGAAAACTACCAAGGTAGAAGGAACCTGGGTCCTGAAAATTTCAGCAATTTCCCTTACCTTCTCAACATGGCCAATCTTCATACTTCTTTTATGAGAGAGATACATATGTCTCTTGTTTAAGTTGTTGTGTTAACTTGTCAGATTGACTTCATCTCAACTAACATGTCTTCCTTTAGCTGTAGGTTTTTACATTACTCCATTTTCATCCTTTTGCATCATTTAAGACACAGTTCATGAGAGCTTAGACACAGAATCAGCCTGGTTGTCCATGAGCAGATGAAGGGTAAAGAAAATGTGGTACAAATACACAAGGGATGCTATTCAGCCATAAAGAAGAATGAAATTCTGTCATGGCAGCAAAGTGGATGTAACTGAAGGAGATGGTGTTAAGTGAAACAAGCCAGACACAGAAAGACAGGTACTGCACGTTCTCTCTCATATAGGGAAGCTAAAATGGTCAGCCTGAGTGCAGAATAGTAATTGATAGACGTTGGGGAGGGGGCCTTGGGAGGTGGATAAAGGGAGGTGGGATCTGATAATGTGCATTGTCCAGTATGGAAATAGAACACTGAATCCCATTAAAATGTACAATTAATCCATGTTAATCAAAAATAAAAGATAAAAAAATAAAACACAGCATCTAACCCCACTACCTCTCATCCTCTACTGAAGCCAAGACTGTTGGGTAGGCGGCTCCTTCAGCGCAGGGAACCAGCACTCTTGGACTTTGCAGAGCCGGAGCTGCTTCCCTGTGAGAGCTGCACTGGGATCATTAAGCGGTTACTGAACACAGTCATTGTGCATTTTTCTTCCCCAGCCTTCCTGATTACTTTTTTCTTTTTTAGTACAAAGAGCTAATTAAGTTAGAGTAACACAAATTTAATATATGCACTCTATTAATGGGGAGTAGGTTGCAATGCAAATTTTACAACTAATTTAGGAAGACTGCCATTTTGAGAACAATTTGCCAAAAGTTTTTTCCCCCATTTGACTTCAGACATGGGAAAACCAGTGCTTTAATTACAAACTAGACCAATACAGTGTGTGAAATCTTGTTTAGTGGGTTCGGATATAATGAGCTCTCAGAAAGCAACGAGAAGGAAAATGATCATCTATTTATGTGGGTTTTGCTTCCTGGCTTTTCTTGTTTGCCCTTGTTTGGTGGACTTGTCCACTGAGATTTAAAGGCACCGTTTCCAAAATAAGGCAGAAATACCTTGTAAACATTATGGTGCGAAGCTGGCAGCCGGTCCTTATGAAGAGTACATCAGTGCCTGGACTGGGTAGAGTGCCCATCACCCACATCAGGGATCCAGAGCAGTCCAAGCCAGGACTTCCTTGTTTCTGACTGGTGCTGGCCTCCTGTTGATAGAGGCCAGAGTGTTGCCAGTTGAACATGAGCCAGAAATAAGATGTTATAACCACCCTCTGCTCAGCCCTCTGTCTGACCTGCCTGTGAGGCCAATACCTGCTCAGTTCCTTAGGACATTTACTATTCCCCAGGGGTGGCACAGAGGCTCTGGTGGTTGGAGGGAAAGTTCACCAGGGGGCTGTCCTAGGATCCGGTGTCTGCTGAGACAGTGGCACACACTTCATCCAATACAGTGGCCTATTGACTATATTTCCTTCTGGACTGCATGTTCCAAGAAGACCCTACACCTCTGCCCTGACCACTGTCGTACCTTTAGTTCCCAGCACAGCCACCTGCAGGCAACAGACATTTAAAACACATGGCTCAAAATAACAAATGGCCCTCTTACCTACAGAGCCAAGTGCAGACTCTTTTGCGTGACATTTGAGATACTTCCAAATCTGCCTTTAACCTTTTTACTATATTTATTTCATACTTTTTTCCTGGAGAGGGTCTAACAATTAAACTGAAGGAGCCTGACTTCCCAAGCAGGCGTGGACTCACGTTCTGTTCACTGAGCGTCTTTGGTCGACTCTTAAGATGTGTTTTACAGTGAGTTCTCTTCCTAACTCAGCAGCTGCTTGCAGAATGAATTTAATGACAAAGGCTTATGGCTTAGCCACTTCATTCCAGAAACAGTCCCAGGTGCTGAGGTGGCTGTGACCGGGACTGGAGGGTAGGAGGACACTCGGCAGGGAACGAAGGCAGGGAGGTCAGAGCATGGGTTTCTAAGCTCAGCCAAGTCCACCTGAGAAACCCTGCCACTGTGCTCCTCAAGAACAGAGGGAGGGTCTGTGGCATGGAGTGTCGACAGGTCTGAACGCCATGGCTGTGTTCAACAAGACACACCCACCTCTGCTTTCTTCTCTGCAGCCACTATGGGTTGTAACACCGACTGCTGTGCATTTTCCACATAGCCACCATGTCTCTGATCACATGCAGTCGCTGGCCCTCCCTCTCTGACTGGAGTGTGCTCCTTCTCTGTACCAGCTGGGCCACCTTGCCCCTGCTCTTCAGAAATTAAATGAAGAATCTCCATCAGAGCTTTGTTGACCACTCCCTCAGTTTGGATCAGATGATCTTCCCTGTGCCCATGTCTGTCTCTGCTCTTGACCTTTTCAATGACCTGTTTCCCTGTTAATAGCCACATGGGAATTTTGTTGAAGATCCCTATGTCGCAGACTCAGACCCTTCAAGAACAAGGGCTGGAGCTGGAGTTTTAGCAGCTTTCCTCGGAGGCACCTATGGATCGTTGGTTCCTTGTGGCTGGGGCATCTCTCCTCATCATTAAGTGCTCGGTAGAGGGCCTGGAACCCGGGAGATGGCCAACACGTGATCGTTGAGTGAGTGAGGGGCGTTGGAACAGACCATCTGGACTCTCCCTGTTTGCCCCACTTGGTTGCTACAACTCCCTGCCCTCATTCATCTAGCCTCACCTCGGAGTCCCTTGCTTTCATCGCTGCATCTGCATTCCTCCTTTATTCTATCTCTGTCTGGGCCTTCTTTGGGATTTAGCCCTTGTATCTATGGTAACATGCCACATAATTTATTTATTTCCTAGATTTGTTGTCTTTTGCCAGTCTTCTCCCACTAGAATATAACCTGCTTGAACACAGGGATTCTTGTCAATTTGGCTCAGTGATAAACTTCTACTTCAACTACCCAGAAGAGCCTCAGGGTGCATAATAGATGCTCAGTGAATATTTGGCAAATGAATGTATGCATGACTTTCCTGAGATGGATGTACCTTGGTACGGCTTTACTCCTGAGCTTACCTATACAATAAAACTCTTCCTTCCCCCTTTGATTCACTGCTGCCAGACAGTCCTATCCCGGTTTTACCTGCTTGCCAGTGACCTTAATGGACCCCTCAGTTCTCAGGCTTTCTCTATAGGCCACAGTTTCAGATATATCTAGGATTGGTCTGACTTAACGACCTCACAATGTCACTGGCCATTTCAAATCTCTGGGTGATTAAGGAAGTGTCACTTATTGTAAGATACTAACCCCTCCACGAGAGCCAAGGTGTCAGCCACGGGCTTTGACTTGTCTTAAGGTTGGGCAAGGGGACCTCTGCTTCCTACTTGGAATTCACAGCTTTCCCTTGGGAAACAAGGAAGACAGGGTTAGATCCGTCACACAGATGGTGCATCCCTGCGTCTGCCTGAACGACTGTACGTGTGGCAGGCGAGCTGGGGAGGGATGGCTGGCTTCGCAGGCCTCCTGGCCCATTAACAAGCTGCTTGGCTGAATCCTTTTACCTTGAGGTCACTGATTAAAAAAAAAAAAAAAAGATTCCTGGTGCTGGAAAGTGCTTCTGTGGAACAGATGGCTACAGAGTGTCTGCATTTTCAGGCCAGGACCCAGGGAACAACTGCTTCTCCTTCCTAGAGGAGAAGACCCAACACGAAGCCCTTTTCCTCCTGTTTGGAGGGAGTGGACTCTGAGGCAGGTGTTAGGAGCTGGCCTCTTGGAAAGGTGGCCTGAGATCTTTGATGGGTGCCTCTGAGCATGCCCATACATGGCTGGAGACCTCAGGAAAAGGACAAGTGTGAGGCTTATCTGATGTGGAGCGGGGTGGAGAGGTGGAGGGGGGCATTAGGGTTAAACGGGCAGCAGGGTGGTGCAGGGGGACCAACTCCAGGATGGGTTTCAGACACGCATGGGATCACGGGTTTGTCAAGGAAATGAGTTTTAGAGGTGACTTCCTACACTGTAGAATCTGCTACTGTCCATTTCATGAGGCAATCGTATAATTCGTAGGTGCATATAAACTGTGAAGTGCTGTGGCAGTCAAGTTAGCTCACCAACTAGCTGACCCCTACCCTCTTGGGGAATGCCAAGTGTCCCCTTTCTCTTCATTATCCAAATTCCACCTTTGAAGGCAATTTGATTCATCTCTCCTTGATGTGACAGAACGAGGTTCCATCCCAAGGTCATCCCATTTGACCAGCAGCAGTGCTGGCCTGGCAGGCATGCTTGGGTGAACACAGAGGGGTTCCCCTTTTGGGAGAATGGTCCTCAGCACTGGCTAGCATAAAGGATCATTCTATTCTTAGGAATTTAGATGGAGAAAAAAAAAGGCAGATTGCACAAATATCTATTTTCTAGAATTCTTTCATAGCATTTATGTTAGTAAACTAGTAAAGAACTATCTACATGTCCATTAACAGGGAAAGTTTAAATTGGCCTACAGCATATCCACCAAAAGCTACAACATGTTTACAGTCACTCAGTAGGTACAGTATTTGAAGAAAAGAAGGATGGCCTGGTCTAGATGAAATAGCCAGGGACGGTATGCCAACTACGGCTTGCTAGCTGATTTCATAGTCTTTGTCAGGCTATGGCAGAGATTTGGATTTGAATTCTCTTTTCATGTGTGTGACCTTAGGAAAATGACCCAACTCCCCTGAGCCAGGTTTCTCAAATGGGAATGAAGACAATCTTTATTGTTGCGAATTTTAGTTGAGACCGTGCCTATTAAAATATCTATGGCACAACCTGTTCCAGAATGAGCAGTTGGTAATGATCTGTTTGTCCATATCATAACGCGTTATAATTAATGCACGCTACTTCACTAATCAGAAGAAAATGCAATCAATATATAAAGGGGAAGAGGGGGGACAGACACTGACAGAAACTCTGTGGCAAGCAAGACATCAGAGGCCCTTGCTATGTGTCTGCCACATGGTGGGTAATGACCACATAGTGACCGTGATAGGAAGAACTGTGGCTAGAAGTTCTATATTTAAACATAGGAGACTCAGAAGAGACCTCAAGGTGCCTCAGGTCCAAGAGAGATTAGGACTGGAGGGCAGAGCTGCAGCCAGTGTGTGGACTTTGTCAGCCCGTCCAGGAGAGGACGCTGGACAGAGAGGTGCATTGTTGAGTGGTGGGCCCCCATGGTCTGCAGGTAACCTAGCTGTGGACAGAAGCCCATGTGCCCATCAGCTTGGAGAAGAAAGCCTTCACTGGGTGGAGGCTGAACGGGTTCCATTCCACCCTTGTGCTGCTGTCGATGTGTGTTACTAAAAGGGAGTATTTTCCCTTCAGGTCACCCCAGGAGCTGCCACAACTACACCCAATTCTACCGAATTAATGCACGTGAAGCTTGTTTTGAGTACCTCCTACTGTCACCCAATGCCACCCACAGGAGTGTGAGGGCGTCATGGTGCCCCAGAGCTTCTGGAAGTGGCTTTCTGCTCCACCAGAGGGTTCTCCAGCCAGGTTTCCATGAACAGAATGCAGGGAAGGCAGGCCGGCCTCTGCAGAACTTGACCACACTGCACAGGAGTGGCACCTGAGGTGCCCTGCAGGCTCTTGAGCTTGGTTTTCTCATCAGTGAACAGGCCTGAGCAACCATGTTTCATGGGCTTCCTACGAGGATTAACTGGAGACCCACTCGGAGGATGCAAGAGCCGTGGCTGGTACCTAAATGCTTCTTGTTTCCACTTCCCTCTTCCGCCTTCCCTTCATGCCTGATGCCCCACCCCGCTCTCTAACATTTTCCCTTATTTTTCCTCGTGATTTTCCTTCTTCTTTTTCTTCACTTTCCCTGACAACAAAAATAATGTCTTATTTTCATCTGGCGCTTTTCAATTTGTGCACATATGTGCTTATGTATTCACAGTTGATCCTCACCAAACAAACAAACAAATCCATGAAGAATAGAAATACAGAATAGATAGGAAGAAAGAAAAAAAAAACAGGAAAGAAATAATCAAGTGAGCAAGACTCATTCCTGGGAGGCTGGTGGTATTACTTCAACTTTATGGGTGAGAAAAGTGAGACAGGGAAATGAGACACTTCATCCCAAGATGCAGGACAGGAAAGACACACTGAGGCTGGACCAGTTTTGGGGGCTGGGGAGATGGTGGATACGCTCATTTGTTCTGTGTTTCTACTAAGTTAAAATGGGAGGAAAGTGTCAAAATAGGGTTTTAAAGACTAGTTCTATTTATAAGTTTCTGCTTTCAAACAAGACAAGGTTGCCATGATTTATATCTTTTTCACCTGGGGAAAACAGGTAAAAATCTAAATTTGTTGATTTTGCCTGTCAGGTGGAGGGCAAATGGCCTTTCACAACTTGTCCCTCCCCTTCGCTGGCCTGCTCAATTATGGTGGATTGCAGGGAACATTCTGGTAGGAAATCAAGCAGGAGCTGGCCAGATGCTTTGGCAAAGGAAGGCTGGAAGACTTTTCAATTAAAATAAATCACAGTGATTGAGTCATCATGTGACGGAGGCCTTGATGGCAGCCGAGAGGAGCATGCTGGTGTGTTTTCCAAGGCCGGAGCCTCACTGCAGGGCCATGAGGAGGGAAGGAATGAGGGCCAGCCCCTGTTGGTCTCAGAACTCAAGGAAAGGCGCCATCACCCTTACCAAGCAGGCCGAGCCTCGGGCGCAGCCCTGCTCACTGGGCTTTAGACCAGGCAGCCAGTTTGATTAGGACTTGGCAGACACCAGGTCCCCAGAGTAATTTTGAACCTGCCCCAATCACAAGCAAATATCAAGTCATAAAATGAAAGCATGGAATGGCCACTTTCCCAACTCCTCATCTCACAGACGAATAGAATGAGGTGTGCAGACTCACAGGGACGGTGGGGTGGAGCTGCTGGACCTATGTTGGCGTTTTCTTTTGTCCACTGCTGGCCACATGACTGAGGGCCTGTGCCTGGGAGGCCTAGGCCTTTGTCTGCTCATGTGTGAAATGAGGACAGCACGGTCTTCTTCCCAGAGTCCAGGGGACCAGGATGAGTGGAAGGAACACCCGGGTGGGGGCCCTGGCACAGAGGAGAACGGAGTTCCCGGCAGTTAGAGCAGGTGGACCTGGGACGCACAGCTTGGAAATGGCGGGGCCAGAGCTGGTGTTGGAGCCTTTGGTCTCTCCATGACCGCTTAGCCCCCCAACGAGGAATTCAAACACTGTGTGACTCTCTTGTACTCTTTAGTTAGCCCACGGCAAGGAGTGGGAGGGAAGGTCACCATGACATCATGGGAGGCTGGTCTGGGAAAGGGCTCTGGACTGTTTACTCCAACTGGTCATCTGACAGCTCAGAAAAGTGACTCAACCACCACCACCTCTGTCCCCTCTTGCAGGGACTCTGCTCCTTTGTCTACCTGCTTTCTGCAAGGCAGAACTGGCTTTCCTCACTGATATTTAATGATTACAGCTTCAATGTGACCCCTGTCTTGGGGACTTGTTCTTTTATTTGGTCCTGACTTTAAGCTAAAAGACTCTAATTGTAGAATTATAGAGTTCAACCAATCAGTTAGAAAGTGGTTCCAAGGACACCATGCAGATCAGGCTGCTTCTCTACTACGGTTCTTGTTGATCTTCCCAGAACCTCTAATACCCTCTGCGTTTTAAAGAACACCAGGGGCACGTTTATATAAATAAATGTGAAGGTCCAGTCCTTGTAGAATCTTCATTCAGTTAGCACACATTCAGGTTCTACAAGGTTCTAGATGTAGCTAATGACCTAGGAGAGAGAGAAGAGTGGAATCAAACATCCACTTCAGTTGAGTATCGATGTGCACAATGAGCTCAAAGGGGCACAGGGAGGGTATGCCTGGGGCCTGGGGGTCTCAGAGGAGAGCACAACAGGGAAGAAGGTCAGAGGCTCACAGGAGAGGCTTCCAAGTGGCTGGGAGGAGGGGCATTCCAGGTGGTGACAGGGGCCTATGTAAAGGTAGTAAAGCTGAAAACTCTGTGGCATTGTAAGTTTTGGAATTTCAAGTCAGTTCACAAGGGTGGAGGATGGATAGGACGTGGAGAGATTCACGTGCTGAGTCAAGGGCATTCAGGAGGCAAGCCAGTGGGCTGAGCAGGGGGATGCTCTTGGAGTGATTCAGCATGACAAGTTGAAGGAAGCTTAGGAAGGGTTCCTGGGCTAAAAAGTGTGGGTCCTTTCCCTGTGAGCAAAGGAAGTCAGTCTTACTGCAGTTGAGGGGCTAAGAACACAGCCCCAGGGATGAACTACCAGGGCTTTCATCCTCATAAACCTGTGGGGGAGCAAGGGTTTTTGCCTTGATTTCCTTATCTGCAAAATGGGAATAATGAAGTGCTCAGTTCCTAGTGTTGATCAATCAGGTCTGGGGGAGAACTGAATGAGTTGAATGATGTGAAACGTTTTTACCCTCATGTGGCTGTGTTGGTGTTGCTACCAATATTATTTATGGATACTCAGCAGAAGGGAAGAGTCAGGTGCATGGTATTATTGGCAATGGATTTTGTAATAATGAGAAAGATGGATTAGGAAAGGTTCAAAAAGGAGACAGGGAGAACATTCATATGCAGTTGTATAATTTGGGGGATAGATCATGTAGGTGTAAGATTTGGTAGAGGTGATAGAAATGGAAGAAAGGAGAGAGCTTAGCAATACTCTCATTAACCAAAGTAATAAGCTGCCTCATTAATTTGAGTATTGTATTAGTCAAGATTCTTCAGAGAAACAGAAGCAACTATAAATATTTAACTATAAATATTTATATCTATCACCTATCAATTATCTATCTATCTATCTATATCTATCTATCCATCCATCCATCCACCTAACTGAAGAGATTTAAAATAAGGAATTATTGGCTCACATGGTTATAGAGGCCAAGAAGTCTAGGATCTGCAGGCATTAAGTTGAAGATCCAGGGGAGCTGAGTCCAAAGACCTGAAATCCAAGAAAGTCATGTAAGTTCCAGTTCAAGTCCAAGGTTAAGACAGAGGGCCAATGTCCTCCTTCAAAAACGGTCGTGCACAGTGAAAGAATTCCTTCTTACTCTCAACCTTTTACTGTATTCTGTTTTTCAACAGATTGAATGAGGCTCACCCACACTGGGGAGGGCAATTTCTTTACCTAGTTTACTGAGTCAAACGTTTAGCTCATTTAGAAACACAGACATATCCAGGAAAAACATTCAAATATTCAGGTATCTCTTGGCCCAGTCGAGTTGGCCCATAAAATTAGCCACCACACATGCCAAGCTACCCCAATAGTCAGGGGCTAAAATAGCAAATGTGAACCACTGCTCATATAACTGCCAGTTGGCTGGGGTGCATCTGACCTAGGCTTGACTTGGCTGGGCACACTCATGTGTCTATGCTCCTGTTAGAGATTGGCTGACCAAGGTTGTTGGGTTTGGCCCAGTAACTCTGTTGCAGGTGTCTCTCATCCTCTGTCTGTCTAGGACTGGGGGCCTGGTGTAGCCTATTAATGGTGAGGACAGAGCACCCTGAAACATTAAGGACTTCTTATACATAGGCTTGAAACTGGACTCTGTTGTTGCTCTCCATGTGCCATTGGCCAAACCAAGGTCCAAAAGGTGGGAAAGTACTGTTCACTCAGGAAGAGGCTCTGCCAAGGGTATAAAAAACCAAGGTCTACAATTAAATCCACTGTACCTAATAATTTATTTTTAACCCAAAATTAGATGGGCATAGCTTGGTGATGAATTAGCAGTGAGGCCAAGGATAATTTCTTATCAATTTTGAATTTTAACTTATATTTCATATAGTGTAGCTGCTAGAAGTATTTATTGCATGGATTGACGGACAGTTAGGTGGATGGAGGGATGATGTGTGTGTGTTTGTGTGTGTGTGGGTGGGGGGTTGAATGAATGAAGGCATTAAATAAAATATGACCCATATTTATTTTTTCAATGGGGTAAATAAAATGAAATTTATTTCAAAGATTCTTGAGAAATATAAAATCAAAACATTGGTTTATCTTATACTATGTGTCTGGCACCATGTTACTAACTTTCACTGACATGGTCTTATTCAATTCTTGCAGATCACATACCATCCAGACATTTCACAGATTAGAATATTCAGATGCAGAGGGTTTAAGCCTTTTGCTAAGGATGAAGAGCTAGTAAGTTGTAGAGCTGAGATTCAACTTCTCACTACTTACAGCATGGTGTGACCAATGCATATGTCACAAGAGAAAGAGTAGAACTTCAATGCATAAGTCTCATTAATGGGACTTCCTGCACTCCCTGATATCTCAAAACTCAGGGATTGGAGAAAGGATGTCTTTTTCCCAGATTGTAACTTTGAATTAATTGAAGTCAATTAATCTTTCTGCATTTATTTTTACAGCCTCTGAAAACTGGGTGTAGGGCCAGACAAATGCCCTTCTAGCTTGTACAGTTTACCAGTTCGCACACCAGGTGGTGTTTGAAAAATGAGAATAAGGGGCTCAGAGCAGAGAGTGAACTGGGGACACTTTGAAGCCAACTGGCTTTTGCCAGCTGGTCAAAAAAATCTCACAAAGTCTTTAAAGCAGACTTGAAGTCTGCTCTAGCCATGATGTATGCAAAGGTGATTCATTGGAGGGGAGACACCTGTGTCTAGAGCTGTCTTTGCTGTAACCCACAGAAGGTGAGGAGAACCTCTGGAGCCAGCACCCTGTTGCCCTATTAGAATGCTAGACAATGTTTCTGGACATACATTGGCACCTGTTGTCTTGTCTTGCTAGTTCCCTTGAAGTGCTTACACTCTACAGCCATAGTCCCTTTTAGTTAGTAACACAACTGCCATTACCTCCTCTCAGGTTGTGATAATGTTCATAATGCCCGGATCAAGCTCCCATGGTCATCTTGAACTCTGCATACAAAGCACTAAGACAGTTGAACACCCTGCTTGGTGCTACCCTTTATTGGCATTTTGATGGTATCTTAAGCACTTTCCTTTGCATTGGTCGGACAATCAATTCAAAAGAAGAAGAGGTAGGAGCAGAAAGGGTGACCTCAGTGAAATAAGCCAACAGATTGGCTTATGGCAGTTCAAACTGAGGGAAAATGATGTACAAGTTCATCAAAGCTGGGTGTAGCACAGATTTCCTCTCATCTACTGGATGCCCTGACACAAGAGAAATATTCATCAGCTGGGTTGTTTGGCAATCTGACACTGAGGTGAGTTTAAATATTCACTTATGTGTTTATGAGAATACTTATGAAATGCACAACACTGCAATTAATCTGTGCTTTGCAGGGCAGTGCTGAGAGTCACAACTCTACTCACTAGATTTCAGGAGAAAAATCCCATAACCTTTTTATTTCATTCTTGTTTTTCTCAATGTTGGAAGTTAGGAGGTCTGGCCAAATGTCAAATAAGATCTTTCGTCACTTATCTATTTTCTGAATCTAGGTCTATAAACAGAGAGCACAATTTGGGTTGTTAGGTTTCATTTCATCTGTGCACAGTGTCATTTACCTTCTTCTATTCTTGGCAGGAGGATTGGAGATGATGCTTCAAAAGAGCCAAGTGTACTCCCTGAAGATGGGATTTGGCAGGAGCAATGTGACAGTGAGCTGAAGGGTCCCTAGCCAGCAGGGAGCAAGAGGAGAAGAGATTCAGAACAGGCAGGAATGTATGAGGCTGTAGGAAGTGGCTTGGAAAATGCCTCCACTCTGTCCCAGGGCTCTTGGAATGTGTTCCAGAGATGCACACAGAGAGGAGGACAGGTGTCCTAAGCCATATCTCAAGTTGCAAAGGCAGAATGAGCAATCATTTGCTGAGGACCCACTGATGCCAAATACACTAAAGCAGATCTTGGCTGGAAGGGTAAAAGGTTGTTTGAGGAACATGATCTGAATGAGATCTGGTACCTTTAAAAGACCTCATGGCACCAAGGAGTAAACAACAATGGAGTGTTGGGAATCAATCCAACGTCTGGATATGATGTAGAGTACTCCAAACTTTGGGTTCCATACTGGAAAATGAAAATTTCAGTATTTGTGAGTTATATAAAAATATCTTTTCATTCCTGTTCTCAGCATGAATGCCCTGCATTCTTTAGACGTACATGAACATAGTTAACTTCATTTGCCATTAAATACGTTTTCATAGTATGAAAGAAATTTTTAGTCTGTTTCCAAGGACAAAAGATATGAAGTGAACATACAAGATTGAAGCAGATGTAAGAAGTAATCAATGAATTTGAGAAAGGAAGCTGAACATGTCTTACTCTATCTCTTCCTCTCCTCTTTCAAATTTGTATAGAGTAACTTATAGAGTAAGTTTACCTGGGTTGGATGTTAAGTGGTGGGGTCATATTTCAGTCCGGATGGACTAAGGCAGGCTGGGATAACAAATATTCCCAAGTGGAGCTTGCAAATAACAAGATGCATGTCCATGTGAGTCAGCCTTGTCCCTGTTCATCAGGCTCTTCACATCTGTACCCAGGTTGATGGAGACCCATGTATTGGAACATTGCTCAAATTCTATGGACTGAAGAGTTTCTTTACAAAATTCATTATATTGAAGCCTGATCCTCCAATGTGATGTTAGTTGGAGATGAGGCCTTGAGGGAGTTAGGTTTTTATAAAGTTTTGAGGGTAGGCCCTCATGATAATACTCATGCTTTTATGAATGGGGATACCAGAAAGCTCTGAGTCTCTAGCTACCTCTGTTTCTCCTTCTCTCTCTCTCTAGCCATGTGAGGAGGACACAATGAGTGTGAAGCCAGTAAGAGAGCCTACACCCAAACCTAACTATGTTGCCACCTGATCTTGAACTTGTAGCCTCCACATTCTGAGGAGTTGGTTTTTGGTGTTTACGCTACCCTGTCTATGGCATTTTGTCACAGTAGCTTGAGCTGAGATGCTGGTACTCTGGCAATGGGATAAAAGAGGAGAAACCACCCTCTGGCTTTAAAGCCACTCTTCAAATGTTTTTCTCCTCGCTTCTTCTTGCATTTTCTGCTGAGAGCCATAGCCAAGTAGGAATGACACATGGCATTTTGAAAGGTGACCCTGCTCAGGGATTAGGGCGGCTCCAGGTTTAGGGTGGATCCTGCTGGATTAGGGTGGCTCCAGGTTTAGGATGGATCCTGCTGGGAATAGGGCGTATCCTGCTGCCTCAGGCGCCTGCTCCTTGAGTTCCCTTGGAGTTCTCGCGGGGTTTTGGGAGAATTGGTAGGAGAATTGGTAAGCAGAGCCCGGTGGAGGGAGTGTATTTTCCCAGAACGTGTGTGTGTAGAGTGGGTGAGAGTTCGGGAATAAAGAGTTGCTGTTGGAATCTACAAGTTTTTGTGGTGGCTCGGTTATTTTGTGCCCAGCCAGACTGCGGCAATTTTCTTTGTTCTCAAAAGTCAGATGGCCATGCTGGAGGCCAAAGGAGTGGGAAATTACCATCCCCTCTCAGACGCACAAGTGCTTTGGGCAACATGATGAGTCTAATGAGCAAGCCCAACAAGTGTCCAAGCCCCTCACACAGAATGATCAGTAATTCAACTGCTACTTTGATCTTCATTTTCAATTTTCTGTAATAGGTTCTGAACTCAGGAGATGAAGAAAACAGCTTACCTCCTCAAACCCATGTATTTGGATAAAAATCCTGAACCAGGAAGTAGGACGAGGAGGAGACAAACATGAAGAAAGAGAAGGGAACCTTCTTCACCCGTATTTCAACTGTGTGCCCAGCGGAGTATCTGGCACTTTGTTGTGTCTTAGAAAATCCTCTTAAGGTGAACGTCGCTATTTTTAATTTACAAGATGGGACATTGAGGCTCTGTGATTTATGTAAGCTGCTGAACTTGCAAAGGAATCCAAGCCTGCCTGGAGCCCTGTAAACACATCTGGAGTGGGTATATTGTTAGCCCCAGAATAAAAACAAAGGTAGAATGAAATGGAAATAGCATCCTATTTTCCTGGAGGATTGATTGATGCTAAAACTTAAGCATACTGCAAGGAGAAAAGTGCCCCACAACTTTTACTGCTGTTTCTCCAACACACATCCACCCATCAATTCATGAATCCACCTACATATTTACTCAGTCAATATTTAGTGAGCACTATCTATACGCCAGGCAAGTTGGTGAGTTCTTTGTAGCTGTAAATAAGACATGTGGATTATTGCTTTCATAACCTCAAAGGCTCTGAAGGAGAATAGACCAAGCAATGCCAATAATAAAAGCCACACAGGAGAAGCACAGGTGTATGACAAGTGCAGTTTTTACAAAAGGGACCGCTTCTTGGTGGAGGTGGTGTTTGAGATTTGTTGGTGAATCTCAGCTGACTGGTCTGATCCCCCCACGTCAAGCCTGCAGCCTGCCTTTGGACACCTTGTTCCTCTAATAAGTTGTGTTTGAAGAACTGAGCATTAGGACATTTTGGTGGGTCTGAGTTTTCCCTCTGGCCCTCATCATCTGTTTTCCACAGGGAAATGGGGAGCTGTTTTCTTGGATCAAATGTCTGCTTCAAAACTCATGTTGAACCATAATCCCAAACTCAAATATGAATGGTATTTTGAGGTGGGGACTTTAAGCAGTAATTGGAATTAGATGAGGCCACTGGGTGGGACCACAAGTTATGAAACTTGTGGTTTCATAAGGAGAGCTCCTTCTCACCCTGTGCTGCCCTCTGCCATGCTGGGATCAGCAAGAAACCCTCACCTGATGCTGGGAAGACGTGGGCACCATGTCCTTGGACTTCTTCATCCGAGTCAAACAAGCTGCTATTGTTTATAAATTACTCAGTTTTTGATATTTTGTTGTAGCCATAGAAAATGGACTAGGGCCACTGTCAAGAGACTGGTTCTCAGGCTGAGGGAAGAGTGATTTCCATTCTAAATGGAAATGGCTAATGAGCTTGCGTCTCAGCTCAGAGCTGAGGGCCTGCTGGGGTAGTGGGAGAGATCAGGCCAGCAGTCAAGTTAAGACAGGATGTGAAACCATTCCCGGACTCCAAGTTTCTCCTAAAGGGTTCCTGACCCTCCTTTGCACCCTCCCCTACTCCCCCCTGCCTGGCTGGCTCCTGCCTCAGGTCTCAACTTGCCTGTCACCTCCCCACAGCAGCATTCTCTCTTCTTTAAGGTGGTGTGGGGACTCCTCTGAGGCCCTGAGTAGCATCTGGTGCTTTCTGTTGTGGCTCTGCAACCCAACACTGGTAGCATACTAAAATCCCCTTAGTATGAAAAAATGATTATTCCCAGGTCCTCCCTCCAGAGATTCTGACTGCAGCAGCATGAGACAGCCCCTGCACATCCTCAGTTTTAAAAGTTGCCATGGTAACCCTTCAGTGCTTCCAACGTTGGACCCACTGCTCCTCAGCCACACGGCCCACTCTGTGTTGTATGTTCCTCCCTACTTCTCCAGGGCCTTCCTGGGACAGCACATTCCCTCATGCTAGGGCTCATGAATCATCCTTGTCTTAGATTCCCTGAAGCTGGCCCATGGAGGTATTCAAGAAATATCTGTGAAAGGGGAATGAGCCATGAAGAGTGACATATTTCTCTAATGTCCACAATGAAGGTGCAATTAAATTTCCCACGTAGCTGTCCTTGAGATTTTTCTTGGGGTCCTCCTTCCTTCGTTTGATACTGGATCTCCTCTCTTGCTGTCCTCTGGGTTTTCAATTTAGCTCCAATCAGGTTTGGCTTTGAGGAGGACGCCCTATTTTCCTCACCAGAATCCTACCTCCTCTAGGTTTCTGGTTGTAGAGAAGATGGCCAGCTCATTCACATAAAGCTGAGGGCAGAGCCTGGACAGCAGGCATTAATGGTAGATCGGTACATAGCAGGACAGTGGGACCGAGTTGGAAACACTGAGTCCTGCTCCACCTCTTACCATAGGGGCTTAAGGCATTGAAAGCAAGAGAGTTAAAACAATATAAGGAAAGCACTAGAAGTCAAGGAGCTATCCCTTACTATATGCTCCTATGTTCAATGTCTCCGTTAATCCCCACAAGAAACCAAGGAAGTAGAAGTGGACATACCCTCTCCAGATGACGGGCCTGGGCTGGCATCCTGGCTCTCTGTGTGCTAGAGCTGTTCATGATCCACGAACACTGCATCTGGTTTATCAGCAGGTCACTGTCACTCTTTAAGCCTCGGCTTCCTGTCTACCTATGACTAATGCAGTCCTGCCCGTGTTCCTCACCAGGGGACCCATGATAGAGTAAGGTGAAGCCAGGCTGCCCGCCTACTGCCTGTGAGACCTCCACCTCCGGACCTCACCTCCTTGCGTCTCAGTTTCCTCTGTGGTAAAGCAGCGATGACCTTGATGTCGACAGCAGAAGCTTACTGTAAGATTTAGAGGAGTTGACTTAGGTCGAGTTCTCAGTAGAGGGTCAGGCATAGAGTAACTCTGCCAAAATATTAGCTGCTATTATTATTACTATTCCATTAAATTATTATCAAACTGAATTTAAAAGGAATTAAATGGCATTATTATTTTAATTACTATCCAGGGGACTTTGTTGACTGCCAAACAGCAAGAACAGAGGCTCTTGAGCTGTCTGTCGATAGACGCGACTAACACACTGAAACTGGCCCCGCCTCACTCAGCACACACTTCCAGAAACAACACTAGATAAGGATTCAGGAAAGCAGGGCTGCGTCCCCTGCTCTGAGGCTTATTTGCTGGGAGATGCTGTTCAGGTTCACCTGTTCGGAGCCTTGTCTACACATAGTCCTGCACCTTCTCCTTCTCCCACTGCAGGGCTCTTGCAGAAATGAAAGGCGGTTACAGAGCAGGTGCTTAATGATGCTAGTTCCTTCCCCTAAACTAGGTGCATGCACAGAACACTTTGCGTGAACCCAAAAGCACCACAGAGACAGGTCCAGAAGCGCCTTCCTCTTGTGATGCTGCGGCCTCTCAAGGAGCCATTGTACTAATGTAGCAGAGGCAGCTGCGCTGTGTGAATGGCTGGAAAGCGTGGCGTGGAGGTGAGGACACGTGATTCAACACAGGCATGAATGAGCCATTCAGATGGAGGCTCTCAGGCAGTGGAGTATCTGGGCTTGCTTGCTGACTTGGCCCAAAGACCCCAGTTTCCGGGGATGCCTTGGTAGGCCAGCCAAAACACTCAGGCCCTGAAGAAAAACAAAGGGCGTCTTCAATGCTCATTGCAAGGATGAATAAGACGATCTCACAGTCACTGACACAAGGACCACCAGTGTTCTCAAGACCTCTGAGATGGTCCACTCCATCCTCAGATTCTCAGGAAACAAACAGAACAACAGCGACCTAGACCTGAAGTCTCCTGTGACACACAGGCCACATGGAGCCTTGATTCCTTCACTCATCTGCAGTTCACTACGGAATGCATGCTGTTTTCCAGGTTCCAGGCTGGTCCTGGTGACAGGAAGACAAGCAGACAGTCTGTTCCTTGGGAGCTGTCAGAAGCAAATTCCAGAACAGGAGATTTCATGTGCTCTGAATTACCTCCAAATGGCCCCTCCCACCTGTTGCAAATGTTTCAAGATGGTTACAAAACATTGGTTTCCAGTGTGGTCTTGGTCTCTGACATTCCTCCTGACTTGGGATCAGTGTGATGGACAAGATCTGTGGGTCTCCTCAGGTGGGCCCTCCAAGTTGCTTGCTGCTACAGGAAGCCATCTCCTGTCTGTTAGCAGAGGAGACTCTGTTTCAGCCAGCGGTGGCTCCAGTGAGATGTGGAGGACTGAAAGTTATCCCAGCATTTATTCACATGCTGTGAGACCCCTCACCTGGGCTGCTTCTTCAGACAAGACCAAGGTGGCCTTCTTCATAGGACTCTGGGTTCTGATTGTTACTCCTTTCCCCACCCCCTGCAGGCCTGGGGTAGGGTTAGCCTCGCTGTCCCTGGCCCAGAGTCTTGTACTTCCTCCGGGTCTTCCCGTGGCCAGCCCTCTCCTTTGCCAATGCACCCTTCACGAAGCTCCCCTAGGATTCTCCTGTTCTGAATGCGTCATCCCTTTCCTGCAGGAACACTCAGTGGCACAATGTGGGAGAAGCATACTGGGACATTGTCTGATGGTGGGGAGAGAGGAGGAGAGAAGGGTGGTGTCACAAGCATCTGCATCTGGAATGTCCCCTCACATGTCGAGGGCTTGGTTCCTAGGTGGTGGCATACGGGGGTGGTTGAGACTTTAGGAGGTGAGGCCTGGTTGGAGAAAGTGGGGTGTTGAGGGCGAGCCATTGAAGGGTGCCCTTTGTCCCTGGCCCCTTCCTCACTCTTCACCCTCTGCTGCCCATTGTCACCAGGTGAGCAGCTTTGCCATGGTGTCCCTGCCTCACCGCAGGCCCAGAACCAAAGGAGCTAAGGGACCCTGGGTGGAAACCTCTGAAACCATGGCCGAAATAAATCTTTCCTCCTTTAAGTTGTTTATCTCAGATGTTTTGTCACAGAGATGGAAAACTGACTAACACAAGAAGAAATAAAGGAAAGCAAGGCGGGGAGACTTTGCCACTGAAGAGAATTGGTGGGTTGGGAGGTAGCATGGAGGGCTCGCTCTTAATATAACCCAGCTACAGAGGAAGGAGCAGGATTTCCAGGGCCAGGTATTTCCATCGACAAGCTTTTCAGGAAGAAATTGTTTATGCTGTCTTCCAGAGGAGAAAAATTAGAAAAAAAAAGTTATTCAGTTATTTTTATCAGGTTGGTAGAATCTTGGTTTTAAAAAGTCAATGGATAGTATAATGAAAAAAGATATAATTCGTCTATCTCATAGCTAAAAAAAACAAATTATAAATAACTTAATAAGTTTTATTCCAAAAAATCAAGGATGGTTTAATATCAGGAAATCCTTTAATTAAATTCATATTTGAAAAACAAAGAGGAAAACACTCGATGTTGGGTGTGTTCTGCCTTTTATCGCTTCCCTGACACCCACTGGGAGAGCTCCCCCTTGGAACTCAGCCTCCCTGCCTAGGCGGGTGCCATCCCACTAGTCAGCCATCTATCCCCTGCCATTTCCCTCTGTGTGGCTCTTAGCATCTGTCATGTCTTTTCCTTCTGTTTCTCTTTGTCCCCTCTGAAAGCTCTGCCTGTTCCACGGGTTGCTGGCTCCCCTGAGCCAGCTCCTTACTGAGCTCGGTTGCTTATTCTGGTTCTTGGCCGGCAGCTTCCTCAGCTCCAGCTGGTCTCTGCCTGCCAGGGCTGCTTTGGCCAGGATGGCAGGGGTCTTCTCATCCAGGCTCCCCCTGCCCCCAGGTATCTTCTTCTGCTCTACCTGGCAGTGAGGGTTGGAGGAGGTCTAAGGCAGAGCGTGATCTTGTTCTGAGAGCTTCACAGTTGGAGAGGGAGGAGGAAATCCCCACGGTGGAGAGTGTCCGGGGAGCCTCACCTTCCTCACTTCCGCAGGTCGGGGCTCTACTTCCAAACCTGTAGGATGGAGCAGTCTGGGACGGGCTTCTAGGCTGTGATCCTCCAGCCCCGGAGTTAGAGGAGATGGCCAGGTTGTAAGTCTGCACCCGCCTTTGTCAAACCCTCACCCCAGCAGATCCAAGGGTGATCACCTCCCTTACAGTGTGCTGATCTGCAATCTTATCTGAATCCTTTGATTGGCAAAAAGAATTCTGTTTCTGATAAAAAGCTGCTTCTAGCAAAGGAGGCAATCAATAATGTGAGGAAAGAGCCTACAGATTGGGAGAAAATCTTGACCACATACACCTCTGAGACGGCATTCATCTCTAGGATATATAGAACTCAAAACTTATCACCCAGAAAGCAAATAACCCAATCAATGAATGGGCTAAGAAACTGAACAGACACTTCACAAAAGAAGAAATGCAATCTATCAACAAATATATGAAAAAATGTTCGATATTTGTAGCAATCAGAGAAATGCAAATCAAAACTACACTAGGATTTCTTCTCACTCCAGTCAGAATGGAAATCATCAAGAATACAGGCAACAGGGCCTGGGGTTGTAGCTCAACAGCAGAGCACTTACTTTGCCTATGTGAGGTACTGGGTTGGATCTTCAGTACCACATAAAAATAAACAAACAAAATAAAGGTATTGTGTCCATTTATAACTAAAAAATATTTTAAATAAAAGAATACAGGCAACAGTAAATATTAAAGAGATTGTGAGGAAAAAGTACATTCATACATTGCTGGTGGAACTGAAAATTGGTGCAACCACTATGGAAAACATTATGGAGATTCCTCAGAAAACTTGGAATGAAACCATCATTTGACCCAGCTATCCCACTCCTCAGTTTATACCCAAAGGAGCTTAAAATCAACATGCAACAGTGATGCAGCCACATCAATATTTATAGCAGCTCAATTTACAAGAGCTAAACTAGGGCACCAACTTAGGTGTCCTTCAGTAGATGAATAGATAAAGAAAATGTGGTATAATATATTCAATGGAATATTACTCAGCTTTAAAGAAGAATGAAATTATGGCATTTGCTGGTTAATGGATGAAGTTGGAGAATATCATGCTAAGCACAATAAGTCAACCCACCAAAACTAAAAGCAGAATGTTTTCTCTAATATGTGGATGATGATTCACAATAAGTTAGGGGCACTAGAGAAGAATGGGATTGCCTTAGATTAGGTAGAGGAGAGTGAAGGGAGGAATGGGGAGGAAATGTGGGGATAGGAAGGATGGCAGAATGAAATGGACATTATTACTTTATGTGCATATATGACTGCATGGTCAATGTGATTCTATAACATGTACAATCAGAAAAATGAGAAGTCATGTTCCATCTATGTATGTTATACCAAAGCACATAAATGCATTCTACAGTGATGAATAACTAATTAAAACAAATTTAAAAAAAAATTAGAAAAGAATTACGTTTCTACATTTTAGAAAGACAATGTTGTGCATAGACAGGCTTATGTATTGCTCTGTCAATGAGCCTATTAATATCTGACTGTGAAACCTGTGACTGATCAAGTGAAGTGGGGTTCATGGGGCCAGGTGGCCTCACTATGGCTCAGGTTTTATCATCCCAAATTTTCATATTAGGCTGTTTCTGGCCCCCAAATATGTTATCATATCTTTTAGCTTTAAGACCTTTTTGAATTTTGACATGGGCTCAGAGTTTTTGACCTTGTATCCAAAAGAGATAAAATCCAGGGGAAGCTCCTAAAGCACTTTTGTTATCTGATCTCCCCCATGCCACGGGAGGAGAGGCTAATTAACATACTCAGTATCGGAAATTAGCTCTTAGTGGTAGGAATCATGCCTTATGGAAAGAGCACTTTTAGATAAAAGTAAAGGTATTCAGGATCTGTGTCTGATTTTAGAAACACACCACCCTTGACAACAGGAAGTGCAGAGAGGAAGTGCAGAGAGTCCCTACTCTTCAGTCTCAGGGATTCCTTGGACTAATCTTTAAGGACCTCACATCCCTGTGTGAATGCAGGGGACTCTTGGCTTGACACAATCAGAATTCTGCACCTGGAACTGGTGCCTCTCTTGGACCTTCCAGTCCAGGAGTGTTCTTGGCCCCTGGAATTTAAAAGGCCTGGCTTCCCCTCAGGCTTTCTGAGCAGGACATCTGGACAGTGAGTGGTTGTTTTAGAATGTCCTACCTGGTGATACATTGAGGTCCAAGACATGCTTCCAATAAGGCCTAATGGGAGGACAGGGGCACAGCTCCGCTATGCACCTCTAACTTCGTCTCCAGTTTCCCTGGTAAGAAAGAGCGCGAAGCTGTGCTCACACAGCCCTGTGACCTCGCAGCTGCTGCTGGCTGAAGAACCTGCCCTGCCCTGCAGGCACCCTGAAGTCACTCTTCTCATTCAGTCTTCCTCCCAGGGAGGAGTTGGGGAATCTGAGGACCAAGGTTCCCTGCCTCCACGCTTCAGAAGGAGGGCCCAGTGGTCCATGGAAAATGTCTGCATGGTTATCCTGCCAGACAGTGACTCAATTCCCACTGTAGACAGCTGGCATCAACAATAAGCCACACAGTAGGAAGAAAAGGCTGGTGTGCAGATCTGGACAGGCAGGGGGCCCCACAGTGCTCTCCCAAGCCGAGGAGCACACATGCTGACACTGGGGGTTTCTACAGAGTTTGAGAAAGAACAGACCCAGAGAATGTAAGAACGACAACAGCTACGTGGTGCGCACTGTGTTCTGGGTTCGTGGAACCCAGGCCAGTGCTTGACCAGTAGGATGGAACAGGTGGTCAAGGAGGGGAGTTGCGATCCTATCAAGTGGGGGCAGGTCTGAGGATGTATGCACAGAGCTGTCCAGTTATAGATAGGGAACCCAGGGGTAGAGTGGAGTGCGCAGGCCCAGCTGCAGAGACTGAAGGGAAGGGGTGGAGACAAGGGTCACCCAAGCCAAGGCCATCCTCTCAGACCCACCGCTACTATGTCCAGGCTCTTCTGGTACTGTTGTGAGCTTTGGGGACCTAACTTTCACGGGGAAGCCCATTGGTGTCTGTGGCTAGAGGATTCCCCATGGTGTGGAACGAATTTCAGATTTCCTCCAATTGATATTCACCATTGATTATGAACTTGGTTTCTGAACATTTCCTTTACATCTTACCTGTGGGAGTTAGATCAGGTCCCTTGTTCTTAAAGTGAAGAAAATATCTTTCAGTGGGTTTTGGAAGCACCTAGTACCGGCCTGGCCCACAGCAAACGCTTAAGAAATAAATACAACACCGTCTTTCCTTCCTTCCTCCTGAAGGTGTCCCACAAAGACCTATCAGAGTGAATCAAGTTTAGCATGATGCTCTCATCTGCCTGGGAGCCTCCCTTCCTTTCTTCCTGCAAATAACCTGCTGCCTGGCGTGCACCGACTTCCATCTGGGGTTTTAGATTCAACTAACTAAAAGTCATTGTGGGAGACACAGCTGCCTGAAGAAGCTACAGGAAGGAGCCACAGAGAGACCACCTGCCCACCTCGGCTGCCCAGGAAGATGAGAAGAGGGACCAATAAAATGTCTCTATTTTCTGAAACGTACCAAAGATAAAAACGTAACAAAGGTAAAGCTGCATGTGGGCTATCTGCAATAACTTTCAATTTGAGGAAGTGAGAACCTGTGGCTAGCTAACATTTGGGGCAAATTTGATTGTGTGATTCTGGAGAAAGAAGAGGCCCCAGAGAGTGGTCAGCAGGAGGAAGAGGAGTCAGAGAGCTGCTCTGAGGGCACAGGTTGCCATCATCCAGCAGCCTGACCGTGTGAGGGAGTGGACTTGGGAGTGAGGTGCAGAGAACACGCCTCCTGGAATTCCCGGCATCAGTGGGGTGGGCTTCAGATGTGGTTCTGTGGGATCCAGCCTTAGAGCATGAAGGGGGGACAGGGGACTGAACCAGCTGAGAGATGGTGGTTGGGAGACTGCCTTAAATGCTGGCTCTGATGCCTGCCCTCTGGGTGACCTTTTCTTTCCTTTCTGAGCTGCATTTTCCTGGCAGAATTGGTTGGAAGTTAAATGTGATAAAGCCAATACAATAAATGTACTGCCTCCAGCACAGGAAACGCTCCAGGAAGCATCCACTGCAGAGTTCACTCACCATGGGGGCCTGGACTTTGGGTGTTAACAAACTGGAAGAAAGGTGCCCATCCATTTAAGTATGCTCTCTCAGTCACTAGTGTCCTGCCATTACAGACCAGCTGGGGTTCCTGGAGGATGCCCATTCCTGGGAGAATACAATGCTTATCGATGGACTCTTGTCTACGTTGAGAAACATACAGCAAGATTTTCTCAGTTGTAGTGTGTCACACACCCCTGCAAAGAAGATGGGCTTTTGTCCTGTCTGCCCTTTAGGTCATGAAGCTAGACTTCAATGAAGCCAGCCAGACTGTATTGTGTACTAGAAAGAACCTGGGATTTGAGGTCAGGAAGGCAGAGGTTTGCATCTGTCTCATCATCTTTAAGTCTTTTAAATTAGCATATGTTCACTGAGGCTGGCCCAGGTCAAGGTGTAGGGGCGCTGAGTTTGCGTAGGGCAGGCATAGAAAGACAGGTTGGCACAAAGAGAACCTGCATGATGTTCCAAGTTCATAAAGGGAGGAGCTGTAGAAAATGGGCACAACTACCATATACAGAGGGGGATGGAGGCGGAGACGAGAGAGGTCAAGTCCAGCTTAAGAAGCTATATTCTGGAAGACTTCCCTAATGATAATATCTGAACAGAGTCTTAAGGGATGAAGAGGATTTGAGATTCAGGGTAGGACAACTTAAATAGCCCGAGGCTTTATCTTCTTGGCGCCTCATTTTCCTGGAATATGGAATAGAAATCACATCCATTTAATGGGGTCATTAGAAACATTGACCCAGGGCATTAGAGATGCTGCATGACTGAACCTCAGCAGCTGTAAGCTTTAAAAGACTTTGATAATTCAATAGATAAAATGGTATTTTAATGTTTTTATAGCTGCATTTTATACAATTAATGCAGTTAAAATGTTTCATATACAGTCAGCCCTCCATATCCATGGGTCCTGCCTCCATGGATTCAACCAAACATAGGTTGAAAAATATTTGAGCAACATTTTCTTTGGTATTAACATGTACAGACTTTTTTTTTCCAATATTTCCAAAACAATATAGTAAAACAATTATTAACCCAGCATTTACATGGTGTTAGGTGTTGCAAGTAATCTAGAGTTGATGGTATGTTTGGGGGGCATCACAGCAAAGACAATGTCATTTAATATAGAAAGACCTGAGCAGTGCAGATCTGGGCATCCTTGGAATCACCCAGGGGTGACTGCAGTTATTGTCCATCTGTATTTTTACTTGGTTCACTTTGAACTCTTGCCCTTGAAACCTAAAAGCCCAAGTTTTAGACGTCAATGCAGTATCTAGGAGGGCAAAACCACACAGTAGGAAACACATGAGACAGGAGGAAGTGTCAATTGTCATCAATTCCAGGTAATGAGACTTACAAAATGGGGCCAATATGTACAGAACTGAACTTCCATGAAATCTCCTGGATTTCCTTAATTAAACAGAGTTTTAGGCTTTTTTTCCCCTCCCCTTGCTGTGAAGACAATCCTTAAACTCTAATTACATGTTCACTCTCTAATGATTAACTTTTATCTCCAAATAGAAGTCCTGCTGTGGTTCTGGAGATTCGGAGATGTATGAGGCAGCTTCTCTTCCCTTGAGGGTCATGTTCTAGTAGAGATGGGTACATGAGCAAATGTTTCACTCTAACATCATAACTGCAATGGTGGGGCAGTCTCAGGGCTGTATGAAGAGCATTTGGTATCTACCGTTGGGTTCAAGGTCATCTTAGAGAAATGGTCAGTCTGGGCTTGTTCCTCAGATTTGCAGAAAATATTACCAGAAAAGAAATGTTACATGTTTCACTTTCTTGGATTCAGTCTGAGTAATTTCTCATTCTTTATGCAAGATTTCACATTTTGGAATCAGAATGGAAACACACACAGAATCCTTGGGATTGTACATCTAGCTTGGGTATTGGGGTACCAGAGCATGAGCAGTGGCTGCACATGGTGCTTTGCTGGTGGGAAGAGCTACCATGTGCATCTGTGTTCTGTGTGTGCTGCAGATGTCATGTTGCCCATGACTGGGACATGAGACCTGAGATTCAGTCACCACTGAGTTCCTACAGCATGTTCTATGGTTTGAATGTCCCCCAAAAACCCAAGTTGAAGTTCAGTTGCCATTGTGACAGTGTTGAGAGGTGGAACCTGTAAGGGATGGTTAGGCCTATGGGTCCTACACTCATGGATGAATTAATATCATTATTGGGGGATGGATTAGTTATAAAAGGGGCGTTTAGCACTCCCTCCCTGAGTGATGCTTTCTACCATGTTGTGACATAGGAAGAAGACCCTCACCCTCACCGGATTCAGCTCCTCCATCTTGGACTTCCCAGCCTCCAGAACTCTGAGTCAGATAAATCTCTGCTTATTACAAATTACCAAGTCTCAGGTATTCTGTTATAACAGCAGAAAATAGACTAAGATAGCATATTAGATAATATCCTTTATGGTCTCCCTCTTGAATCTCTACTCATTCATTCAATACACATTTGCCAAATACCTATTCTGTATCAGGTTTTATTCTGGACTATGGGTCAGCAAAATTTTGTAAAAAGGGCCAGAAAATAAATGTTTTAAGCTGTATAAGCCCATAAGCAGTATCAAACATAAAAGGTATAGGTATTCTAAGATGAGAGAAAACAAACTTCTAAATTTTTAATTGCTAAAGTTAAAAATATATTAATGTTTAACTAATTTATAAAAATAGGTCTTCAACAAGAAGAATGGAATTACTTTTCTGAGTGCTATGATCTGAACGTTTATGTCTCTTTAAAATCCATGTGCTGGAGCGTAATTCCCAATGCACTGGTATATGGGGTAGGCCTTGAGAGATGCTAGGTCGCCATTATTCCACCCACACCACTGAGATCTGCAGCCCTATAAAATGGGCCCAAGGGAGCTGTTGACGCCTGCTGCACTTTGGGGAAGCAAGAAGGTGCCATGTTTAAAACAGAGAGCAAACATCACGTCTGTAGGCACCTTGATCTGGAACTTGACAGCTTCCAGAGCAATTGTTTGCAAATTATCCAGTCTGGACTGTTTTTTTTTTTTTTTTTTTTTTTTTTTTAACAGCAGCCTGAGTGGACTTGGACAATGGGGGATGCCATTTTACATAACTGGGATTCAAAGTTGGTCAAATTGATCATAAATCATGATCTCTAAAAAACATTCCTGTCTTTCAAAACTACAAAGAAGGCAGCGCTGGGTTTAGTCCATGGATTGTTATTTGCTGAGTCCTATTCCAGACACTAGAATGTAGATGGGAACGTGTCGGGTAGAGTAAGCCCATTTCTTCTCAGAGCCTCCATCAACATGGGGTGAGTGAAAAAAGACAACTAAAAAGTGTCTGAAGACACGACAGGAAAGAAGATGTAGCATGAGTGATAACACCCACGGAGGCTGCTCCAGGCAGGGTCCCCAGGGACACCTAAGACGTCTGTTCAAAGGTGCTAGAATGGTCAAGACTTTAAAAATGCCCCCAAATGCTGGTAAAGTTTTGATTTATTTTCAACTGTTATGAGTGTGTGAAATGGAACAACAGGTAGCTTCTTCTAAGTTTCATGTACATTTGCCCTACCATCCAGAAGTTATATTCTAAGTATTTACCAAAGAAAAAAGAAAACACAAATCCACAGAATGCTTGTATGAAATATTTATGGGAGGCCCTGTCGGTAATAACTCCAAACTGAAATTCACCCAATTGTACATCAGTGGGGTATTAAGCTGTTGCTGTTCTTGAGAAAAAGCACTCTGATCATTTGTAGCCCTCTCCAAATGGCAATCTCTGATGCTTCTCTGATGGGTTCAAACCCTTCCTCTGAGGGTCAATGTACCTTTGGCATTGGGCTGGCCAGTGGAATGAGCTGTGGTGGGTTTGTGTTCACAGAAGGCAGGATTACCAGGGAAAAGGTGTCTTTGTTACCTCTGAATTTGGACTATAAATGCCAGGGGGGTGTGATTGCTAGGCCTCGGGGTCATATTTGTCAGTGTGACACACGAGACCCCCTCACTGCCATAACAGGAAAGAAATTGCAGCTCACTTAGTCACCTGGAGGCATTGGTGGTGCAGGGCAAGGTGCGTGGCTGGGGGTCAGCCAGGGACCTGGAGATGACAAAGCTGCTGTCACTGGCTGAAACTAGGTGGGGCAAGAAGAGCTTCCTGCACTTTTCTTCTACAACAACAGATAGCCATTAAAGAACCACATCATGGAGCGGAGCGTTAGCGTTGAGTCTGCAGGGATTGTGGAAATCTCCCAGTGGAGATCACTGGATCACTGGATCTCCAGGTCCATGAAAGAAGGTCTGGGGTGATGGTGGGGTACAGAGAGGGCAAACAGAAGGGCCTTCCGGGTTCTGCCACTTGTGAACTGAGAAGGTGACTCATACCTCTTGCACACATTGTGGTTCTAAGTAAGATGTTGCTTCATCTAAAAAACAGTTTTCAGTTCTGAAGACGATTTGGAAATTACCTATTTTGTCCAAAATATCCAGAGCCGCTTTGAAACTTTCCAGATATTTCCTGATCCTGCAAAGCATGCTGTGGGTGGGGTACATTTGAGGAATGCTAGCACGGAAGGGTTTTCTGAGGTCAGGCCTTCCTGAAACAGCCCTAAATCGAGGATCTGAGTGCACGGGATTTCTAAGGAAAGATTCTAAGGAACTGGCTAGTAGAACAGGGCAGGAGGAGGGGAGGCAGCAACCATGAACCCCCAGGTGAAGACGTAGCCTCAGCTTGACCCACATGGAGCTCAGGAGTGTAAGCGCAGAGTTTATTTTAGGGTAAGGAAGGTGGCCTTGATAATCCAGCATCAGCCAAACCCTGCTCACAGACCACCCAGAGGATGTGAACGCTCAGATGTTTCTCCCTCTCTGTGTAGCTAAGTTGGCTCTAGTAACCTAAGGGCAGAGCTCTGAAGAAGGTCACAGCAGCCAACAGTGAGCCTTGTGGCACACAGAAACTAAAGGAGGGCACTGAGCATTGGCAAGAGAATTCAAGGTGACTGGGCGGGGGACAAATTGTCTACAATGGGGTGCTTGAGTTGATTCAACCTGGAGGTTACAGGTGCCTCCCCCACTGTTCTGGCTCAGTCCTCAGTCTCAGACCAACCTCTCCAATCACGCTATCCTTCCTGAACTTTTTGTTCCTTCCTGTATTCGAGAAGCTGGACAGTATTATGCAGGATTGGCTTGTGAAGCTGTGGGCATCGGTCAAGCAAGTCTGAGGCTCCTGGCGGGCAGTGGAAGAAGAAAGGGAGAGGATGATCAGGCGGTGGCTCCTTGGGCAGAGCTGAGCTTTCCTGTAGCAGGTAGGTGTTCCTAAGATGCCTTTACAGTGTCACTCAGGGTAAAATTTGATCCAACCACAGGGAAGGGGACATGTCTTCTACAAGTGCCCCTGGCCTTCTTGCTAACCTTCAGGTCTGAGGAGAGAAAGTCATTCCCAGTCCCTCCTTACCAAAATACACTGGAAAGGAAAATCTAGGGCCTCTAGATGCCTCACCAAAAGCCAATGCAGTTCCTGATCCTGGAGGAATGTGCATCCCTCTTGGAACAACAGACACACTGACTTGTGGACTTCCCAATGCCCCATGGCCCTCCACACCCATGCATTGACCCTACTTGTGCCGTATGACTCCCTCACCTGGGCAGCTTGGATTCTAGGTATAAAGCACTGACTTTGACAGGTGCTGCTTATTTAGAAGATGTTTAAATCCAGGGCAGTACAGAGACTTCCCCTGAATGTGCATCACTTATATGATACAACTGCGCCTGGAATACTTTATTTCCGGACACTGAGATACCACACAGTGGATGTCCAGGCCTCTGTGAAACTTGGTCAGCCACTTGGGATGGGCATGCACTGGGAATACAGGTGACCATGAAATGCCAGAGACAGCTATGGTATGGTGGACCAGGATCTTTGTGGGGTCTCCTGATACTCCTAACATGATGTGGAGCCCCAGGCCTGTGATATATGTAGTCAGGGCATAGACCTCCAGGGTATGGAACAAGCAATGCTTTCAAGTGAAATAGAACAGTGAGCCTTGTGGCACACAGAAACTAAAGGAGGGGCACCGTACATTGGCAAGAGGATTTAGACCCCTGGGCTCTGGTGGGCAATGAGCCCTTGATTGACAGGCATTGTGCAGCAAGGCAATATGCAACCCCAGAACAGCCCATTCTGACTAGGATATTGTCAGACCCACGCAATCATAAGGTCAGGTGAGAACATGAACTACCATACTATGGAAATGGTACACTCAGGACCAGGATTCAGGAGGTCCAGACGATAAAAGAAAGTTACAAGAGGGGTCCAGATCCTGATCACCTACTGCATTGTGCCAACATTTTTCTGCTCAGCTCATATGTATGACCTCATTTACAGAATGACCTTTTTTGTTTTGTTTTGTAGTGCTGAGGATTGAACCCAGGGCTCAGTTCATGCTGAACAAGTGTTCTACCACTGAAGCACATCCTCAAACCCTTATTTATGGAATATTCTTACAAAAAAAAAACTTTCCTGGTGTGTTATTTGAAAGTGGACATTGGAAATATTTAAAGTGTCCTGAAACTGTTGTGAGGGAAAACACCCCTGGGCGTCAGGCTGCTCACAGTACAGTGAGTTTCTGTTCCTGAGTGTCTGTGGTCCCCTCATGCCGAAGCCTTAAACCCCTGTAGGATTTGTATTTAAATATAGACCTTGGGAGATAATTAGGCTTAAAACAGACAATGAGGATGGGCTCTGCATGTTAGGTTTAGTGCCCTTATCAGAACAGACATTAGGACATTTTTTTCTGCTTTTCTTTCATCATGTGTACAAGGAAACGTTCATGTTAGGACAGTGAGAAGGTAGCCATCGAAAAACTAGGAAGAGGGCCCTCACTTGAACTCGACCGTGCCTGTACCCTGATCTCAGCCTAACAGCCTGCAGATCTGTGGTTGCTAAAGCCACCCTCTTGTGGCATCTATCTATGACAGCCTCAGCAGACAAATGCACTTGGTCTGGAAGAAAACATGTCTTGAGTTACAGAACTAAACAGACCAGTGTGCAGGGGAATGGTAGGCTGATTGGAGGCCTACAAGGGGTAGGCACACTATTTACAGATCTTTTTGCCCACCAGAGAGCATCTACTACAGATGGGTCATTCTCCAATCAGGTTAGACTTGTCCTGGGATGTCATCTGGGTTTCCTCTCCTTGTCAAGTTTAGTATAGAGGGCCTAAAAATTAGTCTTATGACTGCTATGCATGGTGCCTACTGCTGGGCCGGACTCACCCAGGCCCCTCTATGTTCTGTTGCTTCTTACCATAACCTGTCAGCTGCAAAGATCATGCCCGAGCTGCTGAAATGGCATCATCCCATGGGGAGGCCAACCAGCCACTTGGGAGAGATCGCTCACATTGGATTCCTTGTACTCTGGAGGGCGTGATGATGTCATGGCTGTAGTTAGTTGGTACATGTTTATCTTCCCTGCCCTCCATGTTTCTGCAGCACCTCCTTTCTAGGTGTATGGGGACCCACACAATTTGCTTCAGTTGTTAGCTCCCCCATTTTATATTGAAAAGTGTCCCAGTAGGCACATGACCAGTTGTTCCACCAGGTTTAATATCTACTTCCCCCCTAAGTTGACCATCCTAATGAACTAATGGAATGCTGTTAACTCTCAACTGGTGCCCATCTAGAGATGATGCAAGTAGTTTGTTGTGTTATCTTTCAAGAAGCGGAATATGGACTGAATCTACTTTAGCCTGTTTCAGTTTGTTCTTCACAACTGCGATAGAATATCACAGACTGGGTACTTTATAAAGAAAAAAAATTATTTGTTTCATGGGTCTGAAGGCTGGAAAATTGAAGAGTGTAGCACCAGTACCTAGCAAGGGCTTTCGTGCTGCCTCATCCTATGGTGGAATGCAGAAGGGCAAGAGAGGGTAAGAGCCAGAGAGGGCAAGAGCCAGAGAGGACCATTTACTCTTACAGTAACTGAGATACAGCTCCAATGAATTCATGAGGTACAACTCTCCCATCTTATTGCCTCTTATTAGGTTCCACCTGTGCTGTTGCATTGGGGATCAAGTTCCCAATTCATGAATTTTAGGGGACATTCAAATGATAGGAGAGTGCAATGTTCATTAATTTATACTGGTACCAATCTGCATGGTTATGTGCATGATTTTCTCTCTCAATTCAGAGAATTCTTCTTTGAAGGTACAGATAAAAAGACATTTGGAATGATCCAAGGTCTGGGTTGATATCTATTTGTAATATCAACCATTTCCCTGGCTACAAAAATAAGGCATTTTATATTTTCTTTTCTTTTTCATACATTCATATTTGTAGTCTATACCAACAGCATTTTTATTGTAAAAAATGAGGTGCCAGTGGTCATAACTTTGATAAATTATCAAGTGTGTCTCTACCCTCCCTTAGTTCCTGAACACCCCTACCCACCTCTCCGTCTCAATGGCCCACTTGTTCCTGAGGAGTAACTCAGGGGGCTGGCAATTTAGTGTGTTTGAATAGGAATGTATTGGCAGGTGGAAATGGGTGCCACACTGTCTCCTGGTGCAGACGTAAAGCTGAGGCTGTGTGTGAGGCCTGAGGGGAGTGGGAAGAGGCCGTGGGGTGCTGTGGTGTTGCCTGTAGGCCACAGGCCGCCTGTGTCTGAAGGAGCGCTCATCCCTGGCCACGGCACTCCCTGGCCACGGCACTCCCTGGCCACGGCACTCCCTGGCCACTCTAGAAATCTGTTTCCCACTCTACAAGGGATGGCATGGCACAACCTCTGAGGTCCTTTTGAACCTCGACTTTCTTAGATTCTGGGGAACCCAAAGGATATGCTTGCCCTCCTCCTCAGCCTCTAGTTGCTTATTGTTATTACATACTGCACAAAGTGTGCAGAGGCTTTCCCACATGGAAGGGGAGGTTCTGGCCCCTGTGGAATAAGGGAGGCTATGAGGAGAGAGGAAATGTTCCTCCTGGGATTTCACATGGCTGTTCTGCTCAGTCCTCACCACAGCTTGTAAGATAGGCTTCTGCTTTTATGTTTTCTGATGTGAATAGGGCCACCAGCTTGGGACACAAGCGCATGGACATTTCAAACTTACGTGAATATTGCTGTAGCAGATGTCTGCCTGATCGCAGAAGAGATGGTGTCTTGGGGGGTCCTCGTGCCCTAGTTTGTTAAATGTTCTGTGTCTAACAGGGGGAGTCCTGGCAGCAGGTGCCAGGTTGCCAGAGAATGGAAATCAGATCCACTCAGCTGTAGAAAACTTCCGGTGCTGCCCTACAAAGGTAGGGTGCACAGATGTTTTTTGATGACTAGGTGATTTCTTCAATGCCTAGAAGGCTCACAGCAAGAATGGCCATGCTTAGGACTGCTTCATTCACCTTGGCACATCCAGCCATTGTTTCCAAACAGTGCCCCTTCTACAGTGGTGGGGTGCTAAAGGGTCTGGGTCTCAGTCTTACTGTGCCTGAGGCAGCACCCTGATGAGCACCAGACATCTGTGTTCAACCGGAGTGTCTGTTCAGGTTCCCTCTCTTCTCTGCCCTGTTCTCCTTTGTGGTCCTTCCAGGGTCTTTCAGTGGCTTAAGTCAGGCCCAGATGATTGATCTTGAAATGCCTCCCACCTTTTCATCTCGGCCTCTTGTGCAGAGGTTGGAATTCCCCTGAAAGGACTTCTGCTCCTTTCAGGAATCAGTCTCAACTTCCCCAGGGTCCTGAGTGTGCCAAAGCATCCAAGTGAGGTTTGGGGTTCCTGAAGCTGCCCTGTGTCCCCAGGGAAATCTACTTGAGAGCAGGTTCTGTGCAAATGATCTCTCCCATGTGCTGTTCTGCTGCCTCTTCCTGCAGAGAAGGAGGCGTGATGTCTGAGATTTTTCGTGTCTCCTCTTTACACACAGATTGAATAATAGATGACCTGATGCTCAGAAATCCTAAGGAACTGTCCCCAAATATTAGCACTAACAGGTGGGAGAACTTGAACCAGCTCTTCTATCTCTTGGAAGTAGATAGATGCACACGCTCTTTCTGCTGCAGCCTAGAGCTTGTCTAGGTGAAGCACGAGATGCCAGGGCCATTTTTGAGGAAGTCACCAGGTTGATGGCAGCATTAGGAATACAACCCTAGAGTCACACTGTATTTAGTACCCACCACTGAGCTCCAGGTGTTGAGCAGTGACAATCCTGTGCTGGTCAGGGGGGAAGTCATGGGGGTACTGAGTCCCCAGCTGGGTCCTGAAATTCAGAGAGCGGCAATAACAAAGGACACCAGGAGGGGCATCCTAGGTCTGTCTGGAGGGAGGACCCTAGATCCCTGCAACTATCAGACCTGGAGGAATGAATTTTCTGGTAAGACAGAGGGTGCTGAAGTGACTTAGTCCAGCCACACGGGTAATTTCTGCAAAATCAATACTCCTACCTAACCCTCTGTGTAGGATTGCCAGCATCAAATCCCACTTGATTCTCACAACAACTATGTGGCAGCCGTTAGCATCCCCATTCTTACAGATGGGAGACTGTAGCTCCAGCATGTGAATTATAGCTAATGTTTTCAGAAATCCTCGAAGTTCACCTCAGTTTGCCTTCACTGTGACCCTGTGGGCAGGGGGCACGTGGAAAGGTGATGTTAATACTCTTCTTTCTTTGGGATATAGAAAATTTGGAGCCATGGACAATGTTTTCTTTCCACAGTCAGGGGACACTTCCACATGTGTGCCTGCATGCACACACATACACAACACTTACACACATGGGCGTGCACTCCCACTACACACATACTCAGGGACACACATCTCCTTTCAGTGTTGAACGGAGTGATGTGAAAGATGGACTCCCATACATTGTGGTTGATTTTGTTGGTTTTGGAGACCTCTGAAACATTTGAAAAGGTATTGTTGACAATGAATAGACATTTCTAAAATGTCAAGTCACTCTCAAAATGGACAGTCCCCCCTTAATAGACTTTGGCCGATTGTGGAAAGCCTCCCACAGACAGGCTCCAGCTCTTGCTCTGAATATTTCACAAGTGACAAGGGTTGACGTCTCCCACAGAGACAACACTCCGGTGACAGTGTTTTCATGTAAATTATATGGAATTAGATGATGGGCAGAGACAGAGACTTTATTACTCAGAAATAAAACAATCTACCAAATAAATTGCAGGGCTGGTGTGGCCGGGGCTGGGGCTGGCGTGTAGTTTGACGAATGTGGGCTTGGACCTCTGTTCTGTGCTGGCAGCGTGACCTTCAAGTCTCTGAACTTGAGTTTCACAGGCAAAACGTACCCTTTCTGCAGATGGTGTGAAGGTCAGTCAATGAAGGGGGAATAGTTGAGGCTCAAGAATGGTGGTTAAAGTCACTATTTCTGCTTTTTAATAGGAAAAATATTGATACAATATCCACGCACAATTATTGGATAAGTGTTGGGAATGTGAGTTGATTCCAACCATTTCCTAAAAAATCCCGATTATTCCTAGATTTCAGTGCAACTAGTACTCACTGAGCACCCATGGTGGATATAGGCATGCTGGGAGTCCTGTCTTCCCAGTGACATTTAGGGAGCCATCAACATCCTATTTTTCATGAATCGTAACTAGCATGGAGGGTCCCACATAGTCCTTTCAGGAGCATTTGAACTTGGTTGAACTTGGATTTATGCCATTGCCAGGAAGGAAAGCTGAGGATGTAGAAAGCACATAGTTTGGGTTTAGGGCAGAGGTTTTTAGCCCTGGCTGCCTATCAAGACTATCTGGAAAATAAATCCCCCAAATCCAGGCTACACCCCAGACCAATGTGTTCTGAGTTTCTGGAGATGGCTTCAGGTGGCAGAGGTTTTTAAAGGTGCAGGTGATTCCCACATGCAGCCAGCTGAGAACCATGGGTTGGAGCTCTGTATAGATCCCACACGCACACCAGGAAGTCTATCAGTTTATAAACCTGAGCGATCATGAGACTCACGATAGGTCTTAAAAACTCGGATTTCACAGTCTTTCCCTGGAGATGAAGATCCTGTCTGAGGTGGCCCCTGAGACTTGGAGATTTGGACACTTTGAGTTGTACACTTTGGTTTTAACACTTTGAATTTGAACACCTGAACATAACATTTATGTTATGTCAAATTAGGAAAGCCAGGCCTGGACTGAAGGGTTTGACTCTGTTTCAGCAACGTGTACTCTAGAAGGGATGGTGAGTGGCTGCTGTTGACAGTTCACTGGTGGCTTATATAATAGGATCATGGATGGCCTTTTAAAGAGGGGGCTCGGGGACTTTACATGCTAGGAAACTGAGGCTCAGAAGAAAGTGACTTCTTCAAAGTGACATATTCAATTCACTCTAGAGCAGGCTGAGAAGCCAGACCTCAGATCCCCTTCTGAACTCCCTCCCCTGGGACAGGACCAGCTCTGCAAACTCGAAATCATCAGGCAGCTGGAGCAGGCAGCCCAAATTCCTTTCCCTTAATACATCCTATGACAAGTTGGCTGTGGCTAAATAAGGTCCCCAGAGGGGCATAAAGCTGCATTCCCCTCAGGGCCCCACCCGAAAGAACAGGCTCATCCTTTCTGGTGGACAGCTACCCTCTGCTCAGGCACCCAGAAACCTTCATCTTCATGATTAGTTCATTAATCACCATAAGCAGCAGGGGCTCCGTGGTGCTCCAGGGAAGGGCTGCCGAGCAGAGTGCCACTGACACTGGTCTACGTGAGCACGGATGTGGGCCGTCTTGTGGCTACTTGTTAGGACTGGTAACTTAGAGAAGGCCTTCCCCAGGCTGGGCCAAATCCCAGCCCCCTGTGCCGATGTCCAGCTTGTCACCCTTCAAGCTGATGTCTGTCTAATCCGTGCCTCACAACGACTCCGCAATATCAGCCAAAGGCTGAGCCTTACATCCAGGAAAGGTGGAGAAAGGTGGCCCAGGTGTGCAGTGGGTCTCTGCTCAGGCCCCCAAAAGTGCAGCCCCAGACCCCCTCGCTGTCGTGCGCTGAGGAATGAGTCCAGTAGTACCCAGGTCCCCAGCCTCCTTCTCCTGGAAGACCACGGAGTGACAGTGGGGCTTTGTGGCTCCTTGGGGAGGGTTCGCTCCTCTAAACGCCCTGTTGAAGTACTTCTTCCCCCACAGTCTCTTCTTTCATTTCCAGTGATATCCCCCCCGCCAGTTGGTTGTTACCAGGCTTCAACTAGCTGGTTGAGCCTCAGTAAGTCCCCAGGCATCAGGTAAGCACTGGTTCTCTGTCCTCTGCACTTCGAGGACACCAGACACATGGAGCCCCTCACCCTCCCTACGTGGCGCCCCATCCCCACTTTTTATCTGAGTACAACTTGTGTAATTTTTCCAAAAAACCCAACCTAGACATTTTTCCCTCTGAAAGCTTCTCAATCCCTCCCTTCCAACTTCCCTCTGAACTGGCTCGGTGCCTGACACATATTTCTGGAACATCACTTTCCACACTGAGGGCAAGTGGTCCTGAGCCAGCACCTGGCTCATTAAGGTGCTGCTCTTTGTCCACATGATCTCATCTCTGCTCTCCACCTGCCCCCGCCCCCCACCCCACTGCAACTGCAGGAAGTACCTCCAAAATTACAGTTTTGTAATGAATAAATGTGCGTGTGCATGCATGGATGTGTTCAAAGCTGTACATCCCTGTCCTATTTAATGGGTCTACTGTATACAAATTAATTAAAATGATGTTTGCCTTTGAAGTGGTCTTTTTCTGTTTTGAGAAACTTTTTTTTTTTTTTGTAAGTTGAAGTCAAAGCATTTGGGTATTTTTGTTTGGTACCAGGGATTGAACTCGGGGGCACTCGACCACTGAGCCACATCCCCAGCCCTATTTTGTATTTTATTTAGAGACAGGGTCTCACTAAGTTGATTAGTGCCTCACTTTGTGCTGAGGCTGACTTTGAACTCAAATCCTCCTGCCTTTGCCTCCTGAGCCACTGGGATTACAGGCATGGGCCACTGTGCCGGGTGAAGTCAAAGCATTATGGAGATAAGAAAGTACAGATTTTGACCAGTGGGTGGGCTGTGCAGGTGATGGAGACGGCATTAGTATGAAGCAGAGCCTTTCAGGTGGGAAGCCAAGACTGATGCACATTCCAGACTTGATAACCTTTTCCCTTCTTCCTCAGGGATCTCTTGGAGATATAAGTAATATATGCTGGGGTCTTTTTGTTGTTGTTGTTTGTTTTTGTTTTTGTTTTTATTACAGGGATTGAACTCAAGGACGCTTAACCAACTGAGCAACGTCCCAGTGCGACAGGGTCTCACAGAGTTGCTTAGGGCCTTGCTAAGTTCCCGAGGCTGGGTTTCATGATCCTCTGCCTTAGCCTCCCAGGATGCTGGGAATACAGTCATGCCCACTGTGCCTGGCTCATATAATGGTTTTGATAGAGGGAAGACTCAGAAATCTAGGTTATGGAGAGAAGAGGCAAAAGGGAGAAGAATGGAGTCTCCTGCTGTGCTCACAGCCCTCCCACAACAAACTGTAGCTGTTTTTCTTCCTGTGCAGCTCTAAACTAGGTACAACTTGGTGGTAGCTCTTTCCTTATTTACTTTGTACTTTCAATATCCATCATGGGGTGTGTTTTCAATAAATATTCACTAAATTAAAGGAAGATTTACTTTCCCCACATTTGTTTCCACGTGCCCAGTTCCGAGCTGTGTCCTCAGGTGGGAGCACAGTGAAGCACCCCCGTGGTCTTCCTGAGAGTGAAATGAGCCGACGGTCTCTGCATCACCAGGAAGGGTGATCTGACCTGTGCCGAGTCCAGGACAGTCATCTGCACACAGTGAACATGGCAGTGGGAAGGAGGGCCGGTGGTCGGCATGGCAGACAAGTGTCCAGGGCCTGGCCCCTCCTCGCGTGCTGATTCCATGCTTTGCAGTGGGCTTTGCATTTGCAGCTGCTGACCACCAGCATCCCCAGCACCAGCAAGTTACTCTGTGTATTTCAGTTCCAGTGGTTCTGGGGGGACTCCACTCTCTAGCCTTTGGGACCCAACACAGGTGGTTGTTATTTTCCCTGGGTACCTTGCCTGGCTCAGAAAAAGACAGGTGATTTAGAGGCAGCAACATTTGGAAGAGACTTCTAGAAAAGGAATTCTGCAGCACTGAATCAGAGAGGATGCAAAATCCAGAGCTGCTGCTGCCTTCTTGGGTCTCTGAGTGACTCTTGTCTGAGGCAGGACCACAAGGAGGGAGGCTGAGCTGAGAGGGAGCAGTGACCAGGTCCTGCCCTGCTCAAGCCAAGCCTGAGACATTCTTTTTAAATATTCAGTTATGAGGCAATGGTTCACATTCATTTGAATCAGGGTTTCTAACATTTGCAATGGAGACAGTTGCCATCTTCTGATTATTATTGGATTGGGAAAGAAGACTATCTCGGGTAAGAAACATAAAAGATCTGGTTGCTAAAATAAACCAGTTATTGGGGGCATCTATTTTCAGACTCCTTCATGGCCAAGGAATCTGTTTCCTGTGTTCTTCCTACTGAACAGTTGATGAAAAACCACATGGGCAACAACCTTCCACAGGTTGAATCTGCTTGACCCTAAGAACTGCTGGGAGATGAAAGCCACCTCATCCTCCCCACGAGAGACTCCACGCGGCCAAGGAGCTAGATGTATTATTTGCAAACCTGGAGCAAGATGAGTGGATTTCTTTCCTTCTTAACTTGACGGTTGTAAAGTCAAAAACTGTCTCTGAAGCAGAGCACAAGGCTTTCACTCTACCCTCTCTTCTCCCTCTAAAAGGCGTGTGGATGGGTTTTCTCCATTATTAGATTCCTTCATTGGTTCCGGCTGGACCCAGAAACTGTCAAGCTGAAATACAGCAGGCACAACCATCTCACATTTCCCTCTGGTTTTAATGGAAAACTTCCCAAGTTAAAGATCTGTGACTATCTTCTAATCCAGAAAGTTCAAATGTATTCTTAGGCTTTGGCTTTCCCTTCTTGGTGTTACTATGGAACTCAAACTGAAACTCTTTGGGTGGGTTGAAATTTTATTTTTAGCACTTATGCTATCTTTAAAAGCACTTATTTGACAACTTTAATGGCCAGCCACTGAGCCAGGTGCCTCAAAGTTGACTCAGGGTCCTACCACGTGTATGCACTTACCTAGATGTATTCGTGTGCAGTATAATGCAAAAATACCTGTACTTCTCTGTCACTTTCTGTTCATCCACCCTTCATCAATCTATTCCCTCTTCCTGGAATGCCTCCTTCTTCTGCCTTCCATCTGAATGAGTAGTCCTCTCACTTGTAAAATTCAGCTCAAGATCACTGCCCACCAGAAACTTGTTATTCTTCTTGTCTGTATTTCCACAAATCTTTTCCTATTCAGATCCTTCTGCCGATGATGGGTATTATTTTAAGTTTTACACGTTGCAATCAGGGCACTGATATACCTACTGTCTTTCTCTGTGCCCCTTGGCTCTGCATACCCCAGTTCCAATCTCAGCAAGATCTTTGAGTGTGGGTGGGAATCACCCTTTGGCAATGTAGAGTCTTCATTGTTCTTCCATGTCAGAATCCTAGAGCTGACAGATTCTGTCTCTTTCACTATGTATGCTGTAAACATCCTGGTGGGACTTGGTTGTCCCTGGTAGATGGGTATGTACGCACTTAATCATTTCTGTGGTTAGGAGCACAAATATGCCTGCTTGAATAGCCCTACCGAACCCAGACAGAATGATTTTTCCCCAGGAAAGAACTTGCATTATCAGGAGGAAAGGGGAGAGGTGACGAAATAGGCAAAAACAAAGAAAAAATGCTCACACTGCTACTCTCCTCTTAGAATAGCTTAAGGCTTGGCTCATTAATCTGTCTCTTCCTCTAGTCCGCAGCCCTTGGTGGCAGTGATGGAGACCTGTCCATTTCTGTAGCAGGTGCTCCTGAGTGGGGGCTTAATGCATTATCACAGAACAAGGGAGAGAGTGAACAAAAACGACAGGGACATAGACATTCAGGTAACATTTCCACTGTAATCTTTGAATCCGTCATCTCTAATCTGTTCTACCTTAAGTACTCTTTTAATTAATCTCCATATGATTGGTCTTCACCTTCTTTAATCCGTTCTCTTCACAGCAGCCAAATCAATATGAAAAAAGTGCAAACACGATCATTTTATTCCTCTGCTTAAAGCCTGTGCTTGCATTTGAGCCACTGAACAAACATTTTGCAAAGCTTCTATGTCTGTTATGATCTGACTTCTGTATGCTTCTCCAACCCCGTCTCTTGTTCCTCTCAGAAACCCTAACATCAATTAGAATCCTGCCCCATTCCAAACTGCAAACTCGTGTGGACTTCACAGTCCAGTCAATTTGGATTAATTTTACTTCCTGGAAGTTGTCAAGTTCTCTCTTGCTCGAAAGTCTTTGCTCTGTCCCCCTGGGTGCTCTTCCTCTCCCTTCCCTCTTTAACTGGCCAATTTCTACTCACGCTTCAGAGCTCAGCTCATACATCACATCAGAAGTGAGCACGGCTTGCCTTCTAGCCACTGCCCTTCCCATGTGCTCCCAAAGGACCTCTAGCCCCCTGCAGAAGCACCTACTGTGCTCTAGTGTCCTGGGTGTTTTTTGGTCATATCTCTTGCTAGCTAGGCTGTGTGCCCTGCGCACACAGGATGCATCTGTTCATCAGCTGGCTAGACAGCACCAGGCACTGCCAAGTGAATGGCTGTCTTTGTTGAGTCTCAAGAGCAGGTCAGGTATGTGGTATAATGCAAGGCTGAAGGGTGGGTGAGCATGTTATGGTCTCTGACTTTCTGGAGCTCCCTGTCTCTGTGCAGAACAATTGAGGTCTGGAGAGAGTGTTAGATGGCAGAGCCTGGCATTGAACCCAATTCTGACTCTGGGTGCAGGGCTAGCTCGGTGCTTGGATCCATTTGGGTAGATCAGCTTTTGGCAGGGTATGTCTGGTACTGGGTTTGGAGAGTGAGGGGGCCTGAGAATCTCATGACTGAGTCAAATTTCTGTGAAATGGTATTTAGGCCAAGAGCCATATTTCATATAATTGTTTTCCCATTCATCTGGAGAGAAGACCCGTGGACAGTGTTTGGCTTTGAAAAATATGTTGGGTCCATTCCTATTTGTGCATTAAAACATGGACCTCAAAACACAATTTAGTGAGTAATGAAAGCCACCGTTTCAGCTGAGCTGCTCATTTGCTAGTGGCTCTCCATGGTCAGGTTAGATGGCGGTCCCAATGCTCAGTCTTTTCTTGACCAGCACTCGAGAGACCCAAGTTTTGTTTTTTTTTTTTTTTTTTTTTTTTTTTTTTTTTTTTTACCTCTTTTTTTTTTATTGTTGGTCATTCAAAACATTACATAGTTCCTCATACATCATATTTCACAGTTTGATTCAAATGAGTTATGAACTCCCAATTTTATCCCGTATACAGATTGCTGTATCACATCAGTTACCCTTCCATTGATTGACATATTGCCTTTCTAGTGTCTGATGTATTCTGCTGTCTGTATTATTCTCTACTATCCCCCCTCCCCTCCCCTCCCCTCCCCCTTTCTCTCTCTACCCCTTCTACTGTAAATCACTTCTTCCATTTGAATTATCTTGTCTTACCCCTCCTTTCCTCTTATATGTCATTTTGTATAACCCTGAGGATCGCCTTCCATTTCCATGCGATTCCCCTTCTCGTTTCCTTTCCCTCCCACCTCTCAACCCTGTTAATGAAAATCTTCGTCTCAAGCTCTTCGTCCCTACCCTGTCCTTGTATGTGGTGCTGAGGATTGAACCCGGGCCGCACGTGTGCCAGGCGAGCGCGCAACCGCTTGAGCCACATCCCCAGCCCTGGAGAGACCCAAGTTTGAGCCTCAGCCTAGTTGATAGGCATTTGTGTCCTTGGGTTTTTAGGAGAGGGAGATTCCACCTCAACCCCGACAGGAATCGACCTTCTCTGATCTAGGTTTACTGCGGGAATCTCTTGCTAGTGTTTGGTTTATGTTAGGGCTTGATTCCACTCAGTGAGAGATAAGATAAGAGGAGGCTCTGCCAGGAGCTTCAATTACAAATGAAAGATGGGATCCTGAGAGAGGACACATTGCAGATGCTCCCTGTGTCTTAGGGGTGACTTCTTAAGGATGTGAACCTGCAGTTGTCAAATAAACAAGGAGACAAACAAACAGCAGTAGCAACAGTGCAGGAAACAAGGTCGGGACCCCAGGATAGCTGACTGGCAAGATAAGAGCGTTGCAGGCCTTTCTCACCTACTAGGCTGGAACACAGGCTCTGGTCTTCCGGTTCCCTGAGATAATTCATCATCTTCCCTGCTCCTCGGATCCACTCAAAATTGGTTTTTCTATTACCTGTGGCCAGTAGTAACCTAATGCATACATAGAGGTCCAATGAGGTCCCAACTGCTATGTTCTACCAAAAGAAAAATCAAATAAAAGGACCTACTGATTGGAGCAAATCTGGGTCCACACACACCCTTCTTGATTTGCTCATCAATCACACAGGGGAAATAGAGCTGGTTCTGAGAAATGCCAATGAGGAAAAGGTAGCATGACCTTTCAGACACTAGGAGGGGAGCTAGGGTGCTCCTGGATTTGAAGGATGGATGTATGCACCACTGTTTATTCTTATTCTATTTCATGTAGACTCTACGTGAAACGAGTATTTCCAGACACTATGTCATATTATATGGGAAAGAGCAGGGCCTTCGGAGTTGCTCTCGGGTTTGATCCCAGATCTTTTATTTAACAAGTTGTGTGTCCCTGCCTTTGACTGAGTCTCAGAGGTCTCCTAAGGTGGAAGTGATGTTGTCCACCTCTAGGTCACTGCGAGGTCGAAAAGGCTAATACAAAGAATGTGGAAGGAAGAATAAGTTCAAAAGATCTATTGTGGAACATGGTGACTACTGCTCAGAACTATGTATTGTCTTCCCCCAAATTGCTAAGAGAGTACAGTTTAAGCATTTCTTAAACACACACACACACACACACACACACACACACACAAATAAGTGTGAGGGGCTCTAAACTTTAATGACCATTCCACATCATGTTGTATATGATAAAAATATTTTAAAATATCAATTAATAACATGCATGGGTATGCTAGTCCAGAGTGGGGCATGTGGATGGCATGCAATGTTTTAGACAATGTTTTTCTTTCTGTGTGTTCCCAATGTGGAGACTGATTCATTCATAAAAGATAACACTTACATCACAATTTGTGGCAATTGAGTTCTGATCTGGGTTCAAGGGTCTCGTCCCTGAGGAGTATGGTATTGCCGTGGCTACCTGCTCCACTGGGTCCCCTGCTCAGTAGTCGGTTTTGATTCTGCCATCCCCTCAGCCTCTCACGTGGGAGCAGCTGCAGAACTGGTCATTCTTCTACGTGTTTCCAGAAGGGTTTAGGTTGGAAACTGGAGTACAAGGCAGGCAGTCCTCAGAGTTGAGGCTGACGAAGTTAAGGAGAAGCCAGAGGGGTAGAGTCTCTGGAGCAAGGTGAGGGCTGTGGTTTTCCTCTGTGGGCACAGGGGATGATGGAGGAGACTCAGAAGCAGACAGGGTTCTTCCTGGAGCAGAGGGCACCTGCCCGAGGGAAAGCAGCACAGTTCTCCTCCTTCTCTTTGTTCAGTAGACACCTCCACGCAGGATCACATAGTGCTTGTGGTTGTGGGTGATGGTTTGGCTTTGGGGGATGTTTCCCGTAGGGGATTCCGGTGCTAGAGAGCTATGTTGGGTCAAAACAAATACTTAGGAATTGCATGTGGTCCAGCTCAGCACATGGAGGAAAGAGACCAGTTCCCCCCAGACCACCGAAGACACTAAAGATCAGAGAGACCTGCGGAAGGGCTGGGACTGCTGTTGGGTCTGTTCTTACCAGGAGCAGAGCAAGGGTCCTTCTTCCACCACCCCTTAGTGCTGCAGCCACACCCAGTGGGTAGGAGAGGGAAAAGCGTTCCAAATGAACAAAGGACTTTCTGACCATGCCACATAGACACGAGGTCCTTAATCTAACTCTTATTCCTCACTCTCAAGTTCCTGTTCCTTTCCCATCCCAGTTGCCCAGCCCCAAACCCCACTCTTCAACTTGTACCTTAGTGGCGTCCTTGGCTTTATTCCACACAAAAATCACCTTTTCTGGCAGATGCTGAGTAGGGGTGTTAGAACCCTTCTGCAGACCAGTGTCACTAACCATATTTGGAGGACCAGCTCCAGCCACAAAATAACTTAGACCACCCTGCAGTGATTGTCAACTTGCCCATGGCTAGAGTTTCAAGGGAAGACCCTCATGATACACATTCAGCTGCATTGCATTGAGATTTATTTATCCACTTGCTTCATTCTTTCAACAAAGACTTACTGAAGTCCTACTATGTACCAGGCATATCCAGAAAGGCAGCTGATCTTTTAGCTATCAGGAGAACTATGTGCTGTCACAGAGACTGCTTTTTAGTGGAGAGATGCATGGACATAGAAACTGATCATCTTATATCAGGTCAAAATGAGTTGCTAGGTAATCCAATATTTCATGGGCTGCTGAGAAAAAAAAATGAAGTGCGATGAATTAAGATGCACCATCTTAATTTTTATGGGGAGCCCTGTGAGTCCAGTGCAGCTGTGTGGGTCACAGCTGTGGCCTTCAGAATCCGTGTGCCATGTGAGCCATAGTGACCTTGATGTGCTTGTTGGTTCTGAACCAGGAGAAGCCACTCGGGCCAGAGCCACAGAGAAGCCCCTGAGAAGTGTGGACTTAGTGACTCTGGGATTCAGTGTTGGTGTGTGTGCCCCAGCCCCAGGCCTGTTTCTTAGGGCATCTGGAGCCAGGACACATGATCAGCTGTTTGATATATCTTTTTTTTAATTTTTTTTTTTTTGAGAGAGAGAGAGAGAGAGAGAGAGAGAGAGACAGAGTTTTTAATGTTTATTTTTTAGTTATAGGCGGACACAACATCTTTGTTGGTATGTGGTGCTGAGGATCGAACCCGGGCCGCACGCATGCCAGGCGAGCGTGCTACCGCTTAAGCCACATCCCCAGCCCCTGTTTGATATATCTTGATGACAAAGATATAAAAATTCATCTGATGAATGATGAAGGACAGTGTACTGCATTAGCGATGGTTGCTAAGGAGCAAAGTTATCAGAGGCATTTTAGAGAGGGTATCTAGAGGGGTGACTTGCAGGAAAAGACTGGAGACAGCAAAGCTCATGAATATTCATGAGAGGAGCATCCTGGGGGTGTGGGGGACAGGCCATCACCTGTGCTGAAGGAAGGCATGGCTGGCCTGTTCTGGGGACCGGGAAGGAGGCCAGTGTGTCTTAAGTGCAGCAAAGGAAATGAAATCAGAGAAGAAAATGGAGGTCTGATTCTGTACAGGACTTTGGCCACTTCAAGGGTTTTGACTTTCCTCTGGATGAGACCATTGTGAGGCTCAGCAGAGGAGGGAGGGAGCTTCCTGGCATTGCAGAGGCTCTGCCTGCGGGGTCGAAAATAGGATGCAGTCTGGCGGAGACCCATTAAGGGGCCACTGCAAGTCTCAAGTGGGGATGGTGACCTCCCCAGAGAAAGAGCAGGCAGAGCAGTGGAGGCGGGGTGGTCACGGGGGGCGTGGGCACGTCTGTTTGGGAGGCCTCCATGAAGAGGTGTGGCACTCAATAGGCGGGGCCTTCCCTGGGGAAGAAGGAAAGGTGATCCTTGCCCTCTCTGCTGGGACAAGGGCCACCTAGCAGGGGAGCCGAGGTGCAGCGTGCAGGTCCAGTTGAGTATTTCTCTGACCTCCCTGACGTGGAAGTCCAGGAGCTCTAGGTGGGAAGCAATAGAAGTGCTGCCCTGGGAAAGGGAGGGCTGGCTGAGCTTCAGTGGGGGGCAGGGAGGAGCTGCAGACCAACCCGGTGATGGTGACGCTGGTGGCACCTCCCTCTGAGGACGTCGGGGTGCAGTGGTTGTGAGCCTCTGACCACACAGTCCTCCTCTCCTGGCTCCTCTTTGTTTCCTCCTGCCTGTCCCTCCTGGCTTTCCCTCAGATTATCTTCTTCCAGAATGCCTCGTTGGCATGGGGACCGTGGTAGTGTGCGGGGTGAAGGGGTGACGCTCCAGGCTCACGTCTCAGCTTTTCAACCACCTAGGTTGACAGGGCTCGGCACCCCCAGGAAACCTGCTTAACCTCTCTGGGCCTTGGCTTCCTTACCTATCACAGGGCAGAGAAGGGACTAGCACACTGCAGGTGCTCAGATCCTCCTTGTCTGCGTGTCCTGGAGGTGGAACATCCTTATGCCTTCAGGCTTGTTGACGTTTTCTACATTCAGCAGGCTGGATAGAGAGGCCATGCTCTCCAGGGGAAACCTAACCTAGCTTGTCATTGACCTCTTGGCTCTGAGAAGCCCAAGTCATCCTTCCTCAAGTTTAATGAAGTTACCTCTTGTAGGCAATTTTATTCTGAGTAGATTTCATGAATGTGGAGAACAATAAGTCAATGCTTTTCTCATATAGAACATTGATATGCTCACATAGACAAGTTAATTTTCTTTTACAACCCTATATTTAGCCCCATTTGGGCCTCATTTCCATGCATTTGCATGTTGATATTCATATTTATGTAGATATATTCCTGGAATCAATAGAAAAGACTCTGCTACGCAGAAGGTTGGAAATGACAATTTATTCACAGAGCTTGATCCTAAGATCCAGGAGAAGTTCACTGGGCAACATTGCCAAAGTAAATACCAAACTGCTTTTTCTGGATTGTGTGAAATGGTTATGAATTATCTTTTCTCATTTGTCTTCTGCCAAAAGGAGAGCAAAGCTACAAGCTGCAGACAGAAGGTGTCCCCTGGCATAAGGGTTCTGAGGAGTGACATGAAGTCTTTAAGACGTGTCAGGCACTTGGGAGGACATGGGACACCTGCTTGCCAGAAGTGTCAGTCCCTTGCCATCTGGAGGCCACTGCTAAAATGTCTTGTCCCTGGAAGCCACACTGGGCACTCCCTGCCTAGAACTTGAATTAAGAGGAGACACAAAAACTCCCCAATTAGGACATCCACAGATCTCTCTACACCTAGAAGTTAGGTCCTCCAAACTAGGAAAGCTAATAACTATTGACTACCTGTCGTGTGATGAGCAATGTACTGGTTCTTTTTGTCCTATTGCCTTTTAAAAGGACTCTGTTAAACAGATCTCATTGTTTTCCAGTTTTCAGAAAAAGATACAGAAGTTCAGAGAGGATAGATGAGTTGACTCAGCCAAATACATGGCAAAATCGAATGTTGAAAAGAGGGCTGACTGATCTTAAACCTCACACTTATTTCTGCTTAGTTGAGTCCCAGTAGCTTGGAATAAAAAGTACTGTGGGTGCCTTCAAGGTGAAAAGCTTTGGATCACCTCTACAATTGGGTTAAGCTTCACTCCAGATGAATGTTCAAATAGCTTGTCTTAAGTCTGTTCTTCAAAAGAAGAAACCACACACACACACACACACACACACACACACACACACGAGGCGAGGTAAAAGTAGCACATGGAAGCATTATTGGAAAGTGCAATTCTAGGGGAACAAGAGAGGGAGAAGGCAGTGAGACCCTGAAGGAAGGAAAGCAGATACTAGGAGGAGTGAAGGGCTGGCCTGGTTCACGGGGCACAGCTGCACGGCCGTCATGCGGGAATCTTCAAATCTTCAAATCTTCAGACAGGCCACGCAGGGCCCTTCCTCTTGAAGATGTCAGGCCAGGGCCGGGAAGGGTGTGGCTTTCTCTCGGCTCCTTCCCACCTTGTTTTTCTGGTCATCTGCACTTCCAGGGGGCTTTGCCTCAGCCCTCCAGGTAGCCACTGGGCCCCTGTCTCCTGGCGGGGCTTCTCATCTGCCTCAGAAGAGGCAGGAGAGTGAGAACACCTGTGGGCTCAGCTGGGCTGGACCTGGCTGCTGTGGGTCCAGTGGCAGGCCTGTCAGAGGACAGCCAGAGCCAGGGAGGGCCAGGGGAGGAGTCGGCAGGATGGGGGCTGCTGGGAGCAGCCAGGAGGGCACAGTGGGTCCAAGGGTATCTGAGGAAGAGCAGAAACAGGGCGTGCACTTGACCTGCTCCCCCACCACTCAGACCCGCTCGCTGTCTCACCAGATCAGTGTCTCCCTCTGTGAGAGAGGGTCACGCTTTCTTCCACCTCTCCAGGGCGTGGCCGGAGCAGTTTCCTCAGAGACCCGGGTGATCAGCAAACCCAGCTGTGGTCCCTGACACGTGACTGACCCTGGGCCCTGACTGAGGCTCATCTCCTCCCTCCCTAGGGCCTTTAGAGATTCCCTCTCCCAGGTGCAGCCCTTTGTCACTTCTCAGTTGCTTCCTGGTGACCTAGACGTTCATCCCCCAGGTGACTGAGTCCCTGACTCCCAGCCCTTGATGGGTCATGACTATTAAAACTGACCATTGATGGTATCCAAGAGTATCAAAGGAGGACAGTGGATCCTGGTTGCCACACAGGCCCTCCTGGCCCTCCTGCAGCCCCCCAGGAATTCAGAATCAGGCGCATTCAGAGGCTCAGAGTTGACTTCTTTTTCCTGCTGCTTCATGGGCATGGGGGCCCCCAGTGGTCCGGAGGCGGTCACAGACTCCTGGGATAGGACGTCAACATTCAGAGTCAAAGGCTCAGACACAGGACACAACATTTTCAGGCAGCTCACTGGAGGTGATGGGGAGCCAACCAGTTATTCCAGTTATTCCTATAGCAGCCATGGGGTTAGTGGGTGAGTAAGTATCTGCTTTCCGAAAAGGGCCCTTCCTGACTGTTTTAGGATCTGCGGGCCATGCTGTCTCTGGTACTAAGCTGCCATTTTTATGGTCACGTGGTCACAGCTAATATACAAACAAATAGACCTGGCGACCTGGCTGTGTTTCAGTAACATTTTATTTAAAAAGGGGAAAAAACAAAAACAAAACAAAAACAGACTTTGAGTCTGATTTGCCCAACAGGCTATAGTGTTCTGACTTCTGTTTGATCACAAGACCTGGAAGTCAGTGCTCAGTCTCACTGGAGTCAGGTTGGTGTCTCAGCTGGGTCTTCAAGCCATGATCCCCTCAGCCTGTCCACTTCTGCATAATAGGATACAAGGTCAGACCCGTCAGCACCATGGTCATGAGCCTGTTGTAGAATTTACTTCACGTCAGATGGCTCCTTTGGTCTGTGGCAGTATTGTGTGGTGGCACGTATCAGGCATTTTGTGAGTCCAGGGATGGCGGTGCTGAAGGGGCACCGTGGTCAGGGAGGAGGGTCCCATTGGTTACTGTGCCCTTCCTGGGGGGGTGTGTCTGGTACAGTCCACCTTCCACTGAGTCTTGCACTAATGGCTCTCGGAAGATGACCATAGAGGACCTTGGGCTGGTCTCTGCTGATGTGATGTGTATGCAGTGGGGACAGCGGTCATCATCCTGGAAAGAGGAGAGCCATACTGCCGAGTTCTCTGTAAATGCCACCTGTGCCACCTCGTGCACAACCTTCAAGGGCTGATGACATGAACTCTAGAGTAACTTGGAGGAAAACCTGGCCTTCTTCCCCGGGTTGGGCTGTCCCTCCACCTGACTGCTCAGTGCCTCTTCTCTAAGGAAGCTCTCTAGTGAGTAATTATTTGAGATAGAAAGGTCCACGTCCACATAGCCAGTCTTATCTATTTCCGTCTTTCCTCCCAAGACTCCCTTTTCTCTATTTGCATAATCACGTGCCTATCAAGTGTCTGATCAGCTGACCACTGCCCAAGAGTCAATACATAGCCATTCTTGGTTCATCTCTCCAACAGGCAAAGTGGACAACCTCCCAAGAGTCACAACCTGCCTGTCAGTCTCTCTGTCATAGCTCTTTAGGGACACCCCAAGGTAAAAGTGTACTGAAGCAGCTCAGTTATTTCTTTTCCATTAGCTGGACGCAGGGGACACCCCACTTCCATACTAGGCCACAATGAGACAAAGAAGAGGCATCAACATAATAGACACAGGTCACATGGCTGTCTGGGCCAACTCCAGTGGAATTTTCTCAGCTGCTTCTGACCACACCCCACCCACCATACAAGGGATCACTACTTGCCTGTTCCCACCTATGACTTTATAGATGTCACAGCACTCAGTCCATAATGGCCAGGTCATATAGCTTAAGCATTTGGGGTTTCACGTTCATATGCAAAGTGTCTACTGCCAGGAGACCCTGATTCTCAAACGGATAGTAATTTTCTCATACAGGAATAATGGTATTGCTTCCTGGTTCCAGGAGTCTGCACTGTGACACTCTCAATGGGGCTTGTGGGGATTAACATGCTACTTTTGCCTCCTATAGACACCCCTGAAGCACAGGATCTGTCAGAACATTATGTTCAAGAGATAGAAAGTGTGCCCTGATTTCAGGATCTGCTATAGAAACTTCTCATGCTCTAGTACCAGTTAGGAATGAACGTCTTTAAATTAACTAGCTAATGTGTTAGAAAAAGATTCCCAAGTTTAATAAATGCTGCCTTTGAAATAAATAAAAAAAAAGCACACCAAAATGCTGTGCATCTATTCTCGTGAAAAAAATTGCAAGTTGGAATAAACTTGTCCTTCTATTGGAGGAAGTACCAAGGAATATTCTAGAACATTAGGCCTAAAGAAAGCAGCAAATTGTTACCTCTATTTCTCCTCCCAGTTCTTAAGCGACTATTATTTTTCCAGTGGTTAACAGCTCTTCCATTACCAGCTGACTTATTCCTAGGGTTTTAAATTAAAAAAAAATTAACTGTTTGAATTAGAGTATTTACCCTATAGATTTGTTGTGAATATTCAATTAGATAATGCATGGAAAATGCTTACCAGAGTGGTGGCACCTAGCAATACTTTGGCCTCCAAAACTAGTTGTGAGAATCCTCATTTCAGAAGTTGCTGAAAGTACCCGTTGTAAAGGTCAGTCTCTCCTCTCGGTAAGATGTTTGCTAAGCTTGGTGTTGGTTTCTTCAGAACTGGGTCTTTGAACAATGTACAGATGCTTCTGGGGACTGGATGGTAGAGCATTTTCCTGACACCGTTTCCCCAACACAAAGTACCAAGCAGTCTTTCTCCTTAGCATTCATTGGCACTCAGACACCTAGACGCACTGTCTCCCCCTCGCTTAGAAAGTTATTATTCACCCTTCAAAGACCAGGCTGACTTTTATTCTCTCTCTGAAAATTTCCTACCTACTCTGAGAAATTCCCTTTTCTCTCTGGCCCTGTTAAATAAAAAATCATTCCATTACACTAGACTAATTATCTATGTTTTGTTTCCTCTAATCTATGAACTTTTTGGAACAGGGCTATATCTTCATTGTCCTCAAATCCTCAAGAATAGCAGAATTGACATAAAGTAGGTGCTCATTAAACATGTATTGAATAAAATCAATAAATACATTTATGAGGCAATGCACATGTTTATGATATTCAAAGCATTATTTATTTCTGATCAAGAATAAGAGTATGGATTACATCACAATCTGCAGTATCCTCACTGCATGTCATAAAAATCCTGACTGAAAATGACAAGCCAGGCCATTCAGGTCCAGGGGTCATCTGACCCTCACCCCAGAAAACAGAAGGGAGAAGAGGTACTATTTGTTTATATTATAATGCTATTTAGTTAGAAAAAAATATGAAATAGTATTAATTAAAAAGAGGAAAACTAAAGAAGAATCTGAAATCCCTGAACCTAGGTGAAATCATTGCTTATTTCTTCACTTGAATTTGGCTTCTTCATTAACATTCTGACATTGTAGCATGTTCTGGAAGGAACATGAGAGTTTGCCAAGCAGTGAATCATGTGTGTAGGTGGGTGGGTCGGAGGGCTGGAGGGGAGCAGGGATGAGATGGAACCCATGTAGAGGGGCATCTGTGGACATAGGTGTAGAACCATAATGCTCCAGAGGGTGACAGGGAGCAGAGGAGGAGGGTGGGCAAAGGTGGTGGGCAGCAGAGAGGCCCGAGAGGCAATGTCCTTTTCCATTATTCTAAACGGTTGGACTTTATCCGAAACGTAGGCACTGGAGAGGTGCAGAAGGATTTAAGCAATCCAGCAGTACTCATGGGGAGGATGATAGACCAACAAATCCAAGCTGGAAATCTGTGGGTGCTGGCCACCACCCCTTCTTCCCACCAGGTTTCAGCCATTGAGGAAACAGACTCGAGATCCACCCACAGCAGCTCTCTTGGTCTGGCCAGTCCAGCTCTCATCATGTCTCCTGTGTTCTTGGTTCCAGGAGAGAGCCACAGTTGGGAAGGCAGCTTGAACCCAGTTCAACTAGGCTTGCTCCTGCCTCCCTCTGTCTTAGGTGTGGTGAGAGTATGACCCTCCATTAGGACATGGTCCAGCCCCTGGAGCAGCCCGTGCTCCTGTCCACATACCCCGCATCTGGAGGAGCTGTGGTGAGAACGTCCCTTCCACCAGCATGACTTCAAGGCCATGGCTGGGCTCCAGCTCCAGTGGTCCAGTGTGGGCCAGGCTTCTGAGGCACAGCCACCAGACGGGTCATGTTCTTATCCGTGGGAAGGAACAGAGGGCAGGTGCACTGGTGACCTGAGGTATCAAGCCCACACTTCTCTCTCCAGGGAGTGGGAGGGAGGTCTCACTCTGAAAACTGAGCCATGAGGTGGGAAGGAGAGAGGGAGGGAAATAGAAAAGGTGTACCTTACCCAGGAAAGCCAAGTTATGATATCAACAGCACAGGGATGGGGGGCCCTAGATTGAGAAACACCATTGAATGGAGGAGGGAACCCAGAGGAACGACAGGCGCAGACCTTCATGTGCATCACCCTTAAACTCTGCTTTCCTGGAGTGTCACCCCAGCCCTTGCTGCTTGCTCATCGGGTGACTGGTGGCCACTCAGGTCTCCTCTGAGCCTGTCTCTTCATCAGTACCATGAGTTCACATGCTGTTCACATAGAACCCTTCTCCACTTAGGCCTCATTGGAACATTTGCTGCTACCAAAAAGATCTGCACCTGGGGGGGCCCCCCCTGGGCCTGTGCAGGTTGGAGATGATAAGACATAAAGTCCTTTTGCACAAACACCTCGGCTTGTTGACATTTTTTTTTTCTTGAGCCAAACTTTTTGAATTTCCTTCTGTTATCAAAAGCTACACAGCATAAAACTTAAATGATCAAGAACCTATTATAAACTAGCAGTTGCAACCCCAAGGAAATGAAAAGTTTAACAAGAGTGCCGCTACAGCCCGAGCTGAGAGGGAGAAGCGCTCACATAGAACCCTTAATTGGTGACTAGGGTAGCTGGAGTTAGGCAGCTAACAAGCTAAACAATTTTGATGACATAAAATTAACACCAGGACATAGGAAAAGCCTGTTTTATTTGCTATTTTATGTGTTATGTGACAATTTAATTAAACTTTGAAGGAATCCAAGCAGTTAATTCCCCAGAGAAATAAACCAAGAATGACATTCAGTCCTGTCTCCTAAGGAGAGCTAGGCGAGGAAGCACTTTTCATTTACAACACTATAAACCCAACTTTTACCTTGAAGTTAATAAGTGTCATTAAATCGCTATGGCCTTGCCCACATCCCATCTCCTTTCTCCTCTGGGGACTGACTGGGGCCATGTGGGGGGTCTACATGGCATGTGGGAAGGCGATTTGAATTGTGCCTGGTGGTCTGGGAGAGGAACCTTTAGCAGGCAGCCCAGGCTCGGCACCCAGGGCAGCTCCATGTTCTCCACAAAC